>NC_139764.1:5193444-5793444 GCF_965231275.1 Zosterops lateralis
CTTGCTTATTCATCACTCCACTGTAAATGACTGCAGTAACCCCCAAGTTACAGGTGATTTGCTGATATTCCCACAGCCTCCTGACTCCCATGAGAATATGGTGCAGGTGTTTACAATCTTTCCATGCCTGCTGTAGACACAGGATTTTCTCTTGCTCCTCTGACCAGAATGGATGAAAGCTTTGCTTCTCAGCAAGAAGCTTTGTCTCTGTGTATGTTGATCATCACATTCCTGTGAGCAAAGTGAAATCAGTAAGAATCCTCATCAATTTTGGTAAATCTCACTGGTTTCTTAAAAGCAATTGAAAAACTAACTGATTTTTCAGTCTTGTTCGAGATTTGAAGTGGAAAAGCAGTTATTTGCATATTGAGAGGGTGCAGCATTTAACTATAAATGGAAAGGAATGAATTGCTGATGATCACTGCTAGCATTTTCAGTTGTATTTTTGTTTTGAAGGCAGACTATGCTCGTAACAAAAAAGCTGAACTCAAAGCACTTTGCTTTCTCTTGAAATATAATACTGAATAATAATCTCAAGGGTTTTTTTGTCCGACTTTCTCATTTGGTTTTCTGAAACTTCAGAGACTGTCAGAACTGGGGAATTTATTAAATAGAGCATTCTGTACTGAGGTTTTTAGTGCACTACTGCGTGTCCATATTGGTATCATCTAGAAGGGAATATATAGGTGAGATTGTAAAATGGAATAATTGCAGTAGCTTAGAATAAAGCCCTTGTTTTGTGAAATCAGAATAAGTAAGTGTATGATTTTGATGTGAAAATCAAGTCCCAAAGGTTGATTAGAGGTAATATGTCGGGGGGGGGGGGGGGGGTGTGAGTGGGGGTGTGCATCCCCACCTCCTTCCCATCTATCACCAGAAGCCTTTTTTGGAGGGGAAGGGTGCTGAGCCCAAAAGAGAAGCACTTTTTATACAACCACTCGTTTCTTCTGCAGAGAACTGACTTCTCTGTTATTTTATTGCTGTTACCCTCTTTCATCTAGAGGTGCATATATTTTGAGCCCTCTGCTTGTATCCCTTTTTTAGTCAAGGGATTTTTCAGGAATATTGAAAGCTCCTAAAATTTTGTCCAGTGCCTAACACAAGAATATTCCTGTTAGATTTACTGGAGCATTTGGATACAAACACTTTACCTGTGTGGGCAAGTCAAAGTGGTTCCTTTGTCACAGAGCCTGAGATAATTTGAATAATTTGCACATCCTTTTGTGTGTTTGTGTGCCCTCACAGGTTTTATATACATGGCATAATCTGGTATTTAATGGGATTGCCTATTAAGGGCTGTAAGTTACAAGAGTTATGGATGATAGTTATAATAGTGCCTCACAGCTGAGGAAGCTGAAGTCCTTTGTGAGCAGTAATTAATTAAAGCACAAACCAGTCCCATGAGGTGGCATTATCCCCTGTTTTACAGATGGTGGAACACAAAGGATAAGTGTATTGTTCAAGGGTGGGTAGCCAGGCATTGTCAGATCAGAGATTAAACCCCAGATCTCCTTTTTATAGGACCATGTTCTAATCTACTTTGTGTTTCCAGTGCTTTGAAATTTGCTGATACTTATTCTGTAAGGCAACTTGTTCATCTCATTTGATCTTTGCTGTATGAGATGATCCTTGAGAAAAAACAAGGCATTCCATCAATCTGCTTTTGTTGTAAGTCTCCAAAAGGGATTAGGTTATAAATTCTGTCTCTTTAGTACTGTCCAGACAAACTCAAAGTGTAAAGCACATCCTTTTCTCTCAGATCACAGTATTTTATGCTGGTGCTTTGCCTGTAAGAACTAGAACAAGATTATAATGCCACCTTTCCTTCTTAGCATGGCCATTAGGAATGGGGTGGGAGTGGGTGTTCTGCTGCTCATACAGAGACAGCATTGATGGGGAAAGATGGGAAGAGAAAGACCTTTGAGCAGTTCAAGTGTCATTTTAAGAGATGTTGCTACTTAAAACTTCTGCTTGTGGTTGTATAAAGAGTTCCTCCTGTTGGAGGTTGAATGATGTCAAAGATTTTATCTCTGTTTTGGCATGTAGTATCACACAGCAGCTGAGACTCTTTGGTTTGTGGGATTTTTCCAAGTGAAGAGGGAGCACATGTTCCAGTAGGAATTTCAGCACTGGCGTGTGTTTCCTCTGGAGGTGATGAGGATGTCATGTTGCGTCCGGAAGGCAATCTGGAATTCTGCCCTCATTGAATTTCTTTGCAAGTCTCAGTGAATGAAATCATCTGCTTTCTGTCAAAGGATCTGAGGGGAAGGAAGAAAGATTTATTTATTTATTTATTTATTTATTTTATTTTTGAGTAGCAGAATGCTGTGCAGTAAACTCATTGACAAAATCCTTGTTTGGCTTTGTACTTGCTTTAAAAGCTTTCCTAAAAATCTTATCTCTGAAGTAGTCAGCAATAGGTTAAAGTATATTAAAGTATACTTTTGTGTAAGACTCTTGTAACTTAACTGAGTTTTGCTGACAGCTCTTAGTCTAGTGCATCCATGAAACAAAAATAGCATCACTCCTGAGAATTCCACCAAGTGAGATAAGCCAATAGGGTCATCTGTGTTTTGCTCTTTTTTTAAATAAAACATTTGACAGATTTCCTTAAGCATTTGTCTTTGGTTGTTAGAAAGCAACCTGAGGACTAGTAGAGGTGGTATTTTCTAGTTTAGTGTAATTTATTACATTTTATATTATTTTTATGCACATCTATTTTTGCAGAGTATCTCAGTAAGGTGGACTGGACAACAGCTGTCATGATAGATTTCAGAAAATCTTTTACATGGATGGATGCAGTGTTTGAGGTGTCAAGCAGACAGGCAAAAGATGAGTCCTCACCCAGAAATGTATGAAACTACAGTTCAGCAAAACATATTTTCCCTTCAGAAGAAAAGGTGGGATAATATCAGTCTGATGATGACAGCTCCAAAAATGAATCACTGAAGAGAACATGAGTCAGGCAAAATTTAATGTAATCAAATGCATGTTTTGCATAAAATCTCAGTTTTGAGTGCAAAACTTTAAACCAGGCCTATTAATAAGCTGTGCCAAAGTCGGAAAAGATTGAGTGGGGAAGAAGCTATGCAAAGAGAAGGTGAGTTTAGCTCAGTTAGTGCTGGCTGCTGGTTTTCAGCAATTTATTAACCTTTGAAGGTAGTATGGTCAATATTGCTGTTTTGAGGAGTGAAGAGGGAAAAAGATGACTGGCAGAGAAAGAAAGAAAGCACATCAGAGTGCGTAATAACAAAATGCTAATAGGTTAACACAATAAGAGATCAAGGACTTTCCTGAAAGTTGTGACAGCTTGCTTCTAGAAACAGGGATGAAACCTGGACTGCTTGCTCTCCCATGCAAAATGAAGATAGGAAGAATTTGATAGGACATTTCCCATGTGGTTGGAAGTGTAAGGGGAAGGTTCATATTCATCCTTGCTTTGGTAGTGTTAGTCTCTGCCCCATCCTTTCTCCTTGTCATGATACTTCCCCTCTGCGAGACAGGCTGTAAAGTTGAGAACAGTGGGAGGTTTTATGTCTGGGCCCTGTGGTCTGGAATGACTCTGTTTGCTCAGCCGCACACTGCTGTGCTCCAGTGAATCATGTCCCTCCCTTTTGAGATGACAGCTTGCTTTACAGAGCAGAGATGAGTGGAGGTGAGGGAATGAGAAGCTCTGCTGCTGGGATCCTAATGGTCCTAACCGTGCCTGTTGCTTACCCTTGATGATTTTGGAAACTGCCTGTTCTACCCTTCCTTCTGCATGTGCATCACCTGACTCCTGAAATGAGTCATGTCTCCCCTACCTTGCTAACTGTCATTTTTGCACCATGTTCCCATAACTACATGTTTTTTATCTTCCCCAGCCTCCATAAGCTCCAGCCTGAGGTATACCCTTGTCTTTGTGTTCTTTACCTCCTTCACCTCTATACCACACACCTTTCCCTATGTACCCTAGGAGCTTTTACCTTTCATCTCAAATTTTCTTGCTCCACAGCCACACACTGCCACAGCCCTGAGCAGAGAGCCTGGTTCCTGCCTCTGGCTGGCACAGTGCCTGCAGCAGGGGAAAACCAACTGGCTTCAGAGGGCTGAGCTGCCAGCTTCCATTTTCACATGAGGCTGAAGCAAGAGCAGCAGCAGCTCTAGACCTTGGCTTCTGTGTAGGATCTCACAGGTGGGAAGATGGTTTTTCTGATTCCCTATTACATTTTGTGTATGGAAAAGTCAGGAACAGCCTTCACTGAAAATTATCAATGTACCACCCTAAGGCGGCTTACCTATCAGATTTTACCAAAGCTTAGTTTGATAATGATAAAAATTACCTTTTCCGAACCTGTTTTAAATGAGCACTGGAAGTATCAGATTGCAAACTGGTTTAAATCCTTTTTCTTCATATTTTTTTCCTCTTGAGTGAGTGGGTTTGGTTTTCATGAAGGGGTAAAATTCTTAAAGCTTTTTAAGGCCTTGATGCAAGCACTATCATATTGGCCAGGCAACAGGGGATGGGCAACACTTAGCCCTCCAAAGCTGTTGCTGAATACTCAGAGACACACTAGGAGTCCTTGTGGTGTTACACACAAAATCCGTGCTCTGTAAAAGTTAACTACTTGTACTGATTCCTCACACAAGATATTTTTATTTACCTGAGAGTAGCTTTTGCTTGATTGGCTGTTAAATAAAATTGTTACTTAAAAAATTAATTAATACTGCTTTTTCCCCCTGATACTATATAAGAATAAAACCCAAGCATTGGGTTTTATTTTTCTTGTGTCCCTGCTGAAATGGCTTGGCACCAGAATGATAATTCTTCTATGTCTTGGGCTTTGGAAGTTGAGACATGAGATTTGTCAGTTCTTAACTCTTGGCTCTTCCCTCATAAGTAATTTGTGAGATTTTGAGAAGCTTCCTGGTCCCTGGTCAAATGAGTTCCATATTTTCAGGACAATTAAGTATCTAACAGTTCTCACAGACAATCAAATTATTGAATGGTGTTGCAATCATTTTAACAATTGGGTCACATAGTTACTAGAATGTCACAATAGGTATTTAGTTCTCAGGCCATTAACAGGCAACGCCTGGAAGTGAAACCAGCCTTCCCTTTTTTGTTGTGTAGAATACTTTTTGAAAACAGTATATTTAAAGCTTTCTGCTTTTTAGCTTAAATGTTAACTTGGATATGTTATGAAAGGTGAATAGAATTATCTCTTGCTATTTTGTCTCCTAAGGCCAATGGTATCGTTGTGCTTTTGCACTTTGCTGCTAAAATTCATTCATATTAAAGAAAATGAATATGAGCAGTATATTAGGAATGGTGATAACTTGTATGTGACAGAAGGAGTAACCTGAGCACAGACAAATCACTGGATTTGCTGCCTAATATGACCCAGGGTGTGCATAACTCTTTGAGAGAGGCAAGTCCAATGTACAACTTGAATAAGATATGAAGACCTGAGACAAAACTCTGTTATTGCAATGATGAAGAGAAACCATGAAGCTTGGAAATCTCCTGTAAAAACAACAAAAAACTCCCAAACCTTTAGACTCTTCACTTATCTCAGGTTCTGTTTTACCAGTTCAGTTTTCCCTTGGACTCTTCCATGGTTACAGAATGGAGCAGAATTTGTCGTCAAGGTGTTTCTTTTCCAGCTGTTACTGACACCCTGTTCTGCTAAAATGTGTGTGTCAAGTTTGTGAAAGATGAGTTGTTAGTTAACATGAGGCTTTCTGATTTTTCCCATTAGTGAAGGGTAGTATGTTTGGATCTCTTTATATGGAAATGAATCCAAGTTCTATTTACAGCCATCTACTAAAGACTCATCTTATGAAGAGAAAATTGGGTTCTGGATAGCGAGAAAGATTTAATTAAAAGACATGATATAAAATTAATGCAACCCATCTTCAGCTTCCTTGCAATCTGAATAGCTGTAAACAAGGGGCTCTGACTGGCTGTGCCAGTGAATTCAGGGAATTAGCATGTTCTTTATGTTTTCCAAGTATTGACTGAGTTTTGAATTATGTGTCCAGATAGTCTCGTGAGAGCTGTTCCCATGCCTGAGGGCTAGAAATAGGAATTCTTTTTTTCCTCCAATTTTCAGTTCCCTTTGGGGCCAGCACGCACTCATATATTCTTAGTATTGTGATTGTTTTTCAGTTGTCTTATCTCTAAGCACAGCAGTAAATTGAGACATCTCTAACTAATTTCAAGGGAAGCATAATCTGGAATGCATCTTATTTTGGGGGGCTGGCAGTAGCCCTTTCCAGGTAGTAGCAGAGGGATGGTCGTGTCACGACTGCAGATTTCTTGCTCTTGATATGTGATAGTACTGGGGTGACCTTGGTTTCATTTGGTTTAGTTTGGAACCAGGTCTTTGCTTTCTCCTCAGGGTTTTCACCTCAATGGGATCTGTGTGAGAAACATTTTAACTCACCTTTTATTATGTACCAAAGGGGGTACTTCAACCTTTTTATCAGTAGAAGCACTGCACATTGGATTTACTGAAGGCTTGCATAAAAATTTGCTTTCATTCAAGGTTTGTTTTTTCTTTTTTTTTTTTTCTGGTAGTGCTGAGTAAGCCCACATTCGCACCTTTCAAATAATATTTGCAAGGTTGGTTGTTTGGGTTTTTTTAATCTCAAAGCTTTTACTGCTTTGCTAATTTTTAAAAATGGTGTGTCATTCTGTTTGATAACTCTTTAGTCTCTGTGTGTCACCAAGTACTCTTTGAGTAGTAAATGATGGTTCCAAATGTAAGAGCTTCAAATTAATGACTAGTGTGAAGCAGCAGAATGATACCTAAAATGAATAAAAATCTATCTGGTATTGTCAAGGAGTGATTAAAGAAGTACCTGAAATTATGACCAAATGGGAAAGGAGGTGGAATAATTTGTTAGTGGTCTGTTCCTTGCTCAAAAATTTAACTTCTCTCAGCCTAATGAATGAGTGGTATCCCGGATACCCTGGTTTCAGTAGCAGTACCTCACTGATAAGGGTTACTCACAATTTGTTTTGGTTTAGGTAAAGGTTAAAGCTGTTTGAGTATAAACTGACAGTGGGAAACTGATTTTCACCGCTGGGCTCAGCCCCCAAGGCTGAGCTGTCAGCCAGGATCTGTGGTGAATGTCAACATTTCAGGAGAGGTTCCATCTCAGATGTGCTGTCACCAGAACCTGCTCCTGGTGAGCACAAAGGTTTTGTGCTGTGTGCGCTCACCACCTCTCAAAAGTGGAGAGTTTTGGGTGTCTTAGTGGATCTGACACAAGTGTGTATTCATCAGCTGTCTTGCTAGATACATTAATACAAGTCTGTGTAGAAAGCTGAATGTATTTTAGCTGGCAATTAAAAGAATCAATCAAGTTTGGCCTTATTTCTGGTGATTTTCTATGAGATAGAGATTTTCTTTTGCAACGTAGTCATCTTCACACCTTACTTTTCTATTGCAACTGTCATGAATTGTTTCCAATTGAATTGCTGTCTTAATTTTAAACAAATGAAAGCATATGTCAATGTTTATGATTTGTTGGGGCAGACAATTGGCAGAGGGAAATCGAAGTTTTGGGCATAAGTTAGAGGAAGTTGGCAGGCAAAATGCTCCAGTGCAGAACCCAAAGCTGCAGTAGAGGTAAATATTCACAAAAAAATGTAAATGGATTTTTCGCTACTCTTCCATTACATCAGCAAAGAATTTAATCAGCTTCAGGTGAGATTTTATCCATTATAGTTTTATAGTAGTGGTTTAAGCAACCAGGCAGGGCTGAAAATGAGATTTTAAACCTTTGATACTGTATGATATTTCAGCCTTCCAGACACAACATGTAATTATAGCAGCCAGAGTTTTGTTTGGCGTTAATGAACAGTTGTGTCTGTAGACCAGTTCAGTTTAAAGAAGAGGAATTCACACAACTGCCCCAAGCTGGAAAAGCACCTTCCATGGGAAAAACTCTTTAGCCTCTGTGGTCTGCTGTGTAATCTGGGCCTGCAAATCCTTTGTGTGAGGGACAGGAGTAAGTGATGTGGTGGTTCTGAGATGTGACCTGGGGTCAGGTGTGGGAGGAAACCACTCTGCTGAGTGCCCTTTAGCATCAGAGCTCTTTGGTGACCTTTGGCAAATCACATAAGCTGTCTGTACCTTGTCCTCTGTGCAAGGAGAATTTGCCTTCTTCACAGTAGTGTTTTGAGACCTAATTAAGATTTTCCAAGTGCTTCCAGAACCTCAGATGAAAGGCATGCACAGAAAGCATTATAATTAACAGGAGCTTATCCAGCTGAGCTTTACAGAATTAATTCTCGTAAATATAAAACTAAATGCTTTATAAGAAGCTTTTCTCTATATTCCATCCCTAAAAGGCATCATTTGTGGAAATGATATTTTAAGATTAGTAAAAAGAAATGTTTATTTTCTTGTACTGGGATATTCTTCTGAGTGCTCTCATGCCTTATTGTGTTAGGGATCTTGAGATTTGGGAATGTGTGCATTGCTCCAGGACATATCCACATAAGGAGAAAAATTGATTAGACTGTGTTTGCAGATAGTTTCTCACTTCTGCTATAAACATGAGATGTTTTGAAATTATTTTCTATTTCTCAAAGACAAAAAAAAACCAAGTTAAAAATTAATCAACTGTACTGCCTCTTCCTGTGGATTTTCTTTTTCTAGATTTGGCATATTCAAGTACTGCTGCTGCCAGAGGGGAGAGGTGGAACTGCTGATGACTTTTAAGGCCATTTTGCTTAGTCCATCTGTATGGTAAACACAGGAGTGACTGGACTTACATCAGAATCGGGATGGTTCCATGACTGGTGTTGGAAGGAAGTTGTGGCTCGTGCTGTACCAAGGGTCTGCTGCCAATACTGGATAGTTACAGGAAAAAAAAAAAAAAAAAAAGCAAGGAAGAGAAGCGGTGGGTGCAGTCCCACTGCTCCATAGTGCACACTAATGAGTACTGAGTGTTTGTGCATCAGTGAGCTCACACTGGTTCCAGTCCTAGTATCAGCACAAGGCCCAGTTCCTGCTCTAGACAAACACAGAATTTTATAGATTGGGCCCAATACGTGATGACTGTGATTAGGATAATTTACTGTCCAGAATTTAAACCGTAAAAATTTTGCTTCCAGAACAGATCTGATCTGCAAGTGTTTTCAGGGAACATGCAGTAGAATTGTGTTCAATGATCTGGGTGGTCTGCTGGGCAGGGCTGGTTTGTGTTTGTCTATAAAACCTGTCACCAGGCATTCTTCCACAGTAGTCTGTTGTCTGGTAGGAAATGTATGTCAAGCAGAATGAATATTATTATTATTCCTTTTGGCTTGTCTCTGCTTTTAAGGATAACTGGAAAAGAGTCTGTGTGGTGGGGCACTGAGATCATTTGTCACAATGCTTTTATTGTCCTGCTCAGCTGCAGTGTAACATTCATTTAGTGTTCTTGGAGCGTGGCATTTCCGTTTGCAATGCAGCACCAGGGAATTCTGATTTCATTTCCTAGAAGATTTTGGCAAAATTAGAAGGCAAGTAACTTATCTTTGTCATATTTTGGCTGGATGTTTTCTCTTCTGTTTTCTATTTCTTTTTTTCCCTTTGGATCAGCAAAATGGAAAACAACTGTAAAGGCACGACTGGATAATTTGGGTTCTAGGTTAGATGCTGTTCAGGAGCAACAGGCAGTGATGATCCAGTGCCATGATGATGTTATGATGATGGAGAAGCAGGTATTTATTCACATTATGCTGTGATTTATCATAGTATTTATCACTTGTCTCTTTTTGAATTTAGCACTTTGCTTGGAGATTTTAGGCATGGCTTAGCCTGTCTTAAATGCAGAGACTGTGCCTGGTTAAAGCACTATTGGCTTGCTTAAAAATGAGTAGAGCGATGTAGAGAGGGAGAGGGTTAGTGTGGTAGAACAGCATGTGCTTCCAGTCATTTCCCAGGTGTGCAGCCAGGGCTAGCAGCATGCCAGAAGGGTGGGAGTGACGGATAAGGAATGCCCTCTGTTTCCAAGAGTCATTCTCAGGCAGAGCAGTGGCTGGCACTGGATTCACAGGTGGAGTTCCTTGGTGAAAGAGGCAAAGGCACGACAGCCTGGGTGGTGCTTGTGTGCATGGATGGAAGTGTGAGACCTTTGTGAGGCCAAGGGCAATGAATTTGGCTTTTCTCCTTTCCTCTCTGCTCAGCACAGGTTGTTCTGGCTTAATGATTTTGTTGTGCCCAGCAGTCCAGGGTGAGACAGCTGTATCCTCAGGAGGAGGAATTGCTTTCCCACGGGGAGAGCAGCACCGTCAGAGCAGCGTCAGGACCCGTGTCTGAAGTGCCTCAACACTGGGGTAAACAAACAAGCAAACCTTTACTTACCCAAGCACAAATTTATATAATTACTGGTTCAATACATTGCTTTGTACAACTCAAGACTTGTTTGGATAAGAAATATTCTTTCAAATTTAGTTTCTGGTAGGTTTTGATAGTTAACAATTCAACTCTCACCTGAATTCCAAGTGTGTTGATTCTAATTTTGCCAGTTAATATTGTAGCACGTTTATTTATTTTACTGACTAATGCAATTGAACCAGTACAAGCCCAAGGGTGAAAGCAGCCATCTTAGTAAAAATTGATTTATCTACTCTACAACAGGATATGTTCCTTGTATCTCAGTGATGCAAAACTTTTAGAGCTAAGGCAAATCAATCTTCCACTGCAGGTTAGGCCTCTGGGTGGAAAAAACCTATAATATTTGAGAAATAAAAGCAGCAAAGGGATATTTAACTTCTTTGAAGAAGTATTTTAATATCTATGACACTTTCTTTGTTATCAGACTCTTTTTGCATCCTTTAGAATATCTGAGGTATCTCAAAGGTTACAAGGTTGTTTCAAGCACTCCTGGACTGGCATTAATATGCTGAAATTGAAACACAGCAGAAAACAAAACTCCCAGTGAAAAACAGATTATTACCTTCACTGGGGTTAACATTATTTTAAGGTCTCCTTTATGCATTCAGTCACTTAGGACCTTGCAGCGCATCCTTTATGAGCAGTTCCACTGTGTCAAGCTGCACTCTTGGTCTCTTTTATTTTTGTTATTTTTTTGTCTGATTTATTTTTGACTGGAGAACATTTATGGGAGTGACAGACAGTGGAATTTTCTTTCACCCACGCAGTAGAATGCAGGAACAGCACAAAGCATTGGAAAAAAAAAGACAATAAAATCATAAAAATGAGCCAGTAGCCAGGGTAGATTGAAGCTATAATGATGGGACTGTTATTGTTTTATTTGAAATGCATCAGATTCTAAGTCAGTGATAGCCTCCTGAATTAAGAGCCCTTCTAATTAAGGGAGAAGAGTTAAATCTTGATCTTCCAGGGACACAAAGTCAAAAAGCTTTGTGTAGATGGGTGGAAAGCTGCTGATTGCATGGAGGAATGGATGATGTGAATGGATGGCATGGAGCTGCTGGTGGGGGTGGCAAATTGATTAAATGCAAAGGTTCATTGATTTAGAGGCTGCCTGGGTGATTTATGTTAAATTATGGTGAGTGCAGTTGAGGCACATGTGAGATTTTCCTTCCAAAACATAAATGAAATAAGCCATTTACCAGCTGACTTGTGTTAATCAATTGTGAACCATTTGTTTATTCAGTTCGGTTTTGTAGCACCACAAATAAAATGGGTACACACACACAAATAAAGGCAAAATTAGCCTAACACACAGTGAAGCATATAAAGCATCATTTTAGTTTGAAAGTGCAGTTAGGGGATGTCTTACATGTCAGATAATAGCTTGCATTATCTTTTTAATTGATTACGCATATAACAGGTTCTGACTTTTTGGCAGAGGATTTGTTGGCTTCCTTTGCCACAGACTTATGCCACAGCTTATTACAGTGTAGAAAAATGGAATACTGAAGGATTTAAGAGGCTTGTTTTCTGTAAATTCTTACTCTTCACTACTGAAAGATAATTGCCATAAAACTGCACAGACCGTCTAAAATGCTGTCAAATGTAACAAAATACTTTTTTTTTTTTTTTTTTTTTTTTTTTTTTTTTTTAATTTAACCTATAGAGTTAAATGTATCATAGAGTGGCTTGGGTGGGAAGGGGACTTAAAGATAGATCATCTTGTTCCAACCCCTCTGTCATGGGCAGGGAAAACTTCCACTAGACCAGGTTGCGCAGAGCTCCATCCAACCTGGCCTTAAACACCTCCAGGGATGAGGCAACCACAGCTTCTCTGGGAAACATGTGCCAGTGACTCACAGTCCTCTTAAAATGAGCAGAACAGTTCAAATACCTACAGAAAAGTTATGAGGTATTGAAGAACCTTTTAATGTCAAGAACAGAAACTTCACATCCAAAGCCTGTAGCCGCAACACAATTTGGTAAAGCATCCCCTCTTCAAAATTCCCTGTTCAAAATTTACTGGAAGCAAACCCCAGAGATTTGTGTGAATGGGAAGAGATATCTCAAGTGTGAGGAGCTCCTCTGTGAGGAACTTCCACTGTAAATGACCAATTATGTCTGTGGTGTAGTGAAGGCTATCCCATGGAATCTAAACCCAGACAGGCTCCACTCTATAGCCACGGATAACTCTGGGATTAAATCTGCTGCTGAACCTAATCATGTTGGCAATCTCTGCTGCCTGTGTGAGGTCTTATGCTGACCAGGAAGCCCTGGATATCTAGTATGGGATTCTCAGGTCTAGTCCTGTGGGTAATTCCCTTTTCTCCTCTTTCAAATCTCTTTAAAAACTCTTTTCAAAGTTCTTTCATCTCCCCAATGTAGGTAGGAGAGTCGTGTTTGCTGCCTCTTTGCATGTGGATCAGTATATTGATGATCAGATGCTTTGAGCCAACAAGCTCTGCCTTTAAAGTATCAAAAAATCAATTTTTTGTACAATTTCCTGTCACTCCCATTTCCAGACTTCATCAAGTCAAACATTCTGACAACCTGACACCAGCCAGATACACTACTGGGGAAAATTTATACATAAGAATGTTCCTGCTTTTGCATGGGGAAACAACTTATCAGACTTACATGCCTTTTAATTTTATGATTTTTCTAATAAGAATATTTCTTTTTAGGGAATTGACAAAAACTGAGCTCATGTTTATAGCAGACACATTTAGGAAATATGGTGAACCAGGAAGCTGCCAGACAATTTTCTGGTCCTTTCAACAGTCAGACTGTATTTAACATCACAGTTTACATTACAGATAATATTAAATAGCATATGGTTACATTCTTTGGATTAAATCCTAGTCCTTCCTAAGTGTTGTGGTTTGAGAGCAAAACGAATGAGAGGCTCCAAGTTAGAGATATAATTTAATAAGAAGAAAGGTAAAAAGGTAAAAGTAAAATAAAATAAATGCAATAACATGAAGGATCACTGACAGAGTCAGAATACAACCTGAGCAGGATGGTGGAAGCAGTCCAGATGAGGTGCTCTTCCTGAAGCAGTGATCCTGTAGAAAGGTCTGGTAGCCCTGCTCCTCGGGGAATCCAGTGGATAAGTGCTACTTGCACTGTCCCACATACCAGCTTATATCCAGGTGAGAATGCTTGGCTCCTCCCCCTGGGCAGAGCATCTCACAATGGGATGAGGAGTGTGAAGTGGGTCCTTGATGGCCCATTAAACAGAGATAACTCCTGGAGGGAGTTACCTGTGAGTCATGGGCCAGGCATTAATGGGCCATTAGCAGAAGACACCCCAAAGGCAGGGGCTTGGGAAAACACTAGCCCACCTGGTTTCAACAGTTCATGAAGATGGTGATAGAATAAATACTTTGTGTACATCCTACACTGCAACCCAGGACACTAAGTTAGTGATATAATTTACATTGATTTAAAAATCATACTTATTGCCTGATTCATAAGGAGTATTCTTCAAAAAAAAAAAAAAAAGGTATCCTTGGGAGAAATTTCAGCCTGGAAAAAGCAGGAATGCAAGTTGTCACTAGAGTCTTGTGGAGTCCAGGGGAAAGCAGAAAGTGAACAAGTATTAACTATTTTCTGCTGGGCAGTTTAGCATGGGCAGTAGAAACTCAGAGCTCAGTTCTAAAAAGCTGGTTGTGATTCTGCAGCTCAGCTGTGCTTTTTAAGCTCTCTCACGATCCATCTGTTGTAAACAGTGACAAACGCGAATTCATTGCTTTCTTTTTCTCTATTTTAAATTTTTGGCGTACGTAAGAGATCAGAGAGAGGTTTGGTTGGCTTCCAAGAAGCAAACTGATGCAATTGGGTTTTGTGACGCTCTCAAAGCACAGAATAATGGTACTGTAAATTATTTCATGTGTTTTCCCTGAGCTCACTCCATCCAGCTTTGTAATTAGGTCCATGAGGGCCAAATGCAGGCCAGATGAAGTCATTTACATTCCACCTGCCTGCACTGGAGCAGATTTTGGACTATATATAATATGTGGGAGTAAGTGATAAGATTACCATGAATAGTCCCTCTGTTCCGTAATGATCATGGGGAATTCTAAGAATGTCTGAAGAGAAGCATCTTTCTTTTGGAAGGAATTTATTTGTAGCTTTAGGAGATTTAGGTTTCAAGGAGGTTATAAAGTGCCTATTCAGACTATTGCCTGTATCTTTATAAGTAAAATAAAACCCCAAATTGTTGCTGTCAAGCTGTTTCAAGTGGAGAATTTTTTTCATCAGAATGATAGCAAATTTACTTTGAAAAGAATAAAAGTATGCCTTATAAATTTTTCCATGGCAAGCTTCGCTGAGGTGAGCACAATCACAGGATTAAATTTGTGCAAGATGAAAAGATCTGGGCCTTTCTGTATTGGGGTGCAACTTTAGGCAACGTCCAAGTGGTCTTGCAAGAAGTCCCAAGTGAAATTCTTGTATAAGGCTTTGCTTTGAGAACATGCTGAACTGACAACTTAATTTCAATGCAGGATGCTTAGGACGGATCCTTTTTTTTTTTTCTTTTTCCAGTGTCAGTTAGAAAGAAGTAGTTGACAATCTATGCTTTTTTTTTTTTTTATTATGTTGGGTAATCTTTAATATAAAACTTACTGAAAATCACTATAAATAAGAATGATCCATGAAGTTTTATGTGTCAGTTTATTAGAAAGAATTACAAAATGAAACAGGGTTAGCATAAAATTTGAGTGAAATTTAATTTATACACTGAAATTGATTAGAAGATTTAGGTGATGCATTAAAATCTCTGCCAAAACTGTCTTGTTAAATGAAATCCAAATTTCAACTGTTTACTCATAAAGTCCAACCACTTGGATGAAGGTATACACTTGTCTCTTCAAGTTTGTGTATTTCCTTTATACATTATTCCTCTTTGTTTATTTAGTAGTATTATCTATTACATCTCTAAATACATCAAACTCAAAATGTCATCATAGTTTTTATTGTTTACACTGGAAATGCTTAATTTGATATTTTAAGATTGGGATTTCTTTACTTCAGTCCTATGTTAAATGTCTGTGTATGTTTTTATTCAATTCTAACCAGGATCACTTGACCATAGTGAGATCATGAATATTTGTGTGTGTTCATGAACTTTTCTCTGGATAAAAACTTTCCAGTGCTGAAACCATTACCATTTAAATGATGTGAAAATATTCAAAGCTCATTTATCATGTATAAGCTGCAACAGGAATGCTTTTTAAAATGGGAAACAGCAGAAGGTTTAGTGAGTTCCATGAGTCCTGTGTTGCTACAGATGTATCTTGGACTAATGGAGTTAAAATGAGAATATAAATAGGACAGCACTACGTGCCTGTACATGCACAAGTGTGGGTTCTCCTGGCACTGCTGACCCTTCTCCACTGGGCCAGCAACAAACTTCAAGTTGACTTAAACAAATATCCCCTAAGTGGTTTTAAAGGACAAAAATGGACACATACAACTCTCCAAAATCCTTTATTATGCTCCAAGTGAGTAGTAATAAGGATCACTCTATTCTTTTTTTCTTTTATATTGGTGGTAGAAAAAGATATGGAGGAGGAAATCTGTTTTGATCAGAGTTCTGTGAAGAAAAAGGAAATAACAAAGAGACACTAAATGTAAAATATGCTATTTCTTTTATTGAGATTATTATTTTGCCTTGACTTTATTATGTTGTTACAACCTTTTTATGCTGCCAAACTGTCCCCAACAAAAAAACTTCATCAATGTTTCATCCTTAAGAACACAAGGTGAAAATTTTGGGAAACATCACTTGATATTTCTCCTTGCTGTTTTTCCTTTGCAGTCCTTCACAGAATTGTGCTATTCAGAGCATGCAGCCCTCACCAATTATAACTAAATTTTTATTTCCTATTTCTGTTCTATTTCCACTGCTTGCAGACTACTAGCTAGGGTTTAGCACTTAATTTCTTTTCCATGTATTTATTTTCTACCTTTTGAGCACAAAACTTGGGTCCATTTGCACAAATCCCCGTGCATTTTGCCGCTTTCCCACTTCCCTTCATGTGGCACTCTGGGAAGGATATCCCTTGAACCCTCCTGTGCTTGGGAGCTGTGGAGAAATTCTGAGGGCCTCCCTAGTGGCACCTTCTGAGTGTGGGCAAGGGAGTGCACAGTCCACTTTTAATGCCCTGATTTTGGCTGATTGTTTTGGTGCAATGATTTCAGTGTTCCTGCTCTGCTGTGGACAGTTTTTATCCCTCCTGAGTCACTGGGGAGGGAACCAGTGATGCCTCAGAAGTAAACAGGGGGTTCCACCAGGGTGAACAAGGCAGTTACTGCTGTGATCAAAGAATTTTCTTATGTTTTTCCCTCTGTTCCTGCTACAGCCTGTTTTACTGAAAGTTTTTGTTTGTTTTCTGTGGCAACCATAGGCTTCCATTAGAGCATTCTGCACATCTTTGCAGCTGGGATGTGGGTATATGTTAATTTTTTACTTCTTTTCCTTTTTTTTTTTTTTCATGAAGTGCCTTTGTGGGTTTGGAAATCTTCCTTTAATATTCCAACTTGAACAGAGGAAACAACATAAAAAAATTGAGTGCTGTAGGAAGTAGGAGTGATGTATAGCTCTGTCATTTCAACACACAATCAAAATCTTATCAGATACAGAATCTCAAAATTTGGAAAACTCTCTTCCCCACATCAATTTGGACATGCCTTCTACTGCTCCATTTACAACCCTCTGTTGACAACAATGTTCTTTACAAAAGCAACTTGAAATCACAGCCTTTGCATGCCTTAAAACATTAATCCCTTGTTCCAACATGTTGTAAAATGTCAACTGCTTGTTAGCACGATGCAATTAAAGCACACGTAAGGCAGCAGTGAAGAAAAAGACAAAAGTTCTGGCCTGCATGAAATAGAAACCGAAATGTGAGGATGCAGGTCCCTGTTGTATTGCTCTGGGTATAAAGTTTTCATAGCTTTTTAAGTTTGCTATTCCCTCAGCTGTGCTCATGTTTCTGCTTGTCAATCCAAACCTTAACCCTCATCACTGAACTCAGAAGAAAAAAGAAGGAAAGAGGCAGGGTTTGATTTTTTTTTTTTTTTTTTTTTTTTTTTTTTTTTTTAATAAAATAAAATAAAAAACGTTGTGAAATGAGTTTGGCACAGGGAAATTGCAATGGGCAGCTTAAACTGTAGTCTTTGTGTAATTTCTGTGTTCTTTGTGTTATCCACATGTAAGGTTTGAAGGCTCTAATGCAGGTGTTTATACTTGGATGGACAAAGCCCCCACTTTCCCTACTTTTTTGCTGTGGGATTTTTGGGAATGTCTCTAAGAACGTGTCTTCTTCCTGCTGCCAGAATTAGGATAAATTGATCCATGTGATTTAGCCAGAAGCACTTTGTGGTCTAAAATCTACCAAGACAACTCGCCAAGATAGAACAACAGTACTGCTCTTCCCTCTCCCTCTTTGCTGTATCCCCAGGTGAATGCTGGCCTTCTTATTTATCTTCCAAATGGTCTAGCAGTCCTTGTGTTAAGGCAGAAATTACTGCTCTGCCTGGAATTCTACTGCAGTGCTTCCAGTCACTTTTTTTTTTTTTTTTTTTTTTTTCACAGCAAGAATAAAATATTTCAACTTTTAGCATACTGTACAGCTGCCTACCTACACTGGGCACCAGAGAGATTCTGTATTGTTGGCTTTGGCAGTTGCTAGATCCAAATACTGCTCCATTATCTTTTTGTTTGTGTGTGTGTTCTCTTAAAGCAATTTAATGTTTGAGTTTTTAGGAACAAGCAGAAAATGTTTGCTGTCCCCTCCCTCCGGGGTTCCTTTTCCTGGCAGTACTCTCACAGTGCCATTAATGTGTCAGCTGTGTGGAGAGAGCCCCTTTGTTGTTGTGGGCTTTTTGCTGCCCAGGCTCTAGGAGCAAGGTTCACTGAGTGCACAGGTGGAGAGCCTGTGGTGGGAGCAGGACATTTCAGGGTCAGCTGTGCATTTGGTCCTTATGGATTTTTAACTTGTCTTCAGCTTTAGGTTAGAGGGAGACAAGTAGAATTGAAGCAGAGGTGTGTGTCTTATCCCTGGTACAGCAATGGTGAGAGAGGATTTGTTCTGCGCCTGTCAGGGGTGGGTAGCTGGAGTACAATCCATGCTCAGGTGGGAGTGGGGTTGGATCCTGTGCTGCCTCATCCCCTCTGTTACTCAGCTGCCAAGCAGTGTCTGGCACTGGTAGGTTTTTTTGTTGTTGTTGTTTGTTTGTTTGTTTTTTTTCCTCTGTGATTGGCATGATTATTGGTGCCATTTGTAGCTTTGCTATGATGCTGATTTAAAAAAGACAATATGTAAAATTGTTTTAAATAATAAAGAGCTTAAAAAGCTCTTCCATGTTATAATTTACATCCAGCTATATATTACTATCAAGGATCAACTAACTGGAATATATCTTAATAGTCTGAAGGGCCCGAGAACCATTCTGTGGTTTCCACTGTGTCTGGAAATTAGCTGAGTCCTGGCATGCATGGTGTAATCAGCAGGTTTCAGTGTGGTGATTTATAAATTATACAAAATGGTTTAAAGCTCAGCTTCACAAAAATAAGAGAAATGGATTGCCTGATGTGCAGCAGGCCAACTGTGTGACTGTGCTCTCATTTCTGTGACTGCAAACTGAGACTCACCCTGTACTTCAAGCCTGTTATTGTTGATAAAATTAATCATATACTTTGATGTATTATCCTGTAAGTATGCACAGAATTCCCATTTGACAATCCATTTGATAGCTTAAGGAGGCCCTGGACTCCAATTAGCACCATGTGATAGAGTTAGGCCTCAGTGCCACCTCTTGTGAATTCTTAGTAAGTGTTGCCAATCAGCTGCTTATATATATATATTTAAGTTAAGAAGCAAGACTGGTAAAAGCAGGTGGTATCCTTTATCAGGCTGACTGCTGAGACCAGCCATTAAGCTTTTGGACACAGGCTCTTTTCTGGGGCTCTGAAAAATAGTTCTGATAATGTCACCTCATCATGTGTGTGGTCTTGCTCCAAAAAGATTTGCAGTGTTGCGTTGGAGGTTCCAGTTCTTTCCTTGTAAAAAGGTGACTGGAGATGACTTGTGAAGCTGTGGGAGGAAAAAAGAATTAAAATTTATATAAAATGTCCCTTTTGTTGCCTGTCCTCACAGGAATGTTACTGGGATTTTTCTTCAGTGAACAAGGCTAGGAGCTATTCCATTTTTGTGCCTTAATTTCATATAAGCTTGAACTTGCTTCTCCAGAGGATGTTCACAGAAGAATGAGATGTCAAAGCCTGTTCTAGAACAGTTCTTATATCCCTGACAAATGGAGTTGTTCTTATGCTTGACAGGCTCACTGCACGTTGCCTAATACAGGAATCCATTTTATGCTGGACCAAGGATTGTTTTTTTTCCTGTTTACAGAAATGTTTCAAGTAAAATTCATAGTTCCACCTGGAGTTAATTTTAGAGTTGTCCAGCTTTGTTTGGAATCTGGATATGAGGTAGGGCTTGTGTTGGTGAAGTCCATTTATAGACTTCCTTATGGCAATGAGTGATACCAGTTGTCTCTGCAAATCTTTTTATGCACAACTAGTGTATAAATTATCTCAAAGTATTGCTTGCTCTTTCCAGAGATCAACAGGCTTCTGATAACTAATTCCATTTTTAAAAAAAGAACCCAGGAAACTGCATAAATTTCTTTTCTGTGCTTCTGTGAAAAAAAAAATCAGGTAGTGTTAGTTTGTAGTGCAGAATGCAAAGCATGGAGAATGTGAGCAACCCCTCTATGAGACTGTTAACTCAGATTGAGTTTGTGTTTGCCTAGTGCTTGGCTGATCTTGGCAGATGGTTGGCAGCAAGCTGGCAGGGATTTGACCTGTGCTAGTCATGGTCAGTGCTGTCTTTTCTAAGGGCAGGAAAAAGAGTGACAAGGTGTTGCAGCTCCTTCTGCTGTCCTACTCCTACAAACTCAGCTCTGGTGGGTTGTCTGTCATGACTTGAAGAAATGGGTTTATGCCTTCATTTTCAGAATTGCTATTTTAATTAGCCCTTTAATGGTTATTTTTTTCTTCTTATCTCACAGCTCCATCTACTGTTGGTGCACTTAGTGATATTTAATCTCAAGTTTTCTCTTAAACTCACACACACAGCAAGCAGCTGTTTTCACCTTTTGTGCACCCTTGGACTTCAGTGCCTTCTTTGTCCTTCTTGTTTTCCCCAAAACTTCTCTGCTGCTTTCCTCTTGCCTGTGATGTGCTGTAAGTGCTTTGGGCATCCGCAGGACACTTTTGTGAGTGACAATTTTATTAGTTACTCAGCTCTCTTTGGGTCTCAGACTAAAGACTGCTGCATGAGAGGACTGCATGGCAGATGGGTAACATCTGCTGGAAAAGTCTTCTTATCTGTGCACACGTCTAATTGTTATGTTCCTGTTCCTGTAGCAAACTTGCCTTGAGAGTTGCAGTCTTCCTTCACTTCACCAAACTGAAATGGTTTCATGGGTTTTAGCCTCTGTCTCTCCTGGCTCCATGTACATCAAGCATCAACTTTCCTTTTGTACTTCCAGGTCTCTTCACCATGATTCCTTTCTCCCTTGCTCTGTTTCTCTTCCTAATTAGTAACATACTCTCACCCCTGACCAGTTCAGGGCCCAACCCTTTGTTGTTTATTTTTTCCATTCTCCACTTCATACGCTTTTTGTGGCCTCTTGCAGCGAAAGATGTGACCACAACACCTGATGAGCTGCCTCATTATCCTTCTTCAGTGCCTCAAAGTCTCTTTTCTGTAAGCAAGGCACAGATTTGAGGTTCTTGTGTATTTCCTCACTGCTTCCAAGGAGCCCCCAGTTTAGCTGTGTGTATCTCTGGCAGCACTTCCCACAAGCTGTTTGGGATGTGGAATAACTCTGGCTTTGTTTCAATTCCTGGTATAATTCCAGACAGAATGGCATGTGGCCTGGCAGTGGTACTAACATGTCCTTGCTAAACATCTGAGCTGCAACAGGGTGAAGCCTGGCCACATGGCAGATGGGATGATTAGAAACCTTAGGAATGGATGTGCACGGAGATCGTTATGTGTTTTGTAGCTCTCATGCTGTACTCCTGTGATAGCACTCCCCTGCTACTGGAGCTTGTCTGTTACTCATTCTGGAGTGAAATCTTCCCAAGTTTATGGTGCTCGTCTAAGGAAGACATGAAACACAATTAAAATCAGCTAGCATTTACTCTGGGAAGATATAAATGTGGCAGCACTGTTCAGCTGCTCCTTTGTGATGATTATTAATCATTCAGGATGCTTTATGAATGTTGAAAGCTGTCCTGGTGTGGTGCAGTGGGGAATGGGATGCTTCATCCAGTGCTTCCAACACTCCCAGCTACAGCCAATCCTGCTCTGTGCAAAACATTTCCCATGAAGGATTTAGCAGTGGCATAACCAAATCCTGTTCTGAACTGTTTGTCTGCACACTGTACTTTTGTGGACTATGGGAGGGATGTTTTTGCAATAGCGAGATCTAGCAGATAACACCAGGTCTCATACTGACCGTATTGTTTTGTCGCTTCACAGAAGGAAGAGTTTCCCAGCACATCAGTCTAATTACACCACTGTTTATCCACCTAGTCCAGAACTCCTTTGTAAGTTGCTCACTCATAAACTAGAAATCATAGTTGAGTAGCATTTGCAAATGTAATGCACCTGAAGCCTCTCCCTCCCTCAATGCATCAGTTTAAACTCTCGGTCCACTATTGTATGGTTTTCAACCAATTGTGTGTGCACACACACATATATAGGGATATCACTTCATATATTTTCCTGTAATTAGAATGATGAAACTTTTTAAGAGTATCAAAGTGACTTAATTCAGCATGTAGTTTGTAGGTCTTAATTGTTTCACAGCAGTATTTGCTTACAATGTTTTATAATGTCAACCTACCACCATTTGCACTTTCTGTGGAAATGTCAGGCTGTGAACCTCATCAGGAGCCAATTTTGTCCTTAAGAACAAAGGGAAAGACACATTTTTTGTACTATGGTGTAGTCACTGCTGGAGTTTCCTGTCTATTGCAGAGACATGAACAACTTGCTGGTGTTGGAAGGGAGGCCAGGGAGCTGGGAGTGCCACTGAAGTCTGTTACCTGATCCAATGGCTTAAGACAGCCAAGAACCAAAAGAAATACCTTTATAACTGAGGAAAAAGCTTGGGGAGCAGTGGGGAGCCACTGAAGTGTGTGGAGCATGGGTTGCTGCTGGGAAACTAGTGTTTGGTAATTTTGGAGATAGTGGCATTATTTCCACAATTAGAGCCTGCTCAGTTTGTAAGGGAACAGTCCAGGGTCATGATATATACATGAGATAGATAGATAGATAGATAGATCTATATATATATATATATCTATATTTATATCATATGTATATATATATATGACCTTGACTTGTGAAGAGGAACTTTGGGGAGTAGCAGTTAGAAACTGCTTCTGTACAGCAAGGCTGCCTAAGCTGCTCCAGGATTTCAGATGGACTCCAAAAGTGCAGCTTAACAAAGCCTTTTGGGCTTGCTTAGCTCTGGTTTGGTCCATGCCAACCTCAGTAATTGTCATGGCAAACCTCAGGCCAACAAAAACATCAGCAAAATGCTCTATCTAGTTCTTGTTCTCACTAAATGGGAGACTTCTCCATGACTGAATTCTGAACTCTGTTGCCATGGACAAGTGTCACACAACATTGAAGAAACTGCTGCAGAGCCTGCAGACTGATAACAAATATTGTAATCAGTGACCCACACTTAGAAGCACTTGTTTTTCTTCCAGAAAATCCAGTTTTTCAAGCCCAATGGAGAGTAACTATTCCCCTAAACAATTCCTTGTGGTACACCTCTGGCTGTCTTGCTTCTTAATGCCTCTCTCTGTGTTGTGGGTCTCTAATCTGTTGAATTCTCTTGGAGAAATGAGGGTAAGGTTCAGTAATGACAATCACTACTGAGTGACTATCTCAAAGCTGTCATCTCCTGGGCCAGTGTCACCAGAGGCTCTGGGTTACCCAAGTGAGATACTCTCATGGAGGGCAGTTGAGAATGTTTCAGTCTTTTTCTCTGCAATCTGGACTATGCAGAAGAGTTTACACACAGAAAGCAGTGATGGAGAAGGGAGTATTATCTTGTACAGGGATTACCTGGAATTGCCTTTGTCACCCATAAAATGGGTTTAGCATTCAGCATTTAGCATCCAAACATCTTCCATTCTCTCATCTCACATTCTCAGTTCCATATTTTCCATGGATATAAAACACAGAGTATTGCTGTATCTTGGCTTTTCCCTTTGTCCTTGCTTGTCATTCAAGTGTCACTGATTAGCCCTAAACTGAATCTCTTTGTTACTAGTAATAGTGATTAGAATACTTGAAAAATATTGCTATTTTCCTGAAAATAGAGCTAGTGCTGGGCAGAACCTACTAATGCAAACTTGATAAATTGTGGGTGGATTTTGTATTCCCAAAGGATGGAATAGACAATAGCATGGCAACTGACAAACAACAACACAAATAATTTTTGGCATTCATATGAGGCCAAGGAGAATATATGCTGCTCAGAAATCAAGTGGCTAATGAAGTATGAAGTATTTGGCTATGGCAGAACAACAATATCCAGTCTGTCCTGGAGTTCAAAAGCATTTGCAATGTTGCAGAGTTGCAGTGGCAGTTTGGTGCATATGGATGCTTATATGTGTGTCTGTGTATCCTAAAAGAAAATGAGTCTCCAATTATTTAAGCTTCAAAATGCCAAAAAATACTAGCTTGTGTCTGGACTTAGTTTTAAGGCACTCTTTAAGGAGTATAAATAAGCATTAATTTTAAACCAATCCAAACTTCAGCACTGGAGTTGACTTCTTGACCTGTAACAAGATTCTATCACCATGAGGGCTCATCTTCATCAACTGCATTTGCTTTCTGTAATTAAACTTTATGATGGCCTTGCTGGCTTTCCGTATTTTATATATAGCTTGGAAGTTGTTTGATTCTCTCTTAGAATCCAATTTTTCTTACAGCAGTCCTGAAAGTAAAGGGTGCATTTGGGGTCCTTGAAATAACAGGTATTAGAGAACTTTCTCTTATTTTGATTAGGTACACAAGGTTGCACAGCGCATGAGATCAGTTTAGCACAGGAACTTGCCAGAAATACTGGGAATGAGAGCTCATATTCAGAAAGCAATTTCTAAAAAAATTGGGCTTTATTTAAAACATTTCAGTTGTTGTTGTTGTTGTGTCCAGTGCTTTTTGTATAATAAAATGACACAATGACTTTACAGCAATTAATAAACTTCTTATTTTGATACTTGCTGGTGCTTCAGTGTGAGCTGCTTTGCAATGTCAGGCTGCTGGTACAGCCTGAGCTTTTGCCTTGCAAGAGTAATATGTCACCTTTGTCAGATGTTGCCTCTTTTGGTCCTCAATCTGTTTCATAAATGCTTGGAAGTTCAGCTGTCTTTTGTGTATTTCTTTCTTTCCTTTTCTTCCCTGTTGCTTCTGTCTGTTAGACATAATTGTTGGATGACCAGAAGGAGACATTTTATTGTGGAGAAGATGAATAACAGGAGCAACCAGGACATGTTGTCTTCTACGAAAACTTGAGGACCCCCTTTGTGAAACTTAACATCAGTTAAAAAAAAAGAAATTACCCTTTCATTTTGTTCTTCAAGTATTTCATACCTTGATGTTCTCTGCTACAGGCAGCATTTTGTATTCTGTTTGCTGAGCTGTGGAGTCTGAATGTTTCATAAAAGCTTCTTTGGGAGAAAGAATCAAGCAATTTCTCCTTCAGCAGGATTATTAGGGCTTCATAAGTTCTTACTCTCAGAAGCAGGAGCCAGAGAAAAGGAAGGTGGGCCAAACTTTCAGCATTAGGGAGAAAAATCCCCCACAAGCAGCAATTTATTGCTTTAGCTCTAAGCTAATTTACTGAGTCATTCTTGTAGTTTAAAGGTTTTGTATTCTCCTGTTGCACTGTGATTCCATAGTTCTGAGGCCATCATAAAAATGGACACCTGGAAGAAAATACACAGATACAGGTGTAGGCAGCAATCCTGCTCTCTCTCTCCTTGGACACCTATGCCTGGCTTCCAGGAGTGGAATTTTAGTCAGAGTTAGCAGATTAGATCAGGTATCTGTCAGCTTGGTTTCCTGTTATTTAGAGCTTGTTCTTATGAATGTAATGAGTTGATGATACCATGAAAACTCATCAAGAAAAACATTTAGCACCAAAACACTGCTTACGGCTGAAAGCTCCTGAGAAGCGAACTGCAGAAAATATTCTGAGAACAGTGTAATTACATCCTTGGTCTGATCAGGTATGGTTCCCTGGCTCTCACCTCATGGCTACTATTGCTAGAAGATTCTTTGACTGTACTTCTTTAAGAGGTAAAATCTAGTGTTTTCTGCTTCCCTTCTTTTTGAGGCAATAATCCAAACCATGCAGGTTCTGTTACATTGTTAGCAAGTGAGTGTCAGGCACAGCACACACCAAACTACAAGGAACTTGTAGTGGGAGCAAGAGATGTGGCTGTCAAGCATTTGTTTTTCTATCTTGTTGAATTAGACAGGCTCTGCTTGTTGGCATCCTGTTGACTCTATCCCTGCAATAAACAGTGAGCACAAAGACAGGGGAGTGTATTTTGTTCCCCCACAGTGAGAGAAAGGTGGGAGCCTGCTGTGCCACATGCTTGTAAAGCTGCATCATTCAGACTTTAAGTTCAGATGAATTTGCCTCTCTTTCCCAGGACTTCAGTAATAAGGATGCCACCATGCAGCTGCCTTGTTAATCCTGCTTGTTGTTTGGAGAAGGGTCAAAATCGGAGTGTTTGGCTTTGAACACGTCAGGTACTGCCTGAAGGCCTGAAGGGCCCAGTCCAGGGGTGTATTTGTATCCCCTTAGGAACTGATGTGGACTCCTCTGCACTCTGGTTCCCTGGAGTTTCACTCAGTAGCTTACTCAATAACAAATGAACTCCTAAATTCAGTGTGGATGGCATCGATAATCCCCTAGCCAACTTCAGCCAGCTCTGCCTGGCAAACATCTAAATGCTGCTGAGATAAAATAAGCAATCAAACAAAAAACCCCAGGCTCAACAGTGTACCTGGGTGATATTTGCCATCAGCAGTGTTACTGAAACTAGTGAGATTGTCAACAACCCCATGCTAAGAAATTTCTGTTCTACCATATGACAGCAGTAGCTAAAATAACCCAGCCATACAGAGAGCCCCAGGACTTTATTAGCTTTGAAAGTGGGCAAATATGCAACAAAAGAAGGTTTCTTCCAGAATAGAAATAAACTGTCATCATGGAATGATTTGTAAGAGTTAAAGTTGGGAAGATCAGACTTGAGGAATCAAAGATTTTTTTTCTTCTGGAGATATCTTAAGTACTTGCAGCTGTAAGTGGAGGCAACTCTTTTCAGTACTGTTGGAAATGAATAAGTACAAATTTTCATATACTATTTTAATTCCCCTCCTTGTTTTCTTTTGCCTCTTTATTTCTTGCATCTCAGAAAAATTTATGCAGCAATTTGTTAATTAGCTCTAGAAATTCATAGCAATGACCAAATTACATTCAATAAAGCCAGCTTTAGTGCAGTGCGACACAACTGTGCAAGTCTCAAATTCCCTTTTTTCCAGATTACTTTCTTAGTTTTGGTCTATGAGAAGCCAAATTATTTCTGTATGCATTTGTAGACACCCAGGCAGCATGTTTTCCTTGTAGAACCAATTTGTGCACAGGGCTTCTTGCCAAGAAAACAGCTCTTCTGACATTTAGTGAATCTCTGAGTCAGTTTAACTCAGCACAAAATTCGTTTGCAGAGGGCCTGTTAGCTGAGTAGAACATCTCTGAGGAACTTTCCTGACCCCATGCTGGGGACAATAATCACAGAGAGTGGCTTCATTGGTATGGAGAAGGAGAAAGAAAAACCCAACATGACCCATCTGGTTGCACTTCACTGGAAACAGACATTTAAAATAGGCAGTTTCTCTCAAAAGCAAATTTTAATCAATACCTTTAGAAAAATCCCTTGGCTTTGCTCTGCTCCCTTCTTGTAAGGGAATAATGCTGTGCAAAGATCTAGAGGATTTTTAGGAGCCTGGTCTCCTAGCTTTAATCATCCTGTGAAATTCCATATAGACACATCATTTGGGATTCTTTATTCAAGTCTATATCTTACTCTAGAAGTAGGTAATCTTTGAATCTCTGTAGCTCAACCTCAGTTGGAAAAATACTTCACTTTATGTATGTCCTGATTGTTAGGAATGAAAGCTCTATTTCAGAGTGGCTACAGGAATTGTAACTTCAGCTGGGCTGGTAAGAATGTACAGCCAAAAAAATGAGATATAAGATCTTTTGCTGGACTACTTTTGAGTTGATCTGGGATGACAGAACCTATTTCAGGCCAACAGTTATTCTAAGGTTTCCATGGAGATTAATGATGTCAGAGGAGCAACATCTGAGTGCAGTTTGCTAGAAAGCAAGGCTGTAATGTTGGAGTGGAGAAGTCAAGTCTTTGCATTTTTGTAAACTCACAGAGCAGTGAAGTCCTTTTTTCCCAGTGGATTACAGTTTGCTTGTGATTTGTGCTGAATGTGAGCTGAAGTCATGCTTTCAGTGTGAGGTTAGGGATGATTTCAGTACTGCTTCGTACACCATCTGTTAGAGCTCCTATTACTCTTCTCCTCACCTGCATATTTTAAGTATTCTCATATTACTTTATTAAACCCTGGCATTTTCTGTCTGCTCTCAATTGTCTTGTCTTAAAGGTGATGCCCAGGTTTCCTTGCGAGTCTATTTGTAAAGGATGAGTATTAAATTTAGAATAAGGTACAGCTCTGCTGAGTTTTCTGAAATCTAAGAGTTGCCACAAAGGACAGTAGGGAGAAGACATTGGAGAACTGGCAAAGCAGGAAAATATAAAAGGTTAAAAGAGGCATAATTTAAAGCTAAAATTTGACCATTAGGAATTTGAGAACTGTTACCATTACTTGCAGTTTTATAGAGACTAAAACTCCACTCCACTGGAGGGAGATTGCTGCCCAAGGACCTGAATGTGTTAATATAGAAGGCATTATATTTTTTTGCACACGGCTTTTGCAATGGTGGGGATTAGGAGACCTGAAGGTGCCTCGATACCACTGAAATTCCATAGCTTTTTAGCAATTCCTGAGTGGGAAGTAGGCTTTGCAAGCACTGCTGGTTCCCTGTTATTACCTAGAGTGTGTTTCAGTTCCACAAGTGTGGGTTTGCTATCCATTCTTTAAGAGATTCTTACAAAGATGTTTGCCAAAATAGAAGTCAAGAAGCAGTACTTGAATTTGGCAGAGTATGGAGGAATAAAGGCTTTTTCAAAATAAGATAAATGGAGGGAAAAAGTTTTAGTATTTTTATGCATAAGTTGAATTCAGGTTTTTTTACTAAAGCACTTGTTGACTCTATAGAAGCAGCTGGCTGTAGAAAGGAGCTCATGTCCATTGAAGAACAAGAGTAATGATGGTAAACAATATCAAGTCTCTGCTTTCCCTGGTTTTGTTAGGAGATTATTAAGCAGAAAACAGTCTTTTCTGGAGCATCTACTGTCCTGCAGTCAGCAAACTTGGCTCTTGTTTCTAAACTGTAATTGTAACAGAAACAACTTTTGTATAAAGGGGATCGCCAGACTGTGGAAACTCACTTTTATGTTTTATGACTTGCACAAGTTATCAAAATGTACTCACAGTCCAGAGAACTTTTTTTTTTTTTTTTTTTTTTTTTTTTTTTTTTTTTTTAAGCAAATAGGCAAAGCACCTGTGAGCTTCGATCCTTTTATGTCTGAGTTCAGCAGAAAAGGACTTATTTTCTCCCCCAGGCCAGTTTCTGAATTCCTGAAATGCAAAGCTTTCGCAGCAAGAGAATGGCCTACTCTGAGACAAACCGACTGACAGCTCCTCCTGAAAATCAGGACAAGTTAATACATTACACATGTTCCCTGCCCCAGTTTTGCAAATTGATTATTTTGAAAAGCTAAGTAAGCCTATCTTTATTTTGCAGGAAATGTTTGGTGCCATTAGGCAGCAATGCTGTTGAAAACAACAAAACTGGAACAGCTTTTGATAATGTCCTTAGAGAAATGGCCAATTGCTGAACAAGTGATACAAACAGGATTGTTTGTTCTCACTGGCTGCTGACCACTTGAAAGTTCACACACTTCATCATGAGCCTGAAAAGGAGTGAAATTCTTTTGAAGCCTGCAATATTGGGCCATTTTGAGATTCTGCCCCTGTGTCTGTAATCTGCCCCTGTGTGACTGTTCTACAATAATGCAGTTCTAAGTGCTTGATGATTACCTGGAGGGTGGCAGCTCTTGTGTATTACTTGATTTCAAAAAATGGGAATATTTGTTATGGGATTATGTCCTATGAAGCAATACAGTCTTTTTGCAGGTCTGGGCGTAGCAGGTTAGCAAGCTTCATGCACAGATAGCAGGAGTTATCTCAGTGTGGGAAGTGAAGCCTGGGTGTAACAACTGCAGGCTGTGATCTTGTTCTTGCTATTTCCTATGAGAGATTAAGGTTTAATGAAATGTTCTCCATAACGAAATGTAATCCATAACAATTCTGAAGCACCTTTGTGTTTGTTAAATGGACAGAGAAAGTTCAGAGTAGAGGGAAGTTACTGAAAAATATTATTGTTCCATATGTTTTTAAGCACATTCCTTCAGGAGAATAATCTTTCACATCTACTGAGTCATGCAGATGGTTGCATAATTGATTGATGTGTTATATGCCAGTATCCTCCCATCCATCTAAATTTCTCCCTTCAGACAATGCCTTTTGACTGGATTCTGTTGCTGTCTAACCATGTTTGGCAATGTTTTTGTATGCTGAGTTTACTTGACCAAATACAAAGTTTACTTATCCAAATATAAAGTAATGACCTGACAAACACAGAGATAAGGATCACTAAGCTTGCAGCAGTGCATAACATCTTTTCTAATATTGCTGGGGGGGTTGATACTTTGCTATCAAAAAAAGAACAGTCAGATATCTGCTTGCTTCTACTTCCTTCTGATGACCTGTCACCCCTTCTCTTTGCCCATTGTGCTGGTGGTTTTGGCAATGAAAGAGCCTTTTGTAGGTACAGGTCTCTACCTGTGGACTGTTCACTAGTAGGAGGCCCCACCCACTGTTGGGAGCAGCTGATCTTGGATAGAAAAAGAAGCAAAGAGAGGGAACCCTGTGCCCAGGTCATACTTAGCAAATCCTTCAATGCTGCTTCTCGTTTTAAACAACTGATTTCTCTTTTCTCCCCAAAACTGGGAAGGCAGATGCATCAAGCACAAAGTAAAAAGGAACATCAGACCCCTTGCCACTAATCTGTAGCCATGTCACATCTTGGTAGCAGGAATAATTGGTCTAGGAATGAAGGCTGAGGCTTCTACTGCTGGATGTTCTCACAGTATGAGGCTCATCATTTCAGTTTTCCACTGCAGGGACATTAATGTTGTGCCCTTCAAGCCCAGCATTTCTGCATGGAAGTGGATGTTTGGAAGTGCACAGTCTGCAAATAGCTGCATGGCTGACTCCTTGTTTACCCTCAGCACGAATGTCTGCATGCAGAGTCCTGCAGGTGCAGCCAGCACACAAGCATTTTTCCCACGCTCTGCAGCCACTCCATCATTTTAGAACAGGGCCCTGTAAGTTGATATCTGATACTTTGAAGCTTTGTGGTGTTTTTTTTTTTTTTTTTTTTTTTTTTTTTTATTTTTTTTTTTTTAATCGATTCTGTTTGCCACTGTAACACTGCTCATTCATTGCAGGAGTTTTCACTTTTAGGATCCGGTAGATCAGTTGTTCCAAGATTTTTGTATTGCCTATTATCACAGGCAATAACAAAGACAAAAAAGTTGCTAGTTCTTTGCACACTCTTAAGAAGGGAGTGGTTTTAATTGTGTTTCTTCATTTGCATTTTGATGTAGCAACATAAAACATTCTGATATGTCTGTGTGTTCTTCAGTTTATAAAAATGAGTGGTTTGCTTCTGAATGGGAAAAACGCCAAAGTTTGTAAAAAAGTTACTGCTATAATTCTTTCCATGTTAAGGGCCTTGAAGGTGCTCCATATTATGCAGGCAGAAAGGTCTCTGGCTGTTACAGGAGAGGGAGATCTTTGGCAGGTAGAAGATGCAGTGAGAGCACCAGGTGCTTATACACACACAGCTTGGGAAGAGGAGGGAAGGGCTGCCTTACCTAGTGATCCTTAATAATAGTGATTGGAAATTAGTTTCCATCAAGTTGGATTGGTGGTTAATCACAGAAGAGTTCCAGCAGTTAAGCCAAAACATTCTTCTGTGTATCCGGTTTTTATGCTCTGGAGAATTGCTTCTTTCTTCCCTAGGACTCTAGGGGGTGGCTGCAAATGTTTTCAGAAAGATCAGAAGATCAAGGGGAAAAAATATCTCTAGCTTCAACTTTGCTATTTCTGCTTCAGTCCTAAAACCATGGCCCTGTGTCTAAAGCTTCCCTGTTTTCATTTCAGCTCTTTTCATTTAGTTACTGGGTGATTAATAACAGTAAACTTGTCTCACCTAATGTGCAGTACTAGTTTTATCAGTGAACCTCATCCATAAAATTTGGAACATTAAAAACAGATAGAAATATATAGCTTTTTTCCTTCTGCAGTACATCATTTTTTTATTTATTTAAAATCCATGTGCACGCTTTTTTTTTTTTTTTTCTTTTTTTTTAAAGCTCTATGGGAAAACTGAAGAAAACAACAGGGCCACGTGAGGGAATTCCATATTTGCTTTTGGCATTTAATTTCCATAAAAAGGAGGATCCTGTTGACACATAACATTTCTTTTTTTTTTTTTTTTCCAACTTGCAAATGTTATGAAAGCATTAGAAGTCAGTTCCTTGTTGTCAGGTTTCCAAGATAGATGTTTGCATAGTAGATTAGACATAATATTTGTGGAGCTTTGAAAACAGCTTTTGGGCTGGTGTTTCATTAACAGGATATGAAGCTGTACTATCAGAAAGGGTGTTAGTTCTCAAATACATGTTTCCTACACAAAATTGATGAGATTATAAACAGATAATCACCATAGTGATTGAAGAGCCATGGACAGTGGTGTAAAAGCAGAGGAATATGCTGTTATAACTTGTTCTCTATGTTAAATTCTCATTGTACCTAAGAACTTACCATGTTTTTACCATTGCAAACCTTGGAATGAAATGGCTTAAAACTGGAGAATGGGAGTTTGGAAAGATAAAACATCATATACAGGAAAGGCAGTTGTGTTTCAAAATAAAACCTTGACCTCCGCTATCTTAGAATCTGTAGAGATAACATCTACCACTTGTAGGAAATCCCACCACAGCATCCATAAAACCTCACTGAAAACTTTGCCTGCCCTGGTGCTTCTGCTGGCCACAATCCCAAAGATAGCTGGATAAACCCAGGAATAATGCCTGTGTTCCTACAGAGATATTGAAGTGAGGGTTGCATTCATTGCTTCTCTTGATCCAGCTTTTGCAGTCCACTTAAATGGGACAGTGATTAGACACTTTGTGAGAAAATTACATATTTAACTGTCAAATTGCAGAGATAGAGCTATTTTCAGGCACCCAACTGCCCATCCTTGTGCAGCTAAAAATGGCTTGTCTTGCCTCAGACAGAAGGATGACAGGATGTGCAGGCCAACGAGCCAGTAGGGCCAGGGCTGTCTTGCCCCTTCAAGATTGTACTGCTGGAATTCTTTTAAATACTCTTCAGCACAGAGTTCATGTAAATTAGCTAATTACCACCTCTGCTCGGGCTTCCATGAGTGCTGAGTAGTGGAACAGAATGATTTAATTTCCCTAACATATTCTCTTGACACTTTTGCATGCGGAATATGTTGCTCTAAAGCATCCCTTGATACCAGATCTTTGGCTGTGCTCCAGAAGGAGTTCAAGTTAAAATCCATTCAGTGTAATTCCAGGGTTGGCAAACCTAGAGTTGTCACCTTCCCTGCTTTCCTATAATTTTGCCATCTGTGGTGCGGGTTTTCCTCTTCTCTTGCAGAGGACGATCTTGCATAAGTGTTTAAACTGTGAATCAGGTATTACAGCTGGCACTGCTTATGCATATGATATTCTCTTGGGAGAGTAATTAAACTGAGGTGAAGTGATCACATGAATCTTAATATTTGCAAATTCATTACACTTAAAAAAGGACTGTGGAGTTCTCGGTTACATTGGCAAATGAGCGTGATTGCCTCCCACTGTAATTTTCAGCTTTGCCTTGTGCTTACTCTGAAATGTTTGCTCCTGTCAGAGGCAGGAGTAGTGTATTTTAACTTCCCATTGAAATTCTTGTGAAAGAGTTTGTATGTAGGGTACAGGAACATTTTGACTGGCTGAGTGTAAATTATTTAAATCCCAAAAAGTTTTGGGATGTGGCCAGATTTAAGCTAACAGGAAAAGGAATTTAGTTGAGGTTCTGTTTCTCTTCAGTAGTTGGGTCCAAATCCTGGAAACACTCTCAGTATGTGTTGACTCATTAATTTTACTGCAACTATCAAATAAATCTAAATATAGTATTATAAATATGGTATTAGCCAGCTAGTTCTATTAATTGAAACATGCTGATGTCATTGAAGATTCCTTTAATGGTAGCTGCATTCTTTAGCTGTGTAGATGCCATTAGAAAACAAAACATGTTTTAATCCTCAGACAGGAGGAGTAGTGTCTACATATTATTTATATAAGCCTTGGTAATCAAGAGGAAGTTGTAGATGTACTAATTATGTGTAGTTGATTGCCTGTCTCTCATCTAACTACAGTGTTTTGATGGCCATAGAGATCACAATTTCCAACTGAGAAAATTGATTTTATTTTCATGATGTTTGATAGTTAGACAATAGTGTTTTCTCCCTGTAAAATGACAATCATAGAACAAAAGTATGTATCTGGAAGTTTTGAAGATCAGTGTGTTGTACATTTCTTTTGCTCAGTAGAGATTCCTTTTGCTGTTTCTTTCCAAAATCATGGATTGAGACTCCATTTTGATTTATTTTAACAGCATCAATCTCATAAATACCAGAAGACACCCTCTTCCAAGGCACAGAGTAGGTGCTGAGTGAAGCTACCTGTTATCAGGGTTGGTAACCCTTTGTAACTGATGGTAGACCACAGTATTGATGTTATAGTTGGACCTTGCTACTCACATCTTTTTTCAGATGGGACAGCATGGAAATCTGTCTCAGAAAGCTCATGTTGTTCTCATTCTTCCTTCATTCCTTGCATCTTTTCAATCCAGGATTAAAAGGAGCTGGATTGAAAATTTTAGGTAGTAAGTCTCATGCAAGTACTATAATTTGTTTCAGAGACCTAAACATGGTAATAAGGATTGTGTAGAAAAGTGCTTTGGTCCCTCATTTGTTTTCTATTTTAAGCACCTAAAGCAGCAGTCTGGCACTAAGATGAAATCCTGTTTATTTTGCAGCCCTTAAAGATTTGTGCTCCTATTTACTGGGCATCTTTATTTTTGTAATAATTTCAAATTAGACTAAATTTAAAGAGGAGAAGTGTTTCATAATTGTGTAAACTGGAAACTATGTAGCAAAAATATTTACCTCTTTTCTGTCAAACTTTTAATGGCTTGTTCTTTAAGCAAAGTACTCCCTGCCAAGTTGCATAAGTTAGGATGCTTTCAGGATCACTTCTGCTCACTGGCTTGGCATGAGCTGGTATTTTATCTGTCACATCATGCATGTGTTGTCATTTGTCAGAGTATGCACATCTAAATTCCTGATTATAGGTCATACTGGAAATCAGATTTTTTAATTACTGCTTGCATTTCAGGGGAAAAAAGAATCATTTGAACCAATGAACTTGCCAGAGATCTTACATTAATACCTACTGCCTAGTTTTCAAAGAGCCTAAAGGGAAAGTAGCTTCTCTAGGCATCTTGAAGGAACTGATACAGGGTTTAATGCATGTCCAGCACTAAAGCTAAGTCATACCTGGTGTGGTTTTGTTTTGGATTGTTTTTTTTATTATTATTATTGTAGTCCTCTCCATGGCTTCTGAAGGAATGGCAATTACTGGTGTTTGTGTCCTTCCTAGTTGTTTATGGAAAAAAATGCTAGGAAGGATTTGGAGGAGCTAGTGCTGGGCACAGAACCTCAGGGGAAGTGTGGTCCCTGCACCACCTGGTCTCTCATTAATCATCTTTTACATCACATAATTTTATCAGCTGAATAACTTTTAGGTAGATTACAGTCTCCAGAATTGATAATTGGCAAACTGATCATGGCTTTTAAAGATTTGATATGTTTCTGCAAAGAGAAAAGGGAAAATCCATGTGCTGTGGTGTCTGGGGTAAGAAATATGGAAATCTTTGAAGAAAAGGTTATTTAAAGTTGGAAAATCTTTTCCGGGGCAAAGGACAGTCAAACCTTGGAATAGGTTGCCTGCAGAGCTGGTTTCCTCTGGAACAATAAAGGTGAAAATTTGTCACATCTGTCAGGCCCTTCCAGGGCCTGGATAATGGAGTACATGACTTTTATGAGATTCCTCCAGTTCAAAGACCAAATGTTGAGTTTGGGGTTTTTTGGTGGTTGTCTTGTATTTAAGATTTTTTTTTGTGGGTTTTGGGTTGATTTTGGTTTTTTTGGGGTTTTTATCTGTAACGATGCACGGAGCTTTTATAAACATCTTTCATGAAAACTAATGTCATTATTTAATTTAATAAAAAGTCTTGAAGTTATTGTACATTAACATTCAAAACTGCCTGAAATCAGCCACTTACTGGGATTTACTCTTTCAATCATTTATTAAAGCTAACATCTATGTCCCTCTGCACAAGACTTGTAACCTTTGAATCCTTTAGAAGCAATTAAATTTTGCACAAAAATTTAAATATGTTTAGCTAACAATGAGGTATCTGAAAGCAGTCTCTGTACATTGAAAAATCCATGTTTGATATAGAGAGATATATATATGAACTTTTTGTACATGTATGTGTGTACACATACATTTAAAATCTCAAAACTTGCTGTTAAGGCACAGGTTATTTTGAATTTGATTGGCAGCACATCAGAAGATTAAATCTTCTGGTTACTTTGGATCTTTGAGTCAGTAAATATTGAATTTAGAACAGCCTGCTCATTTTGTGGAGAGAAATAATTTAAAGTAAAGCTACCCAATAGGCAAGATCTTATCTAGTAGCAAAAGCTGTGTTTGTTAATATTTCCAAGCATGTAGAGCACAGCTGAAAAAAATCAGATTAAAATGAAGCCAGTATTTATTCTTAAGTGGAGTTCACCAGTAGTCACATCTTCTGCAGCTGACAGTCACTTTGATGTGCCACTACACTTGATGACATCTTCATATTGATTTTCATCTGTCCTTTTCAGTCTGCCCAGTCTATTTGAATTGTTTCCCTTATGTTGAGGGATCACTACAAATAGGAATTTTGGTGTCTTTAGTGTGACTGAAGCAATATTTTCCAAGAAATGACCATTCTGGTAAAGCACTCACATTAAGAGTATCTAATAAAAGTGATTTAATAGAGGGAATTACAAAACTAAGCAAAGTTTAAGTCGTCTTATAAATTACAGATTCCTCTGCAGCATTTAGTTTGTGGATATTTGGAATGTACTTCAGGAAAATGGCTTTAGATCCAAGCATATTTAAAGCGTGGAATAAGAATAAAAACCCTGCAAATGAGCTGAAAATCTTTCAGATCCTACATGATGAGGTGATGAATTTTACTTTGGCTCGACTATTAGCAATGACTATTAAAAATGTTGCCAGCTCTGATTGAGGAGCGCCAAAATGAACTAGAAACAGAGTGCTTATTTCATCATTAGCTTGTGTGGTAATGAAAATCTGTTAGAGGCTTCTGTGGGGATACTTCTCAAAATAGATTGAGAAAAATCCTGAGATGACAAGAAGCAGGAATGCACGTGTTATACTCGGAATGAGCTTCCAGGCTGCCCTGGAATAATCCAATAGGTGCCGTGGCAGCATGACTCTGTGACTATCAGAAAGTTGAGCTTATAAACAAGTCAAAAACCGTAAATGATTTTGTGAAAATGATTGGTGATGTTCAGAGGAATGACTGGGAGATGCAGGTAGAATTGTGACTCCAGACAGAAAATGCCTTCAGCATTTGAGGGATTGAGCTGAGCTTTGACTTCACACCTTATTTGGACTCGATTTGCAAGTGTAGTTAAAGATTGAAACACTTAAATGATCCCCTGGAGTTCACAGAAGGGTGTGAGTTAGCTGAGCCTCACAGGTGTTTCTGGCCACATCACTGAATATATTATCATTATATCCCCCTGCCCCTGTGGAGTGTCCTTGGCTTTCAAACCTGAAGTTGGAGTGGCTGTGTCCATTCCTCTGAGTGAACCTCTCCCATCCCACCCAGTTAGGATGTTAAAGCGCAAATGTAGTCGTTGCGCAATGTCAGATTATATGTTCTGGTGAAAATTGACCTTTGATATATAAAATTAATACCACTGCCCATCTGCAGAGTGGGAAATGCAGTTATTCTCTTAGGTCATCTCTGTTTTCTGTCATTCACAGCCTTTTCCTTGTCTGTGAGGGGTCTGTTTTTCTGGGGAACTTTCCAACCATCTGATGAACAATGCTGTGTACAGCCATGTGCATTACTGTACTAGAATTTGATTTTCTAACTTGGGATTAGAAAGAGATGTAAAGATGTAAAGAGGAATTTTCCACTTATACCTCTTCATTTTTTTAAAAGAATAGTTGAATATACATACAATATGCTGGAAATTAAGGTGAAAATATCAAACAGTGCTCTTTTAATTCAAAATCATTGGTCCCTCCAGATGTATACAAATATTCAACTTCAAGAAGCTGGTTAGCTACATTATCAGCATATATTAGAGAAAAATAAGATTAGCAGTCTGTGAAAAGGTAAAACTATACCATTTATTATAAGATTTCAGTGGAGAAAATGTCTTAAAAGTCATTAATGCTGTCAAATATTTTCTCTTCAATTTAGTTTGGGGTTTTTTTTTTCTTCTTACCCCTTTCTGCCATTGTCTACCCATCAGAAATCTATTCAATGTTTTTTCAATAAATAACATAAGACTTGAGCACAGATTTTTTCATTATGTACTGCTATGAAGCAGAAGAATGTTACAGTTGTTATTCAGGAGTAGGAAATGTAACGAATTGCAGTTAATTTTTTCTCCCTGCTTTCTGTTCTAATGTTGTGCTCAAGGCACAGAAACCTTCCTTAAGTATTCTCACTTTCAGTTGATTCCACCTGTATTCCTCCCTGTTCCTCTGGTTTTCTGCCTATTTAGGTGGTTAATGTTGCTATTAGCAATATCTGTGCCTGTTGCATGCTCTTGACTATTGGTTATGTGCAAGAAAGCAGCCCCCAAGGTTGTATTTAGCAGAAATTGAATCTCTAGGTTTTGTATGTTTTGAGGTAACATTCTATTTCATTCATCCTACACAAAATAGTCAATGCAATTTAGAAAGACTTGCTAATAAACATAAATTCTAATTCATTAAGCAGGTGGGACTGCCCTGGAAGGAAAATCAAAAGTTAGGCCAGATCACCTGGTTCTTCATCAAGGTGTATGTCCTCTGGGTTTGCAGTTTCTGTCATCTTTTTAAAGTTTCCTTGTCATACTTGGGTTCAGCACCAGAACATTATTTTTAATGTATTTATATTGAAACCATGCAAAGACCTTTAGAGAAGGTATATAATTAAGAGCTAAGCAAAATGCTCACAGCCAGACAAATTATACTGGCTAATCTTAACCCAAAGATTCTCCAGATTGGTGATTCTGAGTCCAACATCCCTCTGTCCTGACTAAATTTTCTATTTAAAAAAATAAAATTCCTTTTAAACCTATAAACTGTCATCTATGAGATTCATTCTGCAGCCAGCTCCAACGTTTGGCAAGTACCTCTTTTTTCGTCCTTCTCCAGCAGAAGATAAATAAAATATAGTTCTGCTGGTGCCTAAGATGGTTTGCATCACTAGAGACAGGCAAGGTGCCTCTGAGTACATCACACTGATGAGAAGCGGCTGCTCCTGCTGCAGCTTCAAACCCCTCCTGCAGCCAGGGCTCCCTGAAACTGTGCACACCAACTGCCCAAGGAGTATCTATCCAAAAGGAGCAACTAAATGTTGTGTATTTGCATTCAGGTTTTTTTTGCATTAAGATCTCTGACCTTAATGATGTTTCAGAGACAACCAAGCCACATTTCTAAGTGTCATTTGTGCATCTCAAGCTGCGCCAGGGGAGGTTTAGGTTGGACATGAGGAGAAATTTCTTCACAGAAGGAATGAGTAGACATTGGAATGGGCTGTCCAGGGAGGGGATGGAGTCACTGTGCCTGGGTGTGTTTAATTCAAGACTGGATGTGGCACTCAGTGCTGTGGTCTGGTTGACCCAGTGGTGTTCAGTCGAGAGTTGGACTCAGTAATCACAAAGATCTTTTCCAATGGAATTGATTCTGTGGGGAAGATGGATGCAAAGATTCTTGTTTAACCATGTGCTGTCAAGGGCTTTGGGACGAGCAGAAAAAGTTGTGAGAATTGTGATGAACCTGTGTGTCTCACTGGCTGATTCTCTGCCAGCAGAACTCCTGGAACTTGTATCCTTTGCATCTCCCACCATCCCACTTCCCTCTCCCATTGTTCATGACAGAGGCACTGGGCTCCTCCTGAAAGCAACAGAGCAGTTCTATGTCATCTCTGTATGTCCACTGTCATAATTTATCATTGTTTGCTCATGTCTTTTACAGAATAAGAACAAAATGGTTAGTTTGTCATGGTTTGATGTGCCATTCAAGGTGTTCTTGAGATGGGTCACTTGGCTCTGGCCAGTGGATTGTTTACATTGAAGCACTGCTTGCAAATTTTTGCTAGTGCTTGTGGAGTTCTCTTGGTTCCTTCCTGAGCAGTGGTGTGTAAGCCGAGCACAGGTTGGAGTCAGTCGGCAAAAATGCTTATTTTTCCTGGTTCAACTTCGTTCAATTTACTGAGTTTCACTTTCAACTTAATCCTTAGACAATGGATTTATTGAAGAAAACTTTCAATTTTAAAGGCTGGAGTACAAACCAGGGGTTTGGATTTCACCCATGCTTTGGCTGTGGTAATCTTACCTTGCAGTGCGCCTTCCTGGAGGGGCTCATAGTCAGAAGACAGAAATCTATTAGAGAGCTGTGTTTTCAGTCGCTTGCTCTGTTACACACAGGAGCAGGTACTCATTTTCACAACACAATCAGTATTGGAGCAACACTGCTCATACCGGAGTGATTTATGGATGTTTCAGTATCTGCAGGCTGTTCTTCTGAACAAAATACAAATGTTACTGGAGAGTCTTGGAGAACATTTCTGCAGTCTAAAATCATCTCTGATTGCTTTGTGATATTTTAAGGCTTTCAGCCAACCTGTTTTGGGTGGCTGTAAATGCACTGCAAAGCAGCATTCACACAGGTGGTGCAGCAGAAGGTATGGCTGCCCTACATACCATAATCAGTAGAAATTCCCAGGATCCCTGCAAGCACTGTAAACGAGCTGGGAGCAGCCTGGCTGTAGTAGCAGGGAGCTGTGTGTGGCTGAGGAGCTGACTAAATCAGCCAGCACAGTGAGGTGGTTCTGACACCCCAGAAAACAGGTAAAGCACAGCCAGCTTGGAGCTGGCTCACACATCTGCATGGCGTAAATGCTGAGGGCTGGAATGAAACATTTCTGAGCTGCTGTTCCCTGCTACCAGCTCCTGTCTCATGTACACCTGGTCTTTGATTGGTGTTGGCACTCATTGCCTGGTTCCAGCTGGAAACATCACTTAATTCATGCCAGAGGATTTCTGTGTGTGAACAGAATGGTGGATTGAAGCGCCACATTCTCCACAAATTCTCTTTACTCTTGATGCAAGAAAAAAAGGGAAGTCTCTTAATACCTGTGTATGAAAAACAAACTGTTATAAATGCAATGGCAAATATCGGATAAATAAAAGACAATTTATTAATAACAAAATATCGAGCACAAGAAAAATGAGAAAACCACAAAAATAGGAAATGATCAGCGCCGCGCTGGGTGGATAGGGGTCCGCACCGGGGTACAAGACTCCCCAGTCCACGCCGATGCAGCTTTCAGTCCAGCATTTTATAGGGTTTTTCTGCCCTTAGGCAGTCCAGGTGTCCAGGATGGGCTGAATAGTCCGAATTTCTTTTCGATGGCCTTCCCGGATCTCGTCAGGTCTCATTGTCTCATTCCGGGAAAAACTCTTTCTTATGTCAATTTCATGTGTTAGTCTTATGCTGAGAGCTGATGGGATTGCCAGCGGGTTGATGAGATTGGTATCGTTGTCATGAAAGAATTTCTTCCTTGCATTGGCAAGGAAGTGCTTATCGAGGTTGGCCAGTGTCTTTGTCTAGCTTGATGAGGTTCATCCTGTCTTTGCAACTGAGACTGGCAGGCTGAGGGGGAAACGATTAGCCCTATACTGGATTTCACAATTTTATTAACCTTATTCCTTATTATACATTAGGTTATTATTTTACACTCGAATTTTTACCCAAAATTTATCACACAAACCAAAGAAAAAAACCCTTAATTTTTATATGTTTTTTGGTTTGTTTTCCTGTTTTAAACATTGACTGAAACTTTAAAGATGTAGCACATGCTTTTTAAAGAATATTTTTGTAAATAATATTGAGCATACAGGTAAAACAGGTCTGTGTGGGCATGCCTTGACTCCAGCTGCAGGTATGATTGCACAGTGGGAGGCTTTGCTCTGCAGTGTAATATTGCTGATGGAATTGCCTGATGGAGCTCAAGTTCCATTTGTGGCACATGTAGTCAGAGGGGTTCAGGGAGCATGGCTGGAGCTCATATTTACAGCTGTTCCTTTTTGTTAGCTTTGGATCAGGTAGTTTTGATCTCAGTGTATCAGCCTGGTTTCTTTCCTGGTTTGCTACTTCTGCTCTCAAAAACACAGCCACAACATCAGGTTTGGATAGAGATGTTATCTTATGCCTGTCAGGACCAGGTCTGAAAGCAAAAGGAAGTTTGATTTCTTTAATTGTCACAGGGTACTGTCTGTTATACAGCTTGAAAAGGGCAGCCTTTGTTTCCTAGATCTGATAGTTCTGCTGCGATGATAAGTTTGCCTGAGTAACTTATTCCTCCTTATCTTGTGTGTGAATTTGGATTTCCAGTGAAAAGCAGGGTTTCCCTGCTTATCACATCCAGCACCTGCAGGATCTTGTATACAACCTGATTTTCAAGTATTGCCATTCTGAACTTTAAGATCAGGTGGTTGTTTAACCACAGCTTCAAAAACAAACTACGAATAACTTTTTCCATCTTCGTTCTGCTTAATAGTTCTGCTGTTTCTTTGTGTTCAATTTCTTAATAAATCATGAGATTTGTTAATAAATAAATAAATAGGCTCTTGAAAATGTTACAGCTTACTAGCTACAGTACCTGTTGGCTGTGGGTTTGCTTTTTAACATTATGTTAAAAATTTTATTTAAAAAAAATATTTATTTATTTAAAAAAATTTTAACATTATGTTAAGCAAGTTCCTGAATGACTTTGTAACCAGGTGCTAAAGCCAAGTTTTCAGTATGTTGTAAAATTTAAGAAGTGGCAAACTTGCATTAGGATTGGGAGATCAGACCAAGAGTCCTGGCAAAATGAGCTGTAAAGTATCAAAGGTGAGAGAACTTTTTCTCAGTCAGCTAGTTTTCAAAATCCTAGCGGTCTTTCCCATCAGCATGTGTGAGAAGCAATTAGCTGCACCTGAAATTCACTGCTCTTGGTTCTGTCTGTGCTGCCAGTCTGTCCTTTTTGCTGGTCTCGACGTGACTCCTGTGTGACCTGGTCGCTGCACAAATAACAAGCAGAAAATAACAAGAGCTTTGCACCCATGCCCAGCTGTGACCTGGTTGAGATGGGATCACTCAGGCTAGCAGGAATGTGATCATCACAAAGGAAGCAGAAGCAAGGGGTTATGACTGCTCTTTTCAGTAAGAAAGAGTTGGATTGGTTCCTTTTCTCACCCGTGATGGTTCCAAAGGGGCTCAGTTTTGCTGGCACTCTGAGCAAGCAGCTGTGTGCTGCATTTGCATGGGGTTTCTGCATGAAGGTTACTCTGGTTGCCCTGATAAGGGATTGTCTCCAGCCTATGCTGGCAACAACCTGGGGACTCTGGTGTCCCCTACCCTGCCTATTTACAGAGCAAATCTGTGCCCTTAATGTGCTTAATCAAGAACACTCAGGGGTGGGCTCAGTTAGTTCACACTTTCTCACAAACAGATCTTTATGCATGTTAGTTTGCATACAGCAATGAACGGTATTATTCATTAACCCTTAACAAGCCCATGCTATTGAGATTTTGAGAAAACAGAAATACAACCCAGGTGGGGAAAGCTGTTACTATGAAATCTGCTTTTTCTGTTTTCATGCCAGCCACTTCTGTTTCAGGAGAAGAAATAACCTCTCTGTTCTCTGTGCTGCTTTTATCTCCCATCCAAAAAAGCCCTGCCAACAACCTGGTATCTCAGTAAGCACAGCCTGGTCACTTGCCTTCAGGAGGCTGCTGCTAGCTGCTCAGCTTAAAAAACTTGCAGACCACTCTCGGTGTTGCTGGGGGTGACAAGGGGCTTTCCAGAGAAACACCACCTGGACCTAGTCCCTTTTCCCTCCATGTGCCATTTCACTCAGATGCCCAAAGAAGACAAGCATATATGTAGCAACAAAGGGATTTAACTCAGCCAGGCCATGACTGTGCAAAGCGCCTTCTGACACGGATGAGGACTGTACAGAAACCAAGACTGCAGGAGAGTGCACTGACAAAAGGAAAGATTTATTATCTAAACCCTATATTAATATTTCAGTAAGCGAGCAAACAAGCCCACAGTGTGCAACCTCTCTGGTGCAAACTTTCAATTTGTACACGTAGTTATTTCACAGAAGATTTGTTTTAGACAGTGACATCTTGCTTGGTCTGTTCTCCACTGTATAGTGTAGTTGTATAGTATCCAAGGGCTCCAAAACAAATAAAATCATCTTCCCTGATGCTGAAAAGCCATATCCTTGCTTTTAACAGAGGGGAGTATTCTGACTTGCTCAGTAAAAATGGTATCTTAAGAAGAATGGAAACCAGAAAGATTCAGTGGTGGATCCATACCTCTACTGTACAAATGCTTTTGCCCATGGTTTTTGATATGGAAAACCCACCATTTTCCTCCCTTGGAACAACCTTCCCATAGATATTCCCAAGCCCTGAGTTGTTTTCCTGCAGTGTGGCCTGTTGCTTCTTTTTCAACTCCTTTGCCTGGCAGTGAGCTTCATGGTCTGATCACAAAGAAGAGGAGTTAATTAGGGTCTTGGAGGGAGATTAAGAGCATTTTTAAAAAAATTGTCCTCAGGATGTTAGGACTGCTTTGGGAATAAATAGGGCACAGGAAGGTGGGAAGTGGGACTTTGATACATGATTTGCCAATCCAGTTGTGACCAGCCCAGAATGATGTTCATGTCACATCATGTTGTCCATTAATTCTTTTGGCAAGTATTATTTCCTACGGGAGTCAGCCACGATGAGTGGTGTCCAGGGATAGTGTTTCTTCTCAGGCTTTTTCCATGGTATGCAGCTGATTTTCCAGCATCAAATCATACATGCTGACAAGAATCAGATGCACCTGTTCCTTGACCACAGCCTGCACCACAGATGCAGATTTAGAGCCCCTAAAAAGAAAAGGCTGGAGGGTGTGGACCAGTTGAGCTGGGTAATTTCACTGCCAGGGCTATTTTTAGTATAAACTGTGTACTCACATCTAAATTTAGAGTGATTATAATTATGTTAGAAGTTTTGTTACACAGAAATAAACAGCTGCTGGAGACTGAGGGCAGCTTGGGACCACAAAGCATTGAATGCACTAACTCACATGTGGCAACACTTTTCCTAATGTGCCCATTGGGATTCCATGCCTAAAGTCTACTGCCTGCTTCAGCAAAAAGGTTTGCTCTTCACAAATTTCAGCAGAATATTTTTGGTTATTTTTTGGAGGGGTTTTGTTAACTGGGTTGTGAGAAGTGCTGTCATCTTCTCCTCAGCAATGCCTGTACTTTAATTATAAACTGCAGAGTTTTCCATGCAAAGAAACACTGTATTTACATATATACTATATTGTACCTATATGCTTCACATTTCCCTAGGCTGGTCTCCCAAATCTCAAGACTTTTGAAGATCCCTGCAATGGATTTATGGATGTATGGAGAAACTGTAGGCTGCAGAAGGACAGCATTCACATTATTGTTCTTACAAGGGGTTTGCTAGCCAAGGGCAAAGAACACTCTTCCTTAAGCTTTCAGTCAAAAACCAGTCTAGACATTTTTATCACATTAAACAGTCTGAAGCATTTAATAGGTATGTGACAGGAAAAAAAAAGCAGTCTGAACTAGCTGACCAGTTTTCTTATGGGAAAAGCCTACTGGGCTCAAGTTTTTATTCTTTGCAGTGGTAATTATTATGCTGGAAATACTTAACAGTGATGAAGACAAAGCTGGTTTTAGACATGTAAAAATGTTACCTTTGCTTTCTGTGGGGTCTGCTGTGCTTTGGGTGTGATGCTGCTCTTTATTTTGATGGGCCCTGCCTTCCCTGGGCCCGTGTGCCACTTGTTGCTGAGCTGTGGGAGGCCAGAGTGGATGGTGGCAGCCATAGTTAAGCACCGCTTGAGAACACTTCAGTTCATCCAGCCAATGCAAATGGCAAAACATTTTCTCTCTGTCTCAGCAAGGATCCCTTTATCAATTTTTATGATGTAACTGGCTATATCTGTTGATTCCCACTGAATTTGATGGCTTCCAAACAGACTGGTCTTTTTTTGACCTCCACCCTCATGTCTAGAATCAGTTCTTTCACCTTTCCCAGTTTCTTCCCCATTCATCCGTTGGTCTGTCTGCAACCTGGGGCAATACTAACTCCTCACTTCCAGGAGCCCTGCCATCCCCATTCCTGAGCTGCCACAATAAATGACCTCCCTCTGGCCTGGAATGTTGGTGGTGTTCTTTCCACTTCTCTCTTTTTCTCCCCCACACACAGACACCAGCATTTTGCTTTGTTGGTCTTTCTTAGTATATATTCCACCCAGTTCCTTCCTTTCCAGCTATATTGCAGTAAACCAGCTTCATACTTGGAATAATCTCTAAAAATAGCCTTGCCAGTGCTATCCCAAATAATTTCCATTTCAGCTTTCCCAAGCTATCTGCTGTTCTTCTCTAGCATGGTGAAAGTGTGGCCATCTTCCCTTTGGATTTTAGCTGTGTTGGTCTGCTCGGACACCATGTCATGCTGCCTCAGCCCACATCAATGCCAGACACCCCATCCTTGCTTCCTGTATCTTTTCCTGTTGTTAGTTCCTTCCTCCTCTTTTCAATTCTTATGCTCTTTCTCCCCCACGCATCCATTTCACTTCTTTCTGCCCTGATGGTTGCCTGGAGTCAGGAATGTCCTCATGGTATGCATGCTCTCACTTCTCCAGGGACAGAGGAGAAAGTGCTGCTCATCTCCCTGCCTGTGTGGGTGTGTTCCCTGTCCTCTGCTTGTGCTATGTGTCCCTTTCCTCCTCAGCAGAAGTGGGGTCACAGCAGCAGGTGACAAGAAAGAACAGGAGGAGGAGGAGCTCGGAGAGGTATTGGCTGCTCCTCTCCTTTTCTGCTGCTTGACACTCAAATTACATCCTAAAGTTAGGAATCCAGAGAAATTACGTCCCCTGACTCTGGTGTCGCCAGCTTGCCCAGAAAAATATGAATAAATGGGATTTCTCAGCATGCTGTAGATCTTGCTGTTTATTAGGAGCTGTCAAAGAAGTGTTCCAAATGGGCTGTGTGGGCCAGCAGGCCATACCAGCACTCCTGAGTGACAGGCTGGCTCTCCTTTCTGTCTCCATACTGGACAAATAGGTTACATACCAACACTTTTATTTTTATCCCTTTAGGAATACTCTGTCAAATCATCCACTTGGAGCAATCAAAAATTGAGATGCCTTTCCTTCAGAAATTTCATATATATGTATATATATATATATATATATATATAATGAATAGTTGAACAAGCCAAAAAGCATCCAGCAGGAAGATTTGAAAGGTTTCTGGCTTGGAACACTCTCCCACCCCGCTCTTTAATAGCTGACATGCCTGGTTTTACCGTATTTCTGCAACAAGCCATACATTAATATTCAGAGTGACATTTGAGGGGTGCTGTTCTGAAGCAATGTAAACAGCTGAATGCCTCAATAATGACTGTATTAGCACTCTGAACTGTTTTATCAGATAAAGTTCTGAGTAGTCTCAGGCAGCCTCCCTTTGCCCCAAAGAGACAACAGCTGTCACTTGGATAGCGACTGCTGTGACAGGAAACAGAGCACAATGTCAAGAGAATTGTTTTAATATTTGATTAGTAGAAATGAATATGCAGATTGCAGGAGTTCTCTGAGGCAGAGATTAGTGAAAGAGTCTGTGATGTTTTATGCATTCCTATTTTCTGCTTGTGGTTAACTATGAACTTACCAGATAAAGGATCGGGGATATTTTTTCTTTATCCTTGGTCACATTTTCTGCACAATCTCTCCTATTGTTTTCAGAGCTTCTGGGCAGTGGCACAGCAACCATTTAAAAGGAAATGTGGCTGAAACAAATTGACAAGAAATGCTTACTTTGCCACCTACCTACCATAATGAAAGTTCAGAATCTGTTGCTTTTCCTCTTGCTTCTCTATGAAATTAAAGATATAAATAAATGATAACCTCGTGCACCTCCAACATGGCTGTCCATATTTATCCTGCTGGAAAGAGGGCTTCTGGATTTCCAAATTATAGGCAGCAGTTTATTTTCAGCCTTGCCTAGTTGTGATGCACTGTGTGTAGAACCAGGACAATCCCATCTTCAGCAAAATGCTCACTTTGTTAATGAGTTAGCACTGGGTGTTATTGGTAGTGAAAGGGGTACTTAGCATCACTAATTCTGTAATTAAGACAAGTCTTGTTAGCCTATTTAGAGGGAGGAAGAGGAGAATGGTGATTTATTAAAAAAACTATGGATATTGATCTAATACCAATATCCAACTATGACGGACAAAGACTCTCTAACAGTTTAAAGTTAGAAAGTGTATATTTATTATGACGCCGGGCAGTGTGCGGGATAGCTCCCAAAAACACACGCGCAGTTTACAGATCATCACAGGGTCGTTTTATGTACAGGAGTATTGAATACCCAAAACATAAATGCATATTCATAACTCTGGTACCTCCCGTTCCCTGCTTCGTATGGTAATTAGCCCAAAAAGCCATTAAGCATGCATAGTTTGTTCTTTAAAATGGGTCGGTGGTCTTTTTTATAGGGTGGGGTCCCAAAATGATGAAGAAAGATGGGTCTTCCTCCCTTGACTTTTTAACCTTTAATGTTCGTGACAGCTAAATCCTGTTTTTTTCCAGGACTGTTTGATTTATGATTGTATTGTATTCATGGGGTCTATTGATTATTCAGGATGCAAAAGCCTAGTTTGACAGCTTCTCTGATTTATCAGTTCCTTCTACGATTTATCAGTTCCTTCAGTCTGGCTTCTGTTAGCAAAAGGGAAGTCTTAGCTACATTATCTCAGCACTATCTATTTTGACTACAGTCTTTAATTCTTCTAAATCAATGCCTCAATGGGAAATAGCAAAATGTCCATCCAGGACTCCAGAGCTGTCTGGCTCTCCCCTAACTGCAGCCTGGATCCTTTGACTCCTACCTACCCCAAAGGAGATGTGTTTTTCCTGAACAATTGATGATGAGTGTTGGTTTTGCATACAACAGGAAGAGTGGCTGGGGTGAGAAAAATAGACAACTTGAACCTCTACAACAGGGTTTAGGTGAGGCACTTATTAATATTTTTCCCCCATCCTTTAAATGTCATTCTGATTCCCAGATCTGCTTTTTGCACAGGAGTGTTGAAGTACACGCTATAAGCCCCATATGGTTTCTTTTCCTGATACTGACTGAGAGGTATTTTTTTCTGTGATGTGAACTTGAAATCTTGGCAGAAAGATAAAATGAAACCAGCCAACTAAAATCTTCATGGGGAGCTGCAGTCTGCTCCAGCCACACTTCAGCAAGGGCAGCTCACAGCTCTGCTGCTGCACTTGCTTGAGCCTGGGCCTGTCACAGAAGTGAGCGGGGAAAAAAAGCTGCACCTAAAAATCTCTCCTACCCTAGGTTTGGATTCACTGCTGGCCTGGGCAGAAGGAGAGTGGAGAATTTCCATTCCAACCAGCTGACAATGCCCTGCCTGCATTCCCCTACCTCTGAGATTGACTCAGGGGTGATGACAAAGGGAGATGAAAACAAACGGGAGGGAGCGAGGAAGGAAGGAAAGAAGGAAGGAACTGATGAAGTGCAGATGGCAGGTCTATGTCGCCTTTCATTCCATATTATCTTCTCCAGTTTCAAGAAGGGAATGCAAAACCCTCTGTCTCTAGGGTGGAAGGTGGATGCTGAGGTGGAATCTGAGCAGCATTGCATCTTCTGACCAAAATCTTCTTACCAGTGTCATAGGTTAAACTGTACGATGACAATCTTAAAAGTATAAATCTCCTGTGCATTTCCATGGTGACTGTAGTTCATAGGCTTTATCCAGGGTACCAAGAAATTTGTAATTAGTTTAAACTTCCAACAAATACCTACTTTTAGCAGACTGCCAACTGTAAATAATGAACACAGGTTTTTGATGTTAATGCATTTTAGACTGCTGGAACAATTGCCAAAGATCACCTTAGCCTTGTCTGAAATTTTGAGCCAGCAATGTGGGTCGCTTTTGTTTTCTCAGAAATCATCCATAAAATCAGCAAATTAAAATGTCACTTTCCTAATTTTAGATTTTAACGCAACATCTATGTCCCTCACAGCTTATTAGTTTTTAATATATCTGAATATATATTTAATATATTTTGAAAAAGATCCTAATAAATCATGCCCAAACTTTAATAAAGTTTGGTTTGAACTAAAGTACCTGACCATAAGAGGGATTATTTCAAACACGCAGGGGTTTAGAAGTTATTACAAAAATATGATCTTGACCTTTCTTTGCATTTTATTAATACAAAGTCTGGGCCTCTGTCAGTGTTTGGAAACAGACAACTGTGTCCTCAGGATGTGGTCGTGGAGCAGCTGATAATTGTAATTTGTTTTATTTTTGTTTGAGGTACTACATTATGTTCTTTCCAAAACTTTTCCTTGCACTAAAAAAGGAAAGACTGCTGATATTAATGCAGTTTGGAAGTTTGTTTTCATGGGATTTGTAGTTAATAATTCAGTTTTAGAATCTTGCAGTTGTTTTATGTCCTTGGATCCCCAAACTCTTGCATTTGTAATTGGAGTGAGGCTCACCTGAGGTTGTTTGGTGTTTATCTGTACTCTCACCGGAACTCTTTTTAGAATTTTAATTTCAAACATTTATTCCTGTCTTCCTATAATGTTAAAATACAGGAACCACTTCTGCTTGAAATCTTTTAGAGCACAAAGCACCAGGATGAAGCTAAAAAGAAGAAACTGAAGTCCTAAATGTCAAAATTGCCCATGATTTTAATTCAAATAATTTGTACGAACACTTTTTACAGGTGTACCAAAAAGTGAGAAATGCTACTCACTGGCTTAAGATGTGTTACCTAGCAGATTAAACACCAGTACAAATTAAGTTTGTTATTAATTGCCCAAACACCATATTGAAAACTTGTTTTTTAATAAATCTGACAAATCCCATTCCTTTAGAGTTCATTGCTGTAATGATACAAGATGTCAGAGTTTACAAAACTGTAAAGAGGAAGTTTGAGCTTCAGTAAGTCAGGAAATACTTGAGATGTTTTGAAATTGCTATGTGTTTGTTTGTTTGTTTGTTTTATTATTCCATGAAGTAGCCTTTGTTTTAAAACTGCCTTCTATTGAAAGCCACCGAGTGAAGTAATTAAACTTAATAAAAGTCACTGCTGGTTAAATCCAGATACATTGTATACATCCATCACATGCTATAGCAGTTCAGGAAGGATCTTGGCAGCGATTACATAAACCCTTGTTTTCATCAGAGTCCAATTTGCTCTCTATTACTACCTGAGGACGAGATGGCTTCCAGGAAATGGGACACTTGATATTATACTAAACAAATCTCTAACACCTCTAAGACTTCTGCTTGACTAAAGATAAACATGTAGCACTTTCCACATTTTTAGACAACTTAATATTTTGTATGGTTCATATTATTGGAATGAGACAAAACAGGGAAGGTTCTAGGGAATGGTTCCTCATTACATGCTCACATTATGAGATGATGTTTACCTGAAAGATCTAGAGCAAAATGGTACTTTTAGATTCATACTGAATAATGTGTGTAAATGAAAATCTATTGTCATTTACTGTCTTTGATGAGTCAGATTGCTAAATCCTCTGTACAATTCACAGCATTATGAGCATTTTCCCTTCTGAAATAATCCCTTGGGGAGATTTTTGCTTTTCCCTTTTCCTCTCACCTTTGCTTTACAAAATTGAGACTATGAACACCAAATTTCCTATCATTGGAAGGAAAGAATAATAAAAACAACTTTACTTCGTCCATGAAGTTTGTAGTTTTGTGTGACTAGTTTAGTATTTTTTAACATATAAGTTTTTAGTAATGTCCAGTTATGATAGCTCTGCATCTTAGCTCACTATTCAAGTCATATCTTTTTCTAGGAGTATACATAGATTCTCTTATTGCTCTAGAAGTTCTTTTGGAAATGACTAAAATTTTACCTTTTTTTTTTGTTTTGAACACTCTGGTGTTGCAATTGCCGCGTTATTTTTGTTTTTCCAGGCATTCCAAGTGACATCTACCTGAAGGCTCATTTTGGTCAGGAAGTGAAACTAATAAAGCTGGTTTACAATGGTGGCACACAAGGACTCTTCCCAATCCTATCAAAGATTTGTAATGAGTCCAGATGACTTTGGTGAACAATTCAAAAGGGAAACCCTGCTCCAGTGGCTCTGTATTGCTGCTGAGCAGAGAAATAATTTGCGTTCTTGGGCCTAGAAATGTCTGTAATTTAGAAGTTTGTGAGGAATTAGACCTGAGTGAATCATCTCAGCAGCTTTCCATAATGGCCTGATTTAAATGTATTTCTAATTGTCAGAATGTAGTTTAATTATCCTGTTGGAAATATACCAGAATAAGTTTTTTTACAAAACCAGCATGTCTCTTTATACACCATTCACTTCTCAGAAAGGCAAGTGGTCTCTTCCTCAAAAAAGGATGAGTGGTAAGCACTTATGTCAAAAAAATGAGAGTTTTCAAATGAATAGGAAGGCTGGGGAAAACTCTAGATATGAACAAACTAGGAAGCCATTAGGACAAAAACCAAAAACAGTGGGGAAGCTGGGAGGTGATGTTTGAGTCCTGTGTTTTATCCTAGGAATTCTACTTGTTAGGATCAGAGGTGGTGACTGAGGAACAGGCAGGACCAGGAGCACGTACTCATTTCTGAGCTCTGTACTGGGGGAAATCTCAAAAGATCAGCCCAGAACAGACCCCTTCTTGTTGTGGTCTAACCCCTCAGCTACCCTTGCATGCCAGAGCATTCCAGCAATTAAAATGAAATGGAAAATGAGACAAAATGGAAATTGAGACATTGCTAGACAATGCATACTCAGGCGCCTGTTGTATGTCTCTTGTTGTTCCTGGACCTTGTTCTGGGGAGAACTGGTTTAAGTTGCTTGCATTAGCTGTGGGATAACGTGTTTAAAAATAGCCTGCTGAAAAATTACTATTTTAAGAAAAAGAAAAAAGAAAAAAACCCCAACAAAACAAAACCAAAACAAACCAGCAAAATTTTACTGTGGAACAGCCTGGAAAGCTGTGAAATCTTGGAATTGTTTTATGGTTTAGCGTGGGCACTGCAGAAATTCAGCAGTGTGGCTCTCCCTGTTAATTTTTGCATAGGATTCATGCTATAGTGGCTTTTATTTTCTTAAAACTTTGAATCTTAAGTTCTAGAGTTGAAACCAAGATTTCATGTTTAAAAACCCCCTGTCTCTGTATTTTGCTTATGTTAATGTCAGTACCTTTATGACCAAATGAATTTGACGTTGAGCAGTAAATACACGAAGATCTGAATTTTCTTCAAGTTTCTAGAAATATTTATAGCATTTGAATACAAAAGTACTTCAAAGCCTCATTAAAAAATGAAAGGGGCATTTTTATAAGAATTTCAGTGCTGCACTGCCTGTTTACTCATGGACAGATGGATTTTCAGTCTAGTCCACAGCTTTGCAGGGAGACTTGCTGGACTGGGATGAACTCCATAAAAAAACCCCAAAAGTTAGAGAAATCTGCTGATCTAGATCTGGTTGTCTTTGTAATGAAGAATCTTGTTTACCAAACAGGAGTGCTGGTGAAGGTTATATGTACTTCAAGGTGGAGGGGATGTCCTGGGGTGAGTGGGAATGGGAAATAAATTCTTTTTTTTAGGGCTTTTTTAATTGCTTCCTTGCATCTGTAAGATAAAGATATTCCTGGGCAAGATTACTAAACTCAGCATAGTGTTGGGTGGGTGCTGCACTTGAAACCCACACAGACAGTGACTGGGGCAAGTGTAGCTGGTTGTAATTCCAAGAGGTAAGTGGTGAAATGGCAAACACAGAGTGTGGAGCCTCCTCACCTCTCACTCAGCAAATAGGGATTCATTCCAGAGGCAAAAATAATAATGACTAAAAAGAAAATTTACAGGTCCTGTTATGATACTCGGGGCTAAGCAAACTGCGGAAATTGTGAGTTTCTGTGTTTGAAACATGGGAGGATCAGCTCTAAGGAACTCTGCTGTCCTTTCCAGCAGTGTCTCAACATTGACAGGATGTTTATGGGATCCAAGGAGTATCCTATCCATCATGCTAGCCAGCCCTGTGGGTTGGTTTAGAATATCACCTCTTTCCCCAAACATTTGTCTCCTTCATATTAACAGAATCCTTTCCTCCTCCTGTTCAGCCACACCTTGTCCTTCTTTTGGTCAAAGAATGAAAAAAACCCAGGATTTATAGTCCACACACCCCAGATTTAGCTTAGTATAGCCAAGCTTACAAAAGAGGAAGACTTTTGTGTTAATTAATGCTCTTCTGGAGATGGTTAATTTTCTGTCCTCCCTTTTTGGGTACTCCAGGTGAATTTTATGTGACCCAAATCATGCCTTCAAGGCATAAATCAGTGTTGAAGGAAAGGGAGATACTGCACGAGGCATTTAACTACTGCACTTCACCTGCCTCTCCCTTGGAGTCATTAATTAAGTCCTGAAGTGCATTTATATGAGTGTTCTTTCTGCTTTTCTGAATGGTATGTATTCAAAGGAGTTATTATACTTTGAGAACTCTTAAGTTAGTAAGAAGATTTTATTTCAATTTTTAAAGGAATTCAGTTTTCAAATTAAAATTTTGCTGCCTTTAAATTTAGTTCTTTAACCTTCTATGTCTCCCAGTTGAATCTTCACACATTTCATTGTTATTAGATTTCTCTAAAGAGGGTAATTCTTGATTTTCATCATAGTGAGGATATATGCATGCACATTATTTGCAGCCATATGAATGCTACAATGTTGTGTCTGTTTGGGTTTGCTGGTTGGGATTGGGTTTTTTTTTCCACTCTCTGTGAACTGCTAAAAAATTGATTAAGATTAACAGAGGTCCAAAGAGTGACATGGGGATATTTTGTATTTTAGTTTGGTGATCTTAAAAGCTAACAGGGTTAAGAAAAAAAAGGATTTTTGAGAGAAATGTAAGAAATGTGAGAGACTGAAAAGAGCTTCTCTAAAGGCAGAGAGAATTTTCTTCACCTTCTGCACAGCTGCCAAAGTATAAGGCTTAAAAATGTTGTTTGTTACAATCCCTCCAACTCCTCCCTGCGTGTACTCGAGCTGTCGTTCCCTCACACTTCATCTGTCTCCGTTCATCTGTAAACTGAAGTGACCTGTGAGAGCAGAGTTCGAGAAGAGCTCGGTGAGGTGGTAAATAACAGCGGGCTGGAGTCCCCGAGAGAGAACTCGATTGCCTGATGGATGATGAGCAATCAGGCGTGTTTTCTTGCCGCTGAACGGCGAGGTTATGCAAATAAGATGAAAGGCTGTCATCTGGTTCCTGTGACAGGGGTGGTGCTGGGTGTCTGTGTCCTGGTCCAGACCCCTGACTTCAGACAGGCAGCTGGGAGAGTGCAGAGGGCTCGGGCTGACTGCGAGGTTTGAAAAATGCGCATTGCAGCACAAACTGAGGAGCTCCTTCTAGTTAATGCCTCAGCCATGAAGTAACAAGTTCATCAGACTGTGTGAGTACCCACATAAAGGAGAAGACCCCTGTGAAGGAGGGATTTGCAGAGCTGTGTTTCTGTAACTGGATGATGAGCTCAGCCAAGCTAACCAAGCTGTAGTGTGTAGTGTTAAGGTAATGAGTCTTGCTGCGAGTTAAGGGTGTGCTCTTTACACGCAGGTTTCACAGTGCCAGGTGCTGGAAGGAGCATTGGGATGTGCCTTACATGGGAGTTCAGAGCAGTTGCAGAACTTGTAGGGTATTAAATCTCAGTTCGTGTGGGGTTCAGCACCAGTGTAAACAGGTAAAAGCCATTTATATAGGCTTGGGACTGTGGAGGAGTGTTCTTCACAGCCTTAAAAGTGCCACCACATTTCTGATGTTTTAGCACAGAATGTGTCAATTTTTCCCAGAAGGATGGAAGCATTTATTGCTGCATGAATGTTGTATTTGAATGAACTTTCCTTCTTGAGACCATTCTGATAATAAAAAACATTTAAATAGATAGGGGAACAACCACCATGCCATAAAAATAGTGGTTATCACTTCAGGTGCGTATGTTTTAAGTTTCCTTTGCCCCAAGAACAACCACTAAGTTTCCAATTTGTTGTGATTATTCTGTGTGAACTCCATGAGCTGCATAGAACATGACCCCACCATGCTACAGCAGTGGGGTGGCTGTCCTGTTATCCAGCTTTCTTCATGGCATGAGGGAAAAGCAGCTCTAGGCTGATCTTAACTGGAAGAGACATTAGAATTATATGTATTAAAAATAAAAAATAATAATAAAAATTTTTGCATGTTCCTTGAAAGAATCTCAAAACATCTCATAATCCTCATGAATAAAATGATATTCCTTGTTTACAAAGTGGCAAGGGCCAAATGCACAGGACTGGCAAAAAGACAAGGGAGCTTTTGATAAGATATTGGATATAGATTATCTATTTCCTTCAAAGCATCTCTTCATTGGGAGAAAAAAGTACGGGCTAATAGTTTAAATATCCTTAGCCTTTTTTTTAAAGATTAGGGAACAGAGATCTATTATTTTGAATTTTCATCCCATTTTCAATGAAAATAAACTCTTAATGGTGACATGTATAAATAACTTTCAAACTGTATTTTTGATTTCTGTATCAATGACTAAAAAAGGGCAGGAGATGGGTTAACATGAAAACATACTTTGCATGTTTTCAGTAGTAGGGTTATTTTTTCAGTAGAAAATTACCAAAACAACTGTTCTTGAAGCAAATGTTGGACAGAGTCTTTTAACAGTTGTTTTGTTCTCATTCTTCTTCTTGTTTGATGTTTTGTGTGAATGAAAGCAAGAAAGACAAGGGACATACTACAAAGTTCTTAAACTCTTTTAAGTACTTGCATTTACTCTGGGTGTAAAATTCAGCCAAAGAAGACATATCTGTCTGCATGGATTGCCCAGGCTGTCATGCTCTCCCTGGAGTTTTATGCAGACCCTTTATTCCTCTTGCTTGGACAAATCTTCCCGGGTCTTGTGCCTGTGCTGCAGCAGCTCCAGATTAAATGAACTTGAGTATTTCAGAGTATTTAGTTGGGGCATTTTCTGCCCCTTCCAATGTAACCTGGAAGGCATTGCAAAGATTATTGCATAATTTGCTGTCTTTATTGTAATGTCCATACAATATAATGTCTGGGTTTTATTTTAAACATTTAAACATATTAACGTTTTTGTTCACATTTGTTCTCTTGCAGAAGTGTGCAATACAAGTACCTAGTTTTATTTAATGGCCTGTACCTCTAAACACTATTTTTCCCTATGAATTTGGAGATCTATATTATCCATATCTTGAGTTATGGATAAAATATGACTGAAAATACCCAGGAATTTACTTAACATAAATGAAATTTGAAATGAAAATTGTATTTTGCCTCTGTAGCATACAGTTTAGGATGTTAAGAAAAGATACACTCTGTCTCTGTAGCATCTGATGTTTTCCAGTAAAAAAGGAGCATTTGTCTGCATTACAGGTTGTGGTATTCTGTCACCTAGAGCTGGGTTAATCCCAGCCTCACTGTACTCTAGAAGTTACAGTGCAAGGGTTTTTCAAATAATTAAGTTCATGCACACATTTTTACAAGTATTTTCCATTTTAAAGGTATGAAACAAAAATACTTCTAGGAGGAAAGTTCTTGATTTGGAAATGCACTGCGACTTTTTAGTACTTCAGTATGAAAGGAAAAGCTACAAGCCACTTTTTATCCTGCTTGGCCTTTGAAATACTCCTTTTGAAGGACAGTAATTGAACTGTGCTTTTCCATTCCATTTCAGGTTTCTCTTCTGTAATCATGGCAAAACCTTATGAATTTAACTGGCAGAAGCCAGTTCCCTCTTTTATGCAAGATGGTGCTGTGTTTGATAGATATGAAGAGGTAAGAAGCCTTTCATTTGCTATTCTCTTTTAAATATGCGGAAGTTCTAGACTATTTCAGGTTTTGCATTCATTGTACACAAAGAAACTTTAATTTTTTCTTGTAACATCCCCAGAAATGTCTGTGGGGAGGCAATACCAATACACTTTATTGCTATATGTGTTTTTTTTTTTTCTTTTAAAAGAAATAGCTTTAAAATATATTTAATCCCTCTGATTTGACATAAACCCTGAGGAAGAGAAAGGGAGAATTGGATCAAAATATCTGTAACGTGTATAAAACGCTCGTCTTTGCAGATTCATAAAGCACATTATTAAACAAAGTGAATCATTCTATTTTTTCCTGCTATCTATCAAATGGAGGGAGGGAGAATATTGCTTTTTTAAAATATATAAACTCAGGACCTGCCTATTACAACAGAAAGTAAGGGAACACAAAACATTAATATTCTGATTCAAATGCACCATTTGAGAACTGGAGTGGTTTTATCTTCTTTAGAAAATCAATCTGCACTCTATCTGAAACATGATTACTATGATCGTCCTTTCAGCTATGCTTTAATCCACATTTATTAAAGGAATACAAAACAGGGTATTTTACACAGGCAGCTGAAATAAAATGCTGAGAAGTTTACCTTATACTCAGCACTGATATGCTGGGAAGAATAATTTTATCAGGGTCCATTTTTAATCTTGTTTGAACAGGAAATCTCTATAAGTTGAAGGAAAGTGCCTTCAGGGATATTAGTATTTTCTTATCTTTTGAAATGTAAGTAAAAGGTATTTTTTTATCATGAGGCCTGCCAAGATAGGGATAGTTGGTTTACCCTGTATTTCCAGATTTGGGGCCAGATAAATGAAATAGATACTGGTGGACATGGAATTCCTTTTGAAAGGCGGCTCAGAAAAGCTTTATTTTCCTTCAGCAAATACTGCTCCAGAAACAGCCTGTGAGGAGCTAAGTGAGGGGGCACAGCCTGTGTTTATTCTCTTGCACCTTCACCAAGAAACAGAAAATGGGCAGATACACAAGAGAGTTTTTAGTTTTTTAGTGCTCAAATTTCAGTATGACATCAGAGACACTCCGTGAGCACCTGGGATGTGGTGGCAGGGACAAGGTCAGTACCATTTATTCTGTTCTCAGCAGGAACCTCTGGGAGACTCCACTTGTGGGCACACGTGGGGCCAGGAGCTGGCACCGAGGTCTTGTTCCTTGCAGCTGAATTTGCTGCCCCCAGAACCCCATAGAAAGGAGTCCTGTTTTCCCCCTGTGGAGCAAAACCTTGTCTGTCCATCCTGTGATCCTGCTCCAAGTGTTGCTGCAGTTTATTCCAGGTTTTCTGTGGTACAGCTGGGAGTCTGGTTTGTTTCCTCACAGAGGACTCTTCTCACAAATGCGCCTCAGTTTTCAATTAAGGAAGTCAGGGGGTTCTGGATCCTCTTTTTCTTGAAGAAGTGATTGATTCTGCACACTGTTTTCCTGCATTTAAGCTTAATTTATGATGCTCTAATTGAGGCTGGAGGTGTGTGTGGGAAATTTCTTTTTAAATTCAGCTAATCTGATTTTTTTGCCTTGCCTAGTTTCTTTGGAATGCCATTCTTTCCTGATTTCTTCTACAAATCAATATCCTTCAAGCTCTGCTTGTCAGATATTCTGGCTGCAAAGCACTCACAGCATGTGCACTGCCATAGTGCGACAGAAGAGTGCTTCCCAAATTCTGCACATTAAAAAGAAATGTGGCCATTTGATCCTGAAAGTGGCATTGGAAAATTATATCTTTTTTTACCTTAAAGCATTTAATTTTCAATAGCTTTTTTTTAAGTTCCATTTCATTAAGATTTTTTATTAGGTAAGAATCGCTGTTTTAATTAAATAAAACATCTTCATTTAGTTGCAATGAGATAGAAAATATTAATTATGTGCATTCCAGTGTCTCAAGCATCAACAAGAAGACAAATCATTAAAAGTGATCTCTTTTTTAAAAGCCTGCCTCTCTCACTTCTGGTTTTTTTTTTGGGAACAGCAAATTCTGCAGGAGGGTCTTTAGGAAGAAACAGAACAGTCCTTTGTTTTTAAATGATAAATAATTGATATTTGTCAAACTGACTAAAATAATGGTCTGTATTTTCTTTTCTATAGGAATCTTTTGTCTTTGAAAGCAACTGTCTCTTCCAAGTAGATGAATTTGGTTTTTTTCTGAGCTGGAAAAGTGAAGGAAAGGTATATAACAATTACATCAGGAATGTATATTATATGTTATTGCACTTGATTTATATTCTGGTTTTTAAAAATCTAAAATACTGCATTAGTTTATTTACAAAACTAGTCTTCATCCTATTCTTTGAGAATTGACAGAAGTGAAGCATTTAAGAGGGAATTAACTGATATTAAAGGGAAATATACCGCTTAGTGTTTGTTAACAGTGTTTGCCAATAAATTCACTGTTTGTTTTTGCTGAAATTTCCAACTGAAGTATGTCTCAGCAGACCTTTGAACTTGTTCCCTTTTTATCTTTTCAGGAGGGACAGGTATTAGAATGCTCCCTGATCAACAGTGTTCGTTTTGGAGCTGTACCAAAGGTACTCTATAGTTACTTTATACTCTTCATTTAAACAAAGAATATTAAAACTGAAGGTGAAATGCAGGATGGCATTCATTTCTTGAAATAATGCAAGCAACACAGCTTTTATTTTGCAGTCATAGCCTAAAGTTTGAAGTTTTGAAGTGATTTGTTGTGATTGCAGTGGGAAGTTTCATTCACCAGGTCTTTCTGATGTTCTACAGGATTCAAGATGCACTGAAAGCTGAACAGACCTTAAGAGCACATATCAAGATTTTTAGTTATATTGTAACAGTTTATTGTGATACTTGTTTTAGGGATCTGAAAAAAACCCTTTAATTTTCCATATTTTGTTCCTATCTGTTTGAATTTATTTTATCTTCTTACTCCATTGACATAAAATGTAGAAAGATTTGTTTGCATCCTTCTTCATGCATTTAGGTGGTCAGAGAGGGCAGCTGGTCACAGTCTGCCTTTTTAAAGAGTATCAGCAGAAATACTAGCTAGGAGTTCTGGAGAACTCCAAAACTTTGGAAATATGCTCAGTAGTATTCAGAAGGAATGTGCAGGATTTTCTGCACTGAATTGTGGCTCTCCTTCCACCAGGCCTTCAGTTTAGAAGATTTGTATTTCCTGCATTTCCACTTGCACATGTTAAGTGGTTTTGTGTTGACTGTAGGTAACTATCTCTTAGAAATTCTCTTGGGAATCCACAAATTGAGATTTCTGCCCCACAGAGAAGGGGCATGAGGTGTAGACAACCCCATGCTCCATGTGCTGACAGCCACACCACTGTGCTTCAGACTTCAGCTCTGTCTTTAATAAAATATTAAAAAATATACTCATTAAATCTCCAGCAGCAGAGCCAACAGCTTGTGTGACATGTCGCTAAGAAACAGCCAAGAAGTCACAGACGTCGATGACTCTCAGGAACTATGGACTTAACTAGATTGGAATAATTAACTTAGAGATTAGTACTGTTCCTCTGTTTCCACTCCTGGGAGTGATTAATTTTTCCTTTTCACGATGAAAATATGAGTTCTCACAATCATGTTCCTAACTGTTAGAATATATTGTTTTATCAGGTTTGCACAATGTTTCTAAGTGAAAGCACTCATTTAAGATTACAAAGGTTTAAAGGTGTATAAGGAGGTGAAAATGCATTTTTACCAGAGTGCCTTGCATAACAGAAGTGTTGCAAATGTAACAAGTTCCTTATTCTGTTTCACAGGATCCCAAAATACTGACTGCACTTGAGGCTGTTGGAAAATCAGAAAATGAGTTGGAAGGACGGATAGTGTGTGTTTGCAGTGGCACAGATCTGGTGAACATCAGCTTCACTTTCATGGTAGCAGAAAACACAGAAATAGCCAAGGTATTTCACAATTAAACAGTGTTTGGGAGTTGAAAGAAGAACTCATCAGCAGTACTCAATTGTTTTCCCTAAGTCTGCCTGCATGGCTGACTGAAATACCCAGTTTAGTGTCTGCTGCCTCATTATTCTTCCAAAGGACAGCAAACATCCACGTGGAGCATGTCTGTGTATTGTGGTGGGAGGGAATAGTGATTTTTCAGCCTGTGCATGCACAGTGATTTATCAAAATTAGACATGAGACCATTATATACAGGACAGAGCACTCCCTGGCTGTTCAGTGTCTATGTGTGGGGCTGCTTCAGCAGAAGAGGTGATGGTGGTGCAGTGGGCCTGTGATGCTGAAGGGAAGTTCAATTACTGCCATTTTCCTGGTGGGTGGAGTTCAGCCCTTTAAAATTCTGTTCTGATAACCTAATTGTATAGTGTGGCTCATATTATTTGAAAAAACAAAAGCAGGAAAGAAAATTCTCTACAGTTATGGGGATCCCGGTGTACCCAGGCTCTTTTCTGTTTCCCGTTGACATGGAGCAGTCTTAAGGAAACAATGGTGCTTTTTTAACACGTCATCTTTCCTGAGAGCTTGAGATTGCAGTTCACATGCAAGTCCTGAGCTCCATCTGCCCTGATACTGAGCTGTAAACTGCTCTGAGAAACCTGATCAGAGTGCTGATAGTACACTGCTAGCTGAGATCCAAACATTCATGGGGTTTTAAGAGGCACACTCTTTGCTTTTTTTTTTTTTTTTTCTGTCTGTATGTATTTAGTGTATTTAGGATTATAATCTGTTCTGCCTGTGAGATAAATATTAAATAGTGATCAGTATCACACACCTGGTAAATCCTCTTCTTTAAAACTGTTTGCTGAATGCAACATCACTAAATCCACTTGCCAGACCTGGTTTATTTATCATTGCTTTGGATTCATACCTTTGGAAGCACTGGCAATGCTGAGTAAACTCCTTTGTAGGAGAAATACTTGTATAACTTACATGGATACACTAAATTGATTTAACTATGTGTATTTTCAGCAGGATTTAAGGGAAACAATGTGCCAGGGTTATGTTTTGAAAGTATTTGAAAAAAGAAGCAAAGCAAAGGAGATGTTGGCAGCATTCACTTTCATACTTAACCCAGCAGCATCTCAGATTTATTCTGAAAACAGCTGCAGTTAAGTTTCTCAGCCACCATTAGATCTCAATAAGCTGTATTAGACTAATTGGTTTGTGAGAATGTTGGCCCATTACAGAGACTGTCACAAGAGATGAGCTAATTACGCTGTCAAAAAGATGCACTGCTCATTAAAGCCAAGCCTTACAGAAATGGTGTGTCATGCTGCAGTGGGCAGGCTCTGAGAGGCCCATGGAAGTCAGAGTCCTGCATTTGGGAGCCTTTCCACCAAAATATACACCCAGAACTGTCAGCAGTGATGATCCACCTCATCTGATATGATATGTTTGAGGCACAAGGGAGAGCATAAAGCAGATCAGGCCAAAAAATCAATGTAGAGCTTTCTAAGTTGCCTTCACTGGGGAATTTGGCCTGTACTGTGTCGACCTTTGATATATGGTAAATACATCAACTTGCTACTGCATTTCTGTGCTAAAACAGAATTTTCTAGGCATTATCTGCACATAGAAGTGCTCCTGGTTAATTCTTCCTGTTTTGTTCAGGAGAAAACATCTTCCTTGTGGGACACAGTAAGAAGAAATAAGCCTTCATATGGCATTAAGTGGCTGTGCAGCTGCTAACTGCAGTTTAAAATAGGCCTCAAATTAATCCATGCTTAAATAGAAGTCCCTCCTTTAAAATGACAGAGGCAAGAGTTTAGAGGAGAAAGGACAATGACTGAAGCTTAAACTGCCCAGATATATGTGAGGGCTGTAAAATGGTGTAAGAAACCTATGATTTCTGCTGTCCCCCCGTTGCCATGAGGAACAGAGCATTGCTCTATACCTAATTGGGATACTTTAAATTGAAGGAATTGAGTGGCAGATTCAAGCACAAAAGCTCAGAACTTTTCTGGCCAGAAAGGTTCTGCTTCTGTAGGTAATGGTTTACAACTGGAAAAGAAGCAATTGTTACTCATTGAATGCTGGGTTAAAATGGGACTGAGTAACCATGAGGAAGAAAATTGTTGGAAATTCCTGGCTTTTTCAGCCTATCCATGAAAGGAGTGGTACCACTGGGAAGCAGGTTCTGCCAGGTCCCTGGCACAGGGTGGCAGAGTGGGACAGTCCCTGGGGGTGCCCCTGTTGCTCAGCAGGGCTAGCCAAGGCATTGCTGAGCCCCAAGTAGAGCTACTCCAGCAATAAGAGTGTGTTTATTATCTCTCCACTTGTCTTCAAGCTCCAACTCTGGTATTTACATTCTAACTACTTAAATTTTATTGGTGTTTTCAGCTGAGAAATTGGTTTTCATTTCCACTCTTAAAACAACCACAAAATAGAGTGTACTCTGTCTCTGATTGCAAGCAGCTGTCATGGTCCACTCCTAAAGCAGCTCCACTGTGATAGTAGAGAGTGACTGTAAAAGGTGGAATTTAAAACCTGATGTTTGGAATCCTAATTAAATCAGTTTATATAAATTATCCTGAGCTAAAATTAACACACACAAACACACACACACACATATATTAAAGATGAGAGCATATGCGCGCATTTTTCTTTTTTACTTTCCAGATGGACTTTCTGTGCCCTAGTAATTGGATAATCTGTTTTCCTCAGTCTAGGACAGTTGAAAAGGCCAGTGAGTATTTCGAGATGAATTTCTTTGGGGCATCTAGTGCTGATGTGAAGCCTCAGCCCTTGGCACGTGGGCTGCCTATCCAACAACTGGCGTGAGTCCAGTAAAGCTGTTGTACTTCAGCAACCCAAAATCTGGACTTCTTGTCTTTTTGCTCATCCACTCTGGCAATGCATTAAGGAGTTCAGCTTAAAAGATTACCTTAAGTCAGCTTCTTTAACATTATTTAATATTAGTGAATATCAGGGGTGAATTTACCCTGGTGGTTGTTCTTTACCAGCTCCAGCTGTTTTCCTGGAAAGGACCATCTCTCCACCTCAGAGATTTTGTCTGTCTGCTTGAAAGTGCTGTTCCCCATGCCCTGCTGGCAGAGGGGTTCGGTGGACATTCCTAATTCAATTCAAGGAAGAGCCTTAATGTTAAAATCATATTTAGAGGTAAAGCTCCCACCAGTGTTTAAGATAATCTGGCTTTGGGAAGTGCTGATGCATTCCTCTGGCAGTGCATCTGGGATGGGAACAGCCATAGGAGAGACAGGGTGGGAAGAAGAGTAAAACCTTTTACACTGGTTTTGCACCTTTAGTTGGATTTGACAGAAAATAGATGTATTCTACCCTTGTGTTACTGAGACACTGATTCACACTTTGATGGTTAACCTGTGAGGCACCAGAATGCACAGAAAGTGCTAAAATGCTTATTTACTCACACACTGACAAACAGCATAAAGGTAAATGCAGGCTTTATCACACAGCTAACAGTATTCATGACATGGAAGTCAACTGCAATTGAAAACATTTCATTTTGACATTCTTAAACTTCTGCACTTCTCAGTTGGAATGAGGTTTTTTTTTGGTTTTCAGTTTAAAATGGTTCTGGTAAGACAAAGCACTTCAGGTTGATCACTTTTGTTGGTGTTTCTACTAATAAAACTCTTCGATTTATAAAAAAATTCTGCTTCATAGAATCATAGAGCAGTTTGGGTTGACCTTAAAGACCATACAGTTCCAACTCCCCTGACATTGGCAGGGACACCTTCCACTAGACCAGGTTGCCCATCCAGCCGAGCCTGATTGACCCTGCAAAACACTCTAGAACAGATCTCTAGAAGCCTTGCTGCTGTTCTCTGTGTCCCACTGTGGAAGTATGTGGCTCATGTCTCATAGCCCATGTGATAAACATTTCAATATCATGACTGCCTTAATTGTATGACCACAATATACCTGTACCCAGTATATTATTCCATGTTCTCTAGAGTAATCTTCATATCCCAGCCTGCAATTAACTATTGGTGTTTTGCATGTGCTTTTTTGCATCTTCATGTACATTCTTGGCTGTGCCACTGTGGAATTAGCAGTAAATTGACAACTTTAGCCCTGGTTCTCCATAGCCAGGAGGTTGATTTCACTGTGAAAGCTCAGCTGTGTTTTTCTTAGTTTGCATACAAGAGCAGCCAAAGTGATTCTTCCACCTCCTTTCAGAGTAGACCCTCTCCAATGCTGGAAAAGCCACTCTAGTGTAGGAAGCTTTGTTGAAGTGTGGTAGCAGTCTGGACACATTGGGCAGCTCCCAGTACAGAGCACATGAGCCTCAGCTTTCCTGATGGAATACTTGAAAGTCAGAAGGATCCCTTTTATCTTTGCAAAAATACTTGCAGTATTCTCACAGTGATATCCTGCCAAAAATCAGTGCTGCGGTTGGTCAGGGTAGGGGAGAGGTTTGGCACTGTCACTCCTCAGGTCTCCTTGCTGTGGCTGCCTGGAGTGAGAGGAAAGGTAATTTTCTTCGAGCAGAAAGGGGTTTTGAGATGTTTACATTGAGAGAATGGGGACATCTGCTGGCTGAGGGCAAGTGCCAGGGATTCCTGCCAGCCAACGTCTGTCTTGGAGAGAGGTGGGAAACAATTCTCTGTGGGCTTCCTGAGCCTTCAGGCTATGGAGCCCTTGGCAGCCAGTCCCAGACACTGAACACCAAAATCAGAGGGCAATGCCTCCCTGGCTTTCCTGATGCCTGGAATAAGTGAAGTGCAACTTTGGAGAGACTTTTTCCCTGGAAGAGGGAAGGTAGAATCTCAAGAGGTCTAGGTAATACTGACCCTATTGGTCAATAAGCCATGCGTGTCTTTGTCTGGAATTTCATTAGCTGTCGGCTATGGTGATTTTTAACCTTTCATAATTCTTGTCCTTTTTAACCCTGCCTAAATGAAAGGTTGATGGCTAAAATAGAGCTGAAAGGCCAAACTTGTTTGTGCACCCTGCCAGTTCGGCCCATGTTTCATCGGTGATCCTAACACAAGGTCACTAAGTGCCTCAGAAGCATTTCAGTCCAACAGCAAAACCTAAGAGAGTGCTTCTTTGATTGATTTTTCATGCTCCTTCTCCTTCTAGAGATGGTTGACAGTGTTTGATCTTGTCAGAGAAAAACAACACAGTGCTTCTTCCAGCTTGCAGTGTAGATTTTAGCCTCTTGTGTCAGCCTAAGGGGGTCTGAGCTTAAGGTGCACTGGTGTTTGGTTTTCTTTCTTTTCATTACTTGAATTTCAAGGATTACATATCAGGGCCCAGATCTCTCTATGGATCTGCAATAATATTTGTATATAAGGTGTCATTCAGGAGTTACCTCGACAGATTAAAGGCACTGAACCATATTTTGAAAATTGGAAAATTTTCAGTGCTAGCATCAGTAAGAATCCAATGTACCCTGATTTCTATCAAAAACATTTTTTTCCTAGGACCAAAGTGTTTCCTATGTACCTCATTTCAGAATTACACTTGTTTTAGGATTTTCCTCCTTTGCACAGGCAGTGATTTGAAAAATGCTGAGCATGAAAGAAGAGATCTGAGCATCTTTATCCCTGTTACTTACATAGATTTCAGGTCTTTCAGCTTTATCTGTAAAATAAGGAGTGCTGTCATAGAATACAAGCAAGGCTGCTGCTGTATTTGTCTGTGTGCTAGCTAAGAAAAACCTGAGCCCGTCTTTCATGCCTCCTGCAAGGTCATCAGATGAGTGTACGTTAAATCTGGGAATGGTTTGTTGTCAGGAAAACAATATATTGCCATCTTGATATTGAACTTTGTGAGTATCTCTGCATTGGATCACAGTACCTTAAAAGCAAGTATGAAGACAGTACTAATTGGAGACTATTCTTGCTCAGAGGGACAAAAATCTGAGTGTGTTGAATGTGTTGTTGAATTTGGTTTTTTTATTGTATTCCTGGCTGATATGTGGGGCCAGCTGCTAACTACGGGCAGCCTGTGATGAAACACTGCAGAACCTGCTCTAGCCCCATGCCAAGGGGAGGCAGGCAGATGCTGCCCTGTGGCGTGACACAGATGGGCAGACGTGGCTCTGGAGCTACCTCGTCCTGCCCAGGGCACATCACGCCAATGTAAAGATGACTCAGAGCTGGATAGAGGCTCTTGGGTCCCTCCTTTGCTTGCTGCCAGCAAAAATGTGATGCTTTTGTGGCTCATCTGTGTTTGGCTGTAGGTTTGTGCTCTTTTGCTCCAAGGGAGTGCAATTCCTGATTTGGCATCTCTGTCAGGGAAAGGCATTAACACTGACAAAAGGTTAGAGAGACCTCTAAAGTGGGAACCATCACGACAACTCCTGCAAAAAATCATTTGGGAAGCGCTAAGTGTATTGATTTCTCTCTTCACTTGTGTTTTTTTCTAGCAATGTTCCTTTTTGGCAGCTTTTCTAGATGAGCAGAAGTAACTCCAGGGCTGAGTGCTGGCCAACCTTAATTTTGAATATTAGTTTTTTTTATATCTGGTGTAGTCCTAATCCATTGCCTTCAGATCAGAATGGATCTGTAGGTGTTTGGTTCCAAATGAAGTGCTGATATGGTCAGCATTGCACCAGTGGTGGTTTTTTGGCAGAAAAAAAATTGGGAGAAAGCCTGCAGCTTATTCACAACATGCATTTGGTGTAATTTAATTGTGCAAGGGTTTTTTGTTTGCAGTGAACCTGCCACTGTGTGGTTGGATCGGTGTTGGAAGGCTGAGGAGTTTTGAAGGGGTACAGACCAATGAATATCATATGAGGACAAATGTTTGTATAGCTGTGACAGTGTTAATGCAGGGAATGTTACATTTAATTGATTTAAACAACAACAAAAACAAGCAAAACAGAAAAAACTTAACAAGCCAAAAATCCCCCAACCCCAAAAACAAACCAAAAAACCCCAAACTTAAACGAACTACAAACCCCAAATGTAGGTAGTTGATGATAGTTGAACTTTAACAGTTCTAGGAAAACAGTTCTAGCCTATGTAAAATTTGTTCAGGCTGTTACCCTGGAATTATCACAAGCACCATTCCTTTATCATCTGAGGTGAGGGAACATTTGTAGGAAAAGATAAGTGTTTCCTAAATCTGTCAGTGGCTTCTAGTTATATCAGTGCCAATAAATAATATTATCTTGCCCCATGAACCTTGCTTACTTTATCTTCCTAGGCAGTCCCTTCAGCCTATGACTACAAAGTCATCTTACTCATGCAGCTGGAACAAGAGAGATGGGAGGGCAGACTCTTACTGGGGGGTTGTTTTCAAGGCCAAAAACACACCTAAGAAAACCCCGAATACTACTTTTTGTCATAAGTGATAGTTCTGTTTTTCAAATGATTCTCAGACACACAGTTGATGTATTTAAATGCGTATTTTAAGCAGTACTTGTTTAAAAGATAACTTTAAAAAGATCTCTTAAATATTAACACATATCTTAATCAGTGACTACTTTTCCTAAAGCAAAACAGATTTAATATTTCATGAGTACAGGGGTCTCCTTAAGTGTGTTGTTTATCTGTTGAATTGACATCCTAGACCTTGTTTTAGCCTCCAGGGATTTGCTGCGTGCAGTTTACAATATGCCATTTCCCAAAGAGGTTAGTGTTCCTCCAATATAAATCATGATTTTTTTTTCATCTGTCTTGCAGATGTACAGCACTCATTCATGAAAATAAAAATACACTCATCTGCATCTATTTATAAGTGTCATATTCTGGATCCTGCCAAAGTCAGCTCAAGCTGCATGCACAGCATTTGGCCAGAAGCAAAAAGCTCCTTTATTCACAAGGTTAATATTTAGCAGTGGACCAAATCCCATCTCAATTCCACCAGTGTAAATTGTCAGTTGAGTAATCCCAGTGTAACAATGGCATAATTGAGATTGAACTTGGCTTGTAGCACTGCTATTTTCCCCTCTTTCCATGGCTTTTTCCTGCCAGGATCCTTGCTGATATCCATGAGTATTCATGTCAGGGCCTCAGCCTTAAGCTGCTTCTCTACAGCTCTGCAAAGTCGGGGTGCAGGCTACAGCAGAAACATAGATCCCTAAAAGAGGAATTACATAAATAAGTGCTGTAATGCTACTGCTGGCTGGAAGTCATCCCAGTGATTATTTGGAATGTTGTGCATTTTAAGGATGAAAACAAGCAATAAGCAGGACTTGAATATGTAACAGGGTGTTATAAAAGTTTGGCATCACTGAGCGGTTGTTGTGCCCCTCTGTGGTTTGCTCTAGCTTATTAATATTTTATTTCATTCCTTTTCTAAACTGGACCAGTGAAATACATCCTCACACACTGGATAATGGTACTTATTAATAGCTGATATTGCCCCTCACCACCAATAGGGAGGCAAATGTTCATATAGGATATAAATAGAGGCCTTAATAAATCAGTCAGTGGATCGCTTGCTTTGGCTGGCAAAACTGATCTATTAGCACTGCTGATACTACCTGTAGCATTTGGAAGAATGGAAAGCACAATCCCTTTGTGTCATGGAGGATGAAATATTAGTGGGTACAATGGATGAAATGTGGCTGGACTTTTCCATGGCATAGGCTGTGACATGGGTAGTTTTTTCTTCAGCACAGGTTATTAACATTATCCATGGCTTCAAGGAGGAGCCTTCCCCTAATATAAACTTTCCTCCTTTTTCCCCTCTTCATTTTTCCTAATTTTTTGTCTTGGCATTTTTGTGTTTTTCAGCAATGGGTAGAAGGGCTTGGATCCATCATACATAACTTTAGAGCTAACAATGTCAGTCCAATGACGTGTCTCAAGAAACAGTAAGTTACTTTCTTTCCTCCCCTTTCTCCTTTATTTTTCTGTCCTTTTATTTTCCTTGTTGGAATTGAAAAACAAAATTATTTTTCATAATTTGACATTTACAAAACAGTGTCCTAAAGAAAATGGTGTTAAATGAGTTAAGAATTGGTCTCAAGGCTATATCTGGCACCTGCCCAGGAGAAATTACAGGAGAATTTATGACTGTTCATTTGATTTATTGTAGTGTATGTTTTAATTATTGGCTGGTTTGTTTTCTCCTTCATGCATATGCAAGCAAAACCTCATGAGACTTTCTCATCTTCACCCTTGCGTTAATTGCTGTACTGATTTTTTTGGCTGCTTTTTGCCTTTACAGTTTAAAGAACTGCCCTGCCTCAAGTGCTAAAATGTTACAAAAAAATGTTTTTATTGCAGAACAATTATTTGTTTGTACTCATTTAGCTGACAGGGCAATAGGTTAAACATAGATATCTAGATTCCAATTTTAATTAATAGTATTTTTAAAATATTTCATTCCTAATTTCAGTTGGATGAAGCTGGCCTTTTTAACAAACACAAATGGGAAAATTCCAGTTCGGAGGTAAGCACAGCTGGGGAGCTCTAGGTTTTTTCAGTTCCTAGTTCTATAATTTTAATAAAATGCTGTGGCTTAATAGTGAAATCTAATATTAATTTTATTACTAACACATATATAAGAGTAGAGTACAGAACTAGATATTGTTATCTGCCCTCCTTGGTAAGCTAGGCAGGACTTCTTATTAGCCTAGTAATTATTTTTTTATTGCAGTCCATTGTAATGAAGACATGAGTTCTAATAATTTTCAAAGTCACTTAGAGTTAAGAGCTTCAGATTTCTCAGCCTAACATTCCTCAAACCCTGGGATGGTTTTTTCAGTTGTAAAATTTGATAAAATGCTTTAAAAAAAGAACCATAAAAGCTTGCAGTCCAGTTAAGTAGAGGACAAAAAGGTACTTTTAAACTGTAGTTCCTTGTAAAAGAGATGTATATGTGTCTGCCAAAAATGCTTCTGCTTTTATAGGAACCCCCCAGATAATATTTGTTTTTGTCCATATGGTAAATGAATTGTCGGGTTACTTGTTGTCAGGAACAGCAAAGCCAGAACAGCATCTTTCTTTCTGTGCAGCTATTAACTATTGCAAGTTAGTGGTTTTCACCACTCTGGCTAGGCAATAATACTCCCCCCTCCTGCTCTAGGACTTCATTCTTGCTCGTACATTAAGCTGCTTTTCTCCTCATAAAGTACATGCAAACCAGATTTTTGGGGCATACTGATTTTTCATAAAGAGAAACTCACAGAAGGGAGCAAGAGGGAGGGCTTTGTAAGATAAACCTCACACAACGTTCATTTTTTTCCGAAGAGGGAAAGAGGATTTTGCATCTATAGAATCTGCAAAAAGACAAAGGGCCTGCCATGCTGCTTTCCAGGTTTCTTTAGCTTCAGGACTCAGGTGACACCTTGACAGTGTTAAAGCTGCTTCAGTGTATTATTCTTCCAGTTCTCACATGGCCAAGTCCCTGCTTATTTCTCAAACTCAGCTTCCATGAAGCACCTCCTGTGCAGAAGTCCCATGAGGAATATCATCAGCTGGAGGGTAACGGTGAGGGAACAAAACCACAGGGACAAATCAATTTTTGGGACTTTACAGCTCTATGCCTCTGTTTGAACACAGAACCCTATTCCACAGTATGAATTTATAGTGTGCTAACTTGTCTGAAACTGTTTCTGCCTTTAAATAATTTATATCACGTTTAGTCAGGCATAAATTCTCTCTGTTGTGCTGCAGCATACTGATTAGTGTATGCAGACTGTCTATTGCTCAAAAATCCAGTTCACTGGGTCCAGTGTATTAAATCTTTAAATTTGAATTTGCACTATTTACAGGTTAATGTAAATCAGCCCCTAGCAGTTTAATTTATTGTAAAAGTAGGTTGTTGGGGCTTTAACAGTTAACAATGCTTACAGAAAGATATAAAGGACACAGTAACCTTGAAACTGCAAAGTTAAGCAGGAGTTGAGAAAAGACATATGGAGGTAGCATCTAAGCAGCATCAAAAAAAAAACCGCAAACAGGAAACTTTGCTAGGTAAATGCCAACCAATCAATAGTAGAGCTTTATGCATGCTTGCCTCGTGCAAAATGTTTATAGCAAATAGGAAAATGCATGATCGCGTAGACGGAAGCAAAAAACTGTATAAGAGTCCGCACGGACGCAACAATAAATGGAGCATTAGCCTACTCATCATATTGATGTGTCTCGCTCCTTCACCTTCGGCCGCGGCAGTAGGTTGCTTACAAATTCATAAAAGATCTACTATTCCATGAAGCTGAATCTCCTTTGCATCTGCAAAATCCAAGGAATGTGCAATCTTGGTGTGGGGTAAAATGTGGCAAATTTTTGGGGCTCACATGGGAAGTGCTGTGTCACCCACTTAAAGGACGAGAAGAGGTGTCAGTGAGAAGAGGAATAGGAATGGAGGAGAGAAAAAAAATCAGTCTGCTCTGCAGATCTGCATCGGAAAAGAGAGGGAATCAGGGCCCTGATGTAGGGCCATGGGATTGGCCTGATCCAGCAGGAGCTGCTGATCGTAGAGTGGGACACACAGATACCCAGGGGTCAGCCTGGGCTGGGGGATTTCACTACTTCACCATTTCTTCCATGAACCCTCAGTGCAGAGAAGGGAAGTAGAGATCAAAAGGAGAGAGGAGGAGGGAGATGCATAAGGAGGGGATGTATATGAGGATGGCAAGGCAGGAAGCACTGGGAAATGTGAGCTGAATGGCTCTGCTATGCAAGGGCCACCAAAGTTTCACATTTGCTACCCAAGCTTCCCCCCTTGTACCTCTTTGACTGGTTTAAACCACTGATGTTTCCCCTCCAACTGACCTTTCTCTTTTACTTGTTTTAAATCCACTGTTACTTATTCAGCCTTGCTTCCTCCTCCTCCTGCTGCCTGTAGCAATTGCTATGGCTCTGGGGATACAGATGGGAAGGTTTCTCTCCCAGCAGAACCCCCAGCAGGTCTGTTCAGCTGTAGGAATGTGTATCACAAAATCCACCAGTATTTCATTTTTACACAGAAGTGCACTAAAACACCAATGGAAAAAAAAACAACCAAAAAAACCCTCACCTGCAGAATCAGAGGTCTTTGCATTTCTTCCCAAGTTTGAAATAAGTTTTGCCACTCCCCATTCCCCCTAGGGAATGATGAGCCTTGGTTGGCTGACACCCCTCAGGCTGTTGGGTGTGAATGTCATAAATACTCCTGACTCCTTGGCTGTACTGTTGGTAGTTGCAAAGTCACAAAGATTTTTCTCAAGCTGCTTTTGGATTTTAATGTATTCTGGGGCATAGATCTGTTGCTATCAATGCACTGTGTTTGGAAGAGAAGAAATTCTGGCAGTTAGCAGTGTGAAAACCTTTAGAAGAGTAGCAGTTTTGCCTTTTGGGCTTTAATAAATTTTAGCAGTCTGAGTCTAGAATTACATTTACAGCTCTTGAAAAGACATGACATTTGTAAGATATTTTGTATGTTCAGATTTTAACACTACTGTAACAGATGAATTAATAGGTCAGTGTTTGTTGAGAAAAAAATCTACTTGGTTTCTTCAACTTTCTGCTGGCAGAAAATAGATTTTCTATGTGAGTGAGTTGCACCTGCTCATCTAGAGCCTGGTTAGAAATTAGCTGTGCTAAGTCTTTGCTTCTCCTTTTAAGAAAGGAGAATTTAAATCCTTTCATAATAAATCCTTTAATGAATTTAATCCTTTAATTTAAAAGGATTCAAGCACGTTTAGGTTCTAACTATGAAAATATATAGTAAAAAAAGAAAAAACTAAACAAATGAAGCTTAACTCTTTTTCAGGAGTTTAATTAAGGTAGTTTGAAAGTAGAGGTTTTTTAAGTGTGTTTTGTATCAATTACTCCAGAGTGTCTGGAAGAAATCTGTTTCAATACTTCAGTGTTGGTTGTAAATCAAAGTTAGACAATTCCTTGTATAGTGTAGGCAGGTCAAGCCAAGCTGATAAACTCAGTGGAGCCATGCTAAAAGATTGATTTCCACAGGTTGTGCTGGCTTGATTTTTGAGGTAATGGTTGGAAAGTGCTGAAGATCTGAAGTAACCAAGTCATTTAATCCATCAACAAGCACGATTGAGTCATATCCCTCAGTCCCAGAGTTGGGAAGTACTTTAAATATTTATGAGGAAGTACATTGGCATGTTACCAGAAACCCCAAACCACTGTAGGTGGAACATGAGGAGTAAACACCTGTAGGTGTCAAGATGAATGTAAATCTGCTAGGATGAAGTCTCTTCTGATAGAAGGAAAAGCAATTTTATTTGCAATAGCCTTAGCAAAATGAATGTGTCATGCTGTATTTTTACAATCTTTTTTAATTCATGCAATCTTCTCTACACTGCTGCTCTCATTACAAATTACTGCTATGTTTGCTGTCAGCTTTTGTGAAATAAAAAGATACATTTGGCATCAAAAGTAAGTTCCCTGCAGCCATGGAATCTTGGCACACATCTGAATAATTACTTACACCAATATTACATGTTTTACAGGACATTTATTATTGGTGTCCAATTCATTACAAAAACCAGAAATTTACAGGGCTGGAAATAGGTTGTAAATTGTAGAGCTAACATTACTCTGTGGTTTAGAATTAGCAGGAAAAATAGATGCCTGGGGATTTTTTTAAGAAACAAGTGCCTAAAGTTAAACTCAGTCTATATTTTAGTGAAAATATCTTGGTACTTATCAGCTTTGGAAAAATCAAACAGCTAACTTAGATGCCTAAATAGGGACATAGAAATCTTGAGTGTTGTAAGGACCCAGTAAGAAGAAAAATATGGCTAAGTTTTGTTAAAATATTTTTTTATCATTTAGATATTTTCACTTCCTGATTTTAATTTTATTAGTATGAAAACATTTACATAGGCAGTTTAGAGTGTTTTGGAGAATAAACCAACCATGAATCGCTATGGCAACAAATAGAGGCAACAATTTGTTTCATGTCTCTTGCCATGTGAAATTATTTATTATGCATGAGGCTAACAAAATGTCTCAGCAAATGTTTGTCTCGCTCAATGATAAAGAGCAACACGTTCTTATCAGCAGCCATAGAGTGTTTCCCAATGTACAGTTTTTGTTAGAAATACGTATTGGATACAGACTTCAGTTTCTCTCTCCAGACTAAGACACCAAAACCAAAGGGTTGTGGGTCCCAGCATTTTAGCTCAAACCCTAAAGAGAAGGCAGGAGAGCTGTCAGGTTTGGACCCCCCTTTCCAGACCCAGAGATTATTCAGACTCATCTCAAATGGAAACAAAATTGGACCACTCTCATATTAATCATACCAAATAACTACATTTTTGTGGGATTTATCTTATTCCAAGTGAAACCAGTTTGCTAGTTTTATGCATTGGTGAAATAATGCTTTGGGAAGGAGCAGAATGTTCATCAGTTTGGGGGGAAATATTTCAGAGGCAGCTGAAGTATACCTAAAGGATTTGTGTATATGTAGCATGACTAGGACAGAATATTCTCAATGGCTGTGAGGTGAGGGAGCATCCAGAGGGAGGAGGGGATGGGATTTGGCATGTGGCTGGGAGTATCTTGATAGCAGCAGCTGCTAGAAAAGGAGAGGAAGAAAGCTCCCTTTGGGAACAGCCCACTCCAGTTTAATGCCTGGAATGGAAGGGAAGTCACCACAACCAGGAATGACCAGAGATAGGAGTCTCCTCCCTCAGAGAATCTGCTGCTTTCTAAATAGTCATTTATATCAGCACACAGCTTAAAAGAGCAAACAAAAGAATGCTTTGCATGGCTCAGTATCCCAGTGTATTGGGGGGAAAAAAAAGCGCTCTTTTGTCCTGTTTGCAGTTCATTATTTTGATGTGTTTTTTAATGGCTGGCTTGCAGGCAGGGCCATGCTGCTCTGTGGAGCTTAGAGCACTTCTTCAAGTGCACTATTACTTGGAAGCTGCTTACATTCATCAATTGAAGCCAGAGGAAAATGTTGGCAGTAAAAGCAAGAGAGAGAGAGAACAGATTGTTTAAAAAGTGACTAACATTTCTCTGTGTTGTTTTTTTTTTGTTTTTGTTTTTGTTTTTTTTTTTTGTTTTTTTTTTTTCTTCTCTCTACTGTTTTTTATTTTAGCATAACCAGAACCTTTGCATCAGGTAAAACAGAAAAAGTGATCTTTCAGGCACTTAAGGAATTAGGTCTTCCCAGTGGAAAGGTATTTAGTAGTTTTGAATAACTGTTTTTGTATACTAATAAAATGATGACTCATTCACGTTTTTAGCTGTAATCGAATTCATTTGCATCACAAAAAGCGTGCCTATGGTGTGTTACTTACTAATCACTGGAGGCTGTTTACTAGAGCCAAAAAGTAATTAAATCTGTAACACAGAGGTCCTTAAACCTCTTAGAGGAGGCTTCCCTTCTTCTCTGTCACAAGCTACCTTTTGTTCATTTATGCAAAGTATATAAGCACAAAATATGCATGTACTACATCTTTGCTCCTCTCCTTTGGAGAGCTGCTCTCCAGCTCTGTTCCACTTGCAGTGGGAGTCTCTGCCAGCAGTCCCAGAGAGGTGATGGCTTGAACTTTTTGGGTTTGGGTTTGGTTTTTATTAAGCTTCAGAAGAAAAATAGATTGTTTTCCAGCTCTGTGTTTATGTATGATTATTGTTACTGTGAGGTTAGAATACAAGCACATCAAACAGGTCTATGATAAAGGTGAATTTAGAATTACTTTGAGAGAATACAAAAGAAACCAGGTAAATTTATACTTGGGAAGAAGCTGAACCAGTTCTCAGTCACTTTTTTCTGATATATTCTCTTGGGAAAAGAGCACACAAGCTCCCTTGTCTGGGTAAATCTGTCTTTGCATTTTGTTGCAGAATGATGAAATTGAGCCTTCAGCTTTTACTTATGAGAAATTTTATGAGCTCACCCAAAAGATATGTCCCCGAACTGACATAGAGGATCTCTTCAAGAAGATGTAAGTTCAAATTGAATATAATCTTGCTTTAAAGACATTTTACTGTGTTTTTAGTCCCTAACTAATAGTGATAGAACACTGTAAAATTTATCCTGAATACTAGTAGCATCAGCAGTACTTTAGAACAAGCTCCAATCTATGTTTTTCCCCTTCCTCCCTTCTCAGACTTTTAATGTAAAAGTTCACTCTGTATCTTAGAGCAACTTTTACATGAGTTAAAGGAAGCACCTGGAACTTTTTTTTTTTTTTTTTTTTTTTTCATTGGCTTTACTAACTATTGTAATTTTTAACTTGCTCCTTTAGATGATTAACACAGTATGTGAACTAATTAAGTAAGAAATTTGAAGTTTGAAAAGTCTCTTCACCCAATTTATTCTCAGCTGGAGGACTTACATGTTGTTTTATGAAGTAATGTTTGTTCAGTGATAGGAGGATGTGTTGTGGGAGATATACTGTGCCCAGCATAGACAGTTAGTATGTTTTCTGTGACTGTTCATTTTGAGATTATAGAGCTATTTTCAAGTAGATAATGGTAGGTGGTTTTTAAAAGTATCAACAATGTCAACATGTAAATCATACCTACTGTAGCATCGTGTATAAAAACTTACATTCTCTAATAAATTCCTTTTCAGCAATGGAGACAAAACTGATTATTTAACGGTAGACCAATTAGTGAGCTTTCTAAATGAAGTAAGCTTTTTCATACATTAACTACCATACAAGTCTGTCTGCAGTGGCTTGCTTCTTCCAATCTTTCCATTGCATGCACCATGCCATCATTTGCTATGCCTCTGATCTGCTGATCTTTCCATTTTGGTAACCCGCAGGTGCAAAAATCAGCTCCAGTCGTGTGTGGTGTTGTGCTTTCTACATGTTGGCTTTGCAGTTGCATCTGTTGATTACTTGCTGCTGTGTTGTTATGGTGTGTGTTCTGTGTGGTTAATGCTTTTTATGCTGTGGCATTCGATGCAGTTTCCACTAAAATACACCCAGTATTTTATTGCAGGCAATTATTTTACCTGTAGGCCCCAGCTAAATATATCTGCTAGTCCTTCTAGAATAATAGAAAAACTGAAGTAGGCATTTATAAACAGGAATTTGATTCTCCTCAGCAGTATTAATTCAATCTGTTACAAATCTAAGAGCTAAGAGGATATTTTAAGAGTTTGTATATGATTTTTAAAATATCAGGTATGCAGAATAAAAGGAAATATTTTTATTGCTGTATTTCCAGTATACAGTTGGCAGGAGTATTTAGAATTTCTTAAAAGCATCATGAGTGTGTGAAGTAGTTCAATAAACAGTGTGGGATTGGCTCTTTTCTATTCCTAAAGCACAGTAAGTTATAGAAAACTGACTCCTTTGGAATTCCAGCAATGTACGCACTGTGTGGATTTGACAAGAACACACCCATGGAAAACAGACACATCCTACTTGGTTTTGTACCAGTAGATTATTGTCATACAGAACATGAGAAGCTGCCAACCTCACTGTGTGACATTCTTAGGTGCATTACCAAAAAAATTCTCCATTTATTTTTTTTTTTACTAGCTATAGTTCAATTTTATATATGTTTATATATGTGTTTATTTATTGGACGCTTCAGTATGAAGATCCAAGCTATAAGTTCCCTATATATCAAATTTAGATTATAATTTTATTTTTCAGTACAGAATGTGTGCTTTACTCTTCACTAAATCTGAATTACTTGTAGAAGGGATATTCAAAAAGAAAAGACAGAGAGGAGATTAACAGTTCAATTACATAATTGGGGTTATATACTTGGGCTTTTGGTTCATATCTATTGGCAAGCTGGAGCACAGGCTTAATCTTACTGCTGTGAGACATCCTTTTATCACAGCTAAATTCAGTGTCTAAATGTTTGCAGGGCTGGGGTCAGAGCTAAGGCTTGTAATTTTTGCTTCTGCATTGGAGAGAGAAAGGATAGTGTTGTGATTTAAATTATAAATTATCCCTTTAGAGCACCTCACCCCTCAATTCACCTGTAGTGCTAGATACATTTTACTGCTTGAAACCCACAGCCCTATCCCCACTTTAAACCATTTTAGCTTCTGATTTTTTTAGTTTCACTCTTCATTTTCAGGTAAATTACTATTTTATTATTATTTTAAAATTGATCTCTAATTGGTTTATTTTAAAATATAGTTCCTTGAAGCCTAAACTTCTGAAGAAAAGCTGCCAGCATTGGTATGAGCCTCGTATCTCCCGTAATAGTTTGAAAAAATAAGATTGAGTTGTTGTGCTCTCAATTTTATGTTGCTTTAGCAGTTCTTTTCACAGAATTAGAAACCTTATTTCATAGGTACTATTGGGGAAAAATGCATCTTGTTGACTACATTCATATTGACAAAATGCATTTTGCGATTGTAAATCTTATGGTTGGCCTCTTTAGTTGGTGACCAGAGCTGGGAAAAAATTACTCAAGTGTTTTTTCTAGAGTAGGATATTTATTCTGGTGACTGAAACCAATGCCTTTGGTCTGTGCTGGAGGTCTTTTGGTCCCCAAACAGAGTTTAAAGTTTCGGCCATAGTTTGAAAGGCAGAAAATTACCCAGAAAGTGCCTCCTGAGGGGATCATTTCTATCCCCTTGGCAGCTGGCCAACACTGCAATTAGCAGTGGTGTCTAATGCTGGCAAATATGAAAAGATTATTATCATTACATAGGAGAGGGAAGTTACTTGGCAGAGCAACTCTTCATGAGACTCTTTAGCTTAAATTATTTTGAAGTAACCTCCAAGGCATGCTGCAGAAGCTCCAAGTGTTATGGGTTTTTTAAGAGAGCATGAGGATATGTTACTGGGTATGAGGGGAGAGTGAGCAGCTTTCCTGGAGTTTTTCCAACCTCCTGTCTCTATTTGACTTTTAAATGCTGCTGGCTGACAGTTTATTTAATTGTGCTTCAGTATTTAAGCCTCTGGGAAGTTTTTAAAAACGTAATTGTTGTCATGCACTGAGTATTTTGTCTAGATCTCCTATTTTTAGAGTCAAATTTTGGAAAAAAAAAAGAAAAAGAAATATAGTAGAAAAGGGACTGAAATCACTACCACTGACATTTGCTCCTGCAGTTCATTTACAGCAATAAAATAACAAGGCAAAGTAACAGTTAAAATAGAATTTTCAGTAGTCTGACCAGGACTCATCCATTCTTTTGGGAGGGAGGTACGGGGAGATCCTTTCCTATTCCCAATTCCTTGCTCTTCTTCCCTCTCTCTCTTCCAGTTGCTTCCTCTTCCTCCCTCCTTCCCATCCCCTAGCTGTTCATGTCCCCAAAAGGGCCTTCTCACCACTCCCAGGGCAAATCCAGGAGGCAGAACTAGTTTTATCACTTTCAGCTGCTGCGTGTCTCAGTTTGCACCCACTCCAAGGTGCTGGAGGCAGCCTGGGGAGGCCGAATGAGCTTTCTCTCTTTGCAGAACCCTCTGGGCATCCTTTCGCCTCATGTTTTTAGTCAGTTCATCCTCATATGTTTGGGAATGCCTGGTGGAAGGATGCCCTATCTGGCATGGTAACCAGAACAATCAAACACAGCTTTGTTGCACGTACAAAATTAGTCCCAGGGCATGTCATCTTTTGAGATGAAATTTCACACTTAAATTTTGGTCTGTTTTTGTGTCACAGGTTCCCTGTGCCACCAAACTCTGTGGTGCAGAATAGTTTTCCCAAGGGACACTAGAGAACATTATCACTTTTTAAAAATTGATCTTTATCTGTTGCCAACTTTATTTTTTAAACAAAGTGACCGTAATGATACACTTTGGTTTATACGAAGGATTGAGTGTAAGCAATGATCACTGGAAGAATATTTTGGTCTTAGCTCCTTCTGATAACTCTGGGACTTTTTCTGAAGAGGAGACTGTTTGCTTTATCCCACCTATTTTCTTCTGTTTGCTCATTACTAACTTTAGAAGAAAGCAAGAGGGGAAGAGCCCTTTTCTTGAGCAAAGAACCTTCCCTACTATTTCTTACCATTTTTTGAGGTGGTGTATTGTCACTAACGGTGTGAAGCCTTGTCCTTTGTCACCGTGGAACTGTTGCATGCCAGTGTTGTGGTGTTGTTGGTGTGTGCTGCTGAGCAAGTCATGTCCTGCATCCATCTGCTGTCGTGTCATGTTTCATCTGAGTTTTACTGGGGCATCCCAAGAGCCCATCTGGCCTGAACAAACCTGCTGTGTTTAGATGCTGCAGACTGCCAGTGGCATTACTTGAAAGAGCCCTCCATAATTGCATGATTGAATTGGCATTGGTTGTAATTTCTTGGAGTTAATTAAGCACGTGCACCAATGGATTGGTTGTAAAAAAAAAAATAATAAAAGAGATTGGATTGGATATTATTTTTCTCATGGAAAAAAAGAAAAAGAAAAAAAGAAATCAAAAAAGTTCCACATAAGGAATTACAGCAAATGCTGTTAGTGCTGTTTACGCCATGTAAACACCATCCCATCCACTCCAAATTCTTGATTGCCAATATGAGGGTGGCCTGTTACATCTCTGAATTCTGCTGAAACTAAAGCTTGGAAACTGTGCACCTTCTGGGGTAAAAGAGTGTTTTCAGAGTCATATTTATTTCTTTGTTTTGTTGCATCTGCTTACGTGTCACTATTCCATCAATTCTGGTTTTAATTTTGTTTTAATGGAGAATCAGGCACACAGTGTGCAGCTCTAATCCAGCATGGAGAAAAAACCCAAAGTTACATAGCACACTATCAAGTGAAAGCATAAAAATTCTGAATTTTATTATTCTATTACAAGTCACTGCTAAATTGTACCTAAATGTGACATGTATTACGAAATCCTAATATTGTAAATTATTGTGAATTGAAGAGATGATGCTGTGAAGTTCTTGTGCATATTTCTTCTAAGAACCTATGCTGGTTTTTGAATAGTTAAAAATACGATGTTTCCATGATTCACAAATAATCATCCAGTACTTTCATATTTCTAAATTTCAGATTTCTAATTCTATATTTATAGTGTTAACTTTATTTTACTCTTTTGCTTTAGCTGTAGGTATTTTGTAAGACTTGCATTTTTGCAGAAGTGATTACAGTGCCATCAGTCAAGTCTGTCACTTTGCAAAAGAAAAGGATTAGACAGAAAATTTACAAAGGGACATTTAGCTATTTATTTTCAACATCTCATTGCACAGATCCCATGTGCAGTCATTATTTTCGTGATAAGCAAGAGTAAGACCAATTATATGATTGCATTGGAATTTATTTTTTTTTAATATTTTTGTGATCAAACTGCCTAGGTTTCTTATGGAAGATAAAGTTCGTTTTCTACCTAATGCTGAAGTTGCTGTTTAATAGTCTGTAAATTTTAGGGCTGCTTTTTTTTTTCTTTTTTTTTTTGTAAATGTCCACTTCTTTCTTTCTCATCTACAGTAGCGAAATGCTCTTGGATGATAGCCATGCACTGTATTGTTTTGCTGAATTCCATTGTTTTCTAACCTTAGCATCAACGAGATCCTCGGCTCAATGAAATTTTATTTCCCTTTTATGACACAAAAAGAGCAATGCAGATAATTGAGACATATGAGCCAGATGAAGACTTGAAGAGGAAAGGTAAATGGGGGAGGGAATTCAGGGTTCACTGGGTTTAGGCATTTGGGGAATTTGTTCTGAAGCAGTCAGACTTTTAAAAGGGAGTTTACAGTCTCTGTGGTCTGGGGACAAGCACTTGTGTAGGGTACTGGACCAGGAAACTGCTCTGCTGAAAAAAATACCTCCTCCTCAAATTCAGATAGTTTTTACAAGGATTATTATCCTGATCCAGGTTAGAGTGTGGCTGCAAATCCTGGTAGAAAAGGGAGAGGCTGGATTGAGTAAATATGGAGCAGAGGAGACTCCTTCCAGCAGCAAGGCAGCGTGCAAATGGCTGTGGTCAGTGTCTCAGAGAGACAGCAAATCTCTGCAAAGTACAGATACTGTGCAAAAATACAAAAGAAATTGCCATATGCATCCACCTTCTTATGATATAATCTCTCTAGTGCTTGAGGGCATCAGCCTGGATCAGAACAGGGTGTTTTAAGTGGGTGAATTGAAGTGTTCTCTCCGAGCAGAGTTGCAGGAAGCACCTACAAGGCATCCTTGGGCTGCTCATGCCCTGAGCTGCTGTGAGTGTGGGAGGTGTCAGGGACTGAACTTAGTTCCCAGTTCTTACCTGTTTTGCTGTAGCAGCCCTGTTGGGATCAACTGCAGAAATGAAAAATTTTGCTTTCCCCACCTGAGCTCCCTGCCCTTTTCACTAGCTTGCAGTGGTTGTGACAAGCAGAGAGGAGATTGCAGCTTTGCAAAGCCCATCCTAAGAAGAATCCTCTTTCACAGACATTTAGGCTCATGGGTCAAGGTAGAAGTATTTTCACATCCAGCTGTGCTGCAGCCTCTGTGGGTGAGGGATGTGCAAAGCAGGCAACAGAATGAGGCAGCATCTAAGCCTGCCCCAGTAAAGCCTGAGGCTTTCCCTCCCTCTCTAAATGAAGTAAATTCTCAGAGTGTTAATTGATTTTTTTTTTGTCAGCTCTATCCCATTTTATTTATAATTTTTTAAAACACTCATCTTTGATTCTTGGTGCTAGTGTATTTTAAATATTTTCCAACACCAGGAAGGTGTGCTAATGTGGCTGCCACCTGTTAGGGCAGAAGGTGTAAAAACATATTTTCTGAAGGTGGAAATAAATCTAAAATTAGGAAAAAAATTCAACCATGGCTAATTATTTAGCTTCTTTGATTGATTTATTTCTGTCAATAAATGTGGAAAACCCTTTGCTGGGATGGGGTTATGGAGAATAACAACAAAACAGTGGAAGTCCCCTATGAGTGTTCCCTCCAGGGATCTCAGCACTGGCTGTTCTCTTCAGCTTCTTTCCCCTTCTTAGATAAAACTTTGCTGTTGAGCAAAATACTCGAGGACAATCTTTTTTTTTCTTTGGGGTTTGGTTTTAGGACAAACAAATATTTTTTCTAGAACATTCCTCCAGCTTTGACATTTCTCCACAAGGTGATGATGCACTAGGAGCCTGGATCATCTGAAATATACTGTGCTGCTGCTTTAAATTACAAGGTGATAACAAAATAAAGCCATTCTTCAAGTCTAAAATTCCCTTTTCCCCCTTTTCTTTCATACTCAGGATCAGCCAAGAGGTCTTGAGTAAAACATTCTGAAACAGTTCACCTCTGGCTGACACCAAGCACAAAAAATTCAAGCTCCAGTAGAGGATTTTTTCAGAAAGTTGGGAGTAGAATGGAAACTGGGATCATTCCACTTCTCTGTATAAGAGAAAAATAAACTTAAAGAAAATAAAAATAGGACTGCTGCAACCTTGCCTTAACAATAGCTGAGTGTTCATAAATTACTTCAGAGAAAGTGATGTCAAAATTAGTGCCAGGTAACCATTCCCTGCAGCAGCTCTTTGTGAGTAATCTCTTCTTCCCTATCACAGATAATTTTCATTTTTCAGACCCTTGGCCTCTTTAAAACTGATATTGCCATACTAAGTATTTCTAATTTGGCGTCATTAAAAATGACCCCTTGATTTGTATTTTTTTGTACTATATTGAAGCATAGACCCCCAGACAGATGAGAGAGGTGTTATGAATTCTGTGTTCTGAATTCCTGTGTGTCCCTTGTTCATTGCAGATTTCTGTTTTCATTTACAAAGGTAGGAACATAAACAAACAGTAAACTGGGAGGTATTTTAGATTTTCCTAATATTTTATAAATTAACCACTGCAAAGATTTTCAGGTACACATCCCCATGTTTCTATCAGTGGGGAGCAGTCTCTGCACAAGCTGGTTGACAGTGATGTAGCACAGGACTAAATATCAAAGAGGGGAGGAATGGTCCACGCAAGCTCACAATCCCTGACTTAGAAAATCCCAGAGATCAAAATTATTGGCACTGTTCTGATGAGATATCACTGCTTATTTGCCTTCTGCACCTCCTTTTGCTGCCTTAGTTCTGCTGATAATGAGTGCTGGACCTCAGATGTTGAACTGGTGGGCACCTGATTTTTAATTTGGTTATCTGGGAACATAATGGCACATTTTGCATCAGCTGCTGCTCAGCCTCGAGCAGAGGAAGGGGAGAGCTGTTTGCATACAGGAACCTGTGTAAAAAAAAGGTTCTCTGCTAGAATTCCTCTCTCTGAGATGATTTGACTCCTGTTGACTCTCAATACCTGGCAGTAATTTACCATGCCTTCTTCTTCCTTCCAGGTGTCATATCCAGTGATGGGTTTTGCAGATATTTGATGTCAGATGAAAATGCCCCAGTTTTCTTAGACCGTTTGGAATTATATCAAGAGATGGACCATCCTCTGGCTCATTATTTCATCAGTTCCTCTCACAATACCTATTTAACAGGCAGGCAGTTTGGTGGCAAGTCTTCCGTGGAGATGTACAGACAAGTGCTTTTGGCTGGATGCAGGTTGGAAGCAGGATATTTGTGAATCTGAGACTTTAAACTAGAAATATTACATAATATACCTTGGTGTTGATATATTGTACAATTGAATGTATAAATGTGTTAGTGTGGCAAATGGAACCACATGTGTTTGTTTAAGAATCTTATTTTTCTCACAAAATACCAGGCAGAGGAATGTAGAAATTGATATAAGGAGAGAGTTTGTGAGAAAGTTAACAGAAGTTTGATCTCAGAATGATAGCTGAAGAATTTCAGAGGGCTTTCTGCTTTTTAATTATGAAGTTTGTATGTGAGAAGTTTTTAATGAGAATCAGGAAATTTATGATTTCCTGCTTAATTTCTTCACTTACTAGAATGAGAATAAGAAGAGTGACACAGTGCTAAAGACATTATTGTCCAAACAAGAATATATTCACTCACACATGCTATATTTAAGGTGGTATATCCAAAATTATAGAAGAAGTCTGAAATAACGCATGTACAACTTAGAAAGAGTTGTGCAATGCCCAAAACTGATTTGCAACTTACTGCTCTGACCATCACTGGTAAAACATGTCCCAGGTAGCTCACCTGTAATAAAACACTAGGTTTATTTTTCTTGGATCTTTAGGTGTGTCGAGCTGGACTGTTGGGATGGCAAAGGTGAAGACCAAGAACCAATAATAACCCATGGAAAAGCAATGTGCACAGACATTCTTTTCAAGGTAAGTGCCTGGCCTCTACACCTGGCAGCAAGCCCCAGGAGAAGCCCTGGATAAGAATCCAGCCAGAGCACCTTCCTCTCCTTAGCAGTGGAATGTTGCTGCTGTGTGATGGACTGACATGGGCAGGATTTCTGGCCCAGACTTTGGGGCTCATTTCTGCCTTGCCTCTCCCAGCCCTGTGCTCCATCTGCCTTCCTGCAGAAACTGCAGGGAGCAGGCTTGCTGCTTTTGCCCCACTTCTTCACATCCTAGGACCCTTTGCACCACAGAATAATTATCTTCTTTGTTGTCTGCTTAGCTGTGGGAAAAGCCTGAAGATGCAGGAGTTTCTCTGGGAGTAGGAATTCTCCCTGGCAGTAGGTGATAGCAGCAGGTCGATTGCTGGTTGTGGGTGAAGGTGCTGCCCTGCTGCAGGTGCAGGGAGGCTGTGGGGCATCAAGAGCGCAGGATTTTTTCTCCTTCTCTATTCATTTGCACATTTTAGATAGCCCTGTGTTTCTTAGGGTGGGGTGGATAAAATCCCTTTTATTATGTTTTTAATTTGATCCATTCTAACTTGTATTCTACTGTTCCCTTTTTATAGGATGTAATTCAAGCCATTAAGGAAACAGCATTTGTTACATCAGAGTACCCTGTCATTCTTTCATTTGAAAATCACTGCAGGTATGTAGTGCCCATTCTTAATTTTTAAATGGTGCATTGTCTGAGGGAGAAGATACAGTTTAAAATACTGTGATATAATACTTGAAAATTGTGGGGGGGTATGCAAGCATACTGAATGTCGCTTAATATACTGTTAATATACTAATCAATCTTTATGTAGCTTAATAATGGCAATAATTTTTTCTGTGATAAAGCTGTGAGATGTATTTGGATGTTCCATTAGCTGTGTGAGATTCAGTTGTTCTACTTTTTTGGTCTCATTAAATCTATCTATGTCAAATGATAGACTTTTATTGACAGTATAATTACAGTAAAGTAATACTTCTCAGTTGAAACAAAGTGGGCAGTATATAATTTGGGATGTCTACATTACTTAGTATTACTCTTTTGTGCTGAGTGATATGGATTTCTTTTTTATATTTAAAAATTAACTGACATAATCTTTTCCAGCAAATATCAACAGTACAAAATGTCAAAATACTGTGAAGATCTTTTTGGAGATCTCCTGTTGAAGCAGCCTCTAGAAACACATCCAGTATGTTGCATTTTGCCAGTCTCTCTCTTTTTTTTTTTTTTTTTTTTTTTTTTTTTTTTTTTTTTTTTTTGTATTAGTTTTATTTGAAAGAGGTGATAAACTGAGATCATATCACCCTTAGTGCTGTTCACTGCCAGTCCTGTACTTCCAGAAATGACTAGTGGTTTTGGGTGGCTGTGCTGTTTGGTACAAACTTGTCTTGATCTGATTTGTTTAATCTCTTCTGTACAGGGCTCTGGCAAGCAGCCTGGAGAAATCCTCCCCCCTTGATGTGTGGCATAATATCAGCACCCACAGAAAATACACTACATACATTGTCTTTGCAGCTCATACCTCACTCTGAAATTGCCAGTCACTGTTTAAAAACAATTCATTATAGCAATCAATTATAAATTGCATGGTGTCAGCTGAAGAAACCTCTTCTTTCAGCTGCACATTGCATGTTTCATGCTCCAGGTCAGGTCCTGCAGTCTAGGTGGCCCCACTACTGCGTTAAGAATTAAATTAATCACCAAGAGTTTCCTGCAGTCTCATTTGGACTGTCAAGTGCACTGTAATCCACATGCACTGCACTCTCCTGCATGGCAGGAGATAACAACAGACCCTCCTTCACAAACACAGTGTTTGAGACTTAACAGCTTGTTACACAGTGCTTGCTACTCCTCCTCCAGACTTTCCTCACTCCTTACAGTGAGCTCACTGTGTGCCAGCAGCCACCCAAAGCCTACAGATGCTCTGTGGTGCTGTGGGGGACCGCAGCAAGAAAGACTATGATTTACCTTTCAGTGGCCCTGGCAAGGGGAGCTCCTGGCATTAGCATCCCTAGAGCTTTGCTTTTCCTGGCTTTCCCTTCATGTTGCAGGGGCAACAGCACACAAGGTTTGGTGAATGTCAGGTATTTGCCCTGAAAAGTGCATCCCAAAGAACTAAATCTGTAGTGTCCCCCTGTGATGTTTGTAGCGCGCTGCCACATCCTTCACAAAAAGCTTCCAGCAGCTCTCTGGGAAGCCTAAAATAGAGCTGGCCAAAGGCTGCCATGCTGAGCCTTTTGCATTTTGTGTCCTTTCCTCCTCGTGGGTGAATTCAGTTCCCAGCTGCTCACAAAGCAAACACTGCAGAAATGGCAGGAGGAGCTTGGAATATCCTTTGCAAGTGCTTGGATCCTGATAACCTGGGCTAGTGACTAAGTAAGGCAAGCTTGGGAGAGACATGGCACTTGGCTGAAGCAGATTTGGTTTTGAGTAAAAGCAAATATTTGTCCAAAGGGGCATCCAAGTATGGCTTTGTCTGGGATTGCAGCCTGGCAGGAATGAGCTCTGCGGCACTGACATCTAGTGGAATTACAGCCCCAGTGCTGTCAGGAGCAAATATATTCTCTTCATCCAACGTGCTGAAACCCCCTGCCTGAAACAGTCTGCTTGGTGTGGAGGGCCCTTACCCTCCCACGAGGAGGTTTCCACCCATTCTTCTGGGGTTGGGTTGATATGAGGGGTTTTGGTTTTTTGGTAATTTTTTTGTTTTGTTTTGGTTTGGTTGTTTTGTTTTTTTTTTTTTAATTTGGTTTGATTTGTTGCTTCAGGGGTGTTGTTGTTCTTGTTGTTTGAATTTTTTTGTTATTTGGTTTGGGTTTTTTTCTGGGTTGGTATTTGTCACCTCTGCTGCTTTTATTTGGTTTCAATTTGTGGTGCTTTGTTCTTTTGTTTGTTCACCTGGAGTGCTGCTTCTCTCTAGCTCTGATTTGGATTAAGAGATAAGAATTTCTGAATAGTTGTTCTAAGATTTGTCACTGTTTATGGAAATACCTTCTACATCATTTAGGCTTCACTGAAAAGCCCAGTCTGTTATAGTGCTGAGAATGCTAAGTTGTGAGTTCAATCTCTGTATGGGCCATTCACTTGAGAGTTGGACTCTGATCCTTGTGGGTACCTTCTAACACAGAATATTCTGTGATTATGCCAGCAACTCTCTGAAAAATATTCTTAGCAAGCCTGAGGTGAAGAGGGTGCTAATTACCTTAGCCAAACCTCTGTTTCTTAGCCTCAATGATGTGATGGGGACAAATCAGAGGATTTCATACTTTGTCTCCATTCTGAATAACATTTTTTCTCCTTCCCCAAATTTTAACAAACCTTTTCTTAATGTTTGTTTGTGTGTGTATGTGAAACTTCCCCTTTGCCTTTGACAAATACTGAAGCTGTGACCCTGCTGTCAAAACCAGTCCCTGTTACCTAGCTGAGGACTGGGTACTTTTCCATTCCCCAGTGCCAGTCCATTTCCACTCTCCAAGTGTGTGAGGGCTGCCTCAAGGGGACCATAAAAGGTGACTTATTTAGAGATCAAATGAACAGGGGCTAAGCTGTGGCTTGGGCTGTGTGAACCTCAGGGAGGGAGGGAGGGAGGGAGGGAAAGTAGGAATTCCTCTGACAAGGAGGTGCAGGTCACATTCACGCCCCCTGCTAGGCAGGAGAGATGGGAAAATGTTTGGAGCAGTGCAGCTGAGGGTGGCACAGGCTGGAGACCTGACTGCTGCCTTCATCCAGCAGCTTTACCTGAGCACAGCTTCCCCCTGGGATAGGGAAGAAGCAGAGGAAACTGTGTAACTGCAGTCACACAACCTTCTGGGGTTGTGCCTGAGGTGGCACTGCTTCTTCACTGCCCCTTGGTATGGCTGTCCTAAAATCCCAATCCCAAACAGGGATAGAGACAGGCCAAATAGCTGTTGTTATTATTAAGCATTTGCTTTCAATTGTTTTACAGCTTGAACAAGGTAAAGCCTTACCATCTCCTAATGACCTCAAAAGAAAGATTCTCATAAAGAATAAAAGGCTGAAACCTGAAGTAGAAAAGAGTAAGTAACTTTTGTCAAATATTAAATAAACAAAAGTCCAGGTCGCTACAAACAGACTTTGTTACTAAAGTTTCCAGATTGTTTTTACTTCAGTGTTGGAAGAATATGAATTATATGTAAATAACATCTGGTTTGCCCCTGTGTTTCATGTAAGTCTAGGCCTTGATATCAGCATGCTGCACAGGCACAGACAGACACAGAAATGTAATTCTGGGACTTTTATCAGACTCTTGTTGAGCTAAAATACAAGGCAGATAGAATCTCTTGTAAATTCTGCTGACACTGGTCTGTTTGCATTGCTGTGTTTTTCCAGAATAACCATGAAATGAAATGGAATTTCAAATTGCTCTCCTTGGTGTTGTTGCCAGTTCTGATATTTATCTTCTTTCAGTAACAATGTTGCTATATTAGTTTCCAGTATGGCTGTAATGATAAACCCTGGTCCTTCTCCATTCAAAGATAAGCACCCAGACCTTGCACTGGCTTCAGTCATACATGGCTGTCCTCCTCCTGTCAAACTGAAATGGAAACACAGTTGAAAGTCCAAGCACTTTGCCTCCAATTGCATGGATCAAGCCCTGAAGAGACAGCTGTCTGTTTATTCTGTGAGGAAGTAACATGCTTGCTCCAAAAACTTTTAAAGTCTGTGGAAATTTAGGGGGAATTTCTTCACAGAAAGGATGATTAGGCATTGGAATGTGCTGCCCAGAGGTGGTGGAGTCACCATCCCTGGAGGTGTTTAAAGAAAGACTGGATGTGGCACTCAACCACTCTGGTTGACAAAGGTCAATCAGAGGTTGGATTCCATCTCAGAGGCCTTTTCCAACCTAACTGATTCTGTGCTTCTGTGAAATATTTTCCTTAACTTCAGTGAGCTTTGGACACTGCTCTTACTGATCACTTTTCAGATCTAACAACAGTCTGTGTTTATTGATGTTTATTTACTCATTCTCTAAAATTTTATTGCCATCTGAAAAATCAGAGGGCTCATTAAATAGAAGTACATCTGAGGATCAGGAAATCTTTTGTGATGGTTCTCTTGTATTTCTTTGTGCTACAGACTGTTCATGTCATGACTAATTTAATTTTATTTTTCATATTAACAGAACAGCTTGATGCTCTGAAAAAGATGATGGAGGCTGGGGAAACTTCTGCTCCTGTAAATATCCTGGAGGATGATAATGAAGAGGAGATAGAAAGCGGTGAGGACTTCCTGGAGAAAGGCTCTCAGGCACTGCCTGTGGTAGATCAGTGGACTGGGTGCTCCTTACCCACCTGCCTGTGGTCTGTGGCAGCAGCAGCAGGTCTGGGCTCAGTGCAGGACCATTTATACAGACCCCAGCCTTGCCACCTGATCCCAGACAATTTTAACTTCCATTTACTCTTCAGAAGTTATATTGGAGCACCAAGCAAGTCAGATTTTCATTCTGTCTGTGAGAGAGAGACTAAGAAGTTATGATCTTTGCTTTGAGAACACTTATGGTCACTGTGCTTAACACTTGTGTCAACATCAGAGGGAATTATTGCATTATACTTTATAAGGATAAAATGAGGGGTAGGCTATTTCTTGCCAAATCTCAGTTTTCCTCAGTGTAAATGTCCAGCTCTGAGCCAGTGATGTGGCCAGCAGAGAAAAATACACACACTTAGGGGATGATCCACTCTCTCTGTTTTAAATGTCCACTTTCAGAAGATGTAAATCACGCCCTGCCTGCAAATGTCTGAACCAAAGGACTGGCCTGTGACCTGTGTCGTAGTGAATGTCCCAGCTTTAGCCTACCACCTGGTCCTCTCATTTATTTTACATACTTTTTTTCTTTACTTTTTAACTTTGAGTACTGTAAGTTTTAATGGAAAATCATCTTAAAAGCAAGTGAGAACAATTCCCTGTAGTGGGGGCATACAAGTATGACAATGCACCCAAAAAGCATCTTCTTAGGTCTTTATTTACAGAACTCTGTCATCAGTTCTTGTTATTTCCCAAGGCTTTTCCAAAAGCTATTGGTGCTTTTTTTTTTTTTTTAATACCTTTACTAAGCAAAATACTTATTACTTCAAAAATACAAATAAAAAAAGCAAATAAAATTTCCCCTACTAACCATCTCAGGCTTAGCTGTAATTTACTGCACTTGGAAACAGTTAACTAACTCTTAGAAATCTAATACTCTGGATTTTATTCCTGTTTTTTAAAAATGCCAAACCCAAACCTGTGAATTCAACTGTCATTTGTTTCGTGCCTTGCAAAGAAAACAACAGTTGCTGTCGCTTTTGCCCTGATCCTTTTTGTTTTCTGTGCAGCTGACCAGGAAGAAGAGGCTCATCCTGAGTACAAATTTGGAAGTGACCTTACTGTAGACGATTACAGTCAAAAAGAAGCTGTTGCCATCAGTGTGAAAAAGGTGGGATTGCTTCTTTTATATATATTTTTATGAAAACTTTCCATGGAGGTTGTTGCAAAAGGCAGTCTGCTTTGTGGAAACATCAGAGCACTTGTCAGGAGATTCTAACCTGAGGTCTTCACCAGGTGCCCCTTACCTTTAAGTTCATGAGAACACAAAGCTTGGCAGCCAAAAATACTCTCCCCTTGTTCAGGTAGGATATACTCATTGAGGAAACAGAATCAGTATGTATGGAACAGTATACAAGTGGAGGGTTTAATCAGAAACACTAATTAAAGGCAGCAGTTCCTGCTCCAGCATCTGATATTTTACTTTGCATCTCAGGTGCAGAATCCTAATAAGAGGTGGAACATCAACTTCCTTGCTCAGCAGTATTTTTGTGTCTTCACATATTCTGTGTCTTCACTGCAGGGTTTTCCTGCATCATTTTTCATGGTTCACCCTTAGGGTAGGTTCTCTCTTCCAGCTACAGCAGTGAAGGCAAAACAGAACAATAATTCCCAGTGGGGTGGTGGGGCAGGGGGCTCTATCAGGCAGCCAGCTGGCAGACAGGGAAAAAGTTCTCTTTATTCCATTTACAGTTCATCAGTCTGTGCTCAGTAACTTGAATATTAGTTGATGGTAATTAGATACAAAATATTGGAATTCAGAACTCAGCTGCTCTAGCACTGAAGGCATTAGTGCTGCTTGATACAGAGAAAAGCCCATGTGTGAGGGCTAAGGTGCCTTATCGTGTTCCTCTGTCACTCAAGTATTTTGGCCACTTCTTCCCTCCTTCTTGGTTTCCTTTGGATCTTTCTCCAGACAGAAGTGTAGGTGTGGAAAATAACAGTATGTCTGTAGCAGTACCAGAGATATCAAACCTATCTTCAAGTAAACAACCTTGCTTCTTCAGGACTTTTCTGGATCCTCACACTGAAGTATCATTTCAGGTCTTTGCTTTAGAGCAGTTTCATTTACTAAGTCAGCTGGTCCTTAACTACTACTGAAATGTTTTGGGGTGTTTTGGTTGGGTGGGGTGGGGTTTTTTTTTGCTGTTGTTTTGGGGATTGGTTTTTTGTTTCCAGATAAGCTGCCCATCTTCAGCACATGTAACTTCTCTGCTTCTTAACCATTCAACGACTTGATCTTTGTTCTGTAGGAATGTACGTTCAATGCTGAGACAATATTTATCTAAGATTCTCAGTACTGGTAGCTTTTAATTGAAGGCAGACACCAGACTGCTCCATTGCAAATAGCATCTTGAGACAGGCCTTCTTCAATGTGGACATTTCAAGCGCAACTTACAGCATTCTTAACCCTCAGTTTTCAGAGCCTGGCAGTTTGCACATCCGGATCAGATGATCTTTATTGTGGTATCTTTATCTGGGTATGTTATTCTTTCATTCTTCTCTGAAGCTTCCTGCCCCCAGCATCTACTGATAGCTCTGGTTCAGGCTTAACTCTCTGGCATCCTTCATCCTATTCCCATGGCTGAGTTTCAGATCTTGTGTATCCAAATTTGGAACAGACTAAAAATTTTTGAAAGTGTATGGGACAGATGAGCGATGCAGGAAGGTGGAAAAGGGTTTACTTTTTGCTAAATGCATTAATTTTTTGAGGATTTTTTTCTCCTTACTGTGAGTGTTTGCTATTGTTTTTTCTTTGGGTAATGTATATATATATTTTTTTCCCTTAGGCTGAAGATTCTGAGCAAGAAAACAATAAAAAGGTGACACAGGATGTAATGTAGTTTATTTTATTGCTTTGTATATAACATGCATATTACTTACCATGCATTCTCAGTGGTTTAACAATTTATGCTCAGTTTCACCGCACCTATTTTTGAAAGTCACTCTACCTCCTTTTGTCCTTTAGGGCTTCTTCTGCTATACTTTTATACTGGGGTCAGGGCTGTCAGAAAATCTGGGGACAGACAGGAGTGCATGACCTTTGGCTGCTTAGAAGTATCTGATCTCAGTCTCTCCAATGTCATGCACTGGCAAACCACTTCTCTCAATGGTGTTGAGATGTACCATCCCTGCTTTATTTTTTCCTCTGCCCTTACCCTGACAGCACTTTGTTTTCCTCTCTCTTTTTCTTCCTTTTGCTTTCCCTTGGGACTTCTGCATTTATCTTCTCCCAGGAATCCCTTCTGTAAGACTCTTCCCACCTCTTTCTACTCTCCTCCTCCTCTCCTCTCATTCAAGCTGCTCCTGTTCATAGCCATTTTCAGTCTGTGTTGTTTTTAAGTGGGTTCTGCTTCTTTTCTTGAGGGGTGGGGAGGTGTAAATAACATGAAGATCAACTTTCCCCCCTTGTCTTCTCTATCCCCTAAAAGGGCTGTTGTAACCATTCCTTTGTTTCTGTAGACTTTAAGAAACATTCCATCCTTACCCCTTTCTTAACTCATAGTTTTAAAGTGGCAAACAGTGCAGAGTATAGCCCTACTCTAAAAATTAAGGGTCTGCCAGGGAATAAAATAAAATCAAAGGCTAGTACATTGTCTTGGGACACTGTGCCAAAGTGTCACTAATACAGTCACAGAGCTGTACCTGCAGGGTACCATTACCTGGGCACTGAGGCATCAAAATCCCTTTGACTCCCTTTTCAATGTGGTTAATTTAATTGTAGGTATGGATGGATTGCGGTAGGCAAGTATGATTAGCTGTTCTGAGCAGTCAACAAGAGGCGCTTTAAAGAACCTGGGTTTTAGAGGATGGATGGTCAGTTCTTCCTGAGTTAATGGCCCTTCAAAAATTAAGACACTGAAAAGAACTGGTTTCATTGAGCAAATTTTGCCTGAATTTGTACCTGAGCTCTGTTAACAGCTATTGACCTAGTAAAAACAAAACAAAACAAAACTAAAAAAAAAACCCACAACAACCCTATTTTCTACTGACACAGGGATGTGCTGTTTGGAGTATTTTGGGATCAGATCTGTGAACCCTCAATATGCACATTTCTGAAAAGCAGTTGGGTTGAGCCCTGATGATCAGCATTAAAATATGGTGTCAGTTTGATTTCACGGGCTGCTGGAAGTTTAATTCCGTCTAAAATGCACAGGCAACAATGTGTACCTGGACTGATTCTGCTAACTAAGTAATTCTATGCAGTCAGAAAATTGTCTTCCCTGTGACTATAATCATCTCACACCAAGGCATAAATGGTTCCATTTCATATGGTTTTCATTCTTTGGGATGTGTCTGCACCACCTGGCAGGCAGAGGTGTCATAATGCTGGCAAGTGGGTTCACTTTTCCCTGACTCTCCCATCTAAAGGAGTAAATGAGTTGTAGTAGTGTAGGTTTTGTGTACACTACATTTTCCTCCAAGCCCAGAAAGGGCTTGGTAGTGCTTCCTCTTACTGACCATTTCCTGAGTCAATGCTGAGGGAGAACTTCTGGCAAACACAAGCTACAGTCTGAAAATAAAAAGCAGCACTGCAAGAACCTTTGAATACACTTCATACTACCCAGCAGAAGGTCACTGTTAGCCTATATTTTTTGGTCACTGGTTCAGTGGTAAGAGAACAACCACACATACATGTGTGGGAAAAACATGATGGATTTGCAGAGATTGCTTAGCTTGACAGAGATTTTTTTTTTCTTCTTTTTCCATTTCAGTGAAAAGAATGTATTTCAAACTGATTTAGGGAAAAGCAAATATTGAACAGGTAGAGCCAATTAAGAAGTGCTTCCTGATGTGGGTTTCTAGCAGATGAGATACTTGTAGGAAACTCTATGTTCTGTTATAAATAAAGTGTATATTTATATAGGTGATGGATTCAGGTTTTTATCAGTTGAAGGAGATAAGAATATGAACTTGGTACTGTGTCTCTTGTTGGTCTTGTGACATCTAGTTTGTCTAGTGAAGGCTGTGGTTCCTACATTTTGGGTTGCTTCTGTTAGTAAAGATTAATAGTGGAACCTATTTGTGTTTTTGTTTGAGGAAATTCTACTGAGTGCAAAGTATACAAAGCTTCCATCAGAAAATGCATATTAAATCAGAGTTTTCGGAATTTATTTGACAAAGATGGTTCATTATCTCCCAGCATTGTTGAGGCTGTTGGAATCTTTATCTTTTATCCCAGTGTTATCCTACTAACTTCATGTAATATTTACCCACTGCTTAGGAGCTTTTCTATCATCAGCCCTCTTGCATGCATCCTGTAACATTGAGAGTCTTATATCAGCAAGAAAATAAATTTTAACTTGTGACACTAAACTTCCACTTTTCTTGTATTAATTTGCACTATCTTTAACCTTCTGCAGACTTGGCTGTAATTTTGTTCCACCTTTGAAAAACCCACCCAACAACAATGTTTGCACACAGAAATGGTGATTGTTCTTTTTGATGTGTTTTCAGGGTTTAGTAACTGTGGAAGATGAACAAGCGTGGATGGCATCTTACAAATATGTAGGTGCCACAACCAATATACATCCATATTTATCAACAATGGTCAACTATGCTCAACCTGTAAAATTTCAAGGTTTCGATGTAGCAGAAGGTAACACAAAAGGTTGAATGAAATACAAGTATTTGCTTAACCTAGGTAGTTTTTTAATCTCTACATTTCCTGAATTTAGGAATAAAGGTGTAAGGTTTTTATAGTTTAATGACCATCATCAGTATATTTGTAGACCCTGTTTCCTTGAATGTAAAGTTAGCATGTTGTTCCATTAGTCATCCACACGGAGTCACTAAATTACTGGGAGAATATGTAGCTATTGAGGTTGGTTCTATACCCTGGGCCTTTCCAACTGAAAGGCTTTTTTTTAGTTCATCTCTCTCTGCAGTAAGGTGAGCACAACTGTCACACTGGTCAGCAGTGAGCTGATACTGCACACCAGACAACCACGTTTACCACGTTGGTTTGCCTTATCCACCACACAACGCAGGCTCTGAATAACAATACTGTCCTAAACAAAAAAATGAAAATTTAGTTGATTTCCCAAGGAGTGAAACAGAAAAGCGAGTCAGAAATACTATGAAATTTCTCATGACTGTAATTTGATTCTATGAAATTTCTTATCACTATAATTTGATTCTATGAGTAATAGATAATGGGGAAAGAGACTAAAAATTGCTGTGTCCTGCTGTAATAGTGCATGATTTTGTGTTGTGATTCGTCATTACAGAAGTGTTTTAAAATGTCTTGTCTTTTCTTTTTAGAACGTAATATTCACCACAACATGTCCTCTTTCAATGAATCAGTCGGACTGGGCTATTTGAAGACTCATGCCATTGAGTTTGTGAAGTATCCTTTCACCTCCTCATCCCACTTTTCTACCAATCCTAAAATAAACCAGTGCACCTTCCTAGATTTAGTGTTGCACATCCACAAGGGAAAAGGGGAAGTTCCTCATGGAAGGAGAAAGAGTGAGATTAACATAAAAAGCATGTTTTGATGTTGAAATATGGAAGATACCAGGATGTGACTCTACATTTCCATGATGTTTTGATTTCATTTTCCTTGATGAATTCTATAGTTACAACAAACGACAAATGAGTCGGATATACCCAAAGGGAGGCCGCGTGGATTCCAGTAATTACATGCCTCAAATTTTCTGGAACGCTGGCTGCCAGATGGTCTCACTGAACTATCAGACCCCAGGTAGGCAGCAACGACCAGTGAACCTCAATCCTAAAGAATGGCTTGGGCAGTAACTCTCCAACAGATGCCGTGGATTTGCTTCTGGCATTTTTTGAGGAAACAGACATATGGCTAAATAATACAGACGAGTGGAATTACAGAAGCGTAAGACAAGGAGCAATAAAATAAAAAAAAGCTGTGCACAGAAGGAAAATTCAGTCCCCTTTTATGGAAAAATAATGGAGTACTGCATCTTCTCACAGAAATGGTTTTTATTGATAATAAATGTTAATTACAGACAAATCAGTGCTTTCACAGAACACAGCTCTGGCACAGTTGGGTGCATGTCTGCAAAGCAAAGATGGAGTGCATGGATTAAGATGGTAGAAAGTAATGACTGTGTGACAAATGCATTTCTAGACCAGTTATTGTGAAGTGTTAGGAGTCATGTGCTCAGCAGCAGAGGATGATGTCGGAGATCCCAGCTGAGAGAATGATGCCAGGGAATGGAAATGCCTCTCCAAAGGGTGATCTGAGAGGAGATGCATTGTTCCTGCTCAGTGAAGGTGTGAGTATAGCAGGGCAGGCTTTTTGTTGTTTTGATTGGGTTTTTAAATTTATCTAGGAATGTCTTCAGTCATACATATAACAGGCCCATTTTCCATTGCCTTTTTCTGGCTGTAGCAGTGCTTTTGTGCTTGCTTCCTCCTCCCTGAATGGTGTCTTTGGAACTGCAGATACTCCTTGTGGTCATCCCCTGAGTTCTGTCCTGCAAAGCTGTGGCCCAATTTCACCAGCTGAGGAAGCAGAAGGGATACACTGGAACACACTGCTCATAGAGCACTCCACTGAACATGACAGGGAGGCTGGAGCAGAAATACAAACCTCTCTGCTCCCAGCACTGCCTCTGCCCACTGCATGTCATCCCCAACCCCTTTATATTGCAAATTAAGGGGAGTAGTTGTCTAAGTGGAAGTGAGCAACTTTCCTGTATTCCTCTTCTGTGATCCAGCTGTGCTATCAAGATGAAGATGATTGGGGAAATAAACGTTACAGCTGCTCAGTAAATCCAGTAATAACTGGTATGGGCATATGAAAATCTTGTATTTTGTATATCAGAGCTCCAATGGAATAGATTTTGTTCTCTTTGAAGACACAGTCAGTTGGGCAAGAGAAATACATGTTTTGTTGCTAAACCAGGAGATTATATTCTCATGTAAGTAGAAACCTGCAGGAAAACATTTCATTTTTTACAAAGTTCTGGAGAGGGTTGGATGAGAGGGTGGTTGTTACATGTTTATGATATGTCTTTCTATACAAGTGCTGTAACAATGCACTCACTAAAACTCACATGCTTTTAAATGTTGAAACTAAGCAATGCTGCTGTGGTATTTTTGTGGTTTTTGACTTTTATTTTATACAACTAAGTCCACAGAAAAAGCAGTGGGATATGCACCTCACCTGTCAGGGTACAGACAGCTTTATTAGAGGTAGTTGTCTGTGGTCATTGTGACAGAATACATTCTTCAAGGATGTATCTTCTAGTATATTTTTTATTCTGAGGTTAGTTGCACTATTAAAGCTCCTGTATCCCTCTGTTAGTTAAAGTGATCTGCAGAAATGGAGACATCAGTACTGTAGATACCAAAAGTTAGATGATGGAAATCCCATCTCAGGCACTTAACATGTCCACCGTTGTTACTTCCCTGCCTGCTGTGTGTTTGAATTCAGGGAAAGACTCTTTGCTAAGCACAGCATGGACTTCAACGTGCTTGGTAAAGCTGTTACTCCTGTGAAAAAATATTAAGTTTTCCTGTTGCTTCCTTTTATTTCTTAGGTGTGGGTTTCATGTGCATTAAATTAAGTTTTTATTTAAACTTATCGTTCTGGAAAAACAGTCTTATTTTCTGAACTAGTTCATGATCTGCATTATTCAGCAGGAAAGTTAGTAAATTTTCTCTCTTGGCAGATTTAGCAATGCAGTTGAATCAAGGAAAATTCGAATACAATGGATCATGCGGGTGAGTGACATGATTTAAACTGTTGTCACTGTGTATGAGAGTCCTTTACTAAGATTTTAATAAATTTTTTTCATTATTAATTATGTGTTACAAAAGAAAAATAGGATGCTTGGTGAAGAGTAGAAATTAGCAGAGTTCAGGGAGAGTTATCCCCCATAAGGAGGTATTCTAATGAATATCCTTTTAATTATACCTAGTCTTTAAATGAGATCGAGGAGGCTTTGTGTTCATATTATGAAGATCATGAATACTGTACACAGTTATTTGAATAATTCCAACTCCACCTTCTGTTCTCAGCCTTTCTTTGAAGATATGCCTCAGAATGGGGATTTACTGCATACATCACAGAACTGCCAAATTTACTTGGACAAGTGCAGTCTGAATACGTAGGGAACACATTTAATCTGTGTACTCCTAATTGGAGCACAGATTTCACAGAAAATACTGAAGTGTTTCGTCCAAGTTCTTGCTCATGATTTTTTGCATGACAAAGGATGTTCAAGTGATGTTGATTTTTCTCAAATTTTGAGTATAGACCCTAATAGGATAGACTGATCATTAGCACCAGGAGAAAAGAGAAGTTTGATGAATCATAGGAAATGACAGTCCAGAAACACATTACAATCTGCAAACTCTTCTTGGGAATGAACTACTCTTTTACTACTGCAGATCTTATTCAGAAAGAAAATCTGAGTAGATGGAGCTTGGTAAAATTCCTCATTTGCAGAATGGGCACGCAGTGCTCAGCCATTCCATGCCTTTATTGCAGTTGTGAGCACTCCGAAAGAGGCCCTTGGCTTTGACAAAGGTGCAGCCTCTGTGATTTCAGTAAAAATAACAAGAATAGAAGAAAACCAAAGCTTTCCTATGGCAGAGTTTGTTTCCTTTCTTGTTAGACCCACCAGCTTAGTAAAAGAGTACTTGTTAACTCTTGCCAAATTCTCTGAAAGACAGTCAAAAGGATCAACTAAATTCCTGGATTCTTATGTCAGTTTCTTGATACTAATGTAGTGGTAATGCATGGTAATATTTTGATATGCATTGTAAATGTGATGGTGTTTTAGTGACAGAAAGGAAATGAAAGACTGAACATTTCCATCTCTCTGTACTCCTCTTTTCTCAGACTTGCAGCTTTCATGCTGATGAAACAAGACCATTTCAGCAGGCTGAAAACAGAGGCTAAGGATAGTTAGTTCCCTTCTGCACCAACCTACTTTAAGTTAACAAAATATTAAGAAATAATTTTTCTAATAGGAGAAACACATTTTTAATGGAAGAAAAATGAGTAATATTACTTTCAAACAGAAACCATGTTATTTAAAAATTGGTGAAAACATTGACATTCTTTCCACTGGAATTTTTCTAGCATTTTTTAAATCTCCGAATTCTGTCTAGGCCTTTGTAATATTGTGTACCAATGATTCACTAGAGAGACTAAGGGTGGATGAAAATTAATCTTCTAGCAGCTTTGTCTGTCAGGGTTGCAGAATTTGCAAGATTTTTCTAGTTCCACATTTTCTTCCATCAATGGAAGAGAATGTCTGTAACATGCAGCCTTTCTGCAGTGATCAAGTGCTGTTTCATTTTGAGGGCAGAATCCTTGGGTTTTGATGCATCAGAGCACATATTGGCTTCATTGATATGTTGATCCAGTGTGAGCTCCTCAGGGAGGTATTGTGAGTGTTATTGTGGTGGTACCTTTCATGCTGCTATAATTAACAATCTGTCAGCGCTGACATTATCTGTTGTTTCCCCCAAGGTTTCATAACCACAATGAAAGAATTAGCTTCAAGCTGAAATTCAGTGTATGAGTCTTGAACTCTAAGGAATTGCTTCATTTAGAAAAATAAAATTGAAAAATCTCTCTGTGCTTTTCCAAAGTGTTAAAGTATTAAAACAAATGGGAGCATCTGTGTTTTATTATATTGAGCTCCCTATATTTTTAAACTGTATTATTCAGTTATTTTGAAATATCCTTATTATATTACATTTTTTTTTAATCTTAAAATCCCAGATTGATTTCATCTCTCAGTAGCTGGTAATTCAAAATGAAAATTAAAATTTATCTCTGTTCCAGACAACTGTAATACTTTCTTTTACTTCCTCACACGTGCAGCTGGAACGAGTCTGTAGTTTACAGTGCTGTAGGAGAGCTCATTGTTTAAAGGCTGAACATCCATTTCATATGTATTTCATACAATCCTAATTTCCAAACAAGAATAATTTTCTCTTTTTTTCTCCTTGAAATAAGGTATCTACTAAAGCCAGATTTCATGCGACGACCAGACAGGACGTTTGACCCGTTCTCTGAAACTCCTGTAGATGGTGTTATTGCTGCAACATGTTCTGTACAGGTAAAACGGCAACAGACAGCTGGCATCACATCCAAAAGCACATTTAAAATCAGAAATTCAGATTTTTAAAATCAGAATTTCATCAGAAATAGGATATATACAGTAAATGTGCTTGGACTGGGTAGAATTCAGCAAATTGTTGCCTTTTTAATTTTTTTTCAATATTGCTAAGATGCCTTTGTTTACTTGATCTGAGTGGAATATGATGGCATTAGAAATTATGTGTTATTACACATTGTCATATTCTGACAGTCTTCATGGTCTTTTTGAAAGACTTGAGTCCAAGTGGACAAATGGATAAAGGAGTGAAGTTCATTCCCGTGCACAGTATGAAATTGCACACAGAGCAGGGAGGATTCTGGGCACACATGGACAGGATATTTTCAAAATGAATAGAGAAAAATGGTTGATGTGAGGCAGGCCCTTACTTTGGAGTTATCTATGAGTAACAAAGTCCATTAAACTTCTGTTGTAGTTTTAAAACATGTTTAGGTATCAAATTTTGGAAGGAGACTGAGGATTTTAAAACCTGTTTTGTGAGCAAAAGACTGCAGCTTTCATTTAACATTTTCCATGTGCTGAATTTAAATTTCACATCATTGCTGGCCAAGCATTCCTCATGCATTCTAGATATTGAGCTAAGTTCCATTTGCACCTCTAGAAGAATAAACATGTTTTATTAATGTTGTTTTTCTTAAATGGTAATTAAAGCACAGTTGGTCCAAGAAGGAAGTGGGATCAGATAGTTCCTAGGTCATACATTTTGACAGTTACATTTGTTTTGTGACTAAAACTAGTATAAAATTCCATGTAAATTTTGTAATTAAGGAGTTGAATGGACCAAAAGCCAGCAGGGATACCCCTCAGCCACATAACTTTTCAGATCTCTTATCCAGAGTCTTCCCTGGAAGGATGTTAGGTCATGGAAACAAAAGGATGTGGAATGAGCTTAGGTCTGTGAAATCATGTTTCAGTTTGTTTCTTCCCTCCTTGATTGTAGTAATGAAAACATCAGCTGTGTTTTTAAGTAATGGATCATCTTGATGAAATAAAAATTTTCTCTGGGGTAATCGCCTGCTGTGGCTAGATTAATCTTGGAATGAAATGCAACAAATCTTTATATATATATAACAATACAGAGAATCATGTGGGTTTTTTGGTTTTTTCACTTTTGAACCACACATTCTGTAGAGTCAGACTGACGCATGGTTAGTTTCAAACCTTCACCTAAGTGAAAGCAGAGCAATAGTTTCCTTTCACCTCCTGTGGTCAAGATGGAAAAAAGTGCTTCTGAACAGAATGTTTGAAGTTGAGTGCCAACTCTGGCTGTTCCATTCAGTGTTTTTAAACAGTGAATGTGTCTGTGAGACACTAGCTGGTTAGGATGATTGACAACTGGTAACACCACAGCACAGTCACTTCAGATGAAGGTTATATTTATGTATCTGATCACAAAAGCTTTTCTGAAGAGATGCACTTTGAAATATACCATTTTCATATGAGGAACTAAACGCGTCTGCCAGCTATAAACCATTTTTCAGAGTGATGTCAGTAAAACATGACCACTATTCCTGACATCTGTAATTTGTATTGCTTTTCCTTACTCTGTTGCTGTGCTGCAGGTGATATCTGGCCAGTTCTTGTCAGACAAGAAGATTGGGACCTACGTGGAGGTGGACATGTACGGGCTGCCAACAGACACGATCCGCAAGGAGTTCCGCACGCGCATGGTGATGAACAACGGCCTGAACCCCGTGTACAACGAGGAGTCCTTTGTCTTCAGGAAGGTAGGATGTGGGACCTCTGCCAAGCACACTCCCTGGTTTGCTTGTGCCCATGAGCTGCCCTGCCCTCCTGAGCCAGCCCTCCCTGATTCAGCCTGACTGCTCACACGGATGAGTGCTGCTCCCATGGAAAAGGGTTTATAGGGCCCCTGTTTACTGCAGTAAACGATGTAAAGCTGAGATCAGCTTTCAAGAGGCTGCTTGGTTTTGCTTAGTTTTTTTTTTTTTTTTTTTTTTTTTTTAGTTTTTTTTTTTAGTTTTTTTTTTTTGTTGTTTTGTTTTGTTTTTTTTTGTTTTTTTTTTTTGGTTTTGTTTTGTTTTGTTTTGTTTTTAATTTTGCTTTGGTTTTATTTTTCAAATGGATAACCTCTGTAGCTATCACATGATTTTTTGTTGTTGTTTTTGTTTCCATTTGGCTTTTTCCTCCCCTTTGCTTCCTCCTCCCACTTGGAGGTAGCCACCTCCTCTGTGACCATGCCTGTGTTCAAGGTATGCAGTCTGCTCAGAATGAGCCCCGCTGGTGGACACCATCATTCCCTGGAGATTTCTTCTTCCCTGCCCTGGCAGTGGCTGCTATCTTGCACTGTTCCTTCAGCCCAGAGGGCAGGTGAGATGCTGCATCCAAAGCTAAGGTCAATGTCATTACATGGAAAAGTTGGAAGGGTGCTGTGTTCCTCAGGCGTGTTGCCAGCTCCCTCCTTCAGTAGTCCATGTGCATCATGTACCTTTTTCTTTTTTTCTTTTTTTTTTCCAATACCAAAAGAAAAGAAACCTTTTTTTTCTTGGCATGGGGGATTTAAAGAGAGAGACCATTTGTCTGTGTACAGTTTTTATCTCTCAGTCTTTATATATATATATATGATACACACACACACATATATATATATATTATTTTTCTTCTGTTGCCTGGAGTTTCATCCAGACTACATGTGTTACAGTGCTGTCTTTGATAACATCTGTTTTGCTTACATCTGTTTTGTTGTCATACAAAATTATTGCTCCTTTATTCCAAAGTTCAGACTTCTATTCCAAAGTTCAGACTTTGCCAAGTAGTGATAATTCTTCACACTTGGGTATATTACACACTTATTCTGCTTTCCCAACAGCATAGCAAGTTTTTAATAGAAATTTAGTTGATGCAAGAGTTTTTTCTGAACTCATATTCTGGAATGACTGTGACTTCAAGTGCTTTTCTCTGTGTGTGAGGAGGCGCAGGGAAGATGCTTATGTACAAGCAATTCTGCTGGCCATATGACCAGCATCTGCTGCTGTCTGATTTCTTACATCAAAAGGACCATAAATTCCTGTGCAACCTGTGTGTTGGGACATGGGTACAGAGGCTGAGGCCAGGATTTCTCATCACTACTTTCAGTGAGCAATCCCATGGTCACACGTTCTCTTGAACTCTTAGGTCAGCCAAGAGATTGGTTTTCTTCACCTCAGACCCTTATCACAGCTTAGCAATGTGATCAACATACACTGAAGATCAAGCAGGTGAGTGGCAGGAGCACAGCAGGAAGGATTCCTCTAACTGGAATGAAGGCATGGGATGCACAGGGCTAAAATATCATGAGAGGGTGGAAGTGCCTACCAGGATACCACAGAACAAATTAATGGAGAGGAAACAATGAACTTACTCCCCACTTCTGCTCCTTGGCAAATCTATGTCAAAGACCATCATATAATGAAAGATGTGCTGATCTGTGACCTGTAGGGGAGAAATCTTACCTGCCCTGTTTGGGTTGCAGTGTTCTCCTCAGGCTGATGCTTAACCCTACACAGTTGTTCTCAGGTACTGTGTTTGATTGTTCTTCTGTCATGTTTTCTCGTTTTTATTTTAATTAAAATAAAGTTCCAGTCATTCTAGCCTGGGTTCTATGTTGTCCCTCTGTTGTGTGAGGGGAGGAGGGAGTAAGTGCTGGTGGTGACCTGTGCTGGGTGTACTAAGGTGTAGTTGAGTAGAGCAGGATATCCATGAACTGCTCACATGGGTCCAGAGACCAAAAGCAGCCTTTATTTTGTGCCCCTCAAGACTGAAAATGGAAGTGGCAGGGGGAAAGTCTAGGCAGGGAGAAGGCAGACACAGTTTACTGAGGTCTTCCCTTTTATCCCACAGGCGTTGGTGAATAGCACCAGGTAGGGAATGAGTGGGAAATCCTTTCCAGGGTATGACTGAGGTGGGCTGGCAGAGGAGCTGCACCTCTGTTAGTCTGTCTCCTCCTCACTGCTCCATGCACAGAGGCAGCACCTTTGCTCCAGGGAGGGCAGAGGATCTCTTTGTTCCTGTCCTGGTCAGCCCAGGTGGGGACTGACAGATGCAGAAGGCTGCAGCATCTCTGCTCCCCCTGCATGCCTTGAACCCCTGTGTGCTGAGTGCAGCACACCCACCTCTGCTAGCAGCACAGCATTTCAGCAGCTCAGACATCCCTGTCAGCCTGTGCTTGCCCTCTCCTTGCCCTTTTGGATGCATCCCAAATCCCATCTTTCTGTCATAATTCCTCCTGATCCAGCACTACCTGCCCTTTTATTGCTGCTGTATCTGTCATTTCCCGTGCAGTATTTACCTGCCTTCTTATCACTGCCACCAGTCTTCAGTCATGAAAAATAAACATACAAAATATTTAGCTGGTGTAACTGTGAGCTGCAGGATTTACATAATATGTAATCTACCCGATATTTAGGGTGAAAAAAATGCTTTTCTAGGAAAGATTAATTTTGAAAAGTGGGGTTTTCAGGGAACAACCTGATCTTTCAGTGATGATAGTTTCTGGCATTCAAAGTTCACACACGGGAGGCAGGGAGGGAGCTGCTCTGTCAGTGTCATTAAATGTCTGCATTTTGTGGCTTTCCAGGTTATCCTCCCTGATCTTGCTGTCCTGAGAATAGCAGTGTATGATGACAATAATAAGCTGATTGGTCAGAGGATCCTGCCTCTGGATGGGCTGCAAGCAGGTTACAGACACATCTCCCTTCGGAATGAGGGCAACAAACCACTCTCTCTTCCCACCGTTTTCTGCAACATTGTGCTTAAAACATATGTGCCTGATGGTTTTGGAGGTGAGATAAGCCTTTATCTTGGTGTGCTGTGGCTCTTGAGTGTTGGTGTACAAGTTCTGAAGTACTCCAGTGTCACTGTGCCAGCCAGAGGCACACATGCAGTGATGGAGGATGGAAAGAATCAGCGTTTCTAGCTTTCTATAAGTCCTTGGAATCTCTGGATATTGAGTTAAGAAATCTGTTTTTCAACCAAGTGTTAATGATAAAAGCATTAACTACTAAATGACAAAATGATTTGTAAAATAAGCTACTACTACTCAGCTTAATTTAATTTTCTCTGTTGACAATTTAAAAAGAGTCTTCTTTTAATTACATGTTGTCTGACAAATATCTGTAAGGTTAGGATATACTTTATCTATATTGGCTGGCCTATAAGTATTAAAAATACATGTAGAAACATAGTTTTTTTCCCCAACAAAACCAATTCAATATTCTTGGGAATATTAGCATGTTTTTAGAAATGGCCAGTGAAATAATTCAGTGAAATAATTCAGTGAAATAATAATTCAAATCCTCCCTGCATTTTTCTCTCCCAATTTTACATGTTTTCAGTGTGGTTTGTTTTTTGAGTTCTCAGGAAAGTTATTTTAATGTGAGCCATTTCCAGGATCAGGTTGGCAGAGCTGTGGTAATTTATACTGAACGGTGGCAAATTGCCATGTGTGTGTGGGAACAAAGAGCTGAGAATAATCATTGCACCACTAAAATCAGTGTAATGCCTGAGCTCCCCCTGAGGAAAAGAGCTTCTTCACCCCAGATGAAATTTGCTTGTACATTGGACAGTACATAAAACCATTTAAAACTGTAACACAGGAATTGCACAAAATGTCAGTGCTCTGATTCTGCAGCAATTACCTTCGGGGTCACTGTGAAAGAGTATTGATCAAATCAATGTTTTTCTCTTCACAAAACCTATTTCAAACCTAATGTCATGCAAAGAAGTCAGGCTGCACTTCTCTGAGTGTGGTTTCCATAGTGGAAACTGGAGGAAGGGAAGGTTGACCTAACCTATCTTCAAGTCTGTGTTTGCCAGTGCATATCCAGACTTTAAAAATGAACAGGCTGAGACTTCAGTAACAATATTTCATGGGGAAAAGTGTAACAGAGGCATTTGTGTTGTTCACATGTGAAATCCTGGTTTCTGGCAAGTCAGCTGGAGTTTTGCCACAGACCTTGGAGCACCACCATGCCATTATGCAGCATGTTTCATCCACAGTATTTAACTGCAGGGACTTTGTCTCAAGAGAAATGTAATGCTTAAACTTGAGATTCTCAAGGGTAATTGAATCATCAATCTAAGAGACATGTTTAAGTGTGTCCTTTAATTCTTACCTGAACTGAAGCTTTTGACAGTAAATGACTCAGTTAAAATATTTTCACAACTAAGGATGTGCTTCTGATTTGGGATTGATGTTTTTATGATACCAGACTTTTTCTAAGAATAGAATTTAAACTTAGCACTGAGTTTGATGTGGCTTTAGCTGCTGAGAGTGCAGCTGGACCCATAGGGAGAAAAGATTTGTTTGTTTTACTTTTTAAACTGCATTCTGCACGTGCAGAAGTGAAAGACTTGGTTCTCAAAGAGAATGTCAACACCAGTTTAGAATTTGCAAATTGTGTGCTACACTGTCAGCAGTCCTGTAGATGCTTTATTTCATAGAGGTAGGAAAACTCTGCTACCCCTAAGTAACAATACAGTTACAGTAAAATGCTGCTAGAACAGGACTGGTTGTTGTAGTTTACCATCAGCAGTGGCAAAAACAGACTCCATACTAACAGGGACTAAATGAGATCAATTCTAGTTCTCCTCTCCCTTCCCAGATAGGCTGGATGTATTTTCGTCGTTGATAGAGAACAGCAACATGATGAACAACTGGGAAATAACTTCTGACACTCAGGTGGAATCATTAGTATTCTGGTGACATGTGGCTTTTAATTACTTATCATCTGCAGTGAACTTCTCATTGTTTTATAAGCCATCATTAGGATTTCCATGGTTGTTTTAGCAAACCTGTAGGAAGGTAGAGCTCAAGTCAGTGGCTGCCTACTTTCTTTTTTCTTTCTTTTTTGTTTTTTTTAACCTGTATGAGTAAGATTTTAAAATGTGCCCTGAATAATAACTAGAATGGATGATGCATTGTAGACTTTAAAAGATGTGTGTTTTTCTTTTTTTATTTTATAGCTTTGTAATTTCTTATGGCTTATTTGCATCAGCCCCTCTATTCCCAATAAAACCACAATAATGGCACAAATTGATGCAAACAAAGCAGCATTCTCCAAAGAGAAGCTTCTATTATAGAAATCTATAGTGAGTAAGCCTGGCTGCTTAGTTTGGTGGTTGGCGCCCTCTGTAATGTAATCTTCTAGTGATTTTCAGAGTTTTATATTTAATTGCACTTCTCTCACAAAGTGCTGCTCCCAACCTCCAGCTCACCTCCCTGGAGAGAAAGGGGAGCACAAGCAGAGGACAAACGACAATGGGAGAGGCAGGGATGAGTCACATCCCCCTCAGAAATGCTGAGCCTTTGGTGGTGTGCTTGTGTGATGTGGTTCCTTGCACAATCCACAGAGGTCCTGCTCTCCCAAACACGTTAGTCATTTTTACCTAGAAGCTCGTGATAATCAGGTTTAATTTTGAAGTGACGCATCGTGCTGGCAGGGTAGCCCTGGGTTTTCATTGAGAAGTGCGTGCCAAGGACAAAAAGACATCCTTAATGAGTTAGGGAGAGGAGAAACAGTCGGTGCTGAGCCACAATCCATTGCCACGGCTAAAAATAAATTCTACATGGCTTTTGTGAACGTGAAATAAATTTCAGAAGACATCAATGGGTCACAGCAGTTGTTGGAGATGACCTATTTGTGCAGATAAACAGATCTCAAGGGTACTGCTTAGTGTTTAATCCAACTTTTGTGGGGATGGGAGACTTGTCTGTGCTGTGGCTTCAGAGGATCATTTCACAGAACAGCTCAGCTTGGGAGGGAGATTATACAGCCCAGCCCCTACTTTGAACAGGAACTTTCTTGCCAACCCTTTTGATGGGTTGGATATTTTCACTTTTTTTTTTTTTTTTTTTTTTTTTTTTTTTTTTTTTTTTTTTTTTTTTTTTGACTGTTGGAGTTAAACACAGAAAGAGCTCATTTGATAGGCAAGTTAAAAATTCCTGGGACTTTGTCATCCAGTAAACTTGTGCCTGTGCATTTGTGACTACATATAGAAAACAGATTCAGTAATCTGTCTGGTACCCAGGGCTGTGATACCACTGGTGGTACTGTGTCATGTGTAAGATTCAGATATTGGTCATTCCTAGAAAAGCCATTTCACAGCCATTTCAAAGCCATGTCTCAAATATGGAATATCACAGAGGCTACTGAGGATAGATTTACCTGATTGCTTTAATCCACCTGAAACTGCTCTTTAGCTAGGAAATATAATGGCATTATCTGCAATTCCCTACAGTGCCATGTCAGCCAGAGACAACCAAGAGACAAAGTTAGTGTTCTTGGTTCAGGAGATCCCATCCTGGTCTCAAATTCTACAGTCATTATTTGGGAGGAAGTTGGAGTAGTCTGACAGAGTCACTGGGTTTTTCCTAAATAAAGTATACTAATTTCCAGATGCCTCCAAATCTCACAAAAAGTTGATTTTTTTTTTTCTTATAGATATTGTGGATGCTTTATCAGATCCAAAGAAATTTTTGTCTATCACAGAAAAAAGAGCAGACCAAATGAGAGCTATGGGTATTGAAACTGTAAGTAGAATCAATGGCAAACACAACCCACTTATATCCACACTGTGTTCTTTATTTAAAGTAAACTGACCCTTCTCCAATCAATGCTACCATTTCTCAATTTCAAATATAAGCTTCTTTGTCTGGCTTATGTCATTTACTGAAATACTCACTGGTTTTTCATGGATCACATTAGTACATCCTTTAGGAGGACAGATTTTAATATTGGGGATGGAGTTGTATTTTAATAAGTAGCTATTTGAAATAGGTTACAAATGCTTCACTATAGTGTTATTTGAAAACATGTTGCAATTTTATGATGTTTAAGGTAAGCCAGTTCAACAATTTTTACACCGCAGGTAAAACAATCAATTTACTATGATGTTTCTTTCAGAGTGATATAGCTGATGTACCAAATGACACTTCAAAGAATGACAGAAAAGGAAAAGCCAATAATCCCAAAGCCAATGTGACACCTCAGAGCAGCTCTGAGCTCCGACCAAGCACCACTGCAGGTTTCGGGTCTGGCACCGACGCTAAGAAAGGTACACAAAAATCACTCCCTCTGTTCTGAAGTGATTCAGAAAGCTGCAGAGCAACACTCATTAGTCAAGTTTAATTTTGGAGTTACATTCATCCTTACCATTTTGCCTTTGGGAGTTGTCTTTGTCTAACTGCAAATGAATTTTGTGTATTACTAAAATGACTGTATAAAGGTAACACCGCTTAATTTCACAAAGTGACTTCTTCATGTAGCTGTATACCTATAGTATACAGCTATATATATTTTAAATATATGTGTGTATATTATACACATAACCTCTGGGAATAGTTTACTAGTAAAGATTCCTGGAGGAGTGCCAATAAGAGTGACTATTATCTGGCATAGTCCACAGAAACTCTTCTGCTTTTTTTTGTCCCCTCACAAATCCCTTGGCAAGGTTGCAGATTTAAGTAATTAAAGGTATTTAGAATTCACTGGATTCTGTGGAGATTTCCCAACAATTACAAATGTTTTCACAGTGTGGTTTTACTCTGAATAGTGATTATGGAAATGTCATGTTTATTGTAAAAAAAATAATTAAATGTGCTCATTTATAAGTGAATAAGTACTTTTTCCTAACTCTTCACCGTTCACTCTACAAAGTCATTTTATACAGTCAAATGGGATTATTTGTTTCTCCCATATCATCACAGATAATGAAGATTAAATGAGCAAACAAATTTGTACAGCTGAATGAAAGACAATAGATATTTCTGTTAATGGGCCACAAGAATTAGAAGGTGATTTGCTCACTCACCCACCTTGGCCCAAAGGTATTGACAGAAGGGAAAAGGAGCACAAAGGGCTCTTGTTCTCAAATTTAACCCGTGGCTGAGTACACACTCGTGAAGGGATCTCCTGAGAACCCAAATGCCATTTCTCTGGAGTCGCTTTTGGCAATGAATCAAAGCTTTACGTTGTCTCTGGCACCTGAGCTCTTTCAAAAGCTCTTCCCTGGTGTAAATCCCAGGTCACTTTTTTTAACACAGCGAGGTGTTTTCATATTTCATGTATCATGACCAAGATGCACAAGTGTTGGTTTTATTGTGCATTAATGAAGCATGAAATTTGCTGGGGTTGACAATTGATTCCTGATGGCCATGGAGTCAGATGTGGACAACCAAGGAACTTTGTAGTGGTTCTGTTTAGTAAATGTTTTCAAATAAAATCCTGAGGAAGTCTGTTTAGAAACCCAGAAGCCTGATGAAGTTTCAGTACTTAACACTTTCCTGACTGCAGTTTTTATCTGTATTCTTGCATGTGGAAATAGGGCTGCTCATTTTTATATCTCATGTAACAATCCTTACTTTGTGATTCTTATCTCTGTATTTCACTAAGATCTGAATAATTCTACCACTGTTAAAATATACAACTCATCTTGCTATTAGAAATTACTTGTGCAGCAAAATGGGGAAGCCTTTAAAATGTGCAAGAATGTGTTGTTTGTTTTTTTTTAATCTCAGATTTTCAGTAAGTTAAATCACTTGTGTTTTCAAAAACTTCAGCCTCTAGCTGTGCCTACATCTGCTCCTGTCTCATTTACTAGACTAATGTTGATACCATATACTTGAGCAGAGTCTCATGCTACTAAGAAAAGAAAAATTCATATTCCCTAAGGAGATTGCCTACCTCTCCTCCTCCCCTCTTTTTTTTTTTTTTTTTTTTTTTTCTTTCACAGTGTCTGAGCATTTTCCAGTTAAATTCATCTTAAAAGCCAGAAAGCCTTTTCCAAGGCAAAGGAAATCTTATAGCCCATAGACATTATTAAGGGCACTTAGCTAAATATATTTGCAGTGTATTTATACACAGGCAAACATTTCTGTATGAAACCTCAGAAAAAACTAAAAATTACAACTCTCATGACATTGTATTGACATTTTTATTAACACTTACATATAGAATGTGCTTAGTAGTTTTTAAAAATCTCATAATATGTCACAAAACACTTATTAAAGCATAAACATTAAATGAGATCAAGTTTTGTTTGCATTGCAGTTAAAGTGATCAAAATATTGTCATTCATCTACATAGTACTGCTAGTCTTGTGTGATTGAAATTTCATTAGAATATTCACTTATTTTGGTTTTCTGTTTCTCCTTCATTTTTAAACTCTTCTTTAATCTTGGAGCACACTTCTGCTCCTTTTCCCATAACCTGGTATTAAGCAAAATGCAAATTTTATTTTTGTTACCACATAGGCTGCAAGTTAATTTTCCCTCCTGTGTTTTAACCTAAGGAGAAGAACACCTAGCCTCAGTTTTGTAATCATGTAGAACCCTAACCAAGAAACCTCTCCACTGGAAGAAGTGGGGCCAGACCAATCTCCATCTAGAGACCAAAATTCTGAAGTTGTTTTAAAATTCATGAATGGTTTGCTGTGTGTGTGAAAAGGAGCTTTTTCCAATTCTTAGATTGCTATGTTTTGACACTTCAGTCCAGAACTGTAAGAGATTAAAATACATTCATTGATTCAATTTTTTTTCCACAAGGCAACTGATTGAAGAGTGCATGGGAAAAGGAAATTACTGTATCTTAGCTATATCTTGACAAATGATTTTCTCATTAACCCGTGGTAATTTTTTTTTATGTGGTGAAAAACGTTAATTAATTAATTGTTAAGTTAAATGTGGGTTGCTGTGGTAAAACTCAAATTTTAAATATGAGGTATATTAGTATGTATGAAGTTTTAGATAAACTGTATCAATACCTTCCCAGGTATAGACCTCATTCCTCAAGTGAAGATAGAAGATTTAAAGCAAATGAAGGTAAGTATTGACACAAGCTTTTCAGGATGTGCTCCTAATTTTTTGTTTTAAGTAGCCAGGATTTTACCTGGGTAAAGTCAAGATGGCCACAGAAAAATTGATCCAGCTTCTCTTTTTTCAGGCTTATATAAAGCATTTAAAGAAACAGCAGAAAGAGCTGAATGCCTTAAAGAAGAAACATGCCAAGGTATGATCATGAAGTGTTCTCTGAGCCTAATTGAAAATAGTTGCTTACTAGCACAGGTAGTTCCTAATTAAATTAGAGGAGAAGACTAAGGAATGGTAGTTGGACTCCCAAGAAAGGCATATATGTTTTAAATGTACTGAAATATGCTGCAGTGAGCACATTTCCCTTTTTCCCTTTGGCAGCCCTTTGTGTGTCTGCCTGAGACTGGGTGCACATTTGTTTGACCCAGATAAACATCCAAGGCTCACCTTTTTCAGGTAATGATTTTGTCTTGCTCCCCCTTGTACAACTTCTTGACAGGTAGTATGGAGAAACAAGGCAGTAATTATGGGAGGTGGTGCTGCACCGAAGGCAGGCGCTGGAGAAACTGCAGAATCACCAGAGAGAACTGGGATGTATAGCTGAGAAATGAAGATCCCTGGTCCTCCTCATTTATATCTGTGTTAACTACTTTATAGTCAGCTTTTTCTTGGCAGGGATACCACAGTTATATATATATAATTACCACAAACATGCTTCCTGGTAGAAAATCACAGCAAATTTCTCCCTGCTCTCTTTCATTAGAAAACCATTACTCTTGTTACAGAAAGAATAATAATAAGTGAAGAAAATATCTCAAGTTCTAAATTTTGGCAAACACGCAAACCCGCTGTGGGCTTTTGAGGCAGTTGCTCCTTTGCTCTCTTTGCTTACCAATTCCACTGCAGGTCTGATATCATGGGGTTGCCTGGGCATTTCTAGTATGAGAGTTTGTGTTTATTTTCATGGCTGTTGTTTGGGCATGGGACTTTCGGTACAATGAAGTATGGAGGAATTACTGTCAGTAATTGGCATTTTTTGGGGTTCTTAGTATTGAAAGGCATATAAGAAAATTAAATAATTACATTTCATCCTCCTTACTGACTGTGCAGAGTAGAAATGAGCTATTTCTGCATTTCTGTGTTGTGTGCAAAGCCCATGCTCAAAGAAAAGTGCCTATCACCAACACTTTTTTGAGATCAACAGTTTCTAGACCTTCATAGAGCTGATCTTTTGGGGGACTTCTAATTTTTAAACACCACTTTATCATTTCATTGGCCAGCAGCCAGCAATTTGCTATAGAAATGGTCCTGTGGCTATGTAGAAAACACACATAGTCAGGGGTGACTATCCCTCAAACACGAGACCCATAGGATATCTGAGCCAAGACTGTGCTTGCTAATATTAAAAAAATGATCCATCTGTTCAGGCTTGCACTTACTTCCTCTAATCTGAGGAAAAAAATTGCCAGCCATAATCTAAAAACTCAGCCCTGCACTCAGAAGGACTTTCAGCATCAGCTCAAGCACAGCTATTTCATGTCTGAGCCAGCCTGTGTCCTGCTGCTTCTAAGTACAGAGTGTGAGCTTGTCCTAACAACAAAGTGCCTGCCCAGGGTGTGCCTGGCTCAAGGCTCCAGCAAGGGCAGCTCCTGGAATTCAGAGAGTCTGAGAAGGAAAGTGCAGCCACGTTAGCTCGGAGGTGATCTCAGGGCAGTGCTCTGTGTGCTCATCACTGTTCTCAGTGCATTTTATCAGCTGGGATGGAGCAGGAGAACTCTGCAGCTCGTTGTCCATGATCAGCCTCAGGAAGCCTGTGTTTGAAGCAGACTGAACCTAAAAGCACCAAAAATAGGGTGGCTCTCATTTAACCATAGACACTCCAGAGATCTGGAGGAGTAAGTAAGCAGAAGGGAGTTGTTCATGATGCTTAAGGAAAGAAAAGTCCATTTTACTTTTCCATCTAAAATTGGCTTTGGAAAATGCATTATGGCAAACAAAGATTAAGTGGTGCCAGGCTTCCCAGCACACAACACTCTGTTTGTGTTGTTCTTTGATGTTGTCTTCCATTTACTTCTGTTCAGCATTTCAGCCTCTTTGGCTCCAGCAGCTATGAAAACATTCTCCAAAAATCCCTCTTTTGGGATTGCTGAAAAGCAGATGATTGCTCTTGGGAGCAAAGAACGTGATCCAAACCTCTGTCCAGCAGGCAGCTATCAGCCACTAGTGCTGTAGTATTCCTTTTGTTTGACTTTTGACAAACAGTGGCAAATTCATGTAATTGAATATTACATGTAATCGCCATTTAAAGAAAATCTCTTTGTTAGGAATAACTTCTCTTGGATCTTAGCTCTGGTAACCTGTGCTTTTGGTACAAAATTACCTGCTTTTGGTAATTTTGAAAGAATGTGCCCAGTCACTTCTGCATACTGTGCAGAGATGCTTTTCTTTAAACAATGCATCCACAGAAACATCTGCACTTAGCTGCTTTTGAGGTAGAGTATTTCCTGCCTACATTCCCTGAATTAACTTTAATCTCCCAGTATGAATTAATATTCATATTTTGTATTCAACTACAGAACAGCTGATGTGTCTGAATGGTGACCTTTAGTTTATATCTCTTCTTTAACAAGTTTTATAGCGAGTGCTGTTATGGTGAATGACCTGGGGTGGGATCACAGGTGGGTAGGCAAAGAAAAGGACATATCTCAGTCAACCAACTTCACTTTTTAGCAGCCTGCTTTTATGGGTACCTATTTAATTTTAATATTTCTTCAGAGCTGTCAGGTAGTTTCAGGGTGTGCTTTTTGGGATAGACAGAAGAAGAAGGACAGGGATTACCTTGTTATGTTCTCTAGCAGCCCAGCAGCTCAACAGAGGATTGTGGTGTACAGTTTCAGCAATTTCAGACACAACAGGGATGGTCACAAGTGCCCCTTGAGGAATTTAATATGGTCTTAGACAGTAACCAGAATTGCATAATTAATCTAAATTCCCAAATTCATCTCCTGCACATTCATATTGACATTGAAAATATGTACTGTTTGAATTAAAGCCTAGTAAAAAGGAACATTAAAAAATCTCCATTTCACAATGCAAAAGCAGGAGTACAAAAGGCGATGGGACTGTAGGCAAATAAAGTTCTGCAAAATGGATTTTTGAACTAGCAATGTTAGTTCCTTCTTTTTATTTCCTCATCCTTGTATTCTGTAATGAGAATCCTCCAGACTTCAGCTTTCAGTTGTGCTCGGTATTAATGTTGCTTTAGAGAGATACTGGACAGTAATAACAGTTTGTATAATGGGGATTTATTTCCTCTTCCCTTTAACAGACTGAACTGTGATTTCTGCACACATACAGTCACTGTTCCCAAAGGAACAGTATATGACTCTTTAAAGGAACAGTACATGACTCTTTATTCTTTTCCCATGGATACTCTTGCTGTGATTTGAGTCTTTTAATACCAATTAATGGCCTCTCAGAACACTGGCAGAACTGTGGCTTCAATTTGTAATGACATGTAATTTGTGAATATATTCATGTGAAAGGTGTGCAGATTCAATGGGCTTGAGGAAATCCTGAGAACCAGCCTGAGGAGATTTTACCTGCAAACTTATTCTGAATCAACCTAGAACATGTTAGCAACTGAAACTTTGTATTTGAAAACAAAAGACGCTACGGAAAACCACTCATATTTCTTAGAATTTTGGCAGAAGTTTGGGCAGAAGTCTCATGCTTTGCAGAGTTTGTTGTTAGTCTTTTGTGGCAAGAATTGGACATTATTGGATATTGAAATTGCTCATTCAGAGGGATGCTCATTCATTCAGTTTGAGAGGTGCTCTCAGTCACTTTGCCTGTGGCTGGCTGATGTTGTCAAACTCGAGTCACTCTTTTCACTGTCCCTATTTTTCCCTGCCTGGTTAGTCAGTGTAAACACGCCCTGGTGAGTTTGGCGTGTTTTAATATTGACAGAGTCTATTTGTTTCCCTTTAAATCCTCTGTGGAACAGCAAATTCAGTTCCCCACTCTGACTTACAACACTTGGAAGCTGTATGTGTTCCCTGGGGAAGTGCTTGGCAGATGTTGGAGTGCTGGGGTACAGCCCAGTACTGGATTTTTGAAAGCATTGCAGCATTTGTATTCATGTTTTGGTAAAAGTGAGTGTAAAAAGTATTTAATTATCATTTTTAGAGGAAGAAACAGTGATAAGGCAAAGGTGTATAGAAAATAATAATAAAGACCAGTAGAATAGCAAGTGTGGAATGGATGCAAAAAGAGCTATAAAAATAGAGATAAAGTCCTGGATGAAGTCGTTTTGATTAATGAGGTTCTTTTTGCCATGATTTGATAAAATGTGAGGCAATTGGGTATTAATAAAATAACATAAATGAAAGAACCATTTTTCCTATTGTAGTGTAAATTCAATATTTGTTGCTCTCTGTGCTGGTCAAATATGTGCATCATTATAAGCTGCTGCTCTGATAAAGGAAAATATAAAGTTAAGTTGTACTGCACAGCTTGCTGTCACTTGCTAAAGGAGATGTCTGCCACAAAGAGTGATTTCTTAATGGTGAGAGTGCTGTTTTCTCTGGGGATCGTGGGTCAGATCTTCAGAATTGTACTTAAATGGACATTTACTCCAACAGATGACTTTGTTTCCCCATCATTGCTTTATTTTTAAAATGTACCATATTTTTAAGGTTCACCGCAGGTTTTAATTTTTCAAACAAAAAATAAATGTTTTAGTGCTTGTGGTGGAATACCTGGAATGTTTAATAACACATGGCTAGACCAGATTAAATTCCATTGTCAAAAAATGTATGTTTGTACACTGATTTTTTTTATGCTGTAAGAAACTTGAACATCAAAAATCCATCAACTTAATGCTAAGGTCCTACTGTTTTCCAGGAGCACAGCGCCATGCAGAAGTTGCACTGCACACAAATTGACAAAATAGTGGCCCAATATGATAAAGAGAAGGTATCATACGAGAAAATGTTAGAGAAGGCAATCAAGAAGAAGGGGTAAGATATTATTTTAAATTCTTTTTTCTTTAGTCTTACAATAGATTTGGTATCTTATGCTTTTGTGGTCTAGAATAAAGCATTCATAAAAAGGGCATTGCAGCTTGAGCCAGCATCATACATCAGCCTGAGAATGAGCTCTAGCAATGGCCCATAAATGTTGGGCTCACTCTGCCTTTCTCTAGCCTTCTGCTTTCAGAATTTTAGAAGCAAAAGCAAAGGATTTGCCTCCAATTTTTATTTCTGTGGTCTGGTCTGGTCTCACTGCACTCACCAGGGAATGTCACTGTTGTGTTCAGTGAGAGCAGATTAAGGTCTTCAACAACTCTAGTGACAAGAAAGTAGCAATGTTTTGATTTTAGGGGAAATGCTGGCTTTTAAATCCTGAATGTTTGAAAATAAGAGACTTTTGCTGCACTGTTGAGTTGAAGCTTCTTTTTGACAAAAAACTTAGAGATCTTCAGCTGAGATAAATGAATCTTACACCTTTGACTGGAATGGAGTTGTTTTGATTTTCATGAGCTAATGGCCTGGGATGATATCTGTGTGAATCTCCTCTTTGTCCCAGAAAGGTTCCTGGAAGGTGCTGATGACTTTAATAGAATGTCTAATTCTAATTTGGAATTAAGTAGCAGGACCTGCTGTTTGTCTTGCTGCTCATCTGGCAGCAGTTTCTCTTCTCCAACTTTCACCGTGTCACTGGAATTTCACTGAGACAGCAGGAATTACTTCACTTCCATATCCAGCTATGCTAATAGTTGCTCTTAATTTCATATTGTTGTCAACTGGCAACAACAGCTGGCAGCAACTTACTCATTGGATACTGAACATGGATGCATGTTTGGCCCTGGATTCTTCCAAGAATACTTTTTCTATAAATTTTTTTGAATGGTGGTGGGTTTTTGAGTGTGCATGTTGCAAACTGGCAAAGGAACAGAACCAGAACTGTCAGAAGTAAACAAGGTAAGGAGAATTCTCCTCACTGAATTATTGAAAGCTCACAGTTCATGCTGTACTTTTTTTTTTTGCTCAAGACAGAAGAACTGTAAGCACACAAATACTTATAATCTAAGGGGTTTCTTCCAGAAAATTACTACTTCTCCAAGCAGAGAGGGGACAACTGACAACAGCAGGACTAATTAATTTAATGTGCCTTTGATTCAATTTCATTGAATATAACACAGCAGAAGGTTACTGATACAGCTGGACTTTTAATTATAGTCAGGTTATTTACTACAGAGGCAGAGAAGTGAACTCTGGGCATTGCACTATAATTATTGTGTGCGCAGAAAGATTTCCCTGCCAAATCCAAATCAGTATCTGACACACTTTCTGTGAAAATGCTTTTTAATGCCATAGCAAAATATTTTAAGGGCTTCCTTCAGGGTGAGCCCTGAAAGCCCATTCTGCAAGGTACTGATGCCCACCCCAGCTGTGCAGGGTATTAAAGGACATGCTTAAAAGTGAATACACTGGTTGGCACTTACAGATTTATTGAACTTAAATGATCTGATGCAGAATCCTGGGTTTAATGAGCACAGGACATACTCCATTTCCTTGGCTATCAGTTTGGAGCATTTGCAAGGAATAGAAGTTGTAAGAGAACTTGTAAAACATGTTTTTGAGACATTCATATTGAAATTGTCAGATTATTTCCTGACAAAAAGGCCTTTGATAGGTGTAAAGACAACTTCCTCTTCTGATCTCGTGCGCTTTTTTTTGTGGTCCATTTCCACCACATGCTGTGACAAATGCCAACTGCACATTGTTCAGCAAAGTAGGATATTTTAATCATACGCTAATTCACTGACAGATGGACAGGGTTTTGCTCCCTGTGCTATTTCTGTCATACACTTGAGATGCTTAAAAATCTAGGAGAGGCATATGGGGAAAGGTATGGTTGTGTTCCCATTCTGAACTGGAGTGAGTGAAGGCAAAGATCCTACTGATTTATTGGGACTGTCCAGAAATCCAAATGCATCTGTGTGGGTGACTCTGGGTTGGACTGTCCCTGGGTATTTGCCTCTGCCACCACAGCTGGGGACAATTCCCTTTATGCCCAGTGTTCAAACTGGCTGGAAGTTGCCTTGGGATATGATGAAAGCTGTTTCCAGAGAAGGGATCAGCTGCTGGTTTGGATGTCTGGGATTCTGAAGAGTCCAGTGATTGGACTAATTAAGCTGTTTGGGGATAAAGTATGTCTGATTCACACCTAAGAATCAATGTCTTTCATATTGAACAAAAAATTAAATATTCCATTACAGCCACACCCTAATCACAGTGTAAGCGAAACCATACCCTTTCAGCTGTTGGGTTTTTTCAGGCAGAGGTAACAGTGGTCAGAACCTCTTTCTGTGACTTTAGATTGCTTCCAAAGTGTCAAATCAGTATTAGAAATAGCTACAAAATTTGCCTTGCTCTGGGTAGAAAATAAATGTCTGGTGACCCTTGGAAATCAAGACACTATTTTCAGTAAGGGGTTTCCTGGTACTGTTTGATGATAAAATTTTCTGCTGTTTCCATAAGTTTAGCAGTACTTTGATATGAAAATAGGATTAAAACTTGTTAAGAGTTTGATAAATTTCCTTTTCTGGAGCAAACATGGATTAATGTTACTGTAGTCGAACAATGACCATCCTTATTAGGGCCAGCTGCATCTGATAAATGAACGTGTCCATGTCCAGACATGGAGCTGCATCATTTTACATCAGTGCATAATCCAATACAGAACTATTACAGTGGTCTCCAAACAGACTTCTCTTAAGATATTGTTTTATTCCAGGCCCTTCCTTTTCAGCCCATTCACTTATTCTCACAGAGGGGCACCTACACTTTCTATAGGTGTTCAAATTTAGTACACCCAAATCACCCTGGGAGGTAATTATTCAAATTAGATTATTTTCCCTGCCTCAAACTAAATGTAAGTAGCCAAATTACTTTTAAAACAAAGTCTAAAATTATGGCAAGGGTAGGCACAAGTTTTCAGGCACAAACTGGTTTTCTCTTGGCAAGGTATTTTAAGCCTGGAAAAGGAACCAAGTATCATAAATGGAGATGTCTAACACATCCTCGGCAACAGAATAATTGCTGGGCCAATCTAGAATTAATCATGTGGTGTTTGAATTGACTAATCATTAATCCAACAATATTTTGTAAGTTGTGAATGGATTGCCAGAAGAAATAATTTCATTCCAATATGGTGCTGCACTTCAACTTTGATTAACATTTTAATTAGTAAGCGCTGACTGAATGGGGAGATGTTTAACTTGTGGCACACATTTGCAATTTTTCTTTTTTTTCTTTTAGAGGAAGTAATTGTGTTGAATTGAAGAAAGAAACGGAAATTAAAATTCAGACACTAACATCGGATCACAAATCTAAGGTAAGCAAGCAGCCAATTTTAATATATGCAACTTCCAAAAGAGAGATTTTAAGACCCAAGTGGTAGTTAATTTCCTTGGAAGCATATGAATAATTTTCAGCAATAATAACATATTGAAAAGAATGGGAGTAATTGAGTGTCTAAAAGTGTTTCTTAAAAAAAGTTTTAAAGCAACATCAATTTCCTGCTGTTTTGAAATTTTTGAGGAAAGCGCCGTATTCATGCCTTGTGAAGTGAAACTGGTCATTTGTGTCAGCTCCAGTTAAACAAAGAGAATATGTGTTATATGAAATTTGGAAGCTAAATACATTCCCAAAATACATACATAAAGAAGTTTCTATTTCATTTTCCATCATTGTTGCTGTGGCCTTGGTAATCTGTTTCTTAGGGAATCAGAAGCCAAAGTTCCTCTTGAACCAAATACCTTCTTATTATTCTAGAGGGCTTTTTTTTTTTTTTTTTCCCCATTGGAAAAATGAAGCCATTGTTTTGTTTTCTCCAAGGTCATGGGGAATAAAAGTGCCCTGAGACCAACCTCAGCTAGTTTGGGAAAGCTGTTCTCACACTCATGGGTCACATGGAGTTACTCGGAGCTGTTTCCTCTGTACTGCTGTCCCACTGACTTCCTATTTCCTTTGGAAGTCTTATCCAGGACTTGTTGACATGTTTTTGAAAGCTATCCAGACTAGAAGGTGGCAGGGACATCAGAAAGCTCATCCATGTACAAAATCATCTGGAAGAAGGGCGTTACTGGAGACTGACCCCAGTAAAAGCTGAAACCTGTGAAAAGAATCAGACAAGAACTGAAAATACACACAAACGCAGTCACATCTTTGAGGCTAGAATAAGTTAATTTTTATCTTGCCTTCTTTGAACTTCATACTCTGGTTTTATTATTTCATGCAGAGAAGATCTTAATTTTCTAAACAAGGTTTGCTTTCTTGTTGCTGCCCTCTCAGTTGTAGATGTAGCAAAACCCCCTAGGAATAAAACCTTAAGTATTCTCTTATCTCCCAATCTTCTTCCCCTACAAAAAGTCCAGAACCCTTTCCTTAAATAAAAGCAAATTTGTTAATTTAAAAAATATAATTAATTCCTCTCTTGGCGAAACAAACTCTCTGAGGAGCACTGGCTCCCAATCATCCAGACAGAAGCTCCAAAACTAATTTGAAATTATATTACACAAAAATTTATTTGCTCTGATCTCTCTCTCTCACCTGTGTCACTCAGAGTCTGGAGTTATGTGTCATTTGTACACAAGGAACATCCAAATGTTCATTAATCTTCCAAATCCAATAAATGTGACCCATGTTCTCCCTTTCCACAAATATATTCTGTTTCTGAGCCCTGTTCCTTTCAAAATCCTGCCTTCAAACTGGTTCCCTTTAATTTAATCCATACCTGGAAAGAAAGATTGATTTTTTCATCCACTCCCATGTCAGATTTTAGGATGACATTTTGAAAGGAGACTTAAATATAAGATTTGAAATGTAAGACTTCAGTATAAGTCTTGAAATTCCAATTCCAAACTTCTGATTATTGGATAATTCCCAAAGAACTCTGCAAGTCATCTCCCTCTGAGGATTCCTCTAATGATTTTCAATGTCTTGCTCACTGTGGTTCCATCAAAATTGTCCAGATTATTTACCAACCTCTTTTGTTTCAACTGCTGTGTGTGGGCCCTTGAATTATTCCTGGAGATCGTTTGCAAGCAACAGGTTGGAAAGCGGTGCTTAAGACCATAGGGAAATTAACTCTTATCTTAGATGAAGGAAGGTGCAATTAAATTAGATTAAATTCTGAGATGCTGAATGCATTACACTGATGTAGTGGGAGTTTGATTAATTAACAGTTGTTCAGCATTTCTCAGCATTTTGGCCCAGTAATTTTGATATCAGATTGGAACGTAATTCATCTTTAATTACAGCTCATGTCCTCCAGTATAGCTCTGTGCCACAATGTACACAAGTCTGTACACACCTTTAGCACCAAAAAGACCTTTTCATCTACAAAACTCCTCCTGTTCATGAGGAAACATCCAGCCCAATTTTGACATAAAATATTGAAATTAAATCTGAATGTCCCAGCGTGTACTTCACACACAATTAAGCTAGCAAATGCAAATTACTCTCCTGCATTAGCAAAGTAGGTCCCCATATCAAGCAGGCAGAGGATGAAAAGACAGAAAATGAAAGATTACTTCAAAGATCATTCCTGCTTGAACTTAGTGACTAAACAAATTTCTTGTATATATGCTGTGCAAAAGAAGGTTCCTTACCAGGATTTTAATTAGTCTCTTAGGTCCAGTGTAGGAACAGATGAAAGGACAGGCTTGCAAACACAGTCTGCAGAACAGAAAAGAGAGAAGTTAGCTAATGGTTATTTTTCCTATCCTTCAGGACAAGCAACACTGCCTTAATAGCAGAAAGTAGGACAAGAGCACAGCTCAGTGAAAATTAAATAGTCATTTCAACTATGCTGCTAATAAATTGGAGAAAAGCAGGGATGTTCTCTGAATTTACTACAGCTGAACTTTGAAGTGTATCACAGATCTGCAGCAAAATTGGATTTCAGATGATTTAATGGCCATGAGTTTTACATTTCTCAGAATCCGAGTCAAATTGGGTATTTAAAGTCTTGTAACTGGTGTTTGGCACATCCTTTACATCCTTCCCGTCAGGTTATATCTTGCTGTACCTGAAATGAGACTTCTGCCTTGGTGGAGATGTAATAAAAGAAAGTTTCTCTTTCACATCCCTAGAGAAAATCTTGTTTTACAGAGGGATGTATCTGCTTCTTAGACTGCCTGCTGCTTCTGGAATTAGTAGCACATCATAGAACATCTGTCCACAAACACAGGCAGGGTGTTTTTCTGATTATTTCTTCCTTCTTAGATTAAATACTTTATCTAAATATTACCACAGCATCACTTTGCAGGGTTTTTCTTTGGAAGTTGGATTCGGTAATTCTATGAGATACTATATGATCCTGTGGTATCAGTGTACCTGAGGTTCAGAATTTCTGCCTTCAGGTTTATAACATTCACCATTTAAAAATAATTATCATATTATTCATTTGCAATGAGCCCTTGAGTCTGTGTTCCTCTGTCCTTCTTTGGGCTTTGTAAACTCTTTGTAACTAAGTCACAAAACACTTGCTTTCACCATGACTTCCACTATTTATTTCACTATTTTATTGTCATGATTCTTTTTTCATGCAAAGTTCAATTTGCATTTTCTCTACAGTGTAAGGAGGCCTTAAATAAAAGCAAACTCCTCTTTGTTTAATGGAATGCCTGTGGTGGTGGTGAACACTTGACCTCCCTGGGCCACATAACAGCATTTATCTTTTTGAAATATTAACAATTTCTAACACTGTGACTGTGGGAGTTTTCTGAGGGCACAGTCCCTTTGCTGTTGTGCTCCAAATTACACCCAAGATTTTGAACTGATCTATCTGCACTATTTTTAATTCAAATCATGGATAGAGCTGACTCTATCTGGAAACTCTGCGTTGAAAATAAATAAGGAACCTGTTTTCCTAAAACCTTCAGCCATGACTTTTAGCTCTCCTAAGTCCATCCTAGGTCTCCCTGGGGGTTGATAAGCCAAATGAGGTCACTGCTGAGAGGAGATTCATACAACCTAACTCAAGTGTCTTGGTGCTCACAGCCCTGGAGACGTAAGAGGGGCATTTCCAGAGAGTGTCTGAGGGATAAATCCTGCTTTGGAACTGCCCACATTTTCACATCAGCAGTACAATGAGCTTGGGCTAAACTTGGCTCAAACTGAAGTGCCTTAGGCAGTGCCAGAGATGAGCTGGAGTGTCTGCTCCTCAACCTCTCAAAAACTGCATCTGAAAAGTTTATTTTTCTTCCTTCACAACAGCCAAGCATTTATCTGTACTCATTTTAAAACTGAATCCTCATGTTTTCCAGTCTCTGAAGGCAGTACTTAGGAACACCTTATTAAAAATACTACTCTCACAAACTGCACTACATCCTTCATATCATTTCATGGTTGACAGGCTCTGGGCTTAGTAGTACACTTCCCCACATGCACAAAAAGAAGCATGGCTCATTTTGCTGGAGGCACACTGACTCTTAAGCACCCTGGTGAATTGGGCCTGTGTTAGTCATACCAACTTCTGCCTCAAAAGGCTTTTGTTGTTTTCTGCTTGTACCTTTTTTGATATGAGACCACTATTTAGCTATAGTTAAGTGCAAATCTGGCTTTAAAGTACTAGTAGTCATCCTGATCTGTTCCAGAATTACTCAGTTCTTGATTTCATTAGATTCCCTCTTTATTGGGCAACATGAGCTTTAGGTAAGCAGCCCTTCAGAGGAGCCTCTCCAGGACAGAATGGAGACTGGGACTGATAAAATCTCCACTTTTTTCACCTTCACCACTCGTGTGCAAGACAATCTGTTCTTCATTATGCAAACCCCAGCTAAAATATTTAGCTGGGGTTTGCATAATTTTCTCACTTTCATTCTCTTACCACTCTCTCATTTTCTAAGCAAAATGGTGGTAATTTTTGTTAAAAAGGATCAAGTTTGCTTTCACAGAAGATAACCCAGATGCTATTGGTTATAGTTGAAATGACTACCTGAAGATGGATTTATTGAGAGGCACATTTTGTATACCATTTATGGAAAAGTAGGATAGCATGTCAAAATACCCAAAGATAATCATTAAAGGTTAATAAAACGTATCTTTCTATTAGCTTCTTTTCAAAATCAATGAGTGCAATGTATTATAATAACAACTGTGGTGATTTAGGCTTCTTAATACTGTCTCTTGGGAACATTCCAAAACTTTAATCTCATTATTCTTGTGAGACTTGGGAGATAAGCAAGAGAAGAATACTTGTCAGATTCCCAGCTGACTTAATGAATATAAAAAAAGATACGTAGCCCATCTTCAGATTCAGGTTGTACTAAATACAGGATTTCTCTATAAACACTCTTTGTTTGTGAAACTGTCTCCACAAAATCAAAGGCTATCTTTAAGCCCTCAGAGAGACCCTGTTCACCAGGTTTTTCCATTGTTAAGTTCAGTACTTTTAATACATATATTTTTCTTGGCAACAAAAGTGTGAAACAGTTTTATTATTAACTCGGTGTTAGAGAAGGTTTTAAAACAATGGTAGTACAGTGAAGAGCCTATTTATTCAGCCAGTCTATTCAGGACATTTTAGATAATAGTGGCCTAATAGTAGAGGCTGGTATACATCCATTTTTATACCACCCAGCAGTGTCCTCAGTGGCTTTGCTATCTGTGAAACAACTTCATTTGTGCAACTCCATTCCTCATAATTTAGCTACGTTCTTTAGAACCTGTTTTATGATTATCTCTACATCACCTTTGGCAGCAGGAGGAGTTGCTCTATCTGGCAGCCTCTAACAAAGCTGGTTTTACCTCCCCACAGGTCAAAGAGATCGTGGCTCAGCACACCAAGGAGTGGTCCGAGATGATCAACACGCACAGTGCCGAGGAGCAAGAAATCCGCGACTTGCACTTAAATCAACAGTGTGAACTACTGAAGAAACTACTCATTAATGCTCATGAACAACAAACCCAGCAGTTGAAGTTTTCCCATGACAGGTGAGCAGGGCAATGCTGCCTGATAATGAGGGCTTGGTTTAGGTCTGCTCTGTATAATGCTTTAGGTTTTTTTGCATTGACAACTCCTGTACTGCTGCCAAAGGCACTGGGCTGAATGCACGGTAGAAGTGAAAGATGCAACCATACAAGGTTTAGGTAGTGTCCTGGTTTGAAAGACAGATGTCTGTCTGCCAAGGAAGGCAGGAACCTCTCTTGTAATGGAAAATGTGACCCTCTTCCCTCAGAGCTGTGATAATTCCAAAATTACGGAGCTGTCAGGCAAAGAGATGGGAAAAGGAATAACAGCACTCCACTAGTATAGATTCATTGCTCCACTAGTATAAATGTGTATGTACAACAAGGCAGACAGACGCCCCACCCCCTGTCAGCAGCAGCAGCAGGAGCAGAGCGCTGCCCAGCCCAGCGCCGCTCTCTCCCAGCCTGGGCACTGCAGTCCCGCTCATGGTCACTGGGGGGCGCTGCTGGCTCCGGGCCGGGCCGGGTGGGGGCGATGACGGCCCCGTGCCTGCAGGGGGTGCTGTGCCCGAGCTCAGCCGTGCCCCCTCAGGCGGCCATGGCGGGTGGGGAGGGAAGGGGAGGGGAGGGGAGGGGAGCAGCCAGGCTGGCACAGCCTAGAGGGGCCAAGGAAATGGAGCAGAAACTCCTCAGCCTCAACAGGAGCCGTGGGGTGTCCTGGCAGGCAGGGGTGTGGGGTTACAGTGACGGAGAAAGGGTGGGGATGGGCAGCAGCCCCGCTCTGAACAGGGCCTGGAGAGACGCCCCAGGAGAGACGAGGGACTCAGGGCCCTGATGTCCCCTGAGGCTCCCCAGCAGATGGGGAGGGTCCTCTCCACTGAGGCTGGGTGTTAATAAAGTCCCAGTGCAGCAGCTGCTCTTAGAAGCAGAGCCTCACTCGCGGTAGGAGAACACAGTAGGAGACAGAAGCCCTTGGTGGTGGCAGGTTCTGCCCCACAGCAGCCGCAGCCTTGTCTCCCCTTCGATCCTGCCAGTGAGAGCAGCCCAGCCCAGCCCCTCACCCCCAGCCAAAACCTCCCCTTAGCTCTGCCCCTCCAAAAGAAAGCCCCTTAGCTAGCAAAGTCCACCTCCACCCTTCCCACACCTTGGCCATTTCTTCTGTTTCTCTTAAGTACCCGGTCCTGATCGTCTCTTAGCAACAAATGGGACAAAATTCCCTGAGAGAAAGAAAAAAAAAAAAAAAAAAAAAAAAAAAGGAAAAATCATAACCTCCAACAGGTAGATATAGGAATGGGCTTCTTAGCTTATTTAGATCATCTGAACCTCCTTAAAGGCAGCAGAGGTGATGAAACATTGGTAGTTTGCATTGACTTTACACAGAAATTTCAATTCAGAGGCTAGAAACTGAGAAGTATCAAATATGGAAATACCCTTTGGAGTTGCTGCCAGCTGTGGATTCATGTTTATAGCACTGGTGGCTCTAAGAAGGATCCATGTGAAGTGAGGTAAAAAGGGGTTGCAGGATAAGCTACATTAGACTGATGTGTTATCTTCATACAATATCCTGCTACAATCACACAGAAGATGCTACATGACACTAATGCTTTTGTAGTGAACCATCCTGCTTATTTGAAATCAAATAAAATTAAATGCACATTATAGTCACAGTGCTAAAAATGGTGGTAAGTAGAGGAATAATTTTTTATCCTATGTTCTATTATCCAAGGCAGCCTGAAAGCATATGGATATCAAATATGAGTATACACATAATATATATATTCATATGTAGATTCATACATAATTGTCTTCAGCACCTTTCACATAAAAAGCATGGGGGAAAAGAAAGAGAAAAAAAACACATTTGAAGAAGGAATTGAAATGATTTTTTAAAATTCCTGAGTGAGAAAGCAGCTTATCTTTGCATCAGAGAGAACACATGCTGGGAGCTGCAAGCTTTCCATCCAACAGAGAATTGTCCCAGCAAAGGGCGTGTAGTGAGCTCATCTTTATGTTAATCTCTGTGTTAACCCATCTATTCAAGCTGTCCTGCAAAACATATCCAGTCAAACATGAAGTCCAAAAATTGTTAAATTACTGTACAAATTCATCATTCAAAAATCATTAGCCAGAGAAAGGTGCAGTCCTTCATTCTGTACCTCTAAATCATACTTGGCTGCATCAGCCCAGGAAATTGCATCACTTTCTCTTTTTTTGAGTCTTTTTTTCCATCCTACTTGAAATTCATCAGAATGCTTGGAAGATAATTTACTAATTTATGGCCTGTAAAAGGAAATTTTTTGTTTTCCATACACATTTCCACATTCTCTTAACTTGGCTAGAAACTGTCATTTCAGGCCACTAGTATATATACAGTAAGGCAAAACTTAATTTTTTAAAAGCTTTTTTCTCATAATTTTAGTCTTTGGGTTTAGAATTTCTATATCTGTACATTGTTTAAACATCTCTCTATCATTTCTTCTATATAATTCTTATATTCTTAGCCATGGATTTTGCTTTCTTATTAGAAATCACTTGTGTTCAGTCCCTGTATTGCTCTGTGTTTAAAGGTATTAAGAACCAAATCTGAAAATTTTCATCCTGATAAATACCAAGGACTCTCTTTGCTCAGCTTTCCCAGGAGTAACAACCTTCAACATTCTTTCTGCTATATTCATTGCAATTTAGTATGTTTCTGCTTATTTGGGAATTATGTGCAGACAGGAGAGTTTCCTGTTTAAAACAAATTTAAGACTGTGTCTGAATCCATGAATATTTCAGAAGAATTTGGACTGTGAAATATTGAAATGTGAATAATAATGCCCCAAAGAGACGTCACACTTCGTAATTTGTAAACTTTTTAATGTAATATATTGTATGTAGGGAGACATGCATTTATCTCTAGAGGCCAGGAGACAATTCAGGTACATCTGTAGGAAAAAGGGGATCTGTGGGAGTGAGGCAGGCTCTCAGCAGGCTGTGCTCACCACTTCCCTCTCTCTGAGCTGGGTAATGAGTTGGATGTGACAACAGAGGGCACAGAGCAGGGAGCACAGATCAATAGTCTAAAATGATGCAGTTGCCTGCTGTAGGAAAGGTGCTTTCCCTCCATGTGCAGCACAAAAAGCAATTTCGGTCTGTGCTTTGGGCTCATTTAAAAAGAAAGTAGACGGCAGCAGATACTACTAAAAAACTGAAGCTTATTGAGCTCCAGGGGTGCTGAGCCCCCTGCCTCCCCAGACTGAGTTACCTTGGCTGATCCTGCAGCAGTTCAGAAATTGGGGACTTGAGGCTGTTATTCACAAGCATTATGTACTCCAGATAAAATAACCTGAGAGAGGGAGAAAAAAAAATGTATAGTGGGTTTTTTAATAGAAGAAGAGATTTGTATTTATTCAAACAATACAGGTATCAGAAAATGACATGTTAATGCACTTTGATGTCATCTAAATATATATATAAATTCCAAGGGTAGACTTACATGCTTAAAGTTAAGTATCCCTTCAAAAGACATGTTTGTATAAATTTCAGAGGTGCAGTCACTATGACTCAGTAGGGAATCAGCAGCTAAATCTTGCAGTGCCACAGTTTTCAGAATACTTTTTTCTTTTATTTTTTTCTTTATCATCCTAGCTTATCCACTTCTCTCAGTTCCATGAATCACCACTGCTTGTGGGAGGGAGAGTGTTTTTGCTGGAGACAACATGATGTGTTGGCCTTTCCAGCCACCTCCATGGCCAGTGCCTCATTTCTAAATCATCAGTGATGCACAGTTATCCTCTAATCCTCTTAACTTCTTCCACTCTAAAGTTGTATCTGATGCAAACAGGCTAAGTCAGTTTGAACACCTACACAAACTTTTTTCATATCCTTCAGCACAGTAATCAAAATAAATTATTTCAGCGCTCCTCGTAAGACTGTGCTGGAAAATCATTTCAATTTCAGTATAGAGAATAAAAGCTTTCATTTGGAGAAAGGATTGTTGGAGTGAAATGTGTTCTCAACACATCGTATTTTTAGAACCCAGACTAATTTTTTGCTGTGATACCACTGCTTTTAAATCTATATCCAGGAAATTTTTAACCTTATGAACTCTAGCAAGGGAAAAAAAAATAATAAAAAAAGCACCACAGTTCTTTAATAAAATTTTTCCAAAAGCTCTCTTATTTCACAGGAAAGGCTAAAAGGTTCACTGAGCCAGAAGGAGAAAACAAACACAAGCCTGGCCATGGTCTAAACCACTCTTTTCAGGCCCACAGGCCCAAAATAGAAGTTTTAAAAGGAAGTCTGTCAGCTCACACTACAACTAGCAAATATTATTACTGTTAATATTGCTGTTACCTTCTGAGTGCAGGATCTGTAAATTTTTTGGCAGTTAGAAAAGACAAACTGCATTTTCTAAATGGCTGATAGTAGCTCGTACTAGGACAACTTGTACAATAGGGAGAAAAGGGAGTATTTGATACCCTTTCACAATATTCAAAGTGTAAAAATGCTTTAAACTGGTCTTTCAGATTATATTTTCTGGAATAAATGGAGATTTCTGGATGCCTGCTCAAACTGTGTAAATTCTACCCACAGGAAGGGAATTTTTATGTTGTTTGTTCTTTCTTCTTTCTTAATATACTTCAAGGACAAAGTAACCACAGTGTAGAGGAGCCCAACCTCCACAACAGCTGCAGCTTAGGCATTAATGACTGTGTTTGGTTTTGCCCAGGGAAAGCAAGGAGATGCGTGCCAACCAGGCTAAAATATCCATGGAGAACAGCAAAGCCATTAGCCAAGACAAATCTATCAAAAACAAAGCTGAGAGAGAGAGGTGAGTAGCCCTTCCTGACAAGGGAAGAATGCTGTCAAAGGCTGACAGGGGAAGTCATGGATTAATTCCATTAAAACCATGCATCCATGTATGGAAACAAGGTCTAAATTGTGCTGGATATACTTTTGGATTACTGTTTTGGAAAACAATGGTGATTTTCTCATATTTATCCTTTTAATAACTCTGATGGCCTGATCATCTTTAACTGACTAGAGTAGGTCCAATCACACTATTAAATTTTAGTTATTATACTTCAAGAGCATAATAATTTTTGCTTTTTCAGTGAAATGAGGGCCTGACTGAGAAGGGAGTAAAAGCAGAATCTACACGAGGAAGTCTTACAAGCCTTCGGGATTTCCCCTTCATTTTGGCCTTGCCATCTGGCTCATTCTTTCCTTTTTTACATTCCCTCGTTGGCGCTGGGCTATTTTAGTCCCAAGCCTGAACCTGTTCCTGCTGAACCAAGTCCTTTGAGAACTACACACTCGCAGCTCATCAGCAGGATGAGTTGTCAGAGCCCTTAGTAACCATTTGCTTTGTTGTGTCAGACCTCACTAATGACTCCAAGATAAACCTGTTCCCAGATCTGAAAGCGGGTCTCCTTTGTGGGCTGATTCAACTGTTGGAACTAATTTTGCTCTCTGTCATGGCAGAAATCTTAGGAAGAGATAACTTATTTTATGTAACTATTAATTGTATATTTATTTTATTATATTTAATTCTATAAATATAAATATTTATTATATTTATTTATTTTTGCATAAATAACAGCTTTAAGAAGCTTGCAGTATTGATAAGTGTAACTTGGCTTATGATCATCAGATGATTTTTTTCGTTTACCACTCTTAAGACACACAGCATTTTTTTTAATATACCAAAACTGACTGCAGAGTGCAGCAAGGGATGCACAAAGTAATTAAACTTTTTTTTTTTTTTTTTTGAAGTTTTAACCACTCTCGAGTAAGGAAAAAGCAAACTTCATTTGCAACAGTCAAGTCTTCAATCATACTGCCAATATACTTGGAAATCTCTAAATGTAAAGTTCTGTAGCCAGAGGAGTGTACAATTTGCCATTAGTCCCACCTGCACAGATTATCAGAAAACAAAATACACCTTAAAACTTTGTGATTCTCTCTATTGTAGCTTTTGGGTTTCTTTTTTTCCTTTGAGTCTTCATGGGGAACATTTGCATTTTTTTCAGGCGAGTCAGAGAACTGAACAGCAGCAACACGAAAAAGTTCCTGGAAGAGAGAAAAAGGGTAACTATAACCTCAACAAGTCACTGGGCAATCTTTCTGGGTACTCTTTTTCATCCCTCTGTGTTGAGAATCCAGCTCTAGTAGATTTTTGTCTTTGCTTTATTGCACATACTTGTAGAATAAAAGATCTGACATCTATACAAGATGAAGCTATTTTGAATTAACAGAATTACTGTTCATTCCTGTGTGTTTGCTAAGTCCATGTATTATGTGCAATATGTATCTGTTAATTATATCTATTAATTAATAACATAATAATATTAAGCTTTTTATTAAGATTGGATGATGTACTAGGCCTCCTGTGATGTTTTATGCCACCTAAATAGGGCAAGATAACATATATGTGTGTATCTTTTAAGCAGGTTTTTACTTCATTTGTTAATAATGTGTCATATTCCCCCCCTCCCCCCATTATTTTCTCTCAATCACAGCTGGCAATGAAGCAGTCAAAGGAAATGGATCAGTTAAAAAAGGTTCAACTTGAGCACTTAGAAGTCTTGGAGAAGCAGAATGAGCAGGTATCTTGTTTTAAAGGCTTAGGAGAAAAGCAAGCTAGAGAGAACAGTAAGCGGAGTCAGGCTGAGTAGATTCCTTCTGAATGTAAGTCCTTACCAAAACGGGGACTTTTTCGTGGTCACTGCCTACTTTGGGAGTCAAAATGAAGAGGTGAGGTGACTTAAATGTTGATACAGCACCAGATTTGTTTCTGCTGAGCCTGTGGGAGCTGAACTGCTCAGGCAGAGTGCCCTTTCAGCCACACTGATACTCTTTAGCCAGATATGACAGTCATTAAGGACCCAGCAGATCCATTTTAATTACTCCCCAAAAGCAACTCAAGCAAATCGGTTTCCTTCATTTTGGAACTTACATTTCTAGTACTGATTAAAAAATTAGAGGTGAGACGTGCCCAGAGCATCTCTGAACTCCGAGAGACAGTGAGTTTGGACTGAATTCTAGAGATGTACAGTAGCATGGGGAGTTTTATCTGTACTAGTACACCCTTTCCTAATTAAAATGACTTATTATTTTCTGCTAGTTTATAAACCCTTTTTTTTTTTTTTTAATTGAAAAACTACTTGGCAAGGAAAGGAAAATTCTAATCTTATTTCTGGTGGAAGCAACACTATGTTCTGAGCAGCTCCCTTGCTGAAAGGTTGAGCCAGAAGAGCTGGAATAATTGCATGGACTTGCAGTACTGCACTTAAAAATGTAAACTGCAAGGGGAATATACTCAGCAGTTCAGTGAGGTGAGAGAGAAGGGGAGGGTTTAATACCCACTACTTTCTGTTTAATACCCATTACTCTTAACGGTTATGTACTCACTTTGTTTGGTAAATGTTCAGAACTCGAACTCTCTGGAAGACACCATAATACAAATTAAAGACATCTTGCAGAGAGATGGGGAAGGGAATAGTACAGGCAAATCAAGTATTTCCACTGTCAGGAGAGAGTCCTATAGCCCCAAAGCTGCAGCCTGGGCAGCTTCCAGGGGGTGACAGATCTGAGATCTCAGCTGGCTGCTACCACCGAGCCCCAGCCACCACAGCTCTCCTGATCACTCCACCTCCTCCTGGATAACAACCATGAGTCCAACTCTGAGCCCTCACAGTGTTGTTGTGAATGCCATCTCCAACATCCAGCATGAATGGATCTGTCAGTCAGTCTGCTCCTCAGCAGTATCTAAAGGCAGGGAGGCAGGATCTGAGGGAGGCAGGAGCTGGGGGAGGAAATTGGGCCGTGGAAATCTGTAGCGTCACTGTGATAGCCAACAAAAAAGCTATGGGCTTGATCCAGAGCTATGGTGTTATTAGTTCTTTCTTTCCATTAGTTCTTTCTTTCCATTGGCTTCAGAGAGTTTTGGATCCATTTTGTAAAATGCATAAGGAGAGGAGAGAATGATTCTGGTTGTGCTTTTGACCATAATGTGATAACCACGTTCTCTGTAAGGAAGCTGGGATAATTGTGAGTCACTGAAGGGTCACCTCTGAGCAATTAGATAGATCCTCACCTGGGCTTACAGCTCTGCAGCTGAGGGACGGCAACAACCAACCTGAGCTTGCTCATTTGCCATTTAAGTCAGATAAATCATCAGTTATTGAATGGAATAAGCTCCTCCATGTGCTGGTTTTCACTTCTGTGTGGGCATGTGGTGGCCTCTGCTACAGGGATGGTCCTTAACAGCTTTTTTAACTCACTCTAATTGGATCCATCAGAGCAGATATTTCCATACATGCTGTTTGGACCATTTCCTTGTAGCCCCAAAAGTGCACCAGTGCAACCCCCAGCCGGCTCTGGTATCACTGTTATATCATAGTTAGCTGGATCCAGTTAGCTGGATATTTGTTTAATGAGGATTTTGAAATGCTTTTTTTTTCCTGATCAAACAAAACAAGAAAATTTTCATACAAATATACAATGGAGAAAAGTAGAATTATGGGTGAAAACAGCCTTCAGTACAAACTGTTATAAATTTAAATTTGTTTTGTTTTATGTATGTTTTTCTTGCATTAATTTTTCAATCTCACTTCAGTTTTCATTCATTTAATTTGTTTCTTGTTGTATTACTCGATTTTGACATTTTTATTTTTGTACAAACAGCTTTTGAAATCCTGTCATGCAGTGTCTCAAACACAAGGTAGGATGGACGTATAATAAGCAAACTATTATTTCAGTGTGCTTTCCCTCTAAATTAAATCATTATCATTGGAGCCCTCCTTGTAAATGCAACCATTGGGAAGTGCCATTGACATAGTGAACACAGTGCTAATCTTGTTTGCACACAGATATTTGAGCCTGACACAATATTAACAGCATTTTGTGCTTTAGCATCTGAAATTCAGATGAATATGAACGGTGGTGCACAGAGGCAATATTTAGAGATTAACTTGTACATTAGCTGCTGTTACTGGAAGATCTGCTTAGAGTTCTAAATTGTGTCTGTAAGAGCGTTTGTTGATCTAAGAAAAGTATTTTAGTGTTAACACACATATGATTAACTGCTAATGCTGATAGTCAGACAAAGGGTATCCACATATATTAGTATGGTAATAAAATAAGTAATTCCACACTAAGAATAGCCAAATATAGAATAGATGGCTGGAAATAGCTTCCTAGTGTCTGTGGAAGAGCACTTTAAAATTCACTTCAAATTCCAATGTGTTACAAGCTCTGGCAATTACACTTAATGATGTGGCTGTGCTGCTGAGGCTTCCTAAATAATCCTTACTCCAAGAAATCCCTATTAACCCCTGTCTTTCCAAGGGAAAGTGCTGCACTGAGCTGGAACATCCCCTTGTACAGTACTGCCTGATCTGAATTACCCCCTTGAACTGATAACATCTTGCACTACTGACAGCACCCACTGTAACAACATTTATTTATGGACACATAATAATGAAAAAAAACTCTCATTAGGCTGGGGGGGGGGGGGGGGAATCTTTTTTTACTGCATGTGTTTCCTAGCTTGTGTGAGATCTCAGTAGAGAGGACCCTGAAAGCAGAGTCCCTTGGCTGCCCCTGACTCCTTGGCTCCACTGTAGGTTCCAGAGGCTTGTCCTGTTGTGCTGGTGTGTTCACATCAGAATACACTCCCTGACTCAGCCTCAGAATGGCAAAAGCTGCTTCTCTGCTAGATGCTAAATGTGGTCTTTGAAGCCAGGTTCTCTAAAAGAATTCTGTGCACAATACACTGGGACATGGAATATTTATAGGACACTATGCCTGTAGTCAAGTCACAAGCCTGAAACGTGAAATGTGTGAGTCACTAAGGAAAAAACACAGGGTTTTGTTTTATTTGGATGTTTCATTTCATACACAGGCAAAATCAAGCCATTTCAGAAGAAGTTGTCCATATTGGTTTATTTGTTACGTTTCCATATTTTCATGTTAAAATTATTTCTTCATTAATTTCAAGCTTTTAAGTCATTTAAATGGAGAATGTTAATTAATTTTTAATCATATTTATGATGGTTGCTTTGGTGTTATCATAATTACTTTTTTTCCCCAAGAAGATTGTGAGGATGCTTAAGCAAGTGCAGGGCTAAATTTTTTTAAGAAGGCAGGTATGTCACCTCTGCATAAATCCACATTTACCTTAAAAAGGATAGAGGTGCACCCTCATTACTTTAGACCTACATCTGCCCATTTTCACGTATGCAAATTTGTGTTTGAACATCCAGAATAGGTGACTCCTTAAGCAGCAGATGGTATAGCAAAGTTCCCTGTCTAAGCAACTTTTACAACTTCTAGGGGAACATAGTTTATATAAATCAAGTCCCCTAACCATTATTCCCTCCATGATGGATATACAGCAATTACACCAAAGAAAATAGCAGCTTGTATTGTCTCTTCCTAAAACTTGTCCTAATGCTCCTGAGTTTGATTGGATAGACAGGTTAGATTGCCCTCTGGGTCAATTCGTTCAGGGTCCTTGGGGTATGGATTTAAATAACTTCCCAGACTGAGAACCCCCAGGGAAAATGGAGATGCTGACTCTCCATTCCTTTAAACTCCAGAGTTTCAAACCAAAACACATTAACAGGAGGAGAGAGTCTGGCTGTGTGTGCCTCTAAGAGAGAGAGGAAGGGAATTTAAATAGTGCCCTCTGAGAGGGGATTCCCAGGCCAGGCACCATTTGACACACAGAGGTTTAACTGCTTGCAGAGCAGGCAGAATTTATAGTGACGTCTGGCATGTATTCCTTGCTGGATTTTGCATAATGCATTTGGATACAGTTTAAGGTGGATTCAGGATGTGTAATCCCATGGAGCACATAGCAGTATTCTAATCCTGAAGTGAAAAACACCCTTTCTGTAATCATAAGGATCTCCAGGTCAGATAAAAATTATTTTTTATAAAGATACTATTTTAAAAAAATACTACTTAAAAAATCTTGCCTACTGCAAGGGAGACGTTATACTGATGGATTTTTGTCATTCCTTGTCTTTATGAAAGAAATAAGTCCAGATCATAGATGAATTTCCAGCATTAACACATTGCAGTACTCTCATGACAGCAGGAAGAATACATTCCCAGACATTTCCTATCTGGAGAAACAGTAAATTAGCATCTGCCTAACTTCTTCCCCAGAACTGGGGCTTCTGCATTTTATCACACACTTCTTTAGAAAGTCAACCCATGACCCCCAGAATGGAATAAAAAAATATTTCCTAAGGATTTGTAGATATGAGGATTATATATGATTTTGTAAACAGAGTGCCATGGGGTGGGGGGACGAAGGGTGTAAACATAATGTTGTTACCTATTTCTTCAGTGTGTTTTGCCTGTGTTTCACTCAGACACTTATGTGAAACGTGCTTCATTGAGAGCAAAAGGTCTAATGCAACGCTTCATGCAGTTATTTTGGATTGCAGGCAAAGGAGATGCAGCAGATGGTGAAGCTGGAAGCAGAGATGGATCGCAGGCCAGCAACAGTGGTTTAAAGCCTCAACAAGCAAATTGAAGTTGGAAAGTACAGCATCCTTAAAATGAGAGCAAAATTCAAAATAACATTGCTGAGGTTGAAGAGTGGGCTATTGTTTTGGTTTGGTTTTTGGCAGGGGTTTGTTTTGGGATTTTTGTTCTTAATATATCAAGTGTAGCTTACGGACCACCAAGTCTTAAGGTTTGCATTGTTTCTTTTTTAACACTGGGCACTGAATTTCCTTTGTTGGATTTCTGTAAGAATTTCCTTTGTTCAGAAATACCCCGACCCAAAGATTAAGAGAGTTTTTAAAACCCTGTCCTATTTTCCTTTCTGTATCTCACCAGTCACCTTGCCTGCATCAGAATCACACGACCAGAGCCATGAAACACGGGAGATACCTTTAACATCATCTCAGATGGCAACAAAGCTGTAGTTCGGGTTGTGTAATTTCCCATTTGTGTTCTCATGTGTGATGTGCTGTGCAGAAACCCCACGCTGCCAGACCCCGCCATGCCACGCCTTGTCAGATGCTCGGCACATGATGTCCCTGAGCCTACTGAACTGGACCTTATGCCAAGTAATAATTAGGATAGTAAGAAGTTGAGTTGGGGTGATTTTAAATTATATTTCAAGTGGGGTTTTTTCAGGCAGCAGACAGCAGGCAGTTGAAAGGTAACTGCGTGTATTCAAAAGTACAACAAAGTCATCGGCCAAATTCATCGGCTGCAGCAGTAACTTGACAGGGTATTTCTGCAGCCTAATGATGTCATTCACAAGTGCCATATCAACTCTATCATGTCTGAGAGGAGCCAATATCCTGTAGAAGTTACTGCAGATAACCTGAGGGAAATACAGTGTACTCGTGCCAAAACTGTTCAGTGCTCTAAGGAATTACGTATTAGGCACTTTAAGAAAAGTTTACATCCTACATTGCTTGTATAGAAATTGCATTTTGATCCTGTTGCTGCAGATCCCAGATTCTACAGTTCATTGTAACTTAAAAGATTGTTTAAATGGCTTTTGGCAAAAAGTTTGTAACTGTGAAAATGTAAAAAGTATTTATACACTTGGGAAACACAACATTGTAGAAAACCACATACATGTTGCTACGTGAAAAAATTAGTAAGCAGAAATGCTAAGAGTATGTTTGCATGTGATACAAATGCTACTAAGGCTGTAATGCCTACTGTATGACCACAGTCAAGCTACTAGCTGGTAAATACTGAGTAAATGTATGGCACAGAATATTATTTGATTAATTACAAAGACTTTTAGCATTACAAGGTCTCTATATATATGTGTGTATATTAATTACGTGGGCATTCTTGATACTTGTAGTAAAAGAGAAGTACATAACTAATTTAATTTTACACAGAAGTATTTATGCAGATTTTCAGAATTTCATATCAGGAATAACCTTTTTATCCATTAGATATAAAAACAATTTGCTAATGTGTTAATTTGCATGTTTCCAGAGCTTGCTGTAGTTATATTGCAAAACAATGCATGTAAGCATTCAGCTTAGAATTTGTCCATGCTGCCAATTCAAAGATGACTGCATGGAAAACTGGTAGTTTAGAACAAATCAGATTTCTGATTTCAATGTACTAAGCACCAATTACTTTGTTGTATATGCTTGTACAAACAAATTCTACATATTCCTATAAACAAAATAAATGAAGAAAGATAATTATGTTATTGTCAGTCCTGAGATGAAACTTTCAACTTCTCTAATAAAAACCTTAAAAATTCAAATCCTTTAGTTTTGACTGCAGTGAATTGCAGGGTGGTGTTGTTATTAATTGCAGATTTTAAGCAAGTTGTATTTCCTGTAAAAATGTGCATAGTGTAAATATATTTCTATCACAGCTTATTTAGTCAAAGGAGTCTTTTTTGGTTTTTTTTTAATTTTATGTAAGTGATAGAAGCATTGTGCAGCATTAGAGAACTGCCCCAGTGGAGTGTAGCAGCACAACCTGGAAAAGCAGCAACCTGAGTGCAGTGTAGCAGCAACTGAGACAAAGGTCAGTGAATCCTTAGGTGTTTAAAGCAGGGTTTAAGCAGACTTGTGATGTGTATTCAAAATTCCCATTCTGATGCCACAGCTGATGAAGATAGCTCCTGGTCCTTTATGATCCATAATGTTTTAAAAGACAAGTTGTGAACTGAGAGCAGCTCTCTAAGCCTGGCTCAAGTGCTGGATGGAGCTGGGAACAGAAGTGTTTTCAGAGCGTGCTGGACAGAATGTTTATTAAGATTTTTCTTTTAATTAAAAATGTCTTCTAAAACACAGCTGGTGGAGACAGTGCCATGAGCTGGAATTTTACACTGTTTCCTACTGCAGTAGTTTTTAGCCTGCAAGGAGAAGCAAATGACAGACCAGGTATGGAGAGAACTGGATGGTGAAGCATCTTAGGCTCAGTGAAAGTCTGGCTGGAAAGCCCTGCCCTACCTGTTAAAGAAACCACTGTAAATGGAGGGCTTGGGTTCAGCTTATGGCCTTCCCTTCTTTGAGGAAGATCAAACCTACCTATTTAATTCCTTGGTGAGCATCCCATCCCTCAGGGAAAAGCACAGGTTTTGGAAGGACAGAAAATACTGTCCAGAACCTCTGTCTGAGTCTGTGCTCCCTGCTTAGCCAGGGGCAAGACATCCATCAATTCAGACAGAAAAATGGGCTTCTGTGAAACTGCCAGGAAGAAACCTCAGCTGCCAGGCTCAGCTCCCCACACTGATATGTATTTCATCCACTGACAATTTAGCATAAAATGCAGGCAGTAATTTGAAATTAAGTGATGAATTTTGTCGGCTAAGTCTTATGATATACTGTTTAAGCAGTATTTGATTCAAAAATTATTTGAAGTTTGGCCGCTAATGTAATGAGGTGAGAATTTCCATTGAGATGAAATAGGCTAATCAATTTGAGCATTGATACTGAGTTAAAGCAGTTTAAAATGTCATTCCCTGCCAGGGTGATATATTCCACTTCAGTGAAATTTCATCGAGGGAAGTGGCAGATTTTCCCTCTCTGAATCGCTCCAGATAAATTCAGCTCAGCTGTGATGGGGAGGGTCATGACATCCTGGCCTCATAGGCAGCCTGCTCTTCTTTCACTTCCAGTAATTCGGGGGTTGGTCATTAACTTGGCTGTTTCCAGGTGGGAGCCTATTTAATCTCTGCACCACCTGAGTGCAGTTAGACTGCATCACCAGAGACCCAAAATACCCCTCAGGGGCTGATTTCCTTGCAGACTCCAGGTGTTGCCTGTGAAACCAGCTGCAAGTGGCAAACACAAATGGATGTAGAGCCCTGTTCCTGATGGATGTGTCAGTAGTGATCCCAGTGCTGCAGCCCAGCTGTCACTCCCTTCGAGGGGGCTGGTAAGAGTTCTCTGTCTGGTAGTTGTGGGTAGCAAGAGGGATTCAGCCTTCAGAGATAGCCAGGCAGTCTCCAGAGCTGGGGGTAAGGGCAGGTGGCAGGGCTGGTTTCAGGTGACCATAAGCTGTCCCTGGTCACAGCATTTCAGGGTGGCTGATGCTGCACTGGCTTGCTCGGGCGAGGCCTTTCTCTCTGTTTCGGGGGTTGCTCCATGCTGCGAAATCTTAGGCCTTCCCCTTTTTTTGCCACAGAGAGCAGGATGAATGCAGCTCTGCAGGCTGGAAGTGGCATTTGTCACTGGAGCTGAAGGCTTTGTTGTTGTGCTGTGCAGCTGGGGGAGCACAGTTTCTGTACCCCCATCTCCAGCACAGCTGCTCTCTCCCAGCTGCTCCCTGGACTCTCCTGCACAGGCTGGATGCAGGGGCAGCTGCTCAGGATTGTGTATTTCAGGGCTTAAAAGCTACCTAGAAACCTCAAAAAGGCTAGAAATTAAATAGTGGACTAGAGAAAGAAATAAAGGGTAGTTAAACACTGAGTTCATGAGTGTAGGACCTGAGGAAGCCAAGCACTAAAATCACCACAGAAATACAGCCTATTACAGTCAAAAGTTATAGTTTATAGAAGATGATTTTTTTTTTACTTTATATAGTCCCCTGAAATTATTATCCATAGGTTAATCCTGTATCACAATTGACACAGGTCTGACTCTATTTGGGGAGTGTGCAGGAATGGCTTTTTATCATGAAAAAGGAGAGAGAGGAAATGGTCAGAATATATTTAATATGTACAGAAAGCAGAAAAGGAATTGCAACATTATAGTTACAAAAATCAATATGTTCCCTTCATACCAGTTTTTATTGTTTAAAAAAGCCATTTCCCAGCAAGAAAGCCCCTCTCTGCACGTGTGTGCCCTGGCAGAGAAAGGGCAGCAGCCCACAATCAAAACTCACCTTGCAATATCTTGCTTTCCAAAACCTTGGACCGTTTCCTCCAGATGCCTCTTCCTGAACTAGAAATGTGAATTGGTAGTGCATCCGGTAATGCTATCACTCTGGATCGCTGTTGTCCCTTTGGCTTTTTACAAAAAAACCCCAACAATCCTCAGTGTACGGCTCCTCATCCCCACTCGCTGCTCCTGGGACTGGTGTCGCTGTAAATCGCAAATATTTGGACGTGCTCCTGGTCCTGGGGTGAGAGGGGCAGCGCGTTAAAGCTCTAAAAATATGTCCCGGTGAGAGGTGGGAAGAAATATTTCAACGTCGCATCACCCGAAGCAAAGGAGCAGCACGGGCGTCGGCCGCGCTTGCACCGCACGGAGCGGCAGCGCAGCCGGGCTGCGATCGCCCGCTGCTCCCGCAGCCCCGCGCTGAGAGCGAGGGAGGGAAGGCGCTGCCTTGGCGGGGAGTTGAGGGCCTCCCGGAGCGGGCAGGGCAGGATGCGGACAGCCCTGCGTGCTCTCACCCCGCCTCGCAGCCCCCTCTGCGCTCAGCGCCGGGCCTCGCTGTCTCGCACCTTTGACCCGGCCGGGGACAAAACCCAGAGTGCCCCGGCGGCTCCGCTGGCGCCTGTCCCACCTCCGAGGCGCACCCCAGCTGCGACCTCCTGCCTGTGCCCCCAAAAACGCCCGGTATGGGGGGTGTTATAATGTTTTAAAGCACCCGCTCGGGGCTGTGGGGTTTTGTGTTGCGGTGCGCGTTGTGGTTTGTCACACGTTAGCGGCTCGATGGCCGCCCACAGAAGGGTGCGGGTTTGCTTCTGACCTTGCCACACAAAAATAGCTGCACGTTTCTTCCTAAATTAACACGCGGAGCAGCTGTTCGCCTTCACCGAAATTAGTGACGCTCCGTGAGCAGCCGGCACTGGAAAGGTAATTCCCCTCCTCCAGCCCGCCAGCCTCTCCGGCAGGGACGGGCGGCACAACCCCGGAGCGAGGGGATCCCGGCCCCGCTCCCAGCGCCGGCCCCGCCGGGGGAGCTCCCGGGGTGAGCCCGGCTCCGCTCCAGCCGCGCGTCGGGCGGCCCGAGGTGCCCGCGGGGATCCCCGGCGCCGGAGGGGGTGAATCTCTTTTTCCCTCCTCCCCGCCCGGCTGCGCGTACGCCCCGTCCCTCGGCGTGGGCGCTCCATCAGCTCCGCCGGCATCTCCCCTCCTCCTCCTCCTCCTCCCCGCACACCCACACACTTTCCTCGTCCCTCCTCCCCGCCACTCCGCAGCAGAGTGCTTTTGCATCCTGTGCGGCTCCTGAGAAAGGAGGTGTGCGCCTTCTTTTTTTTTTTTTACCTCCTTTTTATTTTTAATTTTTGTTTTCTTTTCTCCAGAGCGGACCTTTTCGGAGGAGCAGCCGCAGCAGCCGCGGCCACGCCAGGACCGAGCAGGAAGGATGGCCGGGGGGCGCCTCCCGGGGCTGCTTTTCATCTTGCGTGAGTACCTGGGGGGCGAGTCGCGACGCGGAGCCCTATCGCGACAAGGCAGCCCCCGGCGCTGACAGAGACTCGGCGCTGTCACGGCACCGGTCCCGCATCACCTCCACCGGCTGCCACGTCTCCTCCACCTGCTCTGTCGCGACAGGGACGCCCCGTCGCGATGGAGTAGCTTGCTCAGGCGGGCTCGGGGGTGGCGGGGGGTGTTAGGGCGGGCGGCAGAGGCTCGGGGCGCCGCGCCCGGGGCTGCCGGCGCTCAGCCCCGCTGTGCCCGCAGACGCCGCGGCTCGCCTGGCCGCCGAGCAAGAAGTTGAAAACCTCTCCGGGCTCTCCCCTAACCCCGAGAAGGACATCTTCGTGGTGCGGGAAAACCGGACGACGTGTCTCATGGCCGAATTCGCCGCCAAGTTCATCGTCCCCTACGACGTGTGGGCCAGCAATTATGTGGATGTGAGTGGGGGCCGGGGGCGGCCCGGGGGGTCCGGGGCTCCAGCAGGACGCGGGATGGCAGGGGACGCACACACGCACGCATCTGCCGGTACTTTCGGCAAGTCCTTTATCCCCTCCGAGGATTTTCAGCCGGGGCAGTGGGGGGCCCGGGGGGAGTCGGGGGTCGCCCCGCTGAGCCCCGCTCCCCTCTTGCAGCTGATCACGGAGCAAGCCGATATCCCGCTGTCGCGGGGCGCCGAGATGAAGGGCAAGTGCGGCACGAACGAGTCGGAGCTGGAGCTCTCCTGGATGGACCAAGCGTACACCCTCAAACTCTCCTTCCTGAAGGTACGGGCTCCCCTCACGCCGGGACCTGGGGCGGGGACGAGGCGGCTCTGCGGGGGTCCTGACCGGCCCTGTCTCGGCAGGAGGGGCACAACACGTCCCGGGGACCGGAGGCGTCCTGGAGGCTCAGCCGGATCCAGTTCACCTACGACACCACCGAGCGCACCTACTTCAAGGATGCCGTCAGCCGTAAGCGCCCGGGCTCAGGCTTTGAGGCAGATCCCGGTGGGCGAGCGCGGGGCCGGGCTGGGAGGGGAGCTACTCGCTAAATGCAGCTTACGGGAAAAAGGAAACCCCAAACCCTCCCGACAAAGCCAGGACCAGCTGCCGGGTTTAAATAGTGTATATATATATATATATATATAAAATTTTATTTTAATTTTTTTCTCGATTGGTTTGGGGTTTTTTTTTTCCCTTGTTTTTAATCACCGTGGTTGCCGTGGAGGAAGAGCCCAGCTCTGCGGGTTTGCTGCGCCGCCAGGCTGTCCTGTGGGACCCAGGGCGCGAGGGGATGAGGCAGAGAGACACCTGGGCTGGAAAAGCTTGTCTCCTTTTCTGTGAGGAGATTGTTTTTTGACGTTAATCCTGATGATGGTTGCATAGGTGGGAAAGCAGCAGTTTCCCAAGATAACCGAGATTGACATTAGTATCATACCCCTACGCACCTCCGCACCCAGCAGCCTCCTCTTTTCTCACTGGGTTTCCATTCTTTTGGCTTTCATTTTATTTCATTTTGGCTCTGAAATCTGATGTCGTGAATTGAAAAATGAAATATTGTCATTTGCAAATCATTCTCCCTCAGGATTTTCCAACTCCAGTGAATACAGCGTTTAGAGTTGTTGCCATAAGTCATGCTGGGTTTGGGGCTGGTTTTCCCACTGGTGTTTCCACTGTTTGAGTCCCCAAAATAAAGAGCTGGCCGTGCCTCATCAGCCCCTGCCTATGCAAAGCACTGATTGTCTTTTTGTGCTGCTGGAGGGGAACAAAAGGCTGCAGAAGAGCGGGTGGTGGAAGATATCCCTCATCCCACCCAACTCAGCCGCACTGGGCCTTCGCTTGCAAAACGAGCTTGGTGCGATGGGAAAATGTTTTCTCGTAATTCATATTTGGGTGAAATCGTCACGCTGTATTTTCAGGAAAGGCTTTATGGCTTGTCTTGCTTTGTGGTGTGGTCCCCAATGGCACTGCTCCTTCCCACCTGGATTCAGAGCCCAGGTGCAACCTCATAAATGGTTGTTTCCCAAATGTAGGGAGTACAATCATAGTCCCGCGCTGAACCCTGAGTGTGAACAGGAACCATTTCTCTGATGCTGTGGACTCCAGGCGCTGTGACAGGAGCAGAGCTGGCGGCAGCAGAGCCAGCTCTGCCCTTTGTGGTGCAGTTCCATGTGCTGGAGCTGTGTGCTCCTGCTTGCAGGAGGCGATCCGGGTGTGGGAGCTGCCGTGGCTGTGTGGGGTGTCACACAAAAGCAGGGTCTCACACGGGGAGGACACTCCAGGAGCAGCAGGGCCACTGCTGCCGCATTGCGCCCCGGCCGTGTCACCCGTGTGTTCGGTTTGTGAAGGGTCCTGGGGCCAGGCCCTGACGTTTGTGTGTCCCCTGCGCAGCCGGGAAGCACACGGCCAGCTCGCACCGGCTCTCGGCCCTGGTGACCCCTGCCGGGCGCTCCTACGAGTGCCAGGCGCAGCAGACCATCTCCCTCGTCTCCAGCGATCACCAGAAGTCCGTGCAGCTCCTGCTGTCAGAGGTGCGGATCCAGCCCTTCGACATCCCCGCGGATTTTGTCTTCAGTGAAGGTAAGGAGGGGGCAGAGGCAAGTCCTGGATTCCCGAGGTGCTGATGCTGCCACGGCCTTTGGGGACGTTGCAGTGTACTGAAGGAATTTGGGTCTCACCTTATCCAGAGCAATGTTCCCCTCACTGCAGCATGTTACCAGTGTTCCCTGCAGTCCCTCCAACCCATTTCCTTGCTTCTGTGGTCCCCCAAAAGTCTTTTCAAATTCAGCCCAGCTGCCAAAACATGGGCTATCATTGTATGTACATTGGCTTCTGTAAGGACTTGCAGAGTCAGATTGCCAGCAAGCCCTAATGCAGCATCTCTGGGGAACCCTGTGAGGCTGAGGCATCTGCTCTGCAGCACAAAAATGTTTCAGCACAGCCCCAGGAGCTTCTTGGGGCTGCAGTGGCAGGAGACACTGCGGGTGCACTCTCCTGGCTTCAGTTTGATTAACATTCATTGCAAGGGTAAGGAAGTGTGACAGGGACTTCACTGAGGCTCCTCGAGCACGAAACACATGGGATGCTATTCCCTTTCTGGGAGTCTTTAACATCCATGGTGGATAAAAAAATCCCCAAGTGAGTTAAAATATGCTGTTTGTATCAAAGGGTTGCACTGGAGTTTTCAGCAATGCTACCGTGGGATAGGAATCCTGCAGTTTTAGCTTCCTTTATCCCAAGGAACCCATGGTGCTCCTCCTCCGTGGGTCCTCCCTGGCTTTCCCATCAGGTTGAATAGGGCAGTGTAATTGTGCTCACCTGGATTAGGTGAGACCAGTCCCATTTCATAGTGCTGCCTTAGCACTAAAATTAGTTAAGCCCTTCATTGTAACCAGGTGCAAATAAAATATGCAATAGCCAACTCTTTTAATAACAAGTTAGAGAATGGTAGTATTGAAGCCTAGCATTAAAAATGTAGAGCTTTATTATTTTGTATGTGGGAAGTATTTTGGAGCACAATAAAAGCCCAGCACTGACTGCAGAGCTGAGTGGTTGCACTCACGATGCACATCCTCTCACCGACGTAGTAAATTCATGCTGCTGCATGTGCTGGCTCTGGCAGAGCTCTGCCTGGCTGAATTACTCATGGCAAGGCCACTGTAATACTGAGTAGGTTTTATCTGTGGGCAGGGTTTTTTTGTATCAAAGTAGTACCATATTTTTCATAGGTTTACAGAGAGAAAAAGGTAGAACTTAATAGTTTGCTGTAATTTTTTTGTTGGGGTAGGTTTACCCCCTCTTTCCTTCTGTGGATCCAGGATTCAGGCATATAGGATTGGGCTGGACAGACCTTGAAGGCTGAGAAACAAGCATGTTTAAAATAAGCAAGTCTGTGTCTCTGTGATACCAAACTTTGAAATCCAAGAGCTCCCAGTTAACCAAACTCGGGGCTCATTGCCAAAGGAATCTATCTGCTGTTTTCATGATGTGCCTATTCCTGTCAGGCAGCAAATTTGTTTCTATTTTGTTCTGTCTTTTGTTGCTGTAGTTTGGTGAGTTTTTTTCCTCCAGTACACAAGAGATGATGTTGGTTTAACAATCTTTAAACACGTGGAGGGAATTCCTCCGGAGGAGGACAGAATGGCTTCTCTCTTTGTCAAACTCAATGGGGTTTTCTGTTGTCGTTGCTCTCATTATTTAATTACACTCCTTTTTGTTGAATTCCACTGGAAGTTAACCAGCAGAGAGCACCTGGAGAGGGAGGTCAGAGATCCTGGGAAGTGATTTATCAATGGAGCTCCATCCAAGGCTCTGCTGCTCTCCCAGCAGCACATTCCCACCAGCCAAGCTCATCCTCAGCACACACATGGCAGAACAGGATCCTTTGTAGGGTCTGAGAATCGCTGCCAATCTCAAGTTACAGTAATTAGCCTTCTCCTTTTTGGTTCATTAATTTCCCATTAGGTAAAATTCCTATTAATTATGAACAAGCTACAGAACATTTTAAAAAATTTTAGAGTAGAGAAAGAGACCTGCTAGAACAGAAGAATCACTGACACACAGGAGGGTTGGGGCCCTTTTTTCCACAAAGAAATAGGGGAAAGGTTTCTTCATAAGTTCTGACACTGTCCTGGCAGGGATAGGTTAAAAAGCTTGTAGAAAATGATTGTATTTTTTTTTTTTTTTTTTTTAATGCTTAAATTCATGTGCTGGAGTATTTTTTTTTTTTTAAGACACTGCTTCCAACCTTCACAAATTCACATTTATTTATTTATTTATTTATTTATTACATTTTTATTTTTCAGGACAGAAGCAGCAGCATTTTTTTTCATTCAGAGTTTGCTAATTTTTTTTAATAGGGGAAGTGTGTGTACATTTTTCAGCTTAGAAAATGAGTGCTGGATCAAGAGGGTGTGAGAAGATTTAAACTGATGAAAGAACCCCAAAGAAAGCCTTTTGACTTTATATCTAAAAATTTGAATATAAAGCAGTATGATGAAAAATACTAATATGAAGGGATATAATGGCTGAGAATCAGGGACTGGGATCTTGGAGTGGCTCAGAGGGAGCTGAGACCTCCCACTTGAGGGCCACATTTTCTTAAGGGTCCTTTGCGCCAAGATAGGCAGCCACTTTTTAAAAAGCACCTGGTCTTCCTTTTTTTAAGGTTTTTTTAAAGCTATTTACTTATAAACATCCATCTCAAAAATCTTGTCATGCCAGACAGAACTGGGCTGGTTTTCCACCCCTTTGGACAATCCCTGTGCTGATGCTCAGGCTCGTGCCTGCAGGAGGGCACTGTGCCTTTTGCCAGGCTTTTTTGCCAAGTTTGCTCTGCAGAAGGATTCTGCAAGAGGAAAATGGACTCTTAGGTGGTTTCGCAGCCTGGTACAGGAATCGGACGAGCACTCACCATAGAAACCGTGGCAGTACGTGAGCCTGGGAGGAGGCACAGCACAAAGGAATGGGGAGGAATGTACCTGAACACTTCCTTTGTGCCTGTCTGCAGTGGGTGTTCCACAGGGCAGGGACTGGGCTGACACCACCCTGGCAAAGGGGTGACCCCGCCGTGTTTGGGATGCAGCAAAACTTCCAGCATTGTCTGAACTTCTGTGGTTTTTTTTGCCAGGGACCTTTTTGCTTCCCTGGACCGAGGGAACCCAGTAATTTGGGAAATGCTGAGATCCCCATGACCTGGAGCGAAATACTGGGGAAAATTTGACAGAAAGGGCTATTTTCCTGCAGGGTCATTAATTTCAAAATTGTAGCTGTTCCCAGCGCAGTGGTTTTTCATTTGTCAAGCATCAACCTACCCATGCCTGATGGGGTCGAATGTCCAAATTTATCTGCCGTGGACATTATGCAAACCCTTCTCCCCTCCTCTTCCCCCTTTGCCTTTTCCTGTGCTGATGGAGCAGGAATGATACCTGCTGCCTGCCTGCCTGTCTCCCTCCGTGCTGTCTTGTGGACCTCAGTGCCTTTGCTTTGAATTCTTGGAGTGAAAAATGCCATATAAGTGTTAAAGTATGTTGTTATAAATGTGAAAATATTTTTATTTGTTGTAAAATGATGTGGTTTAACATGATATTAATTCATCCTCCTAGCAGTCAGCACCGGAGAAATCTCACTTCTGCTGCAGATTCCCATTTTCCCCTACAGTCTCAAAAGAGCCTAGCTCTTTGGTGATCTGCTCCAGAAGGAGAAAATGGGTGTTTCTGGCGAGGAGAAGGTGTGGGTAGAGCAGAGGCAGCTGCTCTGCCTGGGGGACATGCAGCGGGTCCAGCTGGTTTTGGGGATGTGCTACTGGAGACTGACAGCTTTGCTTGGCTTTTTTTCCCCCCCTTCCTCTTTATTATGGCTTTATTATTATTTTTATTTTATTTTAATAATCTTAAAAATAGTGTCAGGATAAAGAACTCTCTTCCTTGGCTGCTTGGAGGAGTTGACACCTCTTTGAGTCATGACACAGACACTTAAACATAGCTGTGGCTTTCTGTGGATCTCTGGCCATGTCCTCTGGCGTGTTTTGTGCCCTGCAGCTGGTTTGCTTTGGCAAAATTTGGTGGAATTCCAACGTTACAAGTGAGTGCTTTAGAGCTGGGTCTGTTTTCTGCACTGGTGCTTTTAGCTTTGCCTTCTCCACTGGCTGCAGCCTCCCACATCCAGCCCATTCTCCTGTAAATGGTGGAGTGTTCCTTTTTAGGGAAAGGTGCATGGAAAACCTGGTGAGTTTGAGCACAGGGGAATCCTCTCAGCTGGATTTCCAGCAGCTTGCTGTCCATCTTCTGTAGGGTTTAAGCTAAGCCACTTTCAGAACAAAAATCAGTGTCCAGCCACAGTGATGTCCTACTCATTGACACCTCAGCACACCCTGTCTGCAGCCATGTGGGGAGTGCACAGAAGCTTCTGGAGCTTGGATCCTTCCCATGGGAACGGTGCTGCTTTGAACCTGTGGGGAGAGGGGTCAGAGCAGCCCTGGCCCCACAGCACCGCCCTGTGTGTGGCTTTTCCTGCAGTCAGCTCAGCCTGGCTTTGTTTCCCTGGGAGCTGCTCAGGCCTTAACATCTTAAACTGGGAACAATTCCACAGAGCACTAGAAACCCAATTTTGGGAGCTAAGTAATAGTCAGGATTTTTTCTCCCATTCTCCTTACTACAAACAAACAAAACCCCTGCATTGCAGCAATTGCTGAATCGCCTGTGCCACAGTCCTGGTGATTAATCACTCCTCTGGTAAAACAGTGAGCAACTGGAAAACTGGAACTGAAAAAGGACATTCTTCTGTGTTAGACTACATTTCACTTTTGCTTTTTTTTTTTTATTTTTTTTTGCTTCACCTCATTTACAGCTTGAAATGTTTCCTGATGGCATCTCTGGGAGGAGGCTGCATTCCAGGACGGAGTGAAGCTCCTGGTGGTGCTGGCGCCACTGGAGATGGGTCTCTGCTGTCACCTCTTGCCTGGGCCTGGGGGTCTCTAGGTTTTTTCTGCTCTTTGCCACATGCTGTTAGATTTGTGGAGCATTTGCTCTTTGTGGTTATTGCAGATCTCTGCCATCAGTTGCCCAGGGAACCCATCTGGACAGTCTTTAGCAAGGGGGGGGAATTTGTGGTGCCCTTTGTGTTTGCTCATCTAACACACAGCCTTTCTATTTTCTCATTTGTTTTTCTTTTTTTCTTAAAGTTGTCATTGTTTTCAGTACATTTCTAATACAATGAGCCAGAGAATTGTCCTTCCTGTATCACGTACCCTTTTTTCTCCCCACCAGAACTGGCGTTTTCCTTCTTTTTACCTTGTCAGTCCCATCTCAGCAGCATGGGCTCTGCCTGTCTATCAGCACAGAGACGCAACAATCCTGAGGGGGAAAAAAGTGCATAATGATCCTGTCACTCAAGTCTGCAGCAGACTCTGGAATTGTAAGGGAGTTGAGCCAGGATTACCAGTGTATCATGTTTCCTGACCTTAGTGCCCTTTCCAAGCTCAATAGAAAAGTATTTTCCCATTGTATCACTATTTTCTAGTGTTTTATTAGGCTATAGCAGAGACTCATCAGCCAGAGACAAAAACCACTGGCAGGGCTCATGTTGTTCCTGCTCCTCCTTTGCCATATTTGATGGACAATGCAGGGTGCCCTTTGACATAGGCACACTTGCGTGTACTCTGCCAGGGCTGGGGCCGTGTCCATGGGGAGCTCATGGAGAGGGGGCAGCAATGCTGTTGAACCTCTGCCAACTTGCAGATAGAGAGGGAGTCTCTGGATGATGTGCAGGGTGAGTCCGGTGCAGAATTAAAGACTTACTGGTGCTGAGGCCTCTCCAGACTCTCCAACTGAATAAACAAAGCAGCTCTTCAGTCACTCAGGAAACTCGGACTTTGGCTGCCCCATCTCCAACGAGGCCGTCGCTGTGTGGCAGAGAGAGTTGAGCTTATGGGCATGAAAGTGTTTTTCCAGTGCGTGGGCTGGTTTGATAGATGCAGCCTCTCCCTGCATCCCTGCGTTGTGACTGATTCCTCTTTGCTCCAAAGCAACTGATTTCCCCCCCAGGGCTCTGCTGGCGGCTCCGTCCTGCGCGGAGCCGTGACCGGGAGCTGCTGCGGCAGCAGCTCAGCTCGGCAACGTCTCACCCACGCCCCTCTTTCCCTCTTTCTTCCCCTGCAGAACACAAGTGCCCGGTGGACCAGAGGGAGCAGCTGGAGGAAACCCTGCCCCTGATCCTGGGGCTGATCCTGGGGCTGGTTATCGTGATCACCCTCGGCGTTTACCACATTCACCACAAGCTGACAGCCAGCCAGGTGCAGATCCCTCGGGACAGATCTCAGTACAAGCACATGGGATAAGGGAGCAGGACCGAGCCACCCGAGCAGTTATCAGGTAGAAAAAGTAAAAACTTTTTTCTGTGGGCAAGGAAAGGTTCTGAGGGGGCAAGGGATGGTATTCACATCACCTAATCCTGAGTATTTCATGGAGACACTCAGGCTAAGGCTTGGCTTTAACAAAGATTCTGTAAGGAGGCTTGGTGTCTGTAGGTGGTTTGAGTACCTTCTTTAAGCAGCTGGGCTGATCATCTGGATACAGAAATGCTTCACATGTCAGAGTTTTGCACTGAGAGCACAATTAACTTTCTTTTTTTTTTTTTCCCTTTTTCCCATCTTAAGAGATTCTTACCTCCCCCTGCATCACTTTTGGAGCATTCAGCCCTCCATGTTCCTGTCCATGCAGGAAACAGGGTTGGGAGAGAAAGCCATTGCACAGGGTTAATTCAGTCCCTCTACTGAAGGGACTCAAACCACATCCCTAAATTTGCACTCATGTTAAGAAAAGCATGGAGGCAAATGCCGATGTGCTTTGGAAAAAAAACAAAAAAACAAGGTCAGTAACTCCAGTGGAGCAGATCACAGCTGTGGAGGTGACCCCACACTTGAGACTGAGTGAAGAAAGTTTGTTTTTGCTTTTTGAGCCACATCTGAACTAAACTCAGAAAAAAAAGAAAAAAAAAAAAAAAGTATTGACACACAAATTATAAAGTGCCGTGCTACTGCAAGTCAACTGAGAAATGCTTCTGGCTGGGCATCCTGCACGTATTGTGATTGTGGTTGAGATGTTACATTGCTACCTGCAACTGATAATTTTCACAACAAAATAAAAACCAAAAAAAAAAATAGAAAAAGGAAACAGTAATGTTAAAGTTACTCTGCAGATTATTCAGGTATAATCTATTGTAACAGAAAAAATATGAGGGAACTCTTCAAATCAATCCTTAAATGTAGAAGATTTTTAAAATTAATTAAAACTTGTGCATATATAATGCTTGATTTGCCTTCTTCATTTGAAATGATGTAAAATGCTGGGTACTCAGTCCATGATCCCAATGGAACTGGAACACAAATACATGATCTGAGTGGATGCCACATGTAGGATTTACTCCAGCAGTGGTTTTGCTGCAAATGGCTTGGTGAAGACACTATGGTGGTTCAGTAGTCTGTGATTTGTTAGTTGTCCCTAATATTCTTTTACCTCTTGGTTGTTTTTCCTGTGTGTTGTGTGGGCAGTGATGTGTTTTATTCTGGTACCGTCCAGTTCTCACTGAATCCTTTGACTCCTTTTGGCTCGGGTGTTACCTCAGCAGGAGTTAGTCCAGACCTCGTGTCAGTTTAGCGTATGGAAGGCACTTCCTTGTTCTTAAACTGATTTCATTCAGAGTCTTGATTGTTTTCTTTCAGCTTAAAAGTCAATCAAAGAAAAACAGTATTTCAATGTTGGAAAATGACAAGAGAAGAAACCTAACTGTTCTTTAATGCTGTAGTCTCCTTTGAAATTTATGGGTTTTTTTGATGAAGATGGCTGCAGCATAAAGCCTTCCTTTAGTCCTGCCTTATTCCTGGTCTCATTGCTATGCTCTACTTGGCTGTTTTCTCATTTGGATGCAAAAAGCAAAATTATGGCACTAAGAATGATTGTGGCTTTGCCTTTTTCCTTTAGAACTCCAGTGAAAGGGTCCTGGGTGAGCTTTAGACTGACCAAGTGTCACTGCCTACAATAAGCTGATAATTAAAAAAGAAAACAAAAGGTTCTTTCAGAGGCAATTAGAAAAAAGCCAGAGGTAGCAGGAGGGTTTAAAGGGTTAAAGGTTCATCCTTAATAGAGAGGAGCTTTGTCCTGCGTCACCCTTGTCTGCCCTGAGGCCAGAAAGGCTGTCCCAGCCAGCTCCCATCAGCCTGGCACATCTGCGACTGTGACATCCCAAAGAATAATAAAATACAAAAAGGAAGCCAACAGCTGAGCTGCAGATGCCAGAGGAGCCCCTCCACTGCCATTTGTCTCCTGGATAGGCCATTCTGACTAAGGGGCTGTGGGAATGATGGGAGCCCCACTGGAGCCATCCCAGTCGCTCAGAGGACATTCCCACCTGGCTGGCTTCCTCCCTTGGCAGAGGGGGAAGTTCAGGGAGTTCACATGGAGCTGCTGAAGGCAGCAGATCCTGGGGCTGGCTGAGGTGCTGAGTGTCAGTACAGGAGAGGCAGTGGCTGGGGACACCGTCCCCAGGCTGCTCTGGGAGGTGGCTCTGCCTTGTCCAGGTAAAGCTGCTGCTGGGCTCCACTCCCTTGGTGTTGCACCCCGTGAGTGAGACCTGCCTGCTGTAACAAGGAGGTGCTCCCTAACATCTGTGTGGATTTAAGCTGGAAAAAAGGCCGATCTGTGGTGGCCTCTGTGAGCTGTTTTTAATTCACCCTGCACTGATCCTGTCAGGGCACTCACTGGGACTGTCCCTGCCTGACCCCAGAGCACTGAGGTGGTAGCAATGGCCATGGGATGGGGGCAAAGCCCCCCAAAAGCTGATGCAGCTCCTCTGCCTGCCTGAAGGACTGCTGCTGCTTTTCATGTCAGGCGAGGGTTTTCCTTAGGAAGCACTTGGCATCACCTTCAGGGGGCAAGTGTGTCTGTAAACTATTAGGAACAGAGTCCCAGGAATGCAATAATTATTTCTTGATTTTCTAAACTGATAGAAAATATTTTTGTTGGACTAAAATGTTTTTGCTTTTTAGGGAAGGAAAAAGAAATAATAATTTCACCTCAGTGACAATTTGTGTCCCAGACTGATGCAGTTTGGTTGAAAAAAAAAAGTTATTTAAGGTTTTGGGTTAAAACCTTTAAAATCTTTTAGTTCTCTCCATCCTTTTGTTCCTATTTACTAAAATTGATGTGAATTCGCCATTGCTTTAAGCTTTTCAAGCCTATTTATGAAAAATTATTTATGCAAGAGATTACGTCCAGCTTCCCTCCTGCCTGTCAAACTGCAGCAGCATCTTGAGGATGGCCGCACTTTGTTGTGATTTAATTTTGTATTTAGCTTTATTGATGGCTTTTTATGGGTGAGCTGCAAATTGAAAGCTTTGCTTTTTAGATGTTTATGAACACAGCAGTAGGAGGAGGATAAATACACCTTATCGCCCTACTGAGCTCTGTGAGGACCTGTAATAATTAAGCACTTACTAAAGCAGCTGCTAATGACAGAGTACTTGTGATTAGAACTTTAATTATAAATTATGGATGTGTTGCTGAGGAGGGGGCTGACATAGCCAGTAAATGTCCTGGCCTCTGCTGCTATGATTAGGAGTAGTTTTAGAACAGAGCTCGGAAAAAGCCATCATTCCTTAGTGACAGGTGGGAATAATTTCACTGGAATATCCCACCATACCTGGAGCACAGCCTTGGCTGCTGAGTGAATGGATGCTCTTCACAAGCCTTACTTGTTTTTAGCTGATAACATTACATTTTTTTGATGTATTTCATTTTTCATTGTATTTCATTTCAGTATTTACTACAGATACCAAAAATAATAGAAATCCTCATTTTTAAGATTTGAAAATAGCAAATAACATTGTAGATTCATCAGCTGACTGGTGCTGCTGGGGAAACTGGGAGGAATTGCCAGCAGTAGGTGTGAGAGATCAACAGCTGTGAGCTAAAAATCTGGGATGTGTGAGGCAAAAGAAGAAAGGAATTATTTAGGGGGCAGAGAAAGGAAGGTGGAAATGCACTGACACTTAGAAATCACTTGGGGCGGCTCTATAAATCACTATTGCTATTTATATATATGTATGTGTATTGTACACATGTGTATCTTGTGTATATACAAGCACTTTTTTCTTTGTTATCTGCTTGGTCCAGTACTGTGGGACTGAGTCAAATCTATAAAGCAGAGAAAAGGCATGAAGGAAAAAGCCACAACACCGAAACTTAAAGCGTTTATTAATGAATTTATTTAACTTGCATGTGCATTGTCTCACCAGTAGCTGGTGTTCACAAAAAAAATCCTTTGAAATCGACAAAACTCTCAGTAAACTTGATGAACACTGTTTAAAGTATCTAATGATAAGAAAGTTGCAGAAAATTCTTCATTTGTACAGCCTAAAATGTGCTGAATATTGAAGAAAAAACTCCCACCAACCCCCTTTTTTTAAATTCAAAGATGGTTAAAAAAGGTAATTTGTGGCTAGTACTAAGTTGTGCCGTTGCCTGAACTGGTGCAGCCTGGTTTCCTGAGTTGTCAAGCCTACAAAAGAGAGCCCTGGGAGGCTGTGGGTGCTCTGGGCGCTGGGGCAGCGGGAGCCAAACACGTTTTCTTCAGTGTCTTCTTCAAATGTGCAAACAGGGGTAGGGAGAGAGAGCAGTGGGGATAAGACACTGATGTAACAACAGCTGTTCCATGTTCCAGATCATCCTTATCTCCTTTTTTCTTACTTTTTTTGTTTTTAATTGCTTATCTCCCTCCAAAGATTCTTTAAGGGCAGAACTAAAGGAGCTTCTTTACTATTGGCAACTCTTTTCTCCCAGAGGAAGATCTTTAAGCAACAGCTCCTGCCAGGTTTAGATGTCTGGTTATAATTTACTACAATAAATAACAACTAATTTATTAACTATGAAATTCCATAGTAAGAAAAAAACTGTGTTTTCACAAAGTTGGCTTTGTGGTTCTGAAAGATACCATAAAATGAGGTCAGTAAGAAAAAAAAACAAACTTGAAAAACATGGCTTTTGTATTATAGGTAATTAAAAACAACTAATCATTTATAAATAAAATTAGTTTCTCATTGAAATAATTATGAAGCACTTCTAAAATTTTTAAAGGCAAATCTATTTAGGCCTACAGTTAACATGCAAAGTCATCCACCAAATAACACAAAATTGTACTGCAGTAGTCAACTGTTGCATCAACATTCAGAAAGGTCTAGACAGCAGCACGACTTCTCCTCTATGGCAAACACCTGGCAGCACATCCCAAGCCATCCCACCCCATGGCTCTGCCTGAGCTCCAGGGATCCCTCTGGTCTGGGAGCAGAAGTTCCTGCCCTCCCTCTCCACTGCCAGAGCGTGACAGAAATGCTGGAGGCTTCTGTGGTGGCATAAAAAGGGAGGGATGGCCCCAGCCCGGGAGACCCCTGGGGCCGAGGCTGGGAGGGGGGAAAGGGAGACCCTGACCATGGCTGGCCCTCAGCAAAGCTGGGGCTGCCACTGTCACCAAGTGCCCCAAGCCAGGTGCTCCTGCCAGCATCAGCTATCCTTGGCTCTTCCAGCTGCCATAAGGGTGGGATGAGCCCTCTCCTCACCCCATGGGAAATCTGCAAAACCTTACAACTTCCTAAAGGTGGTTGTGGTTTCTTTTTTTTTCTTTTTTTTGTTCTCCTGTTTTCAAAAGGGTTATAAAAAGTAGGAAACTTCATCTTCTCAAATTCTCGCTAAGTTACACTTATTACTTCAACTAACACAACAGTTACATGACAAAGTACTGCAAGTTATCAAAACGTACTGTACAGAAAATTACAAACTCGTTGCAAAATACATTGCGCTGCTCTGACCAAGATAAAAAGTGCTTTGTTTTGTCAGAAAAGTGTTCTTGTGAAACAGAAGTGCCGTATCCTGCAGTAAAGTTTAGGTGTTTAACTCTGGCTGTGCTCTCCTCTGCTAAATTACCTTTCCACCGTTGGCATTTGGTGCCTTCAGCCTGGCTGGCCCAGCAGACAGCAGTGCTGGGAGCGCCGGAGCGTGGCCGGGATTGCTCCCTGTCCCTGGCACGCCGGGAGGCACAGAGAGCACGGCCTGGCCTTTGGGGTTCTCTGTACACCACAGGATTTCCACGGGGCTGCTTTCCTTCACAAGCTTTTCCTCCTCCCTGCCTGCAGAGCCCGCACAGCCGCTGGCATTCCCACAAGCCGTGAGCCAGGCTCTGCACTGACCTCTTCCCAAAAAGCCTCAGCGATGCCTGTGCTGCCTCATGAGGGGCACGATGCAGGAGGGGGGCCCAGCCAGTTTGAGGAAGGGGTGTCTCAGCAGTTCCTGTGCCGTGGCTCTCTGTGAGGGCTCCCGCACCAGCATTGAGTCCAGGAAGCCCCGGAGGACCGAGGAGACCTGAAACACCACAATGGCATTAGGGGAGGACAAAACCAGCCAATTCCAGCTGTGCTGGCTCTGTGCATGCTGTTTTCTTGGGAAGGCAAGGGCCACTCGGATCTTCCCTATTGCAACAGCTGTGCTGAGCTGAAGGGCTGTGGGTCTTTGCTGTGCAGCTGATATTTGAAGTATTTGGGTATCACTGGGGTGCAGAAGAGCATTAAGGTAGGCTGAGGGTCCAGGTCTGATGGAAATACACCCAAACTGGGAACTGCCCAAAGGCTTTGGCACCTCACACAGATATACCAACCCACCTGCAGCAGGGCCAGTGAGCTGAGCTGCTCTGATCCTTGGGTAGGGTGGGAAGCACAGAGAACCTGAGGCTGTGCTCAGCTCCTTTTGCCATCACTGGCTGCAAAAGCAGTGCCAGGGTTAGGCACAAACAAGGTTGTGACTGATGGCCTCACCTCCACTCCACAGCAGTCCTGTGTAGGACGCACGGCTCCAGGTGGCCCCTTAGAGATATAAGTTACCATTTGGGCATGCAGGGTGTGCCCACAGTGTTAGTGACCCCTGGGGCAGGCTGACCTTGTGCACGTCCTTCACGCGGGGCGGGAGGTTGTCCCGGATGCGGCGCATGGCCTGCAGTGGCGGCTCGTTGAAGTAGGGCGGCTCCCCATCGATCATCTCGATCACCATGATGCCCAGGGACCAGATGTCCACCTGCAACACACACGGGGCTCATGAGCACTGCTGACACTGTGGGGACCTCCACAGCACTGGGGACAGTGCAGACCCCGGAGCTGGCTCATGCTGCTGCCTGCTGCCAGCCTGAGCCAGCAGTGTGAGAGCTGGCACCATCCATCTTTCTTTCCTAACCAGCCAACCATGATTTTTCTTCTGAGCTGTGAGTGCCTTGACAAAACAGATTAGCAGGGGCTTACAAACCTGGGTCTGTAGCTGGTTTAGGTGCTGCTCACTGGAAGCTCCATGCCTTGGAGAGGCTGTGTCCTGCTGCCCATTCCAGCTGCACTGATTTGCACCCACTGAATGCCAACTCCAGGCTGGCTCTGCAGCTGCTGGAGAGCAGGGTACACTTCAGCTGCTGTGAAATCACTTACTCCATTCCCCTGAAGCTTAAAGACTACGGGAACTCCATTCAAGACCCCAAGGCAAACACAAGCACTCACTACACTCAGGCTTGTTAACAGCCAGCACAGGTAGCACATTATGTAAGACACGTGGAAAGTGATTCAGCTCCAGCTCAAAAAAAATTTTTTTTTCTTAGTCCTGGCTGCAGAACTGCTCCAGAATCCCAACCCTCTGATGGCTGTAATTCCTGTCATTTACCAGCCCAAATACAGCCAGAGCCAGTTCATTCTGCTTTTGCTCTTTTGCCAACACTATCCTTTAGCTTAAATCCCTTTTTTCCCCTTTCCCTTCTAGTGGGGAAACTTAATGTAGCCCTAAGTTCAGCCACTTTATAATCCCCCTAAGCTATTAATGAGCTAATAATAGTTGATGCTATTATCTCTGGAATGTCTTCTACAACAGCACAGATCCTGGGTAGAGAGCAGTGCCTGCAGGGTGCTCTTAGTGTGCCATGCCAAACCAGTGTGAGGATGGAGCAGCTCCTGCTCAGCTCATCTCCCCTTCCCTGTGTATATCTGCATTTCTAGATATCTCTATTCTATACAGGTATGTCTATGTGCACCTGTGGGCAAACACACCCATGTCCCTGGCTCTGTCTGCTGGCAGGGTCGAGCTCTGCAGCTGCTCCTCTCAGCACTCTCAGGCAGCAGTTCTGTCCCCACGCTGAGGGAGGAGCAGAGGCAGCCCTGTCCCCCTGGGGAGGTGTGAGTCACTGTCAGGGCTGAGCTCGGCACAGGGATTGCTCTTCCCAGGCTGTTGTGACTCACAGCTGCCTGATGGATGGGGTATGGCACTGCAGAGCTGCCAGGTCCCCCCACCTTGCTGGGCTCCTCTGAAGGGTTCCAGTAAAAACTTGTGTGTTGCCTTTCTCAGAACATCTGGCAGTGCTTGAAACAGCTCCCACAGAGGTGCTTTTCCTGCCCTTTTCTCTCAACTGATGACAGCAATGACTGCAAGGAATGAGCCCATGTGGAGGCCAATCCTCAACCACAGAGGGTGGCAATGCAACCCACCCAGCTGGGCCTGAGTTTGGGACCCTACAGGACCCGTGCTTCCACTGGAACTCCTCCAGAGGAAAGGAATGGCAGGCTTTGGCTGGATGAAAGCAGTGGCCCTGTGCAAATACAGGGGCTGGGATGGGGCTGTGCAGGAGGGGCGTGTGAGGTGGCTGCTGTTTTGGCACATGCAGGTGTGCACACCTGTGACTCCAGCTCCAGACCACAGGCTTCATAGTAAAGAGCAGCAAAGGGCCTTTCACAACGTGCAAATGAACCCAGTTTCCTTTACTACAGCACCCCAAGCCAAAATATAGAAAAGCATTACACGGCTAGAGTACTAAATGGAGTTGTTATTTAATAACTTCATTTTGGGGAAATACTTTCAAACCAGGCAGGCTGCAGCACTCTGGGGCAAACGTAATTGCTGCTGTTTAGCATAGATGAGCAAATGCTTCTGAACTGCACAGCTCTGACAGAGCTCCATAGGGTTGGGACATCCTCCCCTGCAGTGCCTGCTGTGCTCACCTCAGTGCCCCAGGGAGTTGGGACATCCCCCTGCAGTGCCTGCTGTGCTCACCTCAGTGCCCCAGGGAGTTGGGACATCCCCTTCAGCAGTGCCTGCTGTGCTCACCTCAGTGCCCCAGGGAGTTGGGAATGCCCTCCTGCAGTGCCCAATGTGCTCACCTCAGTGCCCCAGGGAGTTGGGACATGCCCTCCTGCAGTGCCCAATGTGCTCACCTCAGTGCCCCAGGGAGTTGGGACACCCTCTGGAGTGCCTGCTGTGCTCACCTCAGTGTCCCAGGGAGTTGGGACATCCCCTCCAGCAGTGGCCAGTGTGCTCACCTCAGTGCCCCAGGGAGTTGGGACATCCTCCTGCAGTGCCTGCTGTGCTCACCTCAGTGCCCCAGGGAGTTGGGACATCCCCCTGCAGTGCCTGCTGTACTCACCTCAGTGCCCCAGGGAGTTGGGACATGCCCCTGCAGTGCCCAATGTGCTCACCTCAGTGCCCCAGGGAGCTGGGACATCCCCTCCAGCAGTGCCTGCTGTGCTGACCTCAGTGCCCCAGGGAGTTGGGACATGCCCCTGCAGTGCCTGCTGCGCTCACCTCGGTGCCGTAGGGCAGGCGGGATATCACCTCCGGTGCCATCCAGTACGGTGTCCCAACCAGGGATTTCCTCCTGGGGACCTCCTTTGACACTTGGGCACAGAACCCGAAGTCGGACAATTTTATCTGTGAAAAGAAGAAGTGAAAGCCCCTCTTGAGTAACAGGACAAACTCCTCCAAGGCGCACCTGCAGCTGCAGTGACAGGGATGGAGCTGCAGCATTTTCTTTGGACAGGACAGCAGCCCAGCTCTGGGGGAGTGTCTGGAGATGGAAGCACAGGAACACACAGCTCATTAAAATGAAGGGGAGATGTAGGAGAGTGGTAGTGGTGCTCATTCCTGATTTCATCTGTCACAGCCCATTGCCTCTCCACCAGCAAAGGATGTGGAGGTGATAAATGGATTATAACACTTAAAAATAGATGGAAAAAAATATTCCAAACAGAACCCCCATGTTTGTGGCTATGCATGTGTATTACCCAGTAATATACATATTCCAAGTGACACACACCCCTCCTGTGGTTAGTACCAGCTTGTACAATCTCTGCCAGAAAATGTGGGAAACAACTGACATTAGCCCGTTCCTTTTTATCACCCACAGAAAATAAAACCCCTTCCAATGGTTCCTCATGCCCAGGACTTCACACTGTGGACTATCACTGAAGAAGCTGCCATCTTTATGCAGCAGGAGAGCTAAGCTGGAGAAGGCAGGGAGACTCCTTGCCAAAGAGTTAACCTGTTCCCTTTGCTTGGGAACTCAGGAATTAGTACTGTCCTTGAGTTGCTGTGGCAGTGACCTGAAATAGAAATAATGGGATACACAAGCACTCCGGAGAGCAGCTCTTGCTGCATCATGTGCCTGGCTCACACTTCTATGACGTTTTTTTTTTTTAACAACAAAAATTATGGAAAATTATCACCTCCTCCCTCCCTGTCACTGTACAATGCCAAGGTGAAAACTCTAACCACAACAAGCTGGTCTGAGGGTTGGTGGCATCACCCCCTTCCAGAAACAGCTTGTTCCTTAAGGCTAAAATATTTTTTTAACCCTCCAAGTATTTATTTGGAGGCCTGGAAGCTCTCAAAGGGATTTTCCTGGACATTCTCCTAACCTCCATCACTGGAGTTCAATGGTGACCTATGCCCAAGATCCACAGGCTGTGTATCCCACCAAGTACTCCGTCTCTGGGGATATAAAGTGAGCCCAAACAGCCCCAGGAAAATTGGAGGGGGAAGCTGCATAAATCCCTGCATTGTTTATACATATTGTCAGCACTCACTTGTTTTCTTTTGGATTCAGCACAGACATTACTTTTTTTTAAAGTTATGGGTATTATTTTTAACAGAATTATGAAATGATTGTTGGTATTTCTAAAACAAAGCCAATAATAGCCGAGTCCTCCACGCTAAACGTATTTTTCAGTTTACAGGATGAAGAATGGAAGAAATAATGCATATTTTGGAAGCAGAGCCCAATCTTCTTTTGTAGGAGCATGTTGTGGTTTGAAAGCAAAATGAATGAGAGGCTCCAAGTCAGAGATATCATTTAATAAGAAGGTAAAAAGGTAAAAGTAAAATAAAATAAATGCAATAACACAAAGGATCACTGACAGAGTCAGAATACAACCTGAGCAGGATGGTGGAAGCAGTCCAGGTGAGGTGGTCTTCCTGAAGTAGTGATCCTGTAGAAAGGTCTGGTAGCCCTGCTCCTCGGGGAATCCAGTGGATAAGTGCTCTTGCACTGTCCCACATACCAGCTTATATCCAGGTGAGAATGCTTGGCTCCTCCCCCTGGGCAGAGCATCTCACAATAGCATGAGGAGTGTGAAGTGGGTCCTTGATGGCCCATTAACAGAGATAACCCCTGGAGGGAGTTACCTGTGACTCATGGGCCAGGCGTTAATGGGCCATTAGCAGAAGACACTCCAAAGGTCATTAGCAGAAGACACCCCAAAGGTCATTAGCAGAAGACACCCCAAAGGCCATTAGCAGAAGAGGCAGGGGGCTTGGGAAAACACTAGCCCACCTGGTTTCAACAGTTCATGAAGATGGTGATAGAATAAATACTTCGTGTACATCCTACACTGCAACCCAGGACATAATCCACCCCTTATTCTATTACCATCTACATCATATCCAAATCAATTCATTCTTACAAAGATATGCATATACATAGAGAATAAAATGTTACACACTGTTCTCACTTAAAATTAAGTCTCCCTGTGGTACACAATGGGTTTCCCCATCTTTCTGCATTACCCAGCAAGTGTGACCAGGTCCTTGAGCAAAGACAATCCCACGGATGGGTCTGCCTTTTCCTGAGGCGGGATTAATCCAAACAGTCTTCCCTAAAATGCCTTTCATATGTACTGCAGGGACTTTATCTCCATCCACTGTGTGCAAGGGCTCAGACTGGGCAGGACCACCTTGATTAATAGACCTTTGGGTGTTGACCATCCAGGTAGCTTTTGCTAAGTTCATTTCCCAGTTCTTGAAGGTCCCCTCGCCAAGTGCCGTGAGGGTAGTCTTTAGTAGTCCATTGCACCGTTCAACTTTTCCGGCAGCTGGTGCGTGATAAGGAATGTGATATATCCATTCAATACCACGTTCTCTGGCCCAGGTGTTTATAAGGCTGTTTTTGAAATGGGTCCCATTGTCCGACTCAATTCTCTCAGGGGTGCCGTGTCTCCACAGGACTTGTTTTTCCAGGCCCAGGACGGTGTTCTGGGCAGTGGCATGAGGCACAGGGTAGGTATCCAGCCATCCAGTGGTGGCTTCCACCATGGTCAGCACGTAGCGCTTTCCTTGGTGGGTTTGGGGAAGGGTGATGTAGTCAATTTGCCAGGCTTCGCCATACCTGTACTTCAGCCATCGTCCACCATACCACAGAGGCTTCACTCGCTTGGCCTGTTTGATTGCAGCGCAGGTCTCACAGTTGTGGATGACCTGGGAGATGCTGTTCATAGTAAGGTCCACCCCTCGGTCACGGGCCCATCGGTATGTCGCATTTCTTCCTTGATGACCAGAGGCATCATGGGCCCAATGAGCTAAGAACAGTTCTCCCTTGTGCTGCCAGTCCAGATCCACCTGTGATACTTTCACCTTGGCAGCTTTGTCCACCTGTTCGTTGTTGCGATGCTCCTCATTAGCCCGGCTCTTGGGTACGTGTGCGTCCACGTATCGAACCTTCACGGTCAGTCTCTCTACTTGGGCAGCGATGTCCTGCCAAATGTCAACGGCCCAGATGGGTTTTTCTCTGCGCTGCCAGTTGGCCTTTTTCCAGCGATTCAGCCATCCCCACAGAGCATTAGCTACCATCCATGAGTCAGTGTAGAGATAGAGCCTCAGCCATTTCTCTCGTTCAGCAATATCCAAAGCCAGCTGGACAGCTTTAAGCTCTGCAACCTGACTCGACCCACCTTGTCCCTCGGTAGCCTGTGCAACTTGTTGTGTGGGGCTCCAAACTGCAGCTTTCCATTTCCGGTTAGCGCCTACAATTCAACAGGAGCCATCAGTGAAGAGAGCGTATTGTCTTTCAGTTTCTGATAGCTCATTATATGGTGGGGCTTCCTCAGCACGTGTTACTTGCTTTTCTTCTTCTTCAGACGATAATCCAAAATTCTCACCTTCTGGCCAGTTTGTTATAACTTCTAGAATCCCAGGGCGATTTGGGTTTCCAATACGGGCGCGCTGTGTGATGAGAGCAATCCATTTGCTCCATGTGGTGTCAGTGGCGTGATGTGTGGAGGGAACCTTTCCTTTAAACATCCACCCCAGCACTGGTAATCGGGGTGCCAGAAGCAGCTGTGTTTCAGTGCCAATCACTTCTGAGGCAGCTTGAACTCCTTCATAGGCAGCCAAGATCTCCTTCTCTGTGGGAGTGTAGTTGGCTTCGGAGCCTCTGTAACTTCGGCTCCAGAATCCCAATGGTCGGCCTCGAGTCTCCCCAGGCACCTTCTGCCACAGGCTCAAAGACAGACCGTTGTTCCCGGCTGCAGAGTAAAGCACATTCTTCACATCTGGTCCCGTCGTGACTGGGCCAAGGGTTACAGCGTGAGCAATCTCTTGTTTGATCTGAACAAAGGCTTGTTGCTGTTCAGGGCCCCAGTGGAAATCGTTCTTCTTGCGGGTAACCAGATAGAGAGGGCTCACGATCTGACTGTACTCAGGAATGTGCATCCTCCAGAAGCCTATGGCACCTCGGAAAGCTTGTGTTTCCTTCTTGTTGGTAGGTGGGGACATGGCAGTGATCTTGTTTATTATCTCTGTGGGGATTTGGCGACGTCCATCTTGCCACTTGACTCCCAGGAACTGGATTTCTTGAGCCGGTCCCTTAACCTTACTTCGTTTAATGGCAAAACCAGCTTTCAACAGAATTTGGATAATCTTCTCTCCTTTCTCAAAGACCTCCCCTGGGGTGTTCCCCCATACGATGATGTCGTCGATGTACTGCAGATGTTCCGGAGACTCACCCTTCTCCAGTGTAGCCTGGATCAGCCCATGGCAGATGGTGGGGCTGTGTTTCCACCCCTGGGGCAGTCGGTTCCAGGTGTACTGCACGCCCCTCCAGGTGAAAGCAAACTGGGGCCTGCACTGTGCTGCCAAAGGAATGGAGAAGAAGGCATTGGCAATATCAATGGTCGCATACCACTTTGCTGCCTTGGACTCCAGCTCATATTGAAGCTCTAACATGTCTGGTACGGCAGCGCTCAGTGGTGGCGTGACTTCATTCAGAGCACAGTAATCCACTGTCAGTCTCCATTCTCCACTGGACTTACACACAGGCCATAATGGGCTGTTGAAAGGTGAATGAGTCTTACTGACCATCCCTTGGCTCTCCAGTGTACGAATCATCTCACGTATGGGAATCACAGAGTCTCTGTCAGTGCGGTATTGGCGGCGGTGTACTGTTGTGGCAGTTGGTACCTGCTGTTCTTCGACTCTGAGCAGTCCCACAGCAGAGGGGTCATCTGAGAGACCAGGCAAAGTATTCAACTGTCTGATGTTTTCTTTCTCAACTGCAGCTATCCCAAAAGCCCAGCGATATTCCTTCGGGTCTTTGAAATATCCATACCTGAGATAGTCTATGCCGAGAATGCATGGGGCCTCTGGGCCAGTCGCGATGGGGTGTTTTTGCCACTCGTTCTCAGTTAAACTCACTTCAGCCTCTAATACAGTCAGTTCCTGGGACCCTCCTGTCACCCCAGAAATAGAGATGGATTCTGTTCCTACATACCTCGATGGCATCATGGTACATTGGGCCCCAGTGTCAACCAACGCCGTATATTTTTGTGGGTCAGATGTGCCAGGCCATCGGATCCACACAGTCCAGTAGATCCGATTATCCCTTTCCTCTTCCTGGCTAGAGGCATGGCCCCCCTATTCCTGGTCATGGCATATATTGTTCTCCTCCTGTACATATGTTTCTGAGGTCCCTTCAAGAGGATCAGTCAAGAGGATCATCATTCCTGTACCGTCTGGAGTTCTGAGAGACTGGGGCAACCTTGATTCTAGATGGGCTTCTTGTGGTACGTGTTCCTCTTTTCAGTTCATGTACTCGGGCTGCTAAGGAGGAGGTGGGTTTTCCATCCCACTTCTTCATGTCTTCTCCATGCTCTCGAAGAAAAGACCAGAGGTTACCTCGTGGTGTGTATCCTCTCTCCCTGGCTGGGGGACGCCTGCTCCTAATGGCAGAGACTCTCGTCTGCTCTGGTGAGATATGGTAAATTTCTTCCTTAAGTTCTTTTAATTTCTGATGGCCTTCTTCAATCAAGCTCCGGACTTGCTCAGCCAGTCGCATTTCCACAGATGAGACATGGATACGAACTGGGGCGGTGACAGTGTCCTCATAAATTCTTAATTTATTAGCCAAGACACCCACCTTGTCCTCACCTTCCCTCCACTGCAGTGTTGCCAAGTAACGTGAGTGCATCTCTGGTCCAAGCCGTGCAAGTCTCAGCCACATCCGTGATGTGCACTGGACATCATCTGGGTTTTTAGGAAATCTCTCGTTTTCTGAAAAAATGATCTCCAGTACAGCCAATTCCCTCAGGCATTGGATACCTTGTTCTATTGTGCTCCATTTGCCTTGGTGCACTTGGAGGTCTTCTTTACAAAGGTATCTGTCTTTCACACTTGTTAGCAGTCGCTGCCAGAGGCTGAGAGGTTCTTGGGTTTTCCCAATCCCCTGGTCAATGACCACATCCCGGGACAGCGATCCCAGTTGCCTGGCCTCAATTCCATCCAGAATGGTGTCATTGGCTGCAGCGTCCCAGATGTGGAGCAGCCAGGTCAGGATGGACTCGTTGGTCTGGCGGGTGAATTCCCTTCGTAGGTCACGCAGCTCACCCAGGGATAGAGAGCGAGTAATAATCTCTATCTCTGTTTCTTCTGCTGGCTGCAAAGGTCCTGCTGCATCCTCGTCAGTCACTACACGGACTGATTTGCTCCTTGACTTCTTTTTCTGAGTGATGGCAACTGCTACTAGTTTAGGTTGTTCCGGTTCAGTGACGGTTTGTGTGGAGATGCTGACGGCATCTTTGGTTCCTTTCTGCTCTGTGACAGTCTGCGTAGACGTGGACACTGTTGATTCACTTTTGGCTTCTTTCTCCTCTGCGATGGTCTGTGTAGATGAGGACACTGTTGCCTTGTCTTTGGTTCCCTTTTCCTCTGTGACAGTCTGTGTAGACGCTGATGCTGTTGCTTTGCTTCTCTTTCCTTCTTCCTCTTCCTTAGGAACACGCTGTATCACACCAGGTAGTGTTTTGATCCTAAGCATGGTGCAGAAAAGACAAAGGGCTGTGCAGAGAAGACAAAGCAGGACTAACAATAACATAATACTGTCCTTGGCATCCAGAGGGTACTCAATATTTTCAAAAACTGCTGTGTGATGCCTGAAAAGCTGGACAAAATCATTCTTTACTCCTCCCCACAGGGGCTGAGTGAGATTGTTGAGGCCCCAGATGTAGCATCCTAGACCAGGACACGAATCCAAAACTGGGTATATATTCTGAATGCTGTTCATTGCCTCAGAGTTTATCAAGCAATGGACATAATAGACCAATAAGGCAATTTTAGTACCATACCCTGGTGTACGCAGGAGCATTAAGACCGGCAGATAATCCCCCTGTGTGGAAAAATATAGAGAGATGGGTATAAGACACATGTAAGCATGTTGAGCATCATAGCAAACAGGTGTCTTCTCAAATACAAAACTGTAGTTCTGACTTTTCTCAGTGCCTCTGCCCCACGTTGGGCACCAAAAAATGTTGTGGTTTGAAAGCAAAATGAATGAGAGGCTCCAAGTCAGAGATATCATTTAATAAGAAGAAAGGTAAAAAGGTAAAAGTAAAATAAAATAAATGCAATAACACAAAGGATCACTGACAGAGTCAGAATACAACCTGAGCAGGATGGTGGAAGCAGTCCAGGTGAGGTGGTCTTCCTGAAGCAGTGATCCTGTAGAAAGGTCTGGTAGCCCTGCTCCTCGGGGAATCCAGTGGATAAGTGCTCTTGCACTGTCCCACATACCAGCTTATATCCAGGTGAGAATGCTTGGCTCCTCCCTCTGGGCAGAGCATCTCACAATAGCATGAGGAGTGTGAAGTGGGTCCTTGATGGCCCATTAACAGAGATAACCCCTGGAGGGAGTTACCTGTGACTCATGGGCCAGGCGTTAATGGGCCATTAGCAGAAGACACTCTAAAGGTCATTAACAGAAGACACCCCAAAGGCCATTAGCAGAAGAGGCAGGGGGCTTGGGAAAACACTAGCCCACCTGGTTTCAACAGTTCATGAAGATGGTGATAGAATAAATACTTTGTGTACATCATACACTGCAACCCAGGACAGAGCACAAGAGGTTTTGCCTATCTATTGCTCATTCGAGTACATAAAAGACGATGATTTTCTAAAAAAAGATAATTGCACAACACAGCCATGAAGAAATCTGCAATGCAGATAATAAGGACTGGAGTAATGAGTATAATGAGGCACTGTATGCAGATCCTGAGCTCAGATCAGATGTTATTTCAGCAACATGAACTGAAATCACAACTGAAAAACTCCTACACGTGTGGGATTTTCTTTCCTTGACAGGATTAACAGGAGCAGCCTGTGACTGCTGCAGGAAGAAAATCCCTCTCGCTTGGTTAGTGGGCATCAAATTGACAGGCTTCAGACTCAGACCAGGCCTGGGAAGCAAAGAGCTTTACTTTTGGAAGGGGCAGGTCTGGATCTGGTTCCAAACCAAAGCTCATGGGCTTAGTCCAGCCCTCCAGGTCTTGCCTTAGACAGGTGTGTCAGGCCACTGGAGCAACCCTTAATTTTTCTGTGTGCAAACTATGTTTTGTTTACTGAGCAAGTCATGTGCAGCATTCTGTCCCCTTCTCCCCCTGCTCATTAAAAACACAAGGCCAGAGAAGTACCGTAAATGAAGTGTGGGACAGATTTTATCAAGCATCTTGGAAGTGTGAAAGCTACTCTTGCCATCTGGGGAGAGTTTCAGCAGTAATGCTGATTATTTCCTATTTGCATAGATTGATGTTGGGCCTCCCAACTAGCTTGGGGAAGCAGAGCACATGTACAGAAACTGCTAAGCAAATGATAGCTAAGTGTGGTAAAAAGGAAGTGTTTTTTTGAAAGGCATCAGGATAGGAGTGGTGCAGCCCAAAAGGAGGCCTCCCACCACCTGATCTGGTTTCCCACCCTTACTGCCTGCTTTCCTCTGCCACTGCCTTTGAGGCTCCAACCCCTCCCCAGGGACTCTGCCAGCAGCACAGATGCCAATCACCACTGTGGCCAGGCCTGTGATTTTTGGATTCAGCTCTCTCACAAGTTATCCACATCCCCTAACGAGTTATTTGCGGGTCACACCCATGTCTGGATTATTGTTTTTCCCAGGCAGTGCCACTGTGCAGGAACATTGTCCTGGCGGCCCTGGGGCTCACCCTGCCGTCGCTGGTGAGCAGGATGGAGTCGCTCTTGATGTCGCGGTGGATGACGCCCTGGTTGTGCAGGTAGGACAGGGCTCTCAGCACGGACAGACACACCGTGGCGATCTGCTCCTCATTCATCCTAAAACAGCAAGGGGAAAACAGCTGAGTGCTGGGGAGAATGGGGAAAGGGGATGTGGAGAGGCACGAGTTCCCAGTCACACCATACAGGACATCTGTGGCTCGGGGAGGGCGGGGAGGGGAATGAATCTCTGGTCCTACTCCTGGCAAAAAAGGGGAGATGAGGTGTGGGGATGGGCCCTGCAGCAAGGGCTGGGTTAGTCTCCCTGCAGCACTACAAAAGCTGAGTGTGCCATGTGCTGTAGCTTGCTTCCCTCTGGGAAATCAGGAAATGCCTTATTTACAGTAAGCTCGCTGCCTGCCAAGCAGACATCACTATTGGGATGGAAACGGGCCTGGAATAAATATGAGGAAAAACACCCTTAATTGTGTAGGCAAAACATCAGGCCCTGAGTTGCAGCTCTTTGAGAGCACTTTTATGTCTTCTATAAAAATATTCTGGGTATTTCAGCAGAAAAATAAATAGGAGTCCTCATTTCTGTGCACAGCTGAAAAAATCCATTCTGGGGTCATCCTCTCAGCTCCAGTGCAATGCCTGGGATGGGCTGTGCATCCCAGTGCCACTGTCCCCTTGCTGTTGTCCCCAGCATCTCTTCTACATGAGCAGAAAAACACCTGTGGAGATTTCTGCTTTAACTTTCTGTGCCATTTGCAGTATTTTAGCAAAATCTTTGAGGGAAGGTCATGCAATGAAAAAAAAAAACAAAACACAAAACAAAACAAAACAAAACAAAACAAAAAAAACCAAAACCAAAACCAAAACCAAAACAAAACAAAACAAAACAAAAAACCACAAACCCCCCCCCCCCCAAAAAAAAACAAAAAAAAAAAAAACCCAAAAAAATAAAACAAAAAAAAAAACCCACCCAAACCCTAGAAGATTAAGAAAGGACGTTTTTGAGTTAAAAAATAGATGACAGCTCTTAAGAAGTGGTGTCCTGGGAACATCTGTTTGCTGTTCAACTTCTGTCAGAAACATCTAAGATAGAGCTTTTAATGGTTTGGCAAATACTTGAAATATTGTGATTTATTTCAGCACACAAGGTAAGGTAACACTAAAAAATAAAACACTTATGTAATAACTCTTGCTGGATTTGAGAGCATCATTAAACGAGGAGAGAACATACATTTCTCTATTTCTAATTCCTTGCTTTTGTTCTTGCTCCACTAAGTATTCTCCCAGTGGTTTGGTGTGGAAATTTTAATTTTCTTTTGTTCAAGAGGAAGAAATTAAATAAAGAATCCCTCTTCCCTATCCCATTTAATTCAGCTTATCAGAAGCAGATTATCAGGAGCAGATGAACAAAGAGCAGATGTAAAGAGGGCTGTAAAATCTAATGTTTGCCCTCAGAAGAGGCAGAGCAGTTCCATACACTGCAGTTCTTGTGCTGGCTAATTTGCCACTTTAAAGGTGTGACATTAACTGAAATATGGGAATGTGCTCCACTATTAAGCATTAATATTCTGATATAAAAATACTTTCCCCCTCATGTTTTAGGCTTGGTTTGGAGGAGAAATTACCCTTAGAACAGACATGGTTATGACAGCAAACCCAACAATACAGATCACCAAATATGAAAAAAGAATTTTTTTTTTTTTTTTGCCATTCTAGGAAGTAATGAATAAAAGTTGCGTTGCTGTTAAACTACCTCCCACAGTGTTAGCAAATACCAGCAGGCCCTCTCAGGTATTTCTTTCCCTTTGGTTTAGCAAATGCTGGTGTTCAACAGGAGTTTATCTGCAATTTTGGCTTACTGATGGCAGCAAAGCCAGCATGCTATGTATGCTATGTGTACATATAAAATCCATGGATATCTAATCCCCATGTACGTATATGCTATGCAGTTTTGCGTTTTTCTCTCTCATACATACCTGGTGTGAGTGACAATGTCGGTCAGAGCGCCGCCCTCCAGGAACTCCATCACCACCCAGAGCTCGTCCCCGACCAGGTAACTGTTGTACATGTCCACCACGTTCTCGTGGTGGTAATCCCTCATGATCACAACCTGCAGAGGCACAGAGGGACCAGCTGGCAATGCTACAAGCTTTACCTGACACTTGTTTTGACCTTCTTTTTCACTGCTGCTGAGGAAAGGTTCTGCGATGAATCACATCCTCTCTAATCCTTATGCCAGAGCATAAACAAAATCAATATATTTACATAAAAATATCAGTCATCATAAATGCATCAGGAGGAAGAGAGAATCTCTAGTTGATAGAGTATAAACAGTAGATAATTGTTTTATTTCAGCCTACAGGAACAGACCTGTTTATTTAATTGTTTTTTATTGCCAATTGCTTTCAGTACAACAAATGTTTTTTTTGACTCGATCAATTGCTCAACACATCAAAGTAATTTTTATCATGTATTAAATGGTACTTTGCACAGATTTTCAACAGAATGCTGGAGTAAGGACCCAGAAAACTCACTCAAAGAAACTTTCTAAAGGTTTACTGGTTTTTGTGTACTCTGAGTTAGACATACTGGAGAAATACCAAAAGGAAATTCTCAAGAGGTCAAACAACAAAAAACTTTACTGGCAACTTAAGCAAAATTAGAGAACTCTGGTAAAAGGTTTTGTGCAACATTGAATCCATGTGAAAAACTTCTCAAAGCTCATTAACTCGGCCCATTCAGCTTGGCAAACTCTAAGCTTTTAATTCAATTTTAAGTTCAATTTTAAGTTAACTCAAAAATTCCGAGGAGAGGGAATTAGAAGAATCAAAGAGAGAAAGATAGAAAATATATAGAGAGGGCCACATATAGTCACAACCCCTGGGTTCCAGCACAGCTCAGAAAATCTAAGAAAAAGTAGGGTCAAGATGTGCTTGCCTCCTGTTTGGCTTAAATACACCTTGGCCTTCCTGGGCCCTTCCCCAGGGTGCGGCCCTGCAGTCATTTGGCCACTCTGGGCTGGCCTGGGGCTCCAGGGGCAGCTGTGGGGCTTTGTCCCCAGTGTGCCAGGGCCTGGTACCCACGCCAGGCTGGGATACTGGCTCTGGGGGCATGGGGAGCAGGGCACTGCCCCCACACAAATGCACCCCAAAGTGTCTGGAGACATCAGTCTCTCACTGCTGGTGATACAGGGGATGACTCAAATCCCACACCTTAAAAGGGACTGCACAGAACTGGCACCACAGTAGGGGCAGCCCAGCCAAGACAATGCCCATGACCACGGGTACTGAGGGGTGTCAGAATGGTAGCCAGGAGAGAGAACTGCTAGGCAAGGCTTCATCACAGACAGAGGGATTTCATCACAGCTGACAAGAGATTTTCAGATGACATCAGCGACTGGAGCGTGTCAGGAAAGCAGCTTAGTCCGGCACAGCATGTAGGACATGCTTCAAGATGTTACTGTTGAAGAGATGCTCAGTTAGAGCCACCACAGCCTCCAGCAGAGGCAAAGGCAAGCCCAAATAACCAGGACAGTCATGCACTGTGTAAAGAAGAACCAGGTGAAATTTGCTGTTTAATATTGTAATTGAAAAATGTGAAGTTTTTAAAGGTTTTAAAGAAATCAATCTCTCATGTGCTGAGAGAAGACACACTTATAGTGAATAGAAAACAAAAGATATAAATAAAAGGTTCATTCTCACGGGAGGTTTCCTTGGGATCCTGTAGTGTTTTTGGTATTGATCAGGATATTTACAAGTGATCTCAAAAAGGGAGCAGTGAACACACCCACCAGATGCTTCAGGAGAGTAGAAAGTTAAAAAAAGAAAAACTCTTCAAGTTGCAGAAGGTACTGTCAAGTACCAAACAAACTGGGTGAAAAAATGGCAAACGAAAACCAGTGTTCTGAAATGTAAAATAATGTACAAGGGGCAAACAATCCCCATAAGCAGCTGTGGGCCCTGAACTGGCTGCAACCACTCAGGAAAGGAGATGTGGGGAATTAACACAGACAGTTCCAAAAAAAAGGGACTGCCAGCTTTTAGCTTAGTAACCATCAAAAAAGCAAAGGGAGCGTTGATGGTTAGGAGAGGAAGGAGGGAGGAAACAAAATGCATGTGCATGTCAGAAATACAGCACACACGCTCTGGAATAGCCTGCTAGTTTGGATTCTCCCTCTTGGAAGAATAAACCGTGTCAGGAGACAGAGAGAAAAAGGCAGCTGGGCTGTGTCTGAGCACCTGATACACTGCATGGACCAGCTGATACATTCCTCAGCTGTTCCCTGTGACAGCATCATGAGTTTCAAGTCAGGAGGAGTAGCAGCTCATAAAACTGGTACGGCTATACAGTATTCACACAAGCATAGATGTGTTTGGGACTCATCACCTCTTTTAGAAAGATACTGATTTGGCTCCTGATGGCGGCACTTGACCCATGTCTAATGCTGAACCCGCTGCCCAAAACACCTGGGGCACCATCTGAAGCCACGTACCTCGTTGAAAAGCAGCTCCCTCCTCTGCTGTTTCCTGAGGTCCATCTTCTTCACGGCCACCTGCTTGCCCGTGTGCTTCTCGGTGGCGATGCACACGATCCCCGTGGAGCCCTCCCCAATCTTGATGAAGTTGTCCAAGTACTCCCGGGGGTCTCCCGGGCTGACCACGAGCTGCAGGGCAGCTCGGAACTGTTCGTGGGACACCCTGGAGGGCTGCTGGTCCGAGGAGGAGCCCCAGCTGGGGGGAGGATAAGCACTTGATGTGATACTCGGGGAGCTGGGGTAGGAGGCGGTGGAAATATAGGGAGAGCCGGGCTGCAGAGGCGGCTGGTGGTAGTGGGGGGCTTTGTGGTACACCAGAGGATACTGGTAGCTGCTGCTGGAGTAGCTGACTTTGCTCTGACTCTGAGGTAGCTTGACTGGGCCCCGGGGGTAGGTGTCGGAGCCAGAGAGCGGTGGGCTGATGACCAGCTGTGCTCGGTCATAATCCACCTGCAACAAAAAACGCCCAGAGTGAGCCTGAGGGAACAGTACCTTTCTCCTGCTCCTCCACTCCATTTGTTTCCAGCACCCTGGAGGTCCCAGCAGAGCTGGCACAACGTCCTCCCACATCCCTGTTCTGCTCAGCATGGCACTGCTGCCCCAGCCTGGGTAGGGATTTTCAGACCACTGAGGGCTGCAGTGCCCTCAGTACATGAGGCTGGGCAGGTTCAGGATCTGTCCATCTCAGGTCCATTCTTCTGTGCAGGGACCTGTGTACATTCAACAGCCTTTGCTGAATCACAGAATGGCCTGGGTTGGAAGGGAGCTATGCTGAAAAAATTGTATTTGCTCTGCATCTGCAGTGCCCTGCAGTCTCTCTGGGCCATTTCCTCCAAGAATCCATCCCTCTCACAGGCAGCCAAAATTTGCCCTCTGGCAAATTCCAATTTGTGTCTTACCAGTACCTGGATTTTAAGTCTCAGCTCTGAGCCTTTTCTTACGTTTTTCTCCAGCAATTCAGGGATAACTCAATCTCTTCTTGTGATGGTGGTGGTACCCTAAAATCCCTGTCATCTCCTGTCCTGCTGTGCTACCAGCTGTTGTCTGAGTGACTGCTTACGTGAGTTTGACGAGGAGCTTAATTCAATTCACCATTTCTTAAATCATTTTCCACAGTGACATGTTACTTTACTGCAGTGTCACAAAACTGCTAATTTTCATCTGAAATCAGAGAAAATCGCAAAGGAAATTATCCCAATGGGAAGCCTTGATCATTTGTAGGTTCCTATTTTTTGTATTTTCCAAGCTTCTCTAAGCTTCTTACGTTGAAGGCTAACAAATTGACATTTACAAACATAATAGTTTGCATGCTTCTATCCAAAATAAAACCCTCAAAAGATGTAGAACAAAAACACCCACCTCAAAATTGGGTATTTTTCCTCTGGAAAAGAACATCTTCGCATTTACAATATGTGACTCCTGATGATGTGTGGAGCATCTTAGGGCAGGGGGGCGGTTTGACACAGGCTCATCATGTAGCACAATTACAAATAATTATGGCAACGAGTTCATTTAATCAATCAATTTCAGCGGCAGTGGCCAGGGATGGACAGAGCAGCAAACTCTACACAGCTCACGGTTGCTACTATTACTGCTGGCTGCCAGCCAGGAGTCCCTGATCCATGTTAGTTAAATGCACATTAATCTGAATTTGGCAGTGTAATCAAGGACCCAACTGAACTGTGAAATTGAATTCTGCGGTGGAACATCATTTGACCATTTTATGCTAAGACTGCAAAAAAAAAAGAAAAAGAAAAAAAAAAAAATCTGCCGCAGCATCAATTTATCACCGTGGCCTCTGCACAGTGAGGAGGAGTTTGGAGCTGGAGTCGCCTCGTGTGGGCAGAAAAGCCTCCAGTGCAATTTTCTGTCTGCGCTTTCCCACCTCCTGCATGAGCCAGGCGTGCCCATCCCTTCATTCCAGGAGAGCTTTAGCGGGGAACAGGGAATGCCTCTCCAGAGGGGCTGCTCAGAGGCTTCCCTGGGAAAAGCTGGAGGCTGCTTCCATGGGAGGCTCAGATGCTGACAGCCACCCGGCGAGCACTGGCAGGGCTGTACAGCCATCTCCCGGGATGCTGGGGCTGCTTAGGCAAAAACCCACATGATTACAGCCATCATTTCTCTCCCTCCATCAGGCAGGGACAGACATCAAATAGAAGGGAGTCAGACATCATGAATTTGGTGAAGGACATTACATCTGCCAAACTAATTAACGTGGAAAAGTGCTCAGATGGTTTGGTGGAGGGAGGGGAACTCAATCTAACCCTGTCCTATACATTTGTGTATGTAGGGAGAAGTAAATTATTGCTTTGGCTATAAATACACCATTTTTTTTATAACCACTGAGATGGGGAAAACCTGGTCATGAAATTCAAGTAGGGTAAATCCACGCCAATGAATCATTTGGGGCTTCACCCATGTCTGATATTTCTGAGTATGCCCTAAGCCTAACAAACTGGCAAAAGAATATTCTGCAGTGAAATTTTAGAATCAAAATCCAGGTGTTTAGTGTGCTTGCTAAGAATTTTCGGAAGCTTTTTGATCTTAGCACTGCTGTACAATTAAACCCACTTCCTGAATCCCAAGAAATGTTGCAAAAAGTCAGGAGCTATAATGAGTAAATCAGCTGAAGCTCTCCTCTGAGCCTATGTCCTGATGCAGTGCTCCACATCATGGCAAAATCGAATGCACTTTATTCCACTAATAATTCTATTTCTGCTACTGAATGCAGTCACCTACCGAATGGAAACTCTTTAAATACTACAAAGGAAAGAAGAAAGCAGTCCTGCACTCATTCAAGATCAGGTCAAAGGAGCAGCCAAAGCTCTGACACGACATCCATCACAGCCCAGTGGCATCTCCCACGCCTGCACGCAGCCATGTCGGCACTTGGGTCTTTTTGCCATTAAAACATGGATGTAACGCTGTGCCTAAACTCATTTCAGCTCCCACCCTGCTGACGGTGATGCCTGTCATGGACTGCAAGCAGAGAGAACACCTGTTTGCTCCTGAGGGGTCCCTTCCCCACGAGGAGGGTGCCTGGGGGTGTCCCTGTGCTCTGCAGTGGGACTGCGGCACAGATGCAGCCACAGAGCCCAACGTCCCGGAGTCCCAGTGGGATGGACTCATCCCTCCGTGACATGCAAAGGATTTCCATTTGATCAGGCTTCAGCTGGCCAGGTGAAGGCTGTAGAAGGGGTGGACTGTAAATCACACAGAGATCACAAAGGCCAAGGTTACTCTCTGGTGCTTTGCTGGTGGAAATCCCCACAACTCCCTGTTCCACACACAGAAGTGGCAGGCAGCACACACGTACAGCTGCTGGCACGTGAATGGGAAGAGAGGGAAAAAAGGAGGGGGTTTCTGACAGTGAAGGCTTGGCCCTGCCTTTGCCAGGCTGGAAATGTCCCCGTGGTACAGAGGGACACAGAGGATGATGGTGAGAGACACCTCTGCTATGTTACCGCAGTAGGAGGTAGCAAAGGCAGAGCAGACATCATTTAAAGAGGGACAAGAGAGGGTCACAGAGAGCTCCTTCTGGAAAAAGACATGGAAAGGAGCTTTGAAATGATAGGGCTTGGTGCCAGAAGTTCAGAGGGCTGCCCGTGATGAAGAGGAAGGTAAAAACCCCCATGCAGTACAGAGTGGCCAAAAATAAGCCAACCTGGCACGATGAATTCAATACTGTGAGACAGCATTGAGGTGGGACACCAACTCTGTGTGGTGAGGGCAACACAGCAGACTTTGCAACTGCATGCAGCTGTCCAGGAGTTGGTCTGCAGGACAAGTGGGTGACACAGGGATGGGTCAGAGGGAGCCAAATCTGAGCCTCTGGCTTCCTACACCTCCATGGTTTCATTGCAGACAGTGGCCAAGCCCAGGGCAGGGCAAGTCTTCTGATATAACAACTCTGAAATCACTGATGATGAAACAGAGCAGACATTTGATTTGTCTGACATCTTTTACCTGCAAGTAATACTGAAATAAATCTGCTCTTCACATTTACAAGCCAAAATGAACATCCTTGTTAAATGCACTTTGATGCTACACATTTGTGCCTGCAGACTTTTTCACTTACTTTTTCACCCCTTTTAATTATACTTTAAACTCAGTGTCATTTGTTAATATCTGATTTGAGATCTGACTCTCATTTAGTAAGCCCATTTGATGAACCATTATCTTAATAATGCCTCCTTCAAAAGAAGATTCTTCAGCAATCATCCAAGACAAGAAATTCCTATTCACTTCCAGGAGCTGTGGACAGATTTGGGAATTGAACTGCTGCATCTAAGAGTGAATCATCAAGTTTCAATACACTAAGGTTGTAGGAGTGTTTTTGATGCTCTGAGGAGAGGAACAGCTCACAATAAATCTTGCATAGAGGCATATTTTTTCTTAATAAAAGTTGTTACTGCATTTTAATGGGATATTTTTCACAGTGCTGGAGTCCTGTAAAAAACAACTGTCTTCTGCCCCACTGAATGGTTTAAAATTGGCAGAAGCAGGTGCTACAGGGTCTCTGAATTACTGGATTTGTCCTTCTCCTTTCTAAACTCTGACAAAACTACTGATTTCAGTGAAGGAAATGGCAGCTAACCCTCCCAGATTTTCCTCCCAGCTTCCAGTATCCACACTGAATGTCACACTGGTGCTCAGTTAACTACCACATACACTCCTCCCACCACACCCTGAGCTTTGGAAAGGCACCTAAAGAGACCTGGTAACTTTTCTACTCCTCCCATGATTTATCCTCAAGCTCCAAAGCCCAGCTCTGTGCTTTAGTGCAAAGAGGGACAAAAAATGCACTGGTCACCCTTTGCCATGGGCACTGCACCACAGGAATGGCAAAGCAGCCAAACCCTAAAGAAGCACAACACAGGCACATCTCCAATACAGGGATATCATAGATCTGCAGAGACCTGGGGCTGCAGCAGGACACAACCATGTTCTCAGAGCACACAGCCAGTAAGCAAATGCACAGCTCAGGTATCATTAGAGAGAGCAGATCTCATCCCTGACAGTCACCTACCTCAGCATATGAAAAGTCACAGCAACCCCAGACTTGGAAAAATGATCATCACATTGCCTGTTGCTAGGGGAACTCACTGATGATGTTCAGTGCAAACGACATTGAAAAGGCATCTCTTGAAGAATATTAGATGCTTAAGAAGGTCATCATGGTTATGTGACTAGAGGTGTAAGAAAAGAACTCTTCTCTGAACAGTACAAGTAGTCACAGCACACTGTTACAAGCAGGGTTGGGAAGCTCGTGTAGGTAATACACCTCGTGTGGCAGAGCAGGGACAGATTTGTGTAGAGGAGCTGCCTTTAGATAACATGGGTGAAATGCTTTCTTGCATATCAATCCTTTTTTTAAACTCCATCTTAAATGTCTTTGATTTCATTTCAATGCTTAAAAACAAAGCAGAAAGGAGTGAGCCCCTACTCTCATGAGCAGTGAAGAATATAAAGATGGCATAAATACAGTATAAATACTGAAGCACAGATGTTTCAGCCTTGCACAGTAACAATTCAACCACAGAAGTATCTGATACACAAACCAGGCCAGTGTCTCACCTCCTGCTGAGATCTGCTCAGGCTTATGAACTCCCAAAGCTACAAAAAACTGCCAAGGAACCTGTGCTTATTGGGATTTTCAAATCAAATCCCCAGAAGATGGGCATCTCCAAGCCTGCCTTTAAATAAGTATTTTAAACCCACTGCTCCTTGACATCCAAGCAAATTGGGAGGGCTTCCACATCTGCCAAGGAGCAGCCACACAACTCTCAGGGACATTACCAGCCACATTTAGCATCGTGTGCCCAAGTATGTCTCCTTCCTTTCTACTTTTTGCACTCCCCTTGTGGAGAGGCTGACCCCTGGCCTGGCAGCACTGTCCCCAGGCAGGTCAGGTTACCTTGGGAATGCCTGCTGCAGTTTCGGACAGGCGGGGGTAGGTGTAGGAGCTGTAGGAATGTCCTTGCTGGTGTGCTTTGAAGGCGCTTGCTCCATAGGGCATGGCCGGCTCCTGCAGGCCAGAGCCAGACCTGGATCTCTGCCGGATGGTTGGCTGAGGGCTTGCAGGATCCACGTAGGATGACTTTGGCCTCTTGTCATAGTCATCCTTGCTCAGGCTGTGCCCCCAGTCACCATCACCATACTCCAGCCTCTCCTTGGGGCACTCGCTCTGCACCGACGCTCGGGACGGGGTGAAAGGAAAGGGATCTCTGTAGTCCAGGGAGGATCCGCTGGGGATCCGCTGATACTCCATCTTCAGGCCGCCATATTCCAGCAGCTTGGGCTTGGTCTCCAGGTGTACGTGGTAATCTGGGAGGAACCTGGAGAGGTCTGACTGCAGGGGCGTCACTTCCGAGTAATAGATGTCTCGGGACGTCACCTTCATCATCTGCCCGTTCTGCTTGGTGGCATAGCTGCCCTTGTAGTACCTGTCCAGCTCCTCCTCGTACAGAGCCTTGTCTCGGTACTTCTCCACCACGTAGTCTGTTGTGGTGTCTGACTCACTGGAGTACTGAGAGTACGTGATGTAGCCATTTTCCTCCTGGTGCCTCGGCACGTGGTTTGCGTTTCCCGGGTGGTGGGTGGGAGGGCTTTCCTTCCGCAGGGAATTGGATCTTGTCACTGAGATATTGTCAAACTCCTCCAGCAAGCCGTTGATTGAAGTGTCCTTTCGAGGTTTGTTTCCTCGAACAATAGTCTGGGAATAAAAAAATTGCTTTGATTAAATACTGATTTTTGTTTAGTATTTCACAAAAAAAAAACCACCAAAAAGGAAAGAAGTCTGTGATCCTCCTAGAAATACCTATAGCAATGTCTTATGTTCTTCAGTCACATATCTCATTGCTAAAAAAAAAACCTCAATAAATTATTACAGTAGGAGATGAAGAAATGTTTAAATTCAGTGTAGATCACAAGCTGGGATTTGACATGCAACCCCAAGACATTCTCAAAAAGCCCAGTTTTAGAGGTGGGTGTTCAGTAGCCAACAATAGACACATTTAAAGCCACTACTTATTTTTCATCAAGCCACACTGGTGGGTTGAATCTGACTTACAGGGCTAAATGAAAATCATTCAGTGGTCATTTCTGTGTGTTATTTTAACAAACTGCTGGAATGAAAAGTAACATATAGTTAAGCAGGAATGAATTTTCTTGGTTTTTTCTTTTTTTATGAAACAATATGTTCATGAGTATCAGAATCCCACTGAGGATTGCCTCTTAGTTAGCTTAGTGTAAAAGACACTTGGTAAAGAGGGAAAAATACTTAACTCCATCTCCTTGTAACACACAGCATCCAGCAAACCACAGTGCACAACCATGACTCTGGGACACCCACATGATGCCAAGTGCTGGCCTCATCTGCATTCCACTATTGCAAAGCCTTCCACAGATCCCCCTACCCATCCCCACTCCCCACCAGTCCAAAATACTGATGCTCCTGGTAGGATGGGAGGTGAGCAGTGCTTGGTTACAGTTCTCATCAAGAAAGATTTTATTTATTTAGCCAGTACCACCTGAGGGCTGTAAACATGTGACTGCATCCATTTTTCACCTGGGACTGCCATTGAGCACCACTTCACGTTTACAAACATCCAACAAGAATAAGATGTACAGATTGGTGGCCGGGGCCATAAATCAGCCCTTCAGGCTCTACTGAAAACACATTTGCTTTGCTGATTTACTTTGGCTAAATATCTCTGGCTGCATCTTAACTCACTGAGCTTTTCAACAGAGTCACTGTGGTCACCCCAAGGAGATTTCCCTCTCTGGGCTGCAGCCTGCGTTGCACACTGACCATGGGGTATTGGGAACCAAGCAGGCATGTTAGATGCTGAGTGTGGAATAATGCACACCAACCACAGCATGTCAGATGGTGAACGTGGAATACTGGACACCAGCCACAGCATGTCAGATGCTGAATGTGGAATACTGGACACCAACCATAGCATATCAAATCCAGCCTGGTCACTTGCTGCTGCACTTGTTCCTTTGTTCCAAGCATACTGAAGGTGCTCAACCCCTGCTTGAAAGCACTCAGGTGTTCCAACTTCGTCAAAAAAAGAGGCATTTAATCACTAGTAAGATCACAAAATTAACAGGAATGTACTTCTCTGTCTCCTAGCAAAAGGCAGCTGAGAAGAGGCAGGCAAAAAGCAAAGCAGTCCTGACCTCATGCTGCTCCCTGCTCTGATCTATGTCCGTAATTACTTGCCTAGTTTGCTATTTTGAAGCCAGCGGTACTGAAACAATAGGACAGCAAAAATAAGGGACAGCAAATAGATCACTCCTTTCACCTCCAAAGCCATTCAGCAGGATGAGAGGAATTGGTTTCATTCTGCTACAGCCTGTTTGGCAGGATGACTGCCTGATCATTCATATTTAATTATCACATAATAAACCAGCAACATTCGACAATGAAATGCTTATAATTGAAAACAAGATTGAAATACCCAACTGCCACCCCACTCCTCTGTGCAAATGCCTGCTGAGGAGGAAAATGCCAATTTAACACTCTCCACGGGACTGGCCTTTACAAAGGAGAGGTTTCCTGCAGCAGCCCTGCTGGGTCTGCACAGAAGAGCCCCGGAGCCACAGGGAGCCCCTGGAGCAGAGTGGCCTTTTCCATTACAGGGAAGGGTTGTCCCTCTGCTCCTCCAGGCACACACTGTCTGGAAGCAGGGTTTTCAGACACTTTCAGAAGGAAGATTTAGAAGAATGCAGCTGAGTGTTTATATGCCAGGGAATTCACTGGTGACAAATCCCTGCAGTCTGGGGATTTTCTGCAGACAGGTGCATGCGTGGGAGTAACCTTCTTGATTATGAGGATTTAAAAACAGTACTAATAGTAGAATGATCTAATAGGAAATTCTGGCTTAAAAAAAAAAAAAAAAAAAAAAAGCATTTGCCACTGAAGCCCCAGCATGATGGAGCTGTCTTGGATAGCTCTGGGACCTCTGTGCTGTCTCATCCTGACTGATGAAGTTAAGGGGATTTAGAACTAAACCCCTCTTCTTTTATCCCAGCATATTACAGATGATCACTGGCAAACAGTGAGTTGCAAGTGTGATGGCTGCAATTTCTATTGGCTTCAGATTATTTTCCATGAGAAAATAAAAATGGCCAGCACAAAGGGAGGATAAAACTTACCTATTCCAGAGGCACACTTTCTACTGAAGTCAGTGCTTTGTTACTATAAATAACAATTATTATCAATTATGATACTCATTTACTGCTAACAACAACAACAACAACAACAATATTTCTATTTGCTTTGGCTTGTTTTTAAATTTTGCATTTTGCTTATATGGAAGAATAGATTTGGTGAGATGCCCCCAGGCTAAATCAGACAGCCTACACCAACTTGATCTTCTCCAAGGAAATATCTAGCACCACTCTTATCAAAAGAAATGTAGTGCCCATGGAGAAGAAAATTTAGGAAGTGTTTCACCAAAACCCTGGGAATTACTATATATTGTCAAGTGTTCTGCTATCTGAATAGAATTAAGATATTTATACACAATTCCGAAGTACATTGTGTAACTCCCTGGTGGGCAGAACCATTTACTAGGCTGAAAAAACAAATTAATATTCCAAAGAAGGTATTGGTGTAAAGGAGTAATAAAAATAATTACTCTGTAAGAATAAACAGAGCATCAAAATTAAAAAATTACATCAAGTAAGATGTTATAAAGAATAACCATGTTGTACCATGTTAACTTGTCCTGAAGTGATTTACTAGAGAGAAAGTGTGTGCTAGGGGCTCACGAACACCAACAGCTTCCCTCGGAAGTACAGGATTTGCAGAAAGAAGCCCGAGATTGGGAGCTGCCCAAATGGCTCAAATTCCCAAACCTGAAAGCCTAATGTTAGTGCCAGGCCCACAAGGACTACCCGAGTTTCAAGGAATGACTTCAATGCAAAAGCTGGACTGATGATGTGGAGTCTTGGTTTGGGATTGTGAACTCTGGGCACTGTATCAGTGAGCAGAGGGAAAACCTCATGGGACTTATATACAATGGCAGGAATCACAAATGATGGGAAATTTGAGCTCTAACTTAAAGAGCAAAACAAAAACCTTTTAAGAAAATGTAACAGGAAAGGACTATCATGGAAAGAGATATAATGGTAATTAGTGTCATAGGAACAAGACTAATTATTTTAATTTTAAAGGCTTTAAAAACTGAAAAATAAGTGAGGAGGAGGGGGGGATTCTGTCTCTATATTCTTGATATATTTACAGAGATTATTTACTGAATTTTTTTTAACCACTTACTGGTCTTTACACTTTTAAACTTAAGGAACTGTCAGAGCTGCTGCAGGCAAAGCAGAGGAAAGCAAAGTATTCTTCACCAAGATTGATGGGCTAAGATTCCCGAGGCCTTTGTTCTGTCTGCTGAGATCAAGTAATGGAAACCTTCACAACACCTTGTCGCGCATGGAAAACTGGGACGGAGCCCTTCCAGGGGCACAGCTCCCCAGGGCTCCCCAGGGAAGGAGGGGCTCCCCCATGATCAATACCCCATATTTATTAAAGGCCGTTTTCCAGCACACTGTGCACTTCAGGAGGGATCAATGTCCCCGCAGATGAAGGAGTGCTGGGGAATTTTATTCTACCCTTCCCCTCATACACAAAATCAGTGGGGTGCAGTCTCTGTGCACTGGGGCTGGAGCTGCAGCTCCCATCTCCCATCTCATTTCCAGAGCTCTCTGGACAGGCTGGGCTCCCAAGCCTGGTGACAGTAGACATCCTTCATGGTGCCTCTGCAGTGGCCTGTCCTGCCGTGATAAGCTATAATGGATCTGTCTGAGAGAGAGGCTGTCTTGCCTTGTTTCCAGGAGGAGATGAAAAACAGCTTCTGTGCCCAAATACTGTATTAACCTTGACAATAATGAAGTGGGTAATTAACTGTTTTGCCCTAATGCGACCTTGCATTTATTGTCTTTAGAACTACTATACTTTCCACACTCGTTAAGAATATATCATCCTTTGTCCTCCCAGAGCTGTGTTTTCAGGAGTCAATGAGGATTTTAAATCTCTGTGATGTGCAGGGTGGAAAAAAAAGGGAATTTTAAGGGAAAGTCGCCCTTATAAACAGTCAATCTAAACTCTGATTTTGCCTCTAGCTAGCTTCCCCTGTCATCTGCATTATACATGTCATACAAGCACAACCTATGCACAGCTGAAAATCAGGCTTTTTTCTTAAGAAAAGGTGCATAAAGCACAGAATAATCTAATTCTAAGTGATGGATGTGCTGGTAATTTATTTTCTTGTGTTGCAAGACATTCAAAACATTTGAAGCTGTGTTCATGACACCACATTTTACTCCCAGTGTAAACAAATATGAATGGTACTTGGAGAGAAAAACTGATCCTTGTCATCACTTCAGAAAGAAAACTCCTGCTTTCCCTGTAACAGTTATATAGTTGCAGCCAAAGGCATCAGGGGTCTGCATCTGATCTACTCTAACCAGAAGAAAAAGTACTTAGAGGAGGAAGGTGACCACACAATGGGACACACTGCCCAGAGAGGTTGTGAACTCTCCCTCACTGGAGATACTCAAGAACTGTCTGGTCAAAATCCTGTGCCATGTCCTCTGGTATAACCCTGCTGGAGCAGGGACCAGACGATCCACTGTGGTCCCTTCCAAACTGACCCATTCTGTGATTCTGTGACTCCAAAACAGATGGAGTCTCTCAAAACTCCTGGAAAGAGGCAAAAGCGTGAAGCTAACTTCTGCTTTTTGCAGCAGCCCAGGCCCAACATGAGGTGGATCCTTTCCCTTGTGTGTGAGGCTAAATTTGAAGGGTGAGGTGCCATCCTGAGGGCTGACACCAGGACCAGGCTCAGGGAGAAGATGGGAGGAGAGAGACCTGCCCACGTCTCCAATGGCTGAGTGTGCATGGAGAAGTGAACATGCCACCAGGGAGGAAAAGGGACGGCAGCTGAAGGCCCAGTGCTCAGGGAGCTCAGCCAGGAGCTGAGACTGCTGCTTTCAGGGGCACCTGGGGCTTTTCTCCATGGAATACTCACCTGAGGACAAATTCAAACCTCTCAGTTGCTTTTCCAAATTACAGTGTCAGAATTATCCTCCCAATCCTTCCACATTCCAGTGAATTCTTAATTACACCCAAATGGGGAAGCTTCATGAGAAGGACTGAAAAAATTTCTACACCTCCATCCTCTCTTTCCCCTAAGTGGGAAGTTTAGGGCACTTGTGCCACACAGATTAGCCTGGAAAGAAGCCTTTTTGACAGGAACTCATCAGATACACGGTGACAAATGATGCTGGATGGGATAGGAGGTAATTTATCATTCTGCACCCTCCAGCAGTGTCCTGTGGGAGCTGCTCCAGTTTTGATCTACAGCCTGTCTACAAAACAGCTATTACTCAGAGTTAGTCACAAGGAATACACAACAGACAGGAAAGTATGTCAGAACATCCCTTCCTGAAGCCTGTAATTTAGAGCTTGGTTTACACCTGGAAGCCTCAGAGTTTATATAATTTCTGTTATGAATTCCTTCCCAATGCTATAAATTCTCATCCTCCCCATAAAAACAATATTAGAAAAAAGCAATTGCTTTGGTATCCCACTGTTCCCTCCTTGGGGAAGGCATTCTGCAGTTTGCAGTGCTGTTGGGTGACTCAGCTGGGCCAGGATTTTGGGTCTCTGCCCCCTGGACCAAACATGCACTTTACTTTAAATCTCTGTTTGGGACAGCTCTTAGAAAGGACCTTTCTCCTGCACAGGAGGAACTAAAGAGAAATGCAAACCCCCCAAGTGAAACTCAGTCAAATCAGCCTTTGGAAGGGCAGAAGCCCCCAGACATGAGCCCATGGATGCTGCAGGATGTGCCATTTCTGGGATGTGCACGTCACCAGAGCTGATTCCAAATCACTGGATCAAAACAAAGGTACAGCTTGGGAGAAGTCTAATATGCTTAACAACACTAGTGCCAGCTGTTTAAAATTCTTCAAAAGCAAAATAATGGAAAACTATAAAAAAGGACTCACCAAAATGGCACCATGTAATTTCTCACCCTGCACAGCAATTTTAAAGTTGGTTTCCATAACAACAAGAACAACATTTCATTATAATCACATTCACTGGTAATTCTTTTGACATCTTAAAATATAGCAACTTTAACACAACACTTAGTTTTAAAATACCACTGAAATATCTACATTCTAGTAACTTGTCTTTATTTTTTAAAAATACACAAGAATGCTTGTTATATGTAATTTGAAATGTTATTAGAGAATATTAAAAGTTTAAAATAATTATTCTGGGCCTACTTGAAACATATCGGATCTGTGCAATTTTACATGTCATATACATATAGATCTCTCAGTCACACAACAAATGAGTGAAATGTGACTTAAAAGTTTTAATTCTAAAGATAAAATGTCTGTATTACTAATGGGTTAAAACAGCACTTCAGGGAGAGGAGTGGATAAATCTCAAATCAGACAGTTTCTATTTCATAGGACTTAGGACCCTTCAGAATTTTCATTTATCCAGAGACAGAAAAGAAAAGCAAAATATCTCATGAAATTAAATTCCTCAAAAACCTTAACCCCAGGAATTTTAACTGCCCTCTTAGTACTGCTGCATTTTCATAAGGCAGGTGGCAATGGTTTCAGCAGAACAGTGCACAGAGTGGACCTGCTAAGCCAAAAAGCTGCACAAACCACACCAAAGACTGCAATGTTTTGTCCAAATTCTGCAAAAAAATTTGTTCATCAATGTAAAATTTTCCTGTTTTGTCAAATCAACATTTTCTAGCAGGGAAGAGCAAGATCAGTGACCTGGGAAATGTGATGAACACCAGCAGGACCAGGCACCTTGTTCTCCCCCCTTCCAAGTGATATCAGCTGCCTCTGTGTTAGTGGAATTGCGTTTTTTCCCCTAAGAAAGTTGCAAAGCAAATTCAGGAAGATTTACTGAGGTGTATCTGTGATCCAGGAACTGCTGGTGTGGTTTCTGCAGCACAGGATCCTATGGCAACTATTGGGGATATCCTGCACAAGAAGCCCCCCAGAGCTTTCCAACTGGGCTGACTCCAGAGCCAGCTAAAAAACACAAAGCAAAGCTGGGGAATTTGGGGAAGATGACAGAAATCCCTCTCTCCAAGAAACACAACTCCACTTTTAGTTTTGTAACAAGAAGACAGGAGCAGACACATCACAGGTCTGGGACCAAAGCCTGCCGCAGGCAGGGCTGTGTGTGACTTACACAGGGTCTTGTCCAAGTAAAAATAACAGAACCAAGGGCAGTTAATGAAAAGCACTGAAGCTCCAGTGTCTCACTGGTACCTCTGAGATCTGGGATTGGGAGCTGGCTTGTGCCTGGACTGCTGTTGCACTTAGGGAGAGACATGGGAACAATGCCTTCTGCACTACAGCTTCTCACCCTCAGCCCCAACAGGAGATGAAGCAAGGGCTGGTGGCAATCCTGATGATGTACTGGCATCATCACTTTCACAGGAAAATACATTGCAAAAATGCATCTTAAACCAGGTTTGAACTGACTCTGCTGCCCATGTGAACTCCCCAGGGAAACTGCAGGGACATGAGATAGCAAGAAGAGCCTACAGGGGCCAGGGGCTATCCCAAATGGATGCAGAGTTCTCTGCATCCACATCACAATCATCATCAACCTTAATGTGCATCACCCAGTCATCCTCACCTCTAGTATCTGCAGTCTAGACTGTTTTTTTTTTGTAGGTTTTTACATGGGGATAGTATGACAAAAACAAAACCCCACTCTTCTCAACCAAGGCATGAGAAATTGCAAAGCTTAAACATTTCCCCAACAGCTCCCCAAATAATTCAATTTTGAGAACCCACTGCTACATTCCACAGGAGCTGTGGGTGTCCCCATAGTGCTGACACTGAGACACCCACTGTCACTGTTTTTAGGTTACAGAGTCAGTATTCTACACTACATGTGATTGCTGCTGGAAACTGGTGGGGCACAACACCCTGTGAGTCTTCCCAGGGCTGACAGGCATTCAAGAAGGAGCCTTTCAACAACCAAGCCCCATGACACAACCACATATTTCCTTGTAAGGGCGACAAAAGGGCTGGAGTGGGATTTTCATGGGGAGAGGAGCCCTGCTGTAGGGCAGGAGGTGTGAAATCCAGTGCCCACCCTCCCAGTCCCACTTAGCCATACATTTTCCATAATGACCACTGTGGTAGAGGGCACTGCACACGGGGAATGCAGTCTGCTCTCGATTAGCAGCCCCAGTTAAAAAAGCTGAGGAAAGGGACAGCCTGTAATTCACAAAGTTGCACTGCAGTGTAAACTGTCTTTGTAGCTGGGATGAAATGTCCCTGGGTGAGGTTCCCCTCATGCCCCAAACATGCCCATTAACAAATGCAAGGTTGATGGAGCATTAACCCAATTAATGATCCCGGTGCTTTTTTTTCCTCAGTGAAAGATTTCTCTGGCTGCAGTTTGACTGAGCTTTCTGAAATATTTAAGTCAATTCCAGTGTGATAAAATTTTACACTCAGAAGTAATTGCCTTCCTCTGACAGCTCTGACAGTGGGGCACTTGCTCAGGAGGACAGAGGCTTTTGGGTCACTCCACTGTGCTTGGGGTCATCTCCTGCTTTTAATTAAAATGAGGCTTTTGACAGTCTGTTAATTTAGAAGAAACAATTTGAACTGTATTACTTTTGGCTGCAATCTGCCACAGTGAAGGAAGCTTTATATACAGCAGGTGCTTGGAGACAAAGTTAACATTTCTGTTTCTGAGGTGTGGGGCTGGCTTGAGACACTCCTGGTGCTCTGTAAGCCATGGCAGAGGGTTGTGAATTACTTTCCCACTCCATAAATCATCAGTGGAAGATGTTGGTGAGTGCTGAGTGCCTCAGTCCCCAGCACTGCAGATCAATGGGGCTCTGCCCACAAACCCTGCTCAGGGTTGTGACAGTCCCTGCAACCTCAGCCCTGTGAATTTGGAATCAACACCCTGAGAAGGGGCAGGGTGATGTCTACAGAGCACTGCTCATGTTGGCAGGGAAGGCCCTATCAAGGTACAGCAGGAAGAATCATCCTACAGCCAGTGATGTGCCTTAAAATGCCTCAGCCTCACAGCCTTAGAACAGTCAGAAAGTTTCAAGGTTCTTCCTAACACACTAAAATTGTGAATTCCTGGCCACACACATGCAAGGGGCACTTTTTATTCTGACTGATGTCTCTGACTACTTTGGATTTCTTCATCCTCTCCCGAAAGCTCACTCCTTGATTCCAGGGAATCCAGAAATTTGTATTGGCAAAATAAAAACACAAAATAATTTATCTGCATTGTAAATTGCAGCATTTTTTCTTCCAAGGAAATACATTCGTTTTCCTTTTCAAGGATACTATCAAATAGGAAATGCAGCCATAGGAATCTCCTAAGGAAGCAAGACTGACTCCTATTAAGTGGTTTTCATCCGCAAACATGAACATGAAGCAAAAAGTGCTCCTGTGCAGAAATCTAATGCTTAGGTCAAATTTACAAGGCAGGTGAGACAAACGACATAAGGAGCTTCCTCAGCTGATGTTTTAATTATTCCCAGTTGTAAAAGAGAAGTACAACTCAAACACCTTCTTGATGGGAACAAAGTGAGGCAGGAGATTTCAGAGGATGCTCTGCAGCAGAGGTGAAGCTCAGCCCAGCACCACAATCTCTTGTGTACAAGAAACTGCTCAAACATTTCTAGGCTAATCTCGATTTGACTCGATTTGCTGGGCTGTGTCGCCACCAAGTGCACTCAGCCCTCGGTGGCAGATTAGTCCTGACACGCTTAATATTTAAATGACTCTGCCTGACACAGAGCACTCCCTCCCTCCCTCCTGCAACCCTGCCAGACAGCACAGGGAAGTCAGGGAGGAGGAGAAGGGCAGTACAGATGCTGCTGATAAGGGAGAAATGGGGCTGCTTTCCCCAGCCTGCGGTGTGGGATGGCAGTCAGACCTCATCTCTGGCTCCAGAGCATTTTCCCAGGGTGGTTCATTAAAACCACTGTGTTTAAAGCAGATTTGTACACCTATATATCCCTGGAAAGTGCTGCTTCACAGGGAACCATAAGCCTTAGCAATAAGGAGCTTCACTTGCACTATGCTCAGTAAGAATCATTAACTGCAAACTAGGACACAGATACCAATTACTGTTCTGCTCAGACTACAAAACTGTAAAATTCAGTAAAATTCAACATCTTATGCTATCCTTTTAACTGTGTGATCCTAATAGCTAACTACTAATGCCTGTTGGATCTCAGCAATTAAAAAACAGAAACGCTCACCCTAAATACTTCTCTTTCATTTTCTTCTCTCTCTCCAAAGATCTGTATCTGAAATGCCCTTTTTTTTTTTTTTTTTTTTTTTTTTTTTTTTTTTTTTTTTTTTTCTGGCCCACACAGTTCCTCCCACAGACAACAGAAAAGGCATTTAAAAGTCTCTGCAGGTAAGTCAGTATTGTTCCCTGGTAATACATAGCGCTTGTCTGGTGTAATTGGATCCTGCATGAAGGGGAAGACAAGAAAGAAAGCTCAGCAAAGCACTTCTGAATTCCTAGAGAGCCACCAAAGCCCAGATCTAATCATGTCAGAGCAGGAGATAGAAAAAAAGCGCATTTATACCTGGAGCTTTGGCTCCACAGGTAAGTGAGCTGCTTGGCAACATTTTTTTTCCCCTCTGATCCTATGACTCTATTGAACTAAACTCTGCTGGGATTGAATAAATGTGGCTGTTTGGTTATAATTATAGAATCACAAAATGGTTTGGATTGGAAGGGCCATGGAAGGAAGATGTCAGCATTACATGGAACATGGTTTAATGGGACTGTAACCTGTCTGGTTTCTGTTCTGGACTACAAGTGCTCAGACCAAGTTCATCAGCAGACCTAGAGATAAGTCTGTCACTGAGATGTGCAGAATGTGCAGTGGCTGAAAAACTACTGTCACTGCAAGGATGAATGAAATGGAAGGAGCACTCACTAGCGCTGACGTGGACTGTAGATTCTGCAGGATCAATTTTATACGGAAATCCCCTCCACAGACCTGTTACTACGAGGGATGAAGCATCTGCCTTGAGCAAAAGCCATCAGGAGGAGGCCCAAGCAGATCCTTCCTCATTTCAGCTGTCAGGGCCTGCCTTTGACACGCATGGATACGAAATTCCAGAGATTCCCTGCTGCCACCTAGTGTTTCCCATGGCCGACCACCAACCAAACGAGCAGAGAATTTCCCAACTCAGCTTTCCATCCGAGGGACGTCAGCAGCATCACTGGAGGCTCGGCCAATCCATGGAAACAAGGCATTTCCCAGCATATGTTACTGCAGTTTGGCTTTCTCAGCTGAGCCAAGCAGGAGGTTGCTGGACTGTGGGATTGATCTTTGTGAAACACACCCAGCCTTTCCAAACATTTACTGGGGAAAGCATTTACTGCTTACACCTCACTGTTTATCTTCCATGCTTTGCTGTGGGGAACCATGGCCATGGAACAAGTTCCAGGAGGACCCCAAAGCATCACCTCCACGTGCCTGGTCCTTCCCAGCCCCAAGCTCTGCTCCTGGCCCCAGGGAGAGTATGGTTAGTACAGGGAAGGCTTTGGAGTAAAAAGCTGGGCTGAACAAATGAGATGGAGCTACAAACAACAGCAGCTACATGGAGTAGTGATGGAGCCCTCCACCTCCAGGCAGCAAGCTGGGAGTGTGGCTCATTTACCAGGACAGGCAAGCCAGCCAGGGGAGTTACTGGAACAGTGTCCTACAGATTTGTCTTCAGGGACCAACTTCCATGATAAAAAAAGAACCCGATTATGAGCATCCTTGATCAGGATCTAATTCCTGGCTTGTTTCAGGTTATAAAGTGCTACCTGGAGAGTATTCCCAGTCTGGTATTCACAGAGGAGACCAGATTCAATTTCTGAAATTCTGGCACGTGAGTTTGGTCCTTTAATGTGCAGACCTATAGGCTAACATGAGTTTTGAGCTCTAAAGGAAGCTGGTCCACTTCAGCAGCTGCAGACTGTGAACCCCAAGTTTACTTTCAATCTTTAGTGTACTGCAAAGTTCTGTTCTCCCATGTGAGCTCTCAATTGCAGGACTAAACCCTTACTCTTGCAAGATTCCTCCAACACGAATTTTCCATAAAATCTCAGTGCTGATGCATTTAAGAACATTCTTTCACTAATCATTTTGGAGACAACTTTTACCCACAAAATCTGTAACCTATATTGATCTGTATTATTGCTGCAGGCCCAGGTGAAGTAACTCCTCTGTCACGTAAGGGGACCAATTCAAGTCAATACCACCTGTTGTATAGGCTAACATGATGAAGGATTTCTGAAGAACTAACTTCCTTGGATCCCCTCACTGCAGACAGCAAACTTCAACTCTCCCTCAGGGAAGCACTCAGTGAGCTCAGAGGGACTGTGCAGGTGTAGGTGTGAGCCTGCCTCCCAGTGCTTGTGGGAGGAGAGTATTGCCAGCATGAGTTCTTTCGGGGATGTCAGGGACCTTTCAAACAAGGGACATGGTCAGCAGGTAACCACATGTCAACCCTCCAAGACAGAGGGGCAGAATGATGGGCTAAAGGCAGTGCTGAACTTGTCTCCACAGTCCAAAGTGGAGTCCTGCACCCACTGCCAGTTACAGCAGCCACCTCTGAAAACCACATTCCTGCAGGCATTGGTCCTGCTTAATTTTAACACATTTAAAGGACAGTAATAGGATAGAATGTGAAAAAATTTTTTGCCTCTTACAGTATTTACTCTGTGTTCTAGGAGAGGTTTTTTTACTGGCAACCTCAGTGTTTCTCTAAGATGGCCAGGTCCTGCTTGCAAACCCTGGTGTTGGTGTCCACAGTCCAGCTGCAGACAGACTCCAAATGTACCTGGCTGAACCTGGGGGGTTTGTCATGAAGGACCAATATCTCAGCCAAAAAAGGTTTGTAAATAATTAATTTTCTGGCACATTAGTTGAACTGAGAAACTGAGGAATATCCTGTGTTTTGAGTCAGTCTGAAATGATGATGATGCTGTTTTTGATTCTCCAAATGAGGCTCTAGAAAAAAACCGTCAAAATCAGACTGGATGAAATGTTTCCACGGCATGGAAGACAAATGGGTAAAAATGAAAGAGCTGCTGATCAGGAACTCCGCTCTTCAGAAAGACAGAAACTAAAAACTATAAAGAAGAAGCCAGAAACTCAAAACTATAAAGAAGAGCTGAGAATGTATCAGTTAAAACATCACAGGGAGAGGTGTTTCCTTTAGAACAGAATGGAATAGGATGGAATGGAAGGAAATGGAATAGACTGTTTCATCTGGAAGGGAGCTATGACAATCACTCAGTCCCACCGCCTGACCAATTCAGGGCTGACCAATTTAAAGCCTGCTATTGAGAGCATTGTCCAGATCACTTTTAAACACTGACTCTATTGTTGAACTCAACTTCACAGGCAGCAAAAGTGTTCTAAAGGACTCGCATAAAACCTATATTTTTCTGAAATCAAACAATCAGAAATAAACCCAAAAGCTTCCTCTGTACTGTGCAGAACATATGAGAACATATTAACCTAGTGATAAAATTCTAAAAAACCTCTGAGCTGTATACTTCTTGCACTGATTCATACAGTGGCTCATTTCTATTTGTAAAGTGATTAAATTCCTGCAAGATTACACAAAATTGTCAACTTGGCTCTTCTCACACAAGTTAGACATGGACACTAGATGGCATATTTGTATCATATCTGTACAGGGGACACAGAGGTAACTGAAGTAGCACTGTCACTTACAGACACAGTAAAACAAATGGCACTCAAGGGTGAAGCATGATCCCTTTGAAAGAAAAGCTTCCACTTAAATGTGTGGCAGTATTTTCTTTGTGGAGCATGGAGCAGCAAATGCATTCCTGTTCAGTGATCAAAATAAATTGGAAGTAGGTCTGTCTTACAGGACAACTGTAAATCTGACAATAATCACTTGCAGATGAAGATAATCACAGAAGAGCTCTGGTGGAAGGGACTCCTGCCTCCAGAGCAGGGCTAACATCAAAATCCAATCAGGCTAAAGGGCATTGTCCACAAAATTTTGCCCTCTCCTTTCCAAAGGCTGAGATCCCACAGTCCCCCCTGGCTGCTGTCCTGCTGCTCAACCACGTTTGGTGGCAAAACATTTTCCTTCCATCCAGGATGCGCTGTACTGCAAGCTGCTGGCTCCTGCTCTTTTTGGAGACAGCCCCTCCACCTCCTCCCAGCTGAGCAAGCACCAGACCAAATGTGCCATTACAAAACGTGGAATTAAGAACCAAGTGTGACTTTTCATGATGTGGTTACCAGAAAGGCACACGAGATGTCAGCAGCCTTCCAGGTCCTGTCCTGGCAGGAGCTGTCAAGGAGAAGTCAAAATCTGTGAGGTTGAGGAAGACAGATCAGGGCAACACTGCTTTGTCCATCTGCTCCCATGCCTCTGAACAGCTCTTTATTTCTAAATCCCCCTTTTCCTGGTGAGGCATTTTCCCTGTGCAATTGCATAGGGGGAGGAGAGGGAGTTTTATAACAAAATGTAGATATTTCTGACTCTTAAGCACAGACAAGGACCCTCATTCATCTCCTCTTTGAGGTCTTTGACCCCTGAGCATCACAGTGCACAGTATCCTCCACCTAAGCAAGGATGCAGGTAAATGTAGGAAAAAATTCCACCTTAAACAAGACATGAATGTCATTGTTGGGAAAATTTTAGGAGGTCAGACAGGATGGGAAGAGAAATACATGCTTTTTCTCTTCTATCTTCATGCAGAGTAAACATAAGCTTTGAATTTCATGTCAGAGTTACTACTGAAAGGGCCACAACCAATACGCATTTTCTGAAATTTTTCTTTTCTCTTTGTAGGAGTGAGGCTGAAATGCATCAGCAGAAACTTTGAAAAGTTTTAAAAATTAAAGCTGACTCACCAGGATTGGGGTCAAGGATTGAGACAAAAGTGAAAAAGCTAAAATTTTAAGACAAAACATACAGATTAGACCACTGAAATATGAGGATGAAAGACTGGGAGAGAAGCTGGCAACCCTGGCATCTGCCCCCTAGAGAAATCCTCTGCTCTGCAAAACCCACGTTCTGCAGGACACCAGGTAAATTAACTGCCACAAGTTAATGGCACAGTCCATGTGCATCTACAATTAATGTGCACTTCAGCTCAGACATAGGCATCCAGGGACACTTTGGAGAAGGGATGGAAAGGACAATGTTTCCTCTACCCTGAAGGCAGCCCAGCCTCCAGGGCACTGAAGGCATTTTCCTGACAATGCAGCATCGATGTCAAGCTGAGGAGCTCGCTCTGCCTTTGCTGAACACTGACCCCTCTGAGCTAATGCTCAGGGCATGGCAGACTCCACGGGCAGCCAGAGCCTTCATCCCCTTACACCTGTGCTTCAAGGGAAGGAAATGGGGGAGAAAATACAGGAAAAGTGACATTTCTCCACATGAGCACAGCTGGATTTACTGCAGAAGAAGGGAGAAGGTCATGTGGAGGTCTCAGCAGGTAGGATTCAGTTTTCTTGAAGTCTCTACATATTTAGCCACCCAAACACTGACAGTTGCCTTCCTCCTTTCTCAAGGACAAACTCAGCACTGTGTCACTCTCAAGTTGGGAACCCTGACCTTGCTGATGGTGTGGATGGATGAAACTACCCAAAGCACCAACAAAAACACAGTAATGGAGGCTTGGTGCATGAAGCAGCCCAGAAAATGAAAGAATAATCCCAGTATGGTATTTTGCAGGAACAAATGGCATTTTTCCCTCCAGTAACTTGACAGAAGTGAGGATGCTCAGCTGTTCCCTTCACTAGGAAACATGAGAAGGGATTTTAACAAGTCTTCAGTGCCTCCCTGCTCCCACTGACAGCAGCAGGCATTCAAGAATGTTAATGGAGTACCTTTACAAAGCCAATGATGAGCTCTTTTGGCAAAAAATCCCCAGAATAAAAGTTCTGGTGTCTGTTTTCCTGGTATTTTGAACAGAGTGGAGATGCATTTACTCAGTTATTGATTCTGAAGCTTTCCAAAAATCAAAGGGTGGTAAAAAACTGGAGCTTCTGTGTGTATCATAAAGGCAAAGATAAGCCAAGTATATTGTGTGCTGAGAACAAACAGCAAACCATGAGCTCCAGGTACACATGGAATAACTACAAAGTACTGAAGCAAGAGAACCAAGAGGCCTGGCATCAGGATGTCAGACTTTGTAAAGGCTATTTTAAGTACAGGCAGACACAGACTGCTCACATTTCTTATGCAGGGATGTTTTTCCTGAAAAATCAGCCTTTTTTTCACCCCCTCCTTGTCTCTACCCCTCAAACCTACCAAGATCACTGGTGTTCTATTTTTCATGAAGTTTTCTCCTATGCTATACTTTTGCTTGCACCTGAAATATACAATCCTCTGCTGGTATCTGGGTCAGCCACACTGAGAAGGAGAATCCCATTATTGTCTCTCATTGTTTTTGAAATGAATGAATTTGTACAGTCAGCTGTACAGGTTTGGATTCAAAGGCTGATATTTCCATGACAAGCTGCTGCCACCCACATGCCAAAGCACTATGAGCCTTTCATCCCAGCCAGCACAGAGGCAGGGGGATGACATCCCCCAGGATATTTGAGAGCCCAGGGTGCTGCCTCATCATCATCACTGTTGCTGCTGCCTTTGGATAGAGATAGAGCAGGAAGAGTATTTATCATTTACTGGTTTTACCCAAAGGGATACACTATGCACCATCAGATCTGCTTTGCAGGCTGAGAAACAAGCAAACACCACTAACTGAGAAAGCTGCAAAATCTACAGAACTCCAAAAAAGTCTTTCCCTTCCTCTGCCTCAGCTCTGGGTGAAGCCTAAAGCAAGCAAACACCAGTTCTGTCTCAAAACCAAGGAATGGTGCTGTCAAAGTCTGTCTCTCTGATCTGTGCTACTCTTCAGTCACAAAGCAGCACCAATTAGGAGGAACACTTCTGCCTTAGGCCACCAAAAGAGTCAATACTGAAGGAATTAAATTGAGAAGAGATTTAGGAGCACATAAGAGCAGACTCACAGAGCTGCTGAAAGAACTGAAACCACAGCATGAACTAACTCTGGTCAAATGCCTCAGCCTGACTTGATACTGTGATTCAGGGCACAACTGTGAATCTTCTGCTACATGTCAATGCATTAATTGAACTATCAGCTGTTGTGTGGAAAAGAGAAAAATTCTAAACAATATCAAGATCTCAGAACCTTTGGTTCCTATCTGCAAATGCATTTTTAATCTACAGTTCTCAGTGAAGTTATGAAATCCACAGTGTCGAATACCCTTTAAACACTAAAGGTACTGCTGCAAGTTGCACACATTAAAATTTTGTCTAAATTAAATATTTATGCTGAACTAGTTTAGCAACATTAAATATTCTTAATTTTAAAGTGACTGCAACTCGGCTTTTCTCTATAAGTTAAGCTGTATCAAAACAAAGCATGTTAATTCCTAACAAATACACAGTAAAGTGGTATCTTCCAATAGAGTTAGAAGCCAGTTCTCAGTTGATAGTCAATACTTTTCAGTTGCTATTAAAACTTTCTAGCACTGTTATGGAGGCCCATTTCAATTAGCTGCAACTGAGTCTCAGAGAGGGAAAGAAACAGCAAGATAAAGGCACAATTTCTTGAATCCTTCAGTCTTAACCCCATTTCCTCACCTCCCTATACCTTTGGGCATGCAATCAACTGCAGTCTGGGTAACCTCTTTCCAAATTCACTTTCCACCTGCACAGAAACTCCTTCCTGGGGTGGTTTCTGCAGATGCTTTGTGCTCAGCCCCATGAGGGTACCAGGCTGCAGGCATCCTGTCCCTGGGACACACATTCTGGGAAGATGTTGTGGGATGCAGGCGGCATCAAGGTCCACAGGGGCCTGAGAGTACACTGGAAGAATGAGCTTGGATTGGGAGCCACATTTTGGCACAGGACACTTTCCTTTCCTGGCACAGGACACTTTAGTTGAAAAGTGCATCCCTGGCATATGCACATATGTAGACCCCTGATGCACAGACAGAAAAGCAAGAACTTACAATTTCTTGAAAAGAACCAACAATGATTTTGTCTACTTCAAAACGTGGCAATTTCCCATTTGGGGCTTGATCCTTCACCATGTATTATTTCAGTGGGACATGAACCCAGCTCTGTACATGTCCATTTGCAGGCCAAGACCCAGAGTCATATGATCTTTATAATGCTAAGAAAAGTAATGCAATTTAAAACTTTTTAAGCTGAGGGATTTATACCTCCAGAACTGTAGGAAAGAGAGGGTATTTCTGCAAGATAATAAACTCCTTTTTTTTTTTTCTTTCCCATTTTAAAACATCTTCATGTATTCATGTCAAAACATCCAGAGATATTTTTGGTCTTAAAAAGGGCTATGGAACAAAGTTGCTCTCCTCCACCAGCAGGAAAAAGATTACCTACCTTTTTCCTCATTATTCTGGGCCACTATTATCAGCAAGACACTTTATCACAGCAAAAAAAATAAGAAGGCCTTGGTTTTATCCCCATTGTCCTATAGCAGCACCCAGCAGACCTGATCAGCAAGTGATGAGTGCCCTTCCGGAGGAGGCAGCAAATGTAAATTTAGAAAAGAGCACTTAGCAAATATAACTACAGGGTCTATGCCTCAGGATTATCTGATTTTCCCTTGCTGCAGAAAAATCCACACGAAAATGAAATCCTAAATGTATTCTGCAGCTGCATGGCAGGGAGAGGTATGTGGTTGTCCGGGTTTAGGCTACCACCATTACACAGGTGTGATTCGCTTGGATGTCAGGATGTGCAATCCCAGAGAAACTGCAGAATCATGGTCAATTGGTCTACCAGAATCTTGAGCCTGGAATCCTGGTGGCTTCCTGTCCAATGCTGCTCCACCCTTTAAGATAAGTCTTCTTCCCAGGTGTCCAGCCTGAGCCTCCCAAGCCACGACCTGGGGCTGTTTCCCCTCATTCTCCTACTCATTGAGGAGCTCAGCTTCATCACCACATCCTACCCCTGCAGGCAGCGGTGGGGGGCAAAGAGATCCCTCCCTGAGCTCCTTGCCCGGCTGAACAAGCAATTTAATTTCTTTCCTTTGGTGTACTTTTCCCTCTCCCCCTTGCTCCAAAACTGCCTTTGCCTAAAGCACTGTTCTTAAATTAATTATCAAGGAGCTTTATGCTGCAAAGGAGCAGCATTTTGGGCCTCCACTGGGACTTGTGGCTTTTTCTTCTGCAGCCCATGAGTGTGAAGGCTCGGCCAGACCCATGACTCACACTCTTCTGAGACACTCCCACAAGTTTTACACACAGAGTTCCTTTTCCCCTTGCAGCTCTGCCATTAAATGTCTGGATTTGCAGCTCCCTCCCAGCCGTGCCTGCCTCCCTGGACAGCTGGTATGTAACACCCACACACGCTGCTGGCATTGCTTCGTTAAAGTGACAGGCAATTAAAGGCAGGTTGGGGGACCCCAAGGGACTCGGCACTGTACCTTCATAGGAGCCAGCTGGATGGGAGTGATGCATGAGGGATCCACCATGGGCTTGGGCCGGTTGGCCGTGTCCGCCAGCAAACTGTGCCACTGCTGGGGCAACCCCGTGAACTTCTGCTCCCGGTGGTCAAAGCCAGTGTGGACTCGGTGCTCGAAGTTGGAGGGCCCGGAAATTTCCAGCCTTTTCTTCTTTTTCCCGAACATGGTGGAAAGATCTGGAGAAGTCAGAGGGAAGAAGGAAAGAAAAGAAAAAGAAGACACAAGTTTACACCCTGTTGTAACTCTCAGTCATTCTCTCTGCTTCACAGGGAATTTTAGTAGATGTCATCAGCCAGCAGCTACCTCTGTGAACTTCACACGCTGAGATCTATGTGAGGAAAGCACTTATCTGACCTTTCTGGGAGAAGATTTTAAGAGATTAACCCAGTCTCTTACTACACATGTTCATAATACCTTATGAAACAAAGAAATTCCCAAGAAAGAAAGCCCTAGGGGCTACTTTGTATTCTCTTCCCTGCTCATGCTGCAAGTTGCACCCCATGGAAGCTCCAAGCTCATGAGGAGCAATGCCAGCAGTGCTGGATGGCTTTGCTCTGAGGACAGAACCTGGGATAAGGGGGAGCAAATGCAGGCACAGCTTTGCCTAAATACCCCAAATCCTGGGGAAAAGACAATCCATCCCAGATGAAAGCCTGTCTCTGCTGTGGCCAGATCTAGTGAGGAAAACAGAGAGCTCAGGTCTAATTCTAACTTGGTCCAAGGGCCTTCACTTGCATTTGTGAAGGGTCTTGCTTAAAAAAAGCATCAGGTATCAGCTATTACAAAATCATGGCCTGACTTCTCCAGGAGAGAAAGGATTTGCCATGCGAGCCATATGCTCAAAGCACCTGGGTTTACACACAGATGGGCAGAGGCCCCCGGCTCCTGGACAGCAGACTTGGGTGGGATTCATTACATCATGGCCCTAACTCCTTTTAAAGTCCAGGAAGGAGCATCAGCTCTTTTGGTTCCTGTGCAGGTGGTGTGGAGAAGAGAGAGGACTCCTTCCAATCCTATACAAGCAAGGAGCTGGAGGCTGTTGGAGGAAATGTGACCTTCACAGCTTCTCCATCACTGGATCGACCTGGCTGCCTGGTAAAGCTAATTGTTACAGCTCTTGCCCTACACAAAGTGAAATGTTTCAGTCAATTTTTATGGTTATTTCCTGATAAGACTGAGTTGATTTGCTTTCCTCCTGTCTGTTTTGCCCTTCCTGAGGAGTGTGGAGAAGGCAGCAGGAAGGTTTCAGAGCACACAAGGGAACGCAGGCTAATAGATCAGATAACGTTGATAAATCAGCTTCTCTAGCTGGGGCAAGAGAAGTTTCATTGGCAAGGTGGAAGGAGGCATGAGCTGCAACCTGAGAGGGGTAAAGGTATTTGCTCCTTCTACTGGGATTGGAAATAGCCACTACACTTGCAACCTGCATTAACCCTTGGGGTTGGTGGGTCCCACCTTAAAACGAAACGCAGCCTAACAGTTCTATTGAAGCAAGTTCAGAACTGACTTTCTGGAGGACTCCAGAAATCCACTGTGCAAGGCAAGGATAAATTCCTGGTCCAAGGGAGACAGACAGAAGTCCTGTTGCTTTTCAGTGACATATTGTCCTGTCCTGGAAAAGTTCTCTCTCTACCCTCTGCTGTCTCAGAATAGTCCTCCACCTTGCTCTCTGGCTGGCTAAGCACTTGAGCAGCATCTGTCTGAAATAGCAGCAGGGTGAGGAGTCTGGCAGCTGTGTAAAACCTCTTCTATCACAGAAGAGGTGATAGAAGAGGTTTTACACAGCTGCCAGCCTGTAAAGCACCTGTAAAGGTGCTGCCGTGACTTTCATTCAGGAGGTGGAGAGAAGAAAATACAGTTGTGTTACTGCTGCAGCTAAGGAAAGATGTGGTGATAAATCAGGTCCTTATTCCACCCTCACTGCCTTTTACTAATTTATCTAAAGATCAAGTCCATTATTTGAAAATTGATTGCTGGCTGCTTTGTAAGTCCCTCCCTATGTATTTGTAGGTGATTGTCTCCTGTGTGCATATTTCTTTTAGACAGAGCAGACTTGCTCCTGCTGGCCTCTCTTCATAGGTCTCATCTTTCACACACTCCTCTCTCTGGCTTTCTACCCTACTCTGAACTTCCCAAAATCTGCTGCTCTTTTGACAGGTTCTCTTCAGCACTGTTAACTGTATCTTCCTCACCTTCTTCTCCCAAAACCTCCTACAATCGCTTTGATATGTGTGAAAGCTTTTTTCCTTTTTCCTTTTCCAGTATCATAACTGTTATTTTTCTTTGGTGCATTTGGGTACTTTGTGGCACTCCCAGACACACCTGCAAAGTCATCAATAGTTGGTCTCTGTTCAGAGATTATCCATTTTCCAGGCTCAAACAGAACAGGTGGATCAGGGAGTAGCTCCCAAGCAAGGCTCATCCACAGGGCTCCACAAATCGCAGTCGGCTGCAGATCAATGGCACTCCATTGATTTCATTCGCCCTCAGGGATGGGAATCCATGAGACTATTGCAGTAACATTTTAAACCACCAGCTCTAGACATGTATTTTTTCCTCTGATCAATACCAGGGTTTCCCGCAGGACTTGCATCCCAGTGCAGCTGCTGGATGCTTGAAGTCCTCCAGAGCTCCAAACAACTAAAAGCACATTAGCTGGCACAGTGCACACTGCTTTTTAAAATGAACAGAACATTCACTCAGCAAGATCCCTGCCAGCAAGTTACCTCCATTTCACTGCAAAGCCAAGCCAACCTCCCCTCAGCACAGTCCCTCCGAAGAGGGAAAGCAGCCACAGCAGTCACAAGGAAGCTTCATTTCCCCTCATTTCTCCCAAAGAATGGACATGATGGTGCCTGTTTTCCTCAGCCGTCTGAGGACAAGGGTTCGAGGCAGCCAAGTCTGTGAAACTTTATGCTCTGGGCTTGTAAGTGTCCTGATTCAGTCCCCACTGATCTGCTTGGTCCTCATACCTCAAAAAAGGAGACATGATTTAATTTTTCTCATAGCTCTATTGATATGACGCAAAAAAACCAAAGGACTTTTTTAATCAGGTGGGGAAGCAGAAAACATTTCCAGGACATGAATACATATTCTCCAAGACATCTAAAGCCATTGTAGGAATAACCCAAGTGCTCTGAAGAGAAATGATGGAGCTTTCCAGCACGCTGGATAATGTGTGTGTAGCAGGAAACTTATGAAACTTGTATCAAGAGCACAAAATGTATGAGATTCATTCAGGCACTTATTCATTCACACAAAACAGCAATCCTCTCACAGTCATTAAGAACTCCTAATTTCCTAATGGGATTACTTCAGAAAACAGGGCAGCCTTTATCAGAGGCACAGGAAGATGGGAAGCTGCAGGGCAGCTCTGCCTCTGTGCCATCCCCACACCAGAGCACTCACCCTTAACTTAATCCTTCCCAACAGCTTCCAGTGTAGCCTGATTGTGCTAGGGCTCTCAGCAAATGCCACCTCTCTGTGCAGCTCCTCCTGTGCTCATCCCCACAGAAGGAGAGGAAATGAGAGGTATTGTACTTGCAATTTGTTGCTGTTTTGGTGGGATGAGCACAGGCAGGATGTCTGTCCTCTCTTTGCATGTGCATTGCCACGGGATAGTCTGGTAGATTCCAATAGCACATGGCACAAGGTGACACTTGACACAAGGGGGCTGGGGGAGCCTGTGCTGACAACAGCTACTACCGATGGCAGTGGGCTTGGCTTTGGGAGGAAAGCAGGGTTCATCACTGCAGTGCTTCAGTGGGGCTTTTCTGCAGAAAAACTTTACTCACTCTTCTGCTGAAATGATGCAGCACAATAATTCTGTGCTTGTAAATGTGAGGTCTGGAGGAGGCAGCTCCTTAGTGACAGCAAACGTTGAATTCAGTAAGGAGGACAGCATGATACCTAAAGCAAGTCTGCTCTTAAATGGGAGAGCCAGGAGTTAAGCCTGTTCAGCTCCAGGCTGCCATGCCAAGGGCTCCTCAACCCACAGCCCAACCATGGCACAAGAGTTAGAGATAACAGAGTTTCTTGACCAAAGCCATGATGGAAAAAATATGGACACTCACTAGAGGAAAACACAGTACTGGGGGAAAAAATCTGACTATTGCACCAGTTCTTCTCCTGAGTAACCCAGAGTAGTGCTGGTCCTGGGGAATGGGGAAGAACAGGATAGAGGGAGAAATGTGTGAGCTGTGCTCTGTAGATAGTTACCCAAACCCTTCTATAATTGCAGTATTTGTCTTATTCTTTGTCTCTGCCCAGGGAAGAAGCGGTGCCAGCTCTGCTGGTGCCAGCGGAGGAGACAAAACACAGCTCCACCCAGCTGCTGCAGGCACCGGGTAATGCTGAGAGGGTGCTATCACAAGCAATCACGCCTTTTGCTCTTAATGCTGTTTACTGTAGTGCCTAACAAATCAAATTACATGCTAATCAGCACACCCTGCCTGCTAGATCTATGCCAGACTTGGCTCCTTTGCATTGCACTCCTTTCTATATACAGAAATAATTCACTGAGCATCACAGTGCCAAGGGCTCTTGGGCAGGTCCAAATTTCAACCATGACCTTCATGGACAGCTCAGATCCCCAGAGAGGAAATTTCCTGAGATGATGTTTCATGCAAGATGCGTGATGTGGACCAGCAAAGAAATCCAGTCAGCTACTGCACTCTCATTGTGCTGCCTCCCAGTCACAGATGAAGGGGTTTTTCCAGCAAGGGGCATCCTCCAGTACTGGAGCAAGAGGGTGGCAGTGCTATTGTGGGTGCCAGGGGAGCCCATTCAGACTCTCCCACAGTGTTCTGTGCTCAGGACAGGATTTCCAGCAATAGCTTGCCCACAAAAAGTTAAAGCCCTGCCAGCTCACACCCCATAGCTCACACAGAGGTCACAGGTTTGTTCACTCTCAAAAGTTTGGCCCCATTCTGGGGTTTCCATGAGTTGTCCCTCTCCTGTATGTGAGATCAGAGGACACTGAGACTGATGAACGGAAAAGCTGAAAGCCCAGATTTATGTTACTGCCCTCAAAGAACAAATTTTTGCATTTACAGCAAGTTAAATCCAAGGCAGTAGGAATAATAATAAAAAAAAGGGATTACTTCAATCCTAAGGTTAATGGTATTCTGTATCTTTTATCATATCCTAGGAGTATTTCTGTCAACCAACAAAATAAGAGAGAACTCTGTTGAACTCTGCCCCATTTTCGGCTCCCAATAAAAAAGTAGGAGCCAATTTTTGCTCCCCCTCCAAATAGCTACTCTTTTAAAAGACTTCAAAAGTTGGAAAGATCTTTCATGTCTCATAATCTTCAAAACTACCGGAGTCCCAAATGCATCCCTTAAGCAGAGGCAACAGCCCTTGCTATCCCGTATGTCCCCGGACAACCCTGAGCAAAGGTCTGTGAAATTCTGCCACACATAAAAACATACAATAACCTTACAATCTTAGCACCTAGAATAATAATGAAGTGAGATGGGAATTTTACTTTAAAATGGGACTTCTGATAACTCTGTACTATAGCTATGTAAGATCTATTTTTTATTATTATTATTTTTTTATTGTGGTATTTCAGCAGCCAGATAAAGTGTCTCAGGAAATCGTGGGTGTTCACCATGAGCCACGCTGGCAAGCCTGCAAGGGTTTCCTACACACACCTCACTGCTGGCTGGGCTGAAAATACTCCCTTAGGAGGGGCTCTGCATTCACTGTCTGCCTCAGCCCAGCAACGTTTGCTTTGAAACAACCAGCAATTAGTTCATTTTCAATTAGGAAGTGCACACTGCATTAAGCCTGTGAGCCTGTATTTTCTGCAGGGATTCCCTGTGGTTCCTCAGCTGAGCAAGCAGCAGCAGAGCCCTTTTCCCTTACTGATGGGCATGTTATTAGCATGTAAAAATTGCCTTCATGCATGCTGAGTATGGTCTGGGAGCCCAAAGTGGGGGGCAGCAGCAAGAGCTGTGAAAAGGTCCTGTGAAAAGGCACATTCTCTCCCAAGTCAGCCGCACAGCCAAAAAACCTGGTTACAGGCAAGAGCATTAATAAAATGCTTCATTTTTAACAAACCTGACAGAGACACAGATTGCAAAATGGGGAGATGGGTGCAGGTTGCTTTCTTTTGATAATTTTTACTTACTAATAATAGTTTTCTGTAATACAAGGACCTCAATTATTCCCCTCCAGAGCAACCCAAATGCAGTAATACATCATTAGCTTTGGCAGCTTCTGTTCCCTTGCTCTGATTAATTGTAACCTTTCCCAATATTTGATCGTAAATGAGAGAGTATGAATTGAGAAGCACAAATTAAATTAATGTGTCAAGGCAGCCTGCAGAGCCAGTGCTCCAGACAAATGTGAGCTGGGCTGAAACTCAATCTCCAGGAGAAAGCAAATGTCTGGGATGGACTGATGGCAGCACAAATCGCTTAGAGATCCTCTGTGAGTGAGAGGTAAAAATGATGTTGGTTCTCCTCCAGCTCACACTGGTGCAAGTTCCTGCTCTGAAGCAAGTGGAAGGAAATCAACATGTATCTGTGTATCTATACATCTAATATATAATTAATAAATTTATTGTATTTAATAAAACTATTAAAAATGAGGGAATTTTTTTTGGCTTTTTTTTTCTTTAATAAGGAAGAGTAACAGCAATAGTTTTGTGTTTCCTTGCTGTTTAAGGATGGTTTTGAGCTTCTTGGTAGGGACCCTCTGTTGCTGGCTGCAATCAGAGATTGAACTTCTTTTGCAAAAAAAAAAAGAAGCATGCCCCTGAGTGCAGGCTTATGTTTTAAAGAAGAATTTATCTCTATTTTTATCTGAAAATACAGAGAGCACTACCCTATTTTTCAGGAGATAAAACCAGAAGCTACATCTGGAAAAGCAGAGTGAACTGAATGAGAAGACAATAAAGTTCATGGAAAGACTTTTAAAAACCACACTGGTTTCAGGTCAGGCCTGACACATTATTGTGACCAAAGGAGAAATCCTGTTTGACTTTCCACATATAATACTCCTAAATACTTTCATAACTCCCAGAGTACCATTCTGGATGGATGGGATGGAGACAAATGGGAGATACCCAGGAAGCAGGGGACAGCTGCCTGCAGAGCACCTCAAACCAGAGGTAGGTGAATCCTGTGGTCATGTCTTGTATTTATTTATTAAGTCACTGCTGTTACCTAGAGGGAGAGCTCATTACTTCCTTAGATGCAAGGTTTTTTGTTTTGCCACGGGGATAGACAACATGCAGGTCAATACTAAGTCAGTTCACCTGTCTAATGAGGGACCCCATTTCCCATGATCCCTGCTCCTCCCTCTGCTCCTAATTATGATTTGAGCATTTCAGTTTGGGAACAATAAAGTAACACCTTGAAAAATGTTCTCACATACTCCACTAATTATGATTTTAAACACTGACCCTCTGGCAGCAACAAAAAGGATCTACAAATCCTGAGTAAACAAAGTCAGCTCACATTTGGAGTCTTTTACCATTCTGCTAAGCTGTTCTGCACACAAATAATGTACTGATAGAAATTAATCACCTGTGACCACATAGTTTTTTTCCAGATTATTCTTTCAGTTCAATGAAAGTATAGAAGTATCATTTTCAGTGCATTCCTCTGTGAGCTTTAGAATGAAAAGCTTGATGATCAATAGGATTCAACTTGTTATCATGCATTTTCAAGATGTCTGGTATTTTTTTGAGACAGGACAGACTTCTAAGTCTTTTAATCACTATTAAAATCCATGCCTTAATCCTGGAAAGATATGTACTTATGGACTAGACCAACAAAAATTCCTCTTTCCCAAAGCCCCTCATTTACCCTGCGGCATTCTGCTCATTTCAACCTCAGGTCAAATCAGCCAATTTCTCAGCGTTTCTATGTCACTGCACAATATAATAAAAGTACATTTAAACAATTACAAAGAGTCCAGGACTTGTCATTATCCACGATTCTTTTCAATCCCACAATACCTTGTTTATGGTTGAAAATGCCTTCATTTGTCACAGCACAGCAGTGTGTCCCTTGATAGCTGGCCCATGAGACATATCTAACAGAAATGTGCAACGGAACAAAAGGCAGGAAAAAATAATAACAAAAGTCAATGTATGCTTCCAGAGAAATAGTAAAAGCTGGTACAGAGTGGCCAAACTAGGATTGATGTACTCCAGAGAACAATACTCATTCTTCTTATTGAAAGCTACTCTTGTACGAGGACTCATTTCCACACAGTGACTGACATGTGCTTTCCTAATTTAGAAGTCTTATGATTCCCAGTGGATTTTAATGCTCAGTAATTTTCAGCTGAGTACCTTAAACGCATATATTGTAGTCAGTCACTCTCTATTATCTCATACACATGCACACATAAATAGCAACGTGGAGATGGAGGTTTGTGCAGGGAATTAGTCTGCAACAGCTCTGGGCAGATTAAAGAGGAAACCCCGCCCCCCCTCAGCCCCCCGACCCCCTGGAGGTAACTCAAATAATTTCTATCCCTAGCAAGTGAAAAGATTCCAGATTTGCAGAAGCAAATAGTCCTCTGGGTGCTCAGCTTGAGATAATTAATGGTATTAACTTTGTAGGAAGTGCTGGACATCCACAGGGAGAGAGGATTAAATAAGGCACCCATTAAATGAGACACCCTGAGTCTCAAGTTACTGCTGCAACTTCAGTTGTAAATTATTTTTTTCTGAGTTGATATTAGCACTATTTTAAGACAGTTCTATACTGTTCTATATTAAAGGATGCAGGTACTCTACTTCTATGCTTTCAATTAGAAAAAATAAATAGTGAAGGAAATACTATCAAGAATGAAAGGAATGATGTATCAGTAGGGAAGATAAAGTGAACAGAGAGATCAGAAAAACCTGCAGGAAACATCATAACATGGACAGTGAAACTGTAATTCTGAGTATTAGTAAATATGGACATTCCTATAGGTTGGGGTAACTGTAGGATAAGAACTGCAAGAATATGCAATTCTGTATTTATCCAAAGACTTAGCAAAGTGCTTGAAAAACACTTGGAAAATTGTTCTTATCAACTGGGCACCAAGTTACACCTTCTTTGCATTATAGGCCACATCCTCAGTGGGGTCTGCTGGGCAAAGCCTCAGGAAAAGAGATATAGCACAGCAAAGGGGACACTAAAATGTCTTGGATTTGCATGTATAGCTTTACTTTTAACTTTCTGAAACTGAGTTTTGTCCCCAACACTTGATGACAGCTGCAAAGCTGGCATTACAAACATACAGAATCAAAGCTGGAAGACACCTTCAAAGCCATCTAGTCCAACCAACACTTCCAGAGACGGTGACTCCACCACCTCCCAGGGCAACTTATTCCAATGCCTAACCACTCTTTCAGTGAAAACATTTTTTCAAGTATCTAATCTGAACCTCTCCAGGTACAACTTAAGGCCGCTTCCTCGTGTCCTTTCAGCTGAGATAAGGCAGAAGAGACCAACCCCATTTCACTACAAATCCTCCTGGGTAGCTGTAGGAGCAATAACATCCTCCCAGCCATGCCAGTTCCCTCAGCCACTCCTCCTAGGACATGTTTTCCTAACCTTCCCCAGCAATGTCCTTTCTGAAGTGAGGGGCCCTTAACTGAACACAGTGCTTGAGGTGCAGCACTTTCATTGTGACCTCAGCCGTGACCAAAACATGGTAGGCTGTGGTAGGGCTTTTCCGCAGTTCCCAGGCAAGACTTCTCACAAGACTGCAGTTTCTCACAAGTGCCTGCAATTACCGTGGATGTATTCTGATCAGTTTTTGAAAACAGCTTTTACTTGAAAAAAAACAGAGGCAAAATATTTTTTTTGGTCTAGAAACCAACTGATCTTGAGTTGGCTGCATCCAGAGCAGGATGCATCCATGAACCCTACAAAACTACATCAAGGAGGGGCTCCAGGAGGGTGCCTGCCCCAGGAGAGATGATTTTACAGCCCCAGAGGTGTCACAGTGACAAGTACGAATGGGACAGGAGGGGGACACGCCTGTGAGAGCACCACATACCACTGGAACAAGGTAATGACACTGAGGCTCTGGAGTCGACTCCCTGCCACAACTCCTCACTGCTATGTTTGCATTCAACACACTTCATTTTCCTACAATAGCATTCACTGCATTTCTTATTTCACTTCTAAAACACTGCAGGCTGTGCTGGCTCTGAGGAATTGCTCTATTACTATAACATTTGTAAAAAAAGATTGCTTTACAATGAATGATCAACGGCAACAGATGCTTCATTATTCATCCATTATTAATGGCACGCCTCTCATAAGAATATCTTTAGGATAAAACACAGGATCTGACCCATGTTGGCCAAGAAATGGTGCAAAATCTGTTTATTCGGTATGTCAAAATACCTTCAAAATGCAAACAAACAGATCTATAGATAAATGTATCTACAGCAAGTGCCTGCAAGATGAATATCATGCCTGTTATTATCACTGCGGGATCCCTGCCTTTCTATCTGGTTTTACTCTGCATTGCTGTAACTGAAGGGAAGCTATTTCCACAGTCTACAATAAATCACAAATGTGTAGAGTCTACCTTAAATTTTTATTTCTTACATATTTTGTCTTTTTTTTCCCCCACTCTGCATTGTGCAGGAAAGCTGGTCTGAAAGTCAATTCTTATCCTATTACCTATTGAGTTGCTGTCAGGCCATACTCTGTTTCCACATTAAAAATGAGAACTGATGCCTCTGAAACTGAAGGGTTTCTAGAGCTTACTGTTCATTACCTTCTTCAGGAAGTTTACCAGAAGCTCATTACACAGAACATGGAATGTTTATAAAGAGATATCTGCTCAATCCTCCTCCCTCTGGATAATCCCCAACGATCAATAACTGCATCTGAGGAATTCCTCAACTCAGATTTTTTTTTTTTTTCAGAGCCAAGAGACGTGGCCATGCAGACTTTGTGTTTTGCCACCTCCAGACAGCAGTTTGGAAATGATGGGCCTCACCTGCTCTCTGCCTCTGACTGGGAGGGAGATCCTTTATGCCTTATCTCTGAAACTGATATGGAAGTCTCCAGACCAGCGACAGAAAAGCAAACATAAAGTACACTAAACTGAATGAAAGAACCCACACATTTTAATCTTACTGCAAATCCAGAAATATGAATGCTACTTTGAGGTTTTCATTGTTTTCCACCTTCTAAATGCAAAAAATTGAAATGTTTTTTGGCTGCAGGAAGGTTTTGAGCAACTGGAGATGTTAGTGCGTCTCAGATGGCCACCACTGCCACCTTCCAAGAGAGGCTGATGCTGCGGGAGGTGGCTCCCATCCCCTCCTTCCAAGGAAGGATGCACACGTGAATTACTGAATTTTGCTGGGCCCATCCATACACTGTTTCAGGGAAGGGCCTCTCCAGGCGGCCCTCTCCAGGATGAGAAGTTTTATCTAAAATGGTCCAAAAGGACACTTCCAGCCTCTCAGAAAAAACAAAACCAAACAAACATCAAGGAAAAGAGTTTGCCAAGTAAGTGAGCGGCTAAGGTGACTCCCAGAAATCTTGCTCTGGAAACACCATGAGAAGCTGCTATGTGACTGTGTGTTTGAGCTGATTCGGCTCCTAAACTTTTAGACAATTATGTTAAAAAGCCACTTGTCTCCCAGAAGAAACACTTCTGCTGGAAAAACATGGCACCATCCCTCCCCAGTCTGCACTGACTGATTTTACAGCAGCTCTCAAGGCTGTCTCGTTGGGAAAACACCATCATGACAAGGAGTCTGTGAGAGAAGGCAAGATCTTCTCCAAGTACTTTCTGATAAATCTTATTTACCACTGAGGGGGAGATGCTGAGGCTATGCAGAGGTGAAGAAGTTGGCCACCATCTCTCAGCAATCAACAGCTCATGGATCCCCAAGACTCCTATCCTGCTCAGTGAAATGGTGCCAGTGACCCATCAGACTCTAACCCCTCTGTTTATATTTAAATATATGTATCTATATTTAAATTTAGCATATTTAGATCTGAGATTGCAGGTTCTTCTTAAAGGCTCAGTGTCAAAAATACACCATCAATTAGAAGATGATAATTAACAGAAAAGGACATCTCTGCCTGCTGACTCTGATTGCATTCACTGCTGTTTCCAGAGGCAGGGAGATTCATTAATTCATTCATTCCCCACTTCGTTACAGAATGACTCCAACAAAGCTGCTGATACAACTGGGAAATCAAAAGAGGAGCCAGGAAAGTGACTGCAAAAGAAGGCATTAAGGGAACATGTGTGGTGATGTCAAGTGGCGGGGCCAGAGTCAGCACTTTGGGAAAACAGAGACTGCAGAGTTGTTGGCTGAGAGGGAAATGAAATGTGCAGAAGGAGCTTGGATCCTAAAGGGAATATTTTATTACCAGAAAAAAACACCAATAGTTTCTGTTCTAATGAAATATGCTGTCCTACAAAATCTCTCATTTCATTCTCATTGTTTCCATCCTGTACTTAAACAGGCAATCACATAAAACTCGAAAGCTATTTAAGAAATAGGTAACCCCCCAAAATGTCAATTTTCTCAAATTTTGACCATAAGACTCAAAAAACACCCTGGAATTTTCTGTTTCAGCCAATCCGAAAGTTGTGTGTGCATCTGAGATGACTGTTTGCTTCACAAGGCCATAGAAAGGTTTCAGAAAGGTGACTTTAGGAAAGCCATGAGACTCAAATTGTTTGAGACAGCACAAGTGGATGACCAGAACATCTTTTTACACTCTACCCCTGTAATTCAGTCTCTGCACTCCTTGCATCTGCACCCTGTGCACCCATCCCCATGTAACCGTTCCCAGCCTCAAGCTCAGCCATACTGACAACCCTGGCTTTCTAAATTATTTCTACCTTCTTCAGGATAAAGGCAGGAAGATGTCCTGAACTGCTTTTAAAATGATTATGCAAAGCACAGTGGGCTGCATAATACCTTTTCCAATAAAACTCCCTTTTAGTGCTTTGATAGCAATCAGCTGTGTTATTATAACTATTCTTTCTCCTTGTATCACTCAGGCTGAATGTTTTAAATGGAAATAACATCATCTTGTTCCCTCGCGTTTCTTACTTGTGGTCTGTCCTCGCAAGTAACCAACGCTCAGGATGCCAAAAGCTGAAGGCTCAGCTCGCCCACATAAGAAACGTGATATGAATAAATCAGTGCAAAGTCCATGTGAGCTCCTTCTCTCTCACTAGCAGAGGCTCAGGCTGGAAAAGCTGGATCTGCACTGGAGCTGCCATGTAGTCCTTTATCTACTTGTGGTACCATTTTAAAAATCAGTTCATTCAGGATATGGATTCATTTTTTAGAATACCAAATATGCAGCTGGGTATCTACAGAGAAATTAAAAATCCCCATGTATATTTACTAGGGTGGCATGACACCTCTCTTATAGGGTTTGACTTACTGGAAAGGAGTTTCAAAACTCAAAGGAAATTCCAGAATTCTAAGAGTGGTATTCTAAGTGTCACCCTTAGCCTGGTTAGGACAAATCTCACTCCTGAGCACCCGGATCACAAATCACACCCAGAGCACAGCTGGGTACTCGTCATTTTGTACCTCCCCAAAACTCATCTTCAAAGCTCATCTCTCTTTTCCCCACTGCAGAGCTGTGTCATCTCAGTCTTGGGCTTTCTGGAGCATCATTTGGGTCCTGATGCAACTGTTGCTGGCTTCAGTAGGAGAACTCTGACCCAAGAAATGGACACTTTTTTCTGTTTCCTTCTACTGAAAATGGGAAGAATTGGAAAAATAACCCTCCATAGTGGCAGCACATCCAAGAGCAGGAGAGGGAGGACACAGTAGACTTTACTTAAGGAAACCCATTTCTTTGCAACAGAGGTGAGAGATGTTGCTTCCCTCCCTCTCCTCTGCTGCTACTATCTCCCATTTCCCAATGGAAACCAAAGTTTCATCAATATTTCCTAAGCCATGATTTTGTAAAGCTGGAAAAAGACTGAGCTTCACATTATCTGGTCTGAATCCAGCAAGACTTATGCTCATCAGAAAAGGAAAAGGAATCAAAGTTTTCCACTTGGAAAACCCCTGAGCCAATATTTGTAAATAAAGGCTAATTTAATTGCCAATATATGTATTTTTCAGCTTTCCAACTCGGAGAGAGCACAATCTCACTGGGATGAAGCAATCACACTGTTTAACATGCAAAATCACTGCTCGCCTACCAGCTTATTAATAGGTAGTTTTCTAATTCACAGGAAAAAAGCAAAGAAGGGCAATAATCTGAACACGAGCATCTGAAATGCTCCACTCAGCTCTGCTCCAGCAAACATAAGAAAAGACTTTTTCCTGTTTTTCCCCCCTCCAATGACAGCTTTCCAGTGCCGCTGGCATCCATCACATGTGCAGAGGCAAATGCTTCCACACTTGGTAATAATCAGAGGAAGGGAATTATGGAATGGGAGGAGGAACTGCAGGGTTTTTTTTTCTCTTGGCTAAAGGCATTCTTCAATCTGAAAAGCTGGAAGGGAACTCAATAGTAGCTTCCTTTTCCATTTCCACTTACCAAGCAGAGCCAGGATTCCCTGCAGTTCCTCCACATTACCCGTTATTCCTGGGCTCTCAGTTTTGCCATGCTTCAGCTCCATGTGCTGAGCTGGGGCTGGCTCCCAAAGGACTAATTCTATCAGCTCCTGCCTGTCCATTCCACACCACTCCTTACCTACTTATGCAAAACAACCTCCCAAACTTCATCTCAAACACATCTTCATTGACAACTCTGTGCCTACCTACACTGTCACCTTGGGTTATTCAAACCAAATTTATCCCACTCTCCCTTTTTGACTTGCAAGGTTTGCTGCAAAATAATACAAGACCTAAGAACGGTCCTCAACAGAAAACTCCTCGTGGGAGCAGATAAAAAGGATTTTCCTTAATGTAATCATGAACTGAAACGAATAAATACACAGCAGGGCAGTAGAGAGGCAAGCTTGGGCATTGCAAGGATTAGGTAGGAAATTTATATAAACTATGGTTATGAAGACAGAGTAAAGAGCAAGTACAAACACAAAAGACACAACCAGAATAAAGTATTAATAAATTATTAACAAGGCAGGTTTTAGGACAAGTGTTACACATTCTGTATCTCTATAAAATCAGCTTCTGAAAGTCTAAGACATTAAGGCTTAATCAGAGTACATTGTTTTACAGATGAGATATCACCAGTCAGTTAAATTGCAGGAATGGAAGTGGGGGTTTAATTCAAGCTTCTCTAGGGAGGAGATTTGTTTGAAAGAGGTCAATTAAGCCTTCCACTCCAGTTAATCCCTTCTGTTTATTTTTAAAAATCTGGAATAAGGAAAAAAAATTACAATAGGCCAGCAAAAAAAAAAAAAAAAAAATTACAATAGGTCAGCAAAGCAAATTTTTCCTATAGATGCACCAAAACAAAAACCTGCAGGTCATGTTTCTTTCAGCTGGGAGAAACACAGGCAGAAATTGCAATCAGTCTGCATTTCATATGAATGCATCACATGGAGATGATTCAGACCGAATTATTCTCCAAATTAGCTTTACGAAACACTCTCCTCCAAGGAAGGCAGCAGTGCTCAAATTGGTTTTGGTAGAAGTTAAAATATTAACTTACAATTCTCGTTTGGAATGAGTCTCTGTGGGGAAGAACAGAGGGCAGAAAAGAGTGGACCCTCAAAGAAACAATTTCCATTATTTTGCATTTTCCTTCAGAAGTCAGCAGCTGCCCTCAGCCCCTTTTCCCCACAGCCCTCAAGCTGTTAATGGCATTATTTACATATATTTCCCTCAAGCTTCTGAGTCACCACTGGTCATTTAGGTCAATATATTTGTTTTTTCTGCTCTTCTGAATATTGATGGGTTTCAATCTTTTTTTCCTCTCTTTCTTTGGTCCTACTGTCACTCCTTTCTGAGCTTCCCACAGCAAAGCAGCAAATGCCAGGCAAGCCCCACACTGTGCTGCCCATCTGCTTCCTGCTGCCTCCTTCCTCCTCGCCCTGTGATCCATCCGCTCCGCGGTGTGCCTCATCTTTGTGGAAAGGCCTTCTGGATGTTAAACACTACCCATCCTGCTGAATCAGAAAGAAAGGAAAAGCAGAATTATCCCCTTCCAGAGTAGCATTGTAGAGCTTTTTTCCCAGTGCTTTACCAGCACCAAGCTCTTTTTCACTGGGCAGGTGAGGAGCCACCACTGCGCTGTGACATCCCCCAACCAGGAAACCATTAATTTCCATTTCCTTGCCGAGACATCAATTGCATGGAAGGGTGCTCTCAGCACTGAAAAAAAAAAAAGCCCTGGTGGACGTGTCTACTATAAGGATGCAAGGAATAGACAATCCCTATAGGGAAAGCAGCACAAGCCAACAGGGTGGGAGAGGGAGAGGAGCCTGGAGTGAGAAATGCAGGAGTGGTGAGAGCAGGGCAGGAGGCACAAACACAGAAATCATATTGGGTTTCTCTGGGAAGACAAGAGCAGCACAGAAAAATCAATGTGAGTGGCTCCTAGTGGAGGGGAGGCTGAGCCAGAGGGGAGAGATGCAATAGAAAACTGAGCAAGGGAGGAGAGGCCAGGTAAGGAGGAGTTGAATCAGTCCAGAAGCCTTGACTTGATTCAGTATCAAAGAGGAAAGGCAGCCCAGCAGCTCTTAAACGGCAGGGAGGAGGATCTGATCAGCCAGGAGGTGAAGTGAAGGCAGCACAATTACTGTGGCAGCTGCTGCAGGTCTGTCCTCCTGGGTCTGCCTCTGTATTTCTCTCTCTGATCACTCAGAATGGAGTCAATTAGACACAGACCTGTCAGCTCCCCTCACAAATTCATAAAACTCCTTCAGGCTCAGCTCTTTACCCTAGCTCTTTTCTCGTGGAAGCAAGACTTTAGGAGATCAGTAACACCCCACCTCCATCCATGGCCTCAGGAACATTTCATCAATGCAGGAGCCATTTAGGGGTTCAGTTTCTGGTAAAGAACTTCCACCCCACTACAGTACATGTGCTTTGTCCCATGCTCTGCCTTCCATTAAAAGGAAAAATCAGCTTTCACAGCTGGCTCCATGGAAACAGCAACTCTGTAGTGCTGGCAATGCTTCAGGCTCGATGGGCTTGGTTCCAATGTGGAAATCTGCATTTCTTGATTGCAGAGTGCCAGGACCTCAGAGCCCAGCCAGATCTCCTCTGGCTTGATGGACAGCACCAGTGAAGTTCATGTGGGTCATATCTCACACCTGGCAACATCAGTGCAAGCCTACTGCTAGGGAATGCTTGGGACAGAGAAGGAGTAGGCAACACTTTTAACTCACACCTGTTGTTACCTCTGGCAATGCTGATGTGGATCCTGGACTATTGAAGTAGCTCATGGAGATGGAGGTAAGTGCTCAGCTTCCCTCCCAGAAACACTAAACATCCAGAAAATGTAAATTAAAACAGAACTCCTCCAATTCCCATTTTGAAAAACTTGCTTCCCCTTTGTGCTCTGCTGGACAGGGCCCCTCCATACCCTGGTGCATCCTCCAGCAAGGTCACAGCCACTGGCAAACCACAGCAACTCCTACTGCACTCCTAGGCTCCAAAGGAGGATAAATTGCTCCTATGGCTCCTTGAATCCCCTAATCTGAAGCTTTCAGACTATCGAAGAGGATACGCAGCAGCTGCACAACAGAGTGCAGGTAGAGAAGAGAGAATTTGCCCTCTGGCTTGGGAAAATTGGTCCCTGTGTAATAAAACACATAGCTCTTCTGTAATCATTTGTTCAGCTCCATAAATCCCAGGGCATACATCAGGCTGTGAGGAAGAGCAGCTCTGAAGGAATCTCTGCAGAAGAAAAAACCCAAACCTCCGTGACCACCTCCAGCACCAGGGCCCGTGGCTAGGGAGCTGTGCCAGGGGCCAGTCCCAGCACTCCAGGGGCTCCACATTCCTTTGCTGCCTCCAACTTCAAAGGAAGCTGCTCAGACATTGCTCTATAAATACCAGCAGAATGGGGCTCAGGGGCAGCTTGTGGTGAATATTAGGGAAATGCAAAATTCGACAATCCCTAATTGCCCTCCAATTCAACAGTACCTGTTTAAATTATTGTTATTACAGCAAAGATATTGAAATTGCTAACAAAAACACAACCGAGGGTTGCAGATGCTTTCCACCAGCAAACATTTTACTTGCTGCTGAATATTACCCCTCTCAACACAGGAACAACACCCATGGTGGCCAATAGCCAGTGATCAGAGGATCTGCAGGAGTGTGCCCTGCAAGCAAGGATGGAGCTGGTGAAGAAGGAAAAACTCATGAAGGAAAGGCTGAGAAGGGATTCACCCATTCTGCTAGGAATTATTAGAAACAGTTATAGAAAAGATGTGAAGAGAGACCAAAAGAAACATCCAACCATGTGCCAGATGAAAACTGAAATATGTCTTTTTAACAAAGAGGATGTGGCATATTTGTCAAAAATACTGTTTTGGAGAACATGAAAAACAGCTGGGGTGGAAGAAGCAAGCCCAGATCTTTGCAAGATCTTATTCAAGGCAGGGATTTAACAGAGTATCTTTGGGAGTCTCCTCACCACCCCCTCTAAAGACTCCTGTACCAGTGTCCCCCAGTGCCTCCTCCAAACACTGAGGCATGCACACAGACCTGGGCCAGCACAACTCAGGTTTTTCTATCCTTCTCTGTCCATCTTCCCCAGGTTTGTTGTTCAGAATCCCAGACCCAGGAATGGTGATGAATGCCTCCCTGCTGCAGTGGAAAGAAGAGGTATCTCCATCAGAACCACACCCAGTGGACCCCAAGGTGCTGGCCAGCAGCAGGTTGAAGACCCATCCCCATCCCATCCCGTGCTGGGCATCAGGAGCCCTCTGTATCCTGCAGGATGAGGCTCCATGGATTAGTCCTTGGCATTCTGTCTTGGGGAGTTATGCAGATGATTCAGTCCCATCAGCAACAATAAATTCAATGAGCAACGGTATTTCCACACACAGGGAAAAACTGAACGCATGGTAAAACCACCACTTGTGCAGACAGGGAAAAGATCTTTAGTCGACACAATGCCTTACACATCACTGAAGCTCAAGTAACTGCAAAATCTGGCCCAGAATATCTTTTACTTGGTTATGTGCTGGTACTGCAGAGGATTTTTTAAAATACATTTTTAAACCAGACACCCTAACACCATCAACCCTGTCTCCACTTAAGGAATTGTGCTGATGTAACTCTTCTGAGGGGCTTTGTCCGAATTTCATTTAACAGATGCCAAAGAGCCACACTTATTACAAAGACTGCAGGTTCTGCTCCTGGGGAAGAGCTGCATCTGCTGCACATCCCATGCAGTCCTACCCCAGAGGATTCACTGCCTATATGGAAAAGGCAGAGCAGGGAAACACTGAGTGGTACAAGCCTCATTCAGCTGCAGGGTGAACTGATTTGTCCCCATCACCTCAGGAGCCTGGGCTTGATTTCAGGCCTTTGAGACCCCTTCCTTTCTCATGTGAGCATTTCCACAGGAAATTACAAACCCAGAGGTGGAGACACAGATCATGTCTGATGCTGAGGGGGGCTTAAGCCCTGATGCTACACACACAGGCATAACTTTATTACAGCTGTTTGATCTTACAAGGGTTAATGAAGCCATTCTTGTGCTCAAAGAAAAGCAAGTAGCAAAGTTTGCAGGACCAAGGTCTAGTTTTCTTCCCTGAGGCAAAGAGCTGCTTATTTTGCCATTGGTTTTCCTGGAAAAGCAATAATTTTTTTTTGGAGCTGCCCTTTGCTGCAAGTTTTAACTATTTTGAACCTTTTCAAAATGCCACTGCTAGAGCCACTTCATAAAGCACCAATAAAATTAATATTACAAATGACTTTACGCATAATTCATGGCCTCTGGAAACCATTTCTTATTTGACTGGCAAACCAGGCAGTCATGCATTTTACATTGCTTTCTCATTTTCCTAGCTGTGCTGCACTGCTTTAGGAGCAGCAGAGCTGTGCTGCATGTGTCAGTCAGACAACACACAGGAGACACCCCAGTGCCAACGTCAATCCAGCGGGATCACCTGGGACAGGATGCAGCCATTTGCCATCTCACATTGGGGGAAAATCAGGGACTTACAGCAGATTTACAACCTCTCTAATTTCTGTTCAGGTACAAAATGTTCTACTTAATCTTCCTATTTGTTTCCTTTGGATGCATTAGCCTGAGAATATATGGCAGCAATGTTTGAAAAGTAGTGAATTTTATGCAAGTATTAGAGAAAACCCCTGGGAAACATTTAGCAGAATAAACTCAAGAAGTGGTATCAGAAACATGACTGAGAAAGCTTGTGCTATATACAGCTGTGGTATGAGCATTCACTTAAAGTAATTAAATTAAAGAGTTGAGATATCTCATAAGAACTGTCTACAATATGCCACAGAGGGAGATACGTAAACCAAATAGAAAAACCCAGATGAATATCTAAATCTCCTAACTGTTCAATCCTTTCAAAATAAATCCAGGTCAACATTATATTTTATACCCAATTAAATATGTTCAAGTTGATACTTATTAACAATCAGCCCTGAAGCCCCTGGTTAAAATAAGATGGACTGTAATTTTAAAATATTGGTTCAGACAGGCCATACTACCTAATTTGTGATTTATATCACACTTGTGGACAAGATCTCACATAGGGAGGACTTGAACCAGACATAAAGAGACTCCTGAAATCTTGAAGCTTGAAGGCTATTCTTAAAAACAGGGAAAAAGTGAAGAGAAAAAAAAAAAAAAAAAGGAAAAACCAGCTTTACTTAGAAGTTAGTATGGCAAAGCACTGCCCAGTGTCTCCAGCACCTCAAACTTGAACATCAGGCCTTACCAACATTCCCCTGAAGAAACCAATAAGCTGTATCCCTCTTATTCAGCTTTAAAACGCCTAGCCAATTCTTCTAATGTAGGTCACACCAGAAAGGGAATGTTGCAATTCTTTCTCAAGAGATCTGAAGAATGGAAACACAGAGTGGTTTAATTAACATTAAATAATCAAATTCAACTTCATATAATTAAATTTAATCACCTATCAGAGTTAATAGGCCAAAAATAACAAACGGCATGAGAAGAATGAGAAATCCAGTGCAAAAGGTCTCAGAGTCAATAACGTGCTTATTAATGTACTGAAGTTTGGCATATGTGCCAGCAGGAAAATGGAGTATTGAAGACCCAAACCCTTCTGAGCAAAAGGCTAACAGGAGTACAGCAGAAGAATCAAGTGGAAATTCAAGTCTCAAAAAACTTTTCAAGCAGAAAAACATCTAACTCTGGAAAATTTTGGTTTTTAATTAATTTCATGAAGATTGAAGAATGAAGGTTGAAAATAAGATTCCTGAAGCAAGGGAGAAAAAACACTTTGGAAGCCAAAGATACAATGTGATGTGCACATAACAAAAAGCAAAACTGATGATAAAGATTTTGCTGAAGTCATGCAACATATCCCTGATGACTACCGCAATGAGAGGTTGGTAGAATGTATCAGAGTAACACATGTAGGGAACATCAACTCTCACCTCAAAGATCCCAAAAGATACAAGATGCTAAAAAGAATAAGAGAAGAAGAATGGAGGCACTTGACAGTTTTGCTTGCTGTCTTTTTGCTGATGTTACATGGCATTTCTTTTAGAGTATTTGAATTTTTCTTGAATAAAGCAGTGATTTAAATTGCCAGAAAGCATTGTTTACATTCGGTTCAGTGCCATGTCCTAGAAATTAGAAACAAAATGTGGTAGTCCTGCTTTTTAAAGGTTAATTTGTCTTCTTTTCTGTAATACTTTTACCATTATACAGTGACATCAGACCACCTTTGTCATATCAAATACTAGCTTGAAACCGAAGCAGAGCTTATTCCCACTGAAACCGTAAGACGTGAGTATAAACTTCAAAATAAGACAAAAGAAATAAAAAGCTATTTGAGATTAGCAAATAACCATTTCTGATTCCACCTTTTGGCCTCAAATGCATTCAGTTTTTGAACAGGAATGGATTCAGCACCCTCAGCAGCCCACAGCACATCCTCCTCTAAATAACTGCGTTCCCCAAGGTGATCCCGAGCGGCAGGGAGTGCGGTGGGATGCTGCTCCCTGTACCGGGATGCCCCGAATCTCCCTGGCCCGGGCAGAGTTAATCCCCGCCGGGCTCAGCCGCTCCCCGCCCTCCCTGCGGGCGCTGCCTGGCAGATGCACAGCGGGGGAAACCGAGCCTCCTCCTGCCATTATCTCCCGCTCCCTGGGAAGGATTTAGCTCATTGAGGCTGCTGCTGAGAGCTCAGTTTACACGGGCTCCGTGCTCAGGAGATACGAGCCGCGGGTGTGCGTTTGTTTTGAACTCGGGTCGGGCGGGACCGCGGGGAATCGCCCACGTGTCCTCCGGAAAAAGGCGCAAAGCCGGAAGGAGCTCACAGGTTCCGAGGGTGACAAGATCTAATTTAGCTGTCAAACGTACTCATCTACCCCCCAGGATGAGACTCCACGGGGGGATTCTTCTATTGCTGTGTTCTCAATCTTGAAATGACAAATACTGAATCTCGCTCTGCCATCAGAAGCACACGGTACATCATCCCATGTGCCCACAAATACAGAAATATACATGCATGTACCTGCACATACCTGTATGTGCAGGTACATGCACATACACTCATGGCTGACTAGATGCCGCTTAAATCAGTTTTCCTGAGCCTAACCCTGTGGCTTGGCTTCATTCAACATTTTCACCCGTGAGGCATTGAAGACTGTAGTCAAAATAGATAGTGCTGAGATAATGTAGCTAGGACTTCCCTTTTGCTAACAGAAGGCAGACTGAAGGAACTGATAAGGAACTGATAAATCATGAGAACTGTCAAACTAGGGCTTCTGCATCCTGAATAATCAATAGGCCCTATGAACACAATACAATCATAAATCAAACAGTCCTGGGAAAAACAGGATTTAGCTGTCACGAACACTAAAGGTTAAAAAGTCAGAGCTGAGGAAGACAATCTTACTTCATCATTTTGGGACCCCACCCCATTAAAAAGACCACCGACCCATTTCAAAGAACAAACTACGCATGCTTGGTGGCTTTTTGGGCTAATTACCATACGAAGCGGAGAATGGGAGGTATCAAAGCTATGAATATGCATTTGTAGTTTGTGTATTCAATACTCCTGTAGATAAAAGGCCCTGTGATGATCTGTAAACTGCGCGTGTGTTTCTGGGAGCTATCCCACACGCTGCCCGGCGTCGTAATAAACATACACTTTCTAACTTTAAACTGTTAGAGAGTCTTTGTCCGTCATAGTTGGATATTGGTATTAGATCAATGTCCATAGTTTTTTAATAAATCACCCGTGTCAGAAGAGTATAAAGCCGTTGTGAAACCCCAAAATCAGATGTCCCATCACTTTGTTTCAAGACACAGATCTTAAAAAAAAAAAAAGAGCCAAATTCTCCTGACCCTTAGGATCTACTCAGATGCTTGGAGTGCAAAAAATGAAAATGCAAATCTTGCTCTGTTCCTCTCCAATACTGCCAAATGTTGTAACACTGCAGAAAAGCCCCTTTGCTGTGGCGACGTGCCCTCTACCACAGGCAGGTATTTCCATCCAAATCACCTCTCCCATGGCTGAGCCCCACAGAAACAGGAATGAGGGAGCCCTGCGAGCCCCAGCACTGCCAAGGCATCCCTGCAGCAGGAGCTGCTGCTGCGGCTCTGCAAAAGCAGCAATTCCCACGGCTGCCGTGTGGCTGGGTGCCTGCAAGCCCCTCCTGCGGAATTCACGTCTGATCAGCCGAGAGCTGACACAGAAGTGCTTTCTTTCAGTGCCACCACTTTATCTAGCTCCAAAAAAAAAACTCACAGCCTTACTACCATCAACACCTTCAGCTGATAAATTTGGCTGATCTGGGCCCATGGGTTCAAAAGTTCTCCAAGGGAGGGATGAGGATATAAACAGAGCATGAGTACTTAAGCCTCCTTAGGAAGTCGGGCTAAAAAGAGATTTGACTTTCTAAAGTGCCATGATACAGTCTGGTAAGATGGTTTCAAGCCATGGGTGCAGGGCAAGTAAGGGGACCACTACCTCTGAGCAGCAGTGAATGAACCCTTTGCACTACATAACCTGCAGACAGCTTGCAGGGGACATTTGAATAAGATATTTGAAGATAAGACATTTGAAAATATCGGGGAAAGGTGTCAGGCTGGGCTGGGGGGACCTCTACAACTCTAAATCGATCAGGTTGAAACAGACTGGATCAAAAGGCTGAGGACAACTGTGTGAGGCTGAACAAGGCCAAGTGCCAGGTCCTGCACCTGGGTCACAACAATCCCTTGTGGCACTATGGGCTGGGGAAGAATGGCTTGAGAGGTGCTCAGCACAGAGGGACCTCGGGGTGCTGCCTGACAGGCAGCTGGATATGAGCAGGTGGCCAAGAAGGCCAAAGGAATCTTAGCCTCTCTCAAGAACAGTGTGGCCAGCTGGAAGTGACTGTCCCCCTGTACTCAGTACTGGGAGGTCACATTTTGAATGACCTTCTGAATGACATTTTGAATGTTCAGTTTTGGGTCCCTCAGTCAAAAAGGGGCATTGAGGTGCTGGAGTGAGTGCAGAGAAAGGAAACCCTGGAGAAGGGTTTAGAGAATATGTCCTGAGATGAGGGGTTGAGGTAACTGGGGTTGTTTAGTCTGGGGAAGAGGATACTAGCAGTGCTGGGGGGGCTCCCTGCTCTCTACAGCTTCCTGAACAGAGGTTGTAGTCAGGTGGAAATCATCTCTCCTGCCATGTTTGAAGAGAAAGGATAAGAAGAAATGAGCCTTAAATTGGAGAGATTTCAGGGAGATTCAGATTAGACATCAGAAAAAATGTTTTTCCTAGAGCAGTGGTCAGACATTGGAATAAGTTGCCCAGGGATGTGGCAGAGTCTGTGAAGTGTTCAAGAAGGGTTTGGATATGTCTGGTGGTTTAGGGCTTTATGTGGTGGTGCTAGGTGGATGTTTGGACTGGCTGGGTGATCTCAAAGGTCTCTTCCAACCTTGATGATTCTGTTAAGCCAGAAAACAGTGGAAGAAGTATTAAAAATTTTTAAAAGGTGATTTTGCAGCCAAGAAGTTCTTACAGATTGTGAGAAGGCCCCAACACTCAATATGTTGGGGATGCTGAAATTCCAGATTTCTGCACTAAAGAGGAACGTGCTTTGTTACCCTGCCAGTATTATACATTCTTTCAGCATTGGAGACCTATTGATTTAGCAGCACCAGAGATATTTTAAAACATAGAATAATACAGTCAAGCTCTGAGAAACCAATGTCCTGATGCACAGTGTTTACCCCAGTCCCTGTGCACATGGGCAGCAACACCCATTCCATCAGGTTTGGGATGAGGTGCACTGGGAGGAGTCTCTCTCTCCAACAGGGCTGGGTATTCTCAGCTTCAGCAGAGGCCTGAGAGACAGCTCTCCCCTCTCCTCCTCCACACAGCCCCAAGGGAAGGAGATGAGAGCCATGGAATTAAATGAAAGTAAACAGAGGATCCTGCGGGGGACCAAAGCTTTGACCAGAGAGATGGCCCCCAAAGGTGGTGACAGATGAACCTTGGGTGGGTCTTCCTCAAAGCCTTCAATGCTTTCCTGGACAATTAAAACAGGCAATAAACTCCAAGTTTCCACTGGGAAGAGGAAGATCACTACAATATGTGATGGCATTACCCAGTCCCCACCTGTACTCAACATCCATGCTGGCTCCAGGATGCAGCACCACTGGCATCTCATCTTTCTCCTCCTTTTGCTCTTATTTTGTTTATAGAAACAACTTTGCACTCCCTGGTGCTATTTTTGTACTGTGCTATGACTCCTTCCCACCCAGTTATTCACATAATTACAGCCACCCCAAGATTATGTTGATGGTTTGAGTACCACGTTTGAACACAGGGAAAACAAACTGGAAGCTGGGCAGCGAGTGGTGTCTGTTCTCCCCAAATTAGAGAACAATTCTCTACAATTACAATGTCCCCGTCCCTGTTGTAATTAACACAGTGCAGTCAAAACCAGTTAATACAAATGGTGTTAAAAAGGTCTAATTTGTCTAAACAAGAGAGTCTGTTAGTGAATAAATTATATATTGTCCCTAGGAAACAAGACAACACAGGGAAAGTTGATATAAAAGCATTTTCTGAGCACTTTGGATGTTACCAGTCCCAGTGTCAGCTCCCAAGTGGAGACTGATGCTGGGTCTGTACATCCACAAATAATGTTGCACTCCAGCTCCACCTGGGTTTCTACCTGTCTCCCTCCACTCCTATGGAAAAACAAACTTTTTTCTTGTGAAATACTGACAGAAACAATGAAAATTTTGCAAAAAGTTTGTTGTGGAGTTTTCCTCTGGGGAAAAAAACCGAAACAAGCCAAGGTAAAACCAAACTGAACCAAAGACATTCAAGCTGGGAAAAAGTCTGGTAGGTGCCAGGAAAAGTGACAGCTCTTAGGGAGTGCTGTGTGTCCACAGGCAGCCAAAGAAGAGACAGCTAAGCAGCATTTTCAGAATTTTCCATTTTTGGGGAAAGCTGGATTCCAACAAAGTCCCTTTTCTTGTAGGTGCATACTTAAAATGAGGCTAACACTTCCTAGTGCCTCCCATTAAGGAAAGCATAAAATCATCCCAATGGAACTGATATTTTATCAGCCAACTCAGTGAGGCCATAATTATTGCAGCCCTCCTGGGCTGATAGCTACCAGCCTTTATAGGGCAGCAAGGAGATAAAGACCGCATTTATACATACATATAATCGCTTTATTTCTCTATTAAATATTCATTTGCACAGGATTTACAGAGTCCCTGTGCAGCAGCCACCACCCAGCGCCCGCTGTGCCGCTGGCAGCTCCCACACGGATGCCGTGAGCTTCACCGAGCACTTCACACTCCTCCTGCTTCTGCCTTCCTCAGCTTCCAAAAATACTTATTTTATTATCATCCTAGTTTGCTTCTTCTATCTGCACAGTAAACCCACTGGGGCCTCTATTTTGGATTTCTTTATCCTGAATATCAAAAAGCTTTAACACTGTTCTGGCTGTTTCTCAGCTTGTGGTGCTCTTGACCACACATTTTTTGGCTGTTGCCTTTCCAAGACCCCTCAGGATCAGTGACAAATGCCTAAAGGCCAGTTGCCACTCACTGTAATCACCACACTTGTGCTTCTATGGAGAGTGCACCAGTGGGAAAACCCCTTTCATTTCTAGGATGCCACCAGATATCTTACCAGATGATATCTTGGAAATCCTATCTTCCCCCCAAATTGCTCTGATCCTTTTTTGTTTTTCACAGAACAAATACAGACTCACAGCTTTGGCCTAAATTAACTAAGTGGGATTTGTACACAAGCTCAAGAACAAATACTGATTTGCAAAACGTTGCTAAGCCAAACAGAGGGACATTATTCTCATTATAACAACAAGCCTCTCCAAAGCACAGGAGTCGAAGCAATCCTCGCCCCAGCATTCTGCAGCAACTGGCTTTGCAGGGATAAATACAGCCTCGTGGGCAGTTCCATCTGCTGGTCCACCAGAAATGGCAACACTGGGGAAAAAAAAACCCATGAAAACTCCCTAAATCTATGTTTTACTCCAGAGATGACACATTCAGCTTCCCAGCTGGCTTCTAAGTCACTCAGCCTCCAAGATTTATGAGAAACAGCGCTTAAAAATACTTTTTACCATTAGCTGGAGGGGGAGAGGGGACAAGACAGTAAAAGAAAGAGCATCTGCTCTGAGACTATTGAAAAGCTCAAAGTTTATTGCACAAGGCTGTAAAGAGAGCTAACCACGTTATACAACAGAATATCCTGACAGCCTGAGAACACCGTTTTACACCAGAAGTCTCCTTCTCTAATTGCAGGCACTGGACATGCAGCAGCTCAACACAAATGCCCCTGGTTAGGAGGTGGTTCCAGATGAACTCAAGCAACACCTACAACTTGGTTTTGCACCTTGGCTTTGACTGACATGGCCCACACAACACCAGTCTCAGACTTTCACAGGACCCATGGGACTGAAGCACCCCACAGCCGTATGACATATGACATCCTCTGATGTACAAATGCATAATAAGCCCTTTTCTCCCCCTTCCCAAAACCTGGAAAATAACCAGAAATGGGATTTTGAAGGAAAAGAAGTGATGTTTCTAGGATGCAGTGAAATTAAAACAAAACCAACAGCAAACCCCCTACATCCGTATCTGGGTTCCCTGGAAAAATCACTTTTGATTTCAACAGTTTTGGGGCAAAGTGCAGCCTGTGCAAACAAAACTTTCTGCAAACAGGCTAAAAGCAGTGGTTAAGGGTGGATGTTGCTGAGCTCTGCCCTCTGTGGTTGCAGCTTGGCTGCAAAGCATGAAAATATGCACATTAAATGCCTCAAATGTTAAGATAAGCAAATACTTATTTGCCACAACTCTGAAGTTACTGCCAAAACCTCTGAAGATGGCTATGCTGAAAGCATGAAATCCCTCTACAGATCCTGGAACAACTCAGGTCGTTGAGTTTTCTATAGCTGCTGCCCTTTTCCTATGAAAGCATAAATTCTCCCTTAATTGAATTTGACAATTGAAAAGTAAAGAGATTTAAAATAACAAATGGTTCCCCAGCTCTCTCTGCAGCAAGGTTAGAAACACTTAAATGAACTTTAGCTTAGCTGCCAAACCAGAAAACCAACAAATAAGAAAGCACAGGGGACACCTGTGTTTATTAAGTTCATAACTCATCTTTCTCCACGAACAGCTCCATACTGTCAAACTTTTTTCCTCTTTTAATTGCAAAAAAAAGCAATGAAAACACAAAACTATTTGGCACTACAAGGACTGTGGAGGTACCTACAGAACTGGCCACAGAAGGCATCAACAAAATACCTCTGTAAAAATATCCAAGAGACCAGAGCACAACCACCCTGTGTGATGAGGGATATACTTGGGCCATGCTTTGGGGTCAACCTTGGCATAACAATGTTAAAAAGTGAAAAGGATGCACTAAAAATTACTGACGGGAAAAAAAAAAAGTCTTTTAATGAGAAATGTGGAGCTCAATCTGTTCAGCTTGTCTGAGAGGTAACTTGATTATAGCGTAAAACTCCTTCACAAAGGAAAACACAGCACCAGAAAAAGGCTTTGTTATCCCTGCAGTAACAAATAAAAGAAATCACTGGCTGGAAGCTGAAGACAGGGAAAAGCCAACAAGGAAAGTATTTTTATAGCATGAATCATTAAACTCTCAAACAAGCTATAAAATAGAGCAGAAAACGCGTAAATTCTTGGAGATGCCATGTGAAGTCTGGATCTCTTCCTGCAGAGGGAAGTGCAGTCAGGCACAGTGTGCCCTGTGCTGAGAGGAGCAGGTGGAAACAGAGCAGCTCATGGAACACTGGGGTGAGGATGAGGATGACTCAACAGTCCCTTCTGGCTTGACTTTCTAATCACTGTGGAGCGGCCAAGCCAGCATCTCACATGGACATGGAGCAGCACTTATGGACTGCAACTTGCTCAGCCACAAGGAAATGGAGTAATTCTTCCTTTTGAAAGTCAGTTTTCCAAGACATTTGGAAATATGGGTACCACCATAACATACTGATTTTATAAGAGGCTTTCAAAGCAGCTGAAATTATAAGAAGATAATAAAGAGGAGTGCACAGACCCAGGTACTCTCACAAACCTCTTTCACACTGTTGGCTGGGTCAGGCTTTGTCAAGGCAATGTTAAGGGCAGCTGAATGCAGCAATTTCCCTTCTTTGCTTTCCCACTTGCAAAGTAATTGCTGAGGAATATTAAAACACATGAGGGAAAAAATATTTGTGCTGAATTTCTTCTCCTCCAAAAATCAGACAATGTTTTTCCGAGACAGCATCAAAAAGAGCATCTCTTAAGCTACTTATTAATGTTTAAACATGTTTATTTGAAGTGATAGAAGTGCTCTTTGATAATAATGATCCAGGTAAAATAAAAATAGCTAACAAAGGAAAACAAGACTGTTTGGCTGCTCTTCTGTCAAGCCATTCTCAGAAGTCCAGCAATTAAAGGGGAACGTATCCTTGCTGGAAAAGCTCAGCAAAGCACAAGCAGTGACAAGCAAGTTTTGAGTTAAGGAACCCTTGTAGCTCTGTCCTCCCCCTGGCCTTGGCACACCTGTTGCTTGGTAATTTGGGCAGCAGGTTTGCCACCAACGCCTGGCTGTGAAGGAACAGTGATCCAATGAGCCTTTCTTGGGAACAGCAGGGCCACACTTTGTGCCCAGCTCCAGCACTGCAGCACCAGCATCTATGTTTAGAGACTCGCTTTAAGAGCTCATTTTGCATAATACTTGCTCATTATCACCAACTAACCAGTGATTAAATAATCATATACTTTCATCTCAGATACAAGACAGCTTCTTTTGCCTGGTCTCTGAATTAAAGGGAGGCATTTTCCTACGATGGGCAGCAGCTTTATGGGACCAAGAAACCACATCAGTCACTCTGAGCTCTCACAATGCACTGAAATCTATTTCTATCTTCCCCTCAGCAAGTCTCAGCTCTAAAAGGTAGGTGGCTATCAGGTAACAGTAAAACAGTTTACCCAGTGTAGTTCATCCAAATTTTATGACAGATGCAAAGCGCTTTGCGGAGGTGGCTTAAAGCTATGGGTGCTTGTACTGAACTCCTGCAATGTTTGCAATGATTCAAAATGATTTAATGACCCATCTGCTTCGGGTTTATGCTTTTTGAGCAGCAGGATGTTGGAGAAGCAAGTGTATCACATTCCTCTTGCACTCAGAGCCCCACTTCACAATTTCTATGCCAATGGCAGACTCTACCCCACAGAGGCACAGGAGGGATGGAAGCTCTCCAACCCACACACTGGCCCAGCACAACGAGTTTTGTGGGAACTCAAACAGCATGGACTGCTGATGACAACCAGTAAGGAGGTAAATATATTAATATATTAGTGAGGATTTCCAGAAAGCCCTACAGGAACCAGACCAACCTGAACTGAATTTCAACAGAAGCTGCAAGTGCCCCTAAAGAGAGAACCTGTTGGCTCTGCCAGCACTCCATTAGTTCCCTTAGAGCTCTGAAACAGGGACCTGACCCCTCTCCCAGCAAAGACCGAGATTTCAGCAGCAGAGCAAATGGCTTAGGAACAGGACTTTGTGAAGACTTTGTCTGTACCCACTAACTCCAGTACCAAGTGATGCAGGAAGGTTTTGTGGAGCACCTTGTCTTCTCCCTGGCTATAAAGGGAGCCCATGTCCTGATACAGCCCCTCTGACACATTTAAACTCGGTGCCCAAAGCAGGCGGGCAGTGTTAGTCCTGTCTAACAATTGCAGATGCTCGTGCTTTGCCTAAGGCTGATTTAAGCCCACTAAAGCCCTCAAACAAGGCTTGACATACCATTGCTGCAGCACACAGGATTAATGCTGGTCCTTCTGCAGAGGGGTGAATGTCATTTGCAGAACTGTGTTAATTCCTGATTTGAATTTAGATGATGTTTTTAAATAAGAAACAAGCTCAGAACATCCACTGGGAATATGTGACTTGGATAAACCTTAATAAGTCACTAAATACAAATTACTATTGGAAAAGTGCTCAGTGCTGGCTGTATAAAATTAATAATAATAGTAACAATAATAAAGGAAGATAGGAAGATCACTTCTAGAGAATAATGGCTTCAGACTGAATATTATGGGCACAGCTGATGTATTCAGAATGGTACAACAGCATTAATAAGCCCTAGATCAGCACACTCAATCCACCAAATACATTCCCTTTCTTCAGAAGAGGAACTGGAAAGGAGGAGGCTCTACCTGGAGATAGAAAGGAAAATCCCTGGGGCAGACTAGGTCAGGACAACAAGGGTAATGACACAGCAAAATCCTGCTGCTGCTTCTGCCAAACTCTCTCAGTGCTGATACTTGGTGTTATGTGTTATGTATGGTGCCCCCAGCAATTCCTCCTGCAGTCCATGGATGGTAACAGAGCTCAGGAAACACCAGATTCCCCAGAATTTTGACACTGTTAGCTTACCAGCATCTTCAGAGGAAGCCATTCTGCAGGATGATTCTGCAGCCCCGAGTGAGTGGTAACTGGAGCAGTAACTCCAACAATACCCATCAGTGATGGGCTGTAACAGCAGCTCCTGGCTGCCCCAACAGCACCATCAGCCCATGGGACACTTTCAGAAGTCCTGGGTAGTTCTGGCTTATTTTTTTAAAATGTAGGCAGCACTACATATTTATACTGGAGGAAAAATGAAAGCAGCTGATTTCATACCATCTTACATTGATTTATTTATTTCAAAATAATATGAAACCTTCACATTCATACTTTTTCCTTGCTCTGAGATGATGAATCTCCAATAAATCTCCCTAAACCAGTGCTGTGTTAAAATAAAAGGCAGATCTACATTTATCTAGAAGGTGGTAGAGGGAAAATCTCCAAAGAGTAGAAAGGAAGTTTGGAATCTTAAACTGGATTAGCACCCAGCCCACATCTTTACATCACTCAAAGCACAAGGAAGGCTTTCCAGAGAGAGAAAGCAGCAGCTGCACCAAAGAATTAAATTTAAAATACATTTAGTTTCAAAGTGGGCGAAAAATGTCTCTCAACTCCTAATCTTTCATACTGAGGACTTGAGTAAAATGGATGCTCTTTTCTTTTAAAAAGTCATGCAATTCAATGTGATCCTTCCCAGCAGGCTGCATCTGTTTTAAATGTTTGCTTTCAAAATGTGAAACCACTCCTTCCTCCCCCTTAATTTTATCTAGAATCGTGAATACTCCATTTGCTTAAACGTATTCTGAATAGATGAGTCTCAGAAAACCACAGTGTTAATCTAGGACAGCCTTCTGCATCCTTTGGGATACATCACATTTGGGAAATGCAATGGAGGGACTTGGTAACTACAGTCCACCCAGGCAACAGCAGTAAAAGGAAGGAAACTACCCTGCAGGCAGAATTTAGGGCTGATATGTGATTTGGGCTGTTTTCTGGGTTTCTTGCTCAGCCACCACAGCAAAATCCTCTGAAATGCTCAAAACACAGATGAGTGAAGAGGTTCACAGCAAAAGGGACTCAAGCAGACTCCTGGAGCAGATCAAGTCCTGCCAAGGAAGGGCAGCATTCCCTAAGGAAACTGGGGCCAAGCGTCTGTCTTTGAAAATGCAAATTAATACAGTGGAGTGTTAGGAGCAGGAAAGAAGGAAAATCAGAAGGCATATCTCAGGGCAGTGTTACTTCTGGGGGGTGGAAGCTGTAAAATTCTGCAATTTCAAAGATAAGAATTTAGCAAGATTTATAAAAAGAGACAAGCCTTGGCAAATCCCACTGAAGAGGGGTATATGAAAATAGTACAGCAGACAAAGGTTGAACAGATACATATTTTTAGATAAACGGTAGACCAACCAAAACCCCAGTGATGATCAGGAATGTTGAAAAGCAGCTTATTGCTACAACTGGCTACAGATGAAGAGCTACCACACAACTTTTTAGGGAAGAGATTAACAATACTGTGATCATATACAGAAACAGAGCTGGCTGTCAAAGACAACTCAGAGCTGGAGAGGTAAGTGAGCTAATGGTACCAGCACAGCCCCAGTGAGTTGCAATGTCATTCCCAATTCCAGGCAGCAGGGCAGAGACGGGTCAGCTCAGCCGGCTGTGATCCATCCGCCAGCTCCTCTACTCTCCCTTCACAGGCAGCAGGGACACAAAACCCCAGTGACTCCCAGTGACTGGCAATCAGCTTGATGGCCTGTGCCTGTAGTGCCTGAACTTTCTGACAGTGGAAGTGACAAAATTGCTTTTAAAACGTCAATTTAAATTCAGTGCTGGGAAACACAAAGCCACTCCCAGGACAGGGACAGCAACACTTGCTTTGCAAACCAAACAATCCTTCAAACAACTTGGAGATCAGGACAGAAGTCTTGAAAGCCTCATGAATAGTTCCCTATAAACATCAACCTCATGTTTGCAATAATTAAGATGAAAATTAAGAACTGTTATGAGATGGAAAAGGGGAACAAAACTAGCAAATAAACGGATGGTTCAGACAAACTGAAGCACCAACTCTGCTGAGGGTCAGGCTCCAGCTGTGCCTCCCTGGGGCAGCTTATTTAGCTGTACCAGCAATTTTTCTATTGACCAGGTGGGTGATCCTTGTACATTACTGTAATGCTTGAGCAGACAGCAGTAACAGACAGGTATTCCGAGGAGAATGAAATATGGATGAATGAAATATAGTGCAATCAGGTAATGCATGGAATGACAGAGTAGGATGCTCCCAAGCAAGGGTGCAGATGTCACAGAGAGGGGTGCAGGTGTGGGAAGATAGGAGAGGGGGCACTGGATGGTCCTGGACACCCCCAAAAATATCACACCAACAGTCACAGAAATGCAGACATTGACAAAATCCGTTTAGGGCTAACAGAATCAGGAGCAAGTATTTAAGACACTCCACTTACAGCAATGACAGCTGCAAATGTACAGATACTGACTTTAAGAAAGAATACATAAAAGCATACTGGAGAGCATAAATATATTTATTTTCCCAAGTGGATCCTAGAGCAGAGTGGAAGAAACCACCAACACCTCCACCTCCTGCTTCTACCAGCAGGAAAAATAAAAGCCACCCATCAGCATCATACTCCTCCTCAAAGCAGCACAGGACACTGATGACTCACTGACTTTTTTTCTATACATGTTTTTAATAGTAAGAGAAATCAGGAATTAGAAACACTTTATTGCAGAAGAGGCATTTTTGAATTTCTAGAAGGGTCAGTAAGGCTAAAGAGGGCTTTGAGTGGACAAGGAGGTGGATTGAGAAGTGAATGGCAGAACCCAGAGGATGGTGATCAGTGGCACAGGGTCTAGGTTGGAGGCCTGTCATTAATGGTGTCCCCCAGAGTTCTACACTGGGCCCAGGGTTCTTTAACTTCTTCATCAATGACTTGGAAAAGGGGTAGATGACTGACATCTGCTCCACCCTGGGTTTTCCCAGGGAGCATTGGAAGGGTGAGAAGAGATGAACACAGGTATTAGGATTTTAGGTGTTTTTCAACAACTTATTAGGAGCTCTTCTGCAAGCAGCATTTCTTATTTTCTTTTTCTATAATAAGTTGAGTTAGGCTAACAATAACCACTTCAAGTGCAACACTGCACTAATTAGTGACTTACAAAACATTTAGATTCCTCCACAACCTCAGAAGGCCTCAAGGGTGATGGCCAGATCAGCAAGTCTGGAGATTGCCTTATTTTTTCTAAGCAGGACACAAACCTCATTCCCTGTGCTTTGCTTTCATTGGTCACAAGGAAAAAAAATGCACTGAGTGCAAGAAGAGATATAGAAATAAAAAAGAAAAGGATTTCTTAACCCCCAAACCATGACTGACTACATAGGGAGCCATCAGGGACAAGAGGCAGACTGCCAATGTGGCAAGAATTAAGTTCTCTTTCAGGAGAGTATTTGCAATAGCACTCAAGGACTGAAGCTGGGAGATTAGTTGGCTATTTTATGTAAGAAAGATTGCTTGAATAATCAGTTTTTCTGATGTTGCCATGTCTTTTCATTTGTTAGTGTGGAGCATAATTGCTTCTTAAAAAGCTGAATGACTTTAAATTAGATGGAAAGATGGCCATTGCAAAGATTATTTTGAATATTCCCTTTCAAAGTTGTAGGTTTAAAATAGGAGTTGAAATGCAACAGAAGAATTAATCTGGCAGCAGTCACTTAATTTGTCTCTTTTTTTTTTTTTTGTTTCTCTTTTGCTACATGCTTTTAAGTTACCCCGGTATGTTCAGCCATGGAAAATGAATAGCAGGACAAGAAATACATTTATCTAATCAACCCCTTACCAGAGCTGAAAGCCTCCAGTACAGCCTAAACCAGTGATTAAGGCCAGATTACATTAAAACAAATTCACCATGTCACTCCTAATACTTCCACTTGGCAATGACCCAAATATTTTTGTTTGTTTTGATCCTCTCTCCAAACACAGACCAGTGTCAAACTCACCCTGCCTGGAGGGGCCTCTGTGCTCACAGGCTGCAGCAGGACCAGGGTGGGTTGCTCAGGGCTTTGTCCATCTGCGGCTTCAGGACCTCCAAAGGGAGGTACAGGATCTGTTTTTCAGCCACCTACAAACTTTCTACATGTAAGTTCTGCTCATAACACTTCTCAAAGTGCAGTTTGATGACTGCAGCAATCAAAATTACTTTTTCTCACCAGCTCATTCAGCTGAACATTGTCATCGGGCATTTCTCTTCTCTCCATTTCACCCCTCTTTCCAAAATTCCTCGCTCTCCCTGGTTCTTCTCTCCCTACCAAAGGGGTTCCCATCTTCTGGAAAGCACCTACCACCCTGACTGCAGGAGTTTTGCAGTCGGGATTTACACACCAGAGTACTCAGAAGTGCTTTTTATCTAGAAATGCAAAGGCAGTGTCATTTTAGCAGAGGCCCTGCAGAGCCCAGGGAGTGAGCTCTTCCAGCCAGGAACAGGGAAAAATCTGCCACAAAAAAGGATGGAGGAAGCAAAGAGAAGAGACTCCTGTGTGTCACCTTTGATCAGCAAACAACTTCCAGCCACTTGAAAACTTAAGGAGGGTCTGGGGTCATTTCTTCTTCCCCCAGTGTGCTCTGCTCTGCTTTCAGCCCGCAGATGAAGAGCTCTGCTGATGACGGTGACGCATCGGGGAGAGATTTTTAGTAACTGGGGCGGAGAAGAAGAAGCAGCAAGTGGTGAGAGGGGGAGGAAAAGGAGCCTATATAAAGCTGCAAAATTCAAAAGCATTAGAAGAGAGAAATGTAAGAGGGAGAGAGCAAAGTTCAGGAAATTTTGCAACTGCCAGGTACATTACAGAAGTCAACTGAGACCCAGAAATTGAATTGACATTCATCCCATGGATCAAACGCAAAACCATCCAAGATGTGTTCATCCCACCATCTTTCTCAAATGTATGAAGGAATTTTCAGACCCCCATGGCACAATCCAGCAGTCTCCTGAGGTCTGAAAATCAAGAAAAGTGTTTGTAGAACTGGGGTCAGTACAGAATTACAAGATAATGCACAGGGTGTCCCCATGCAAAGTGCCAAGCTCTACCACAGCTTCTGCTTTTCAAACTGCCCCAAAAGAACTAAAATGTCATCACATCTTCCAACATCGCTTTCAGACACATAAAACTGGGCAAAAACTTAACTGTGGGAGCTGATAGATCCAGGAGCCCTCCCTGTAAGAACACTCCATGTTTTGGGGGACTCCTGCCTTGCTCAGCCGAGGCACTTCCAGTTTGCAGCAGCAGGTACTGAGACATAATAAATGCAGAAACAACTGCTGCTCAATCATGCATAAGAAGCAGCACACATAATTAGAGCTGCTTGTATATGCAAAGGCTCAAAATTAAAAGTCAGCAACTTCTAGTGCTACTTTGTGATTTTGGCAGGTTTCACTTTCCCACTTGGCATCCTTACAACATCTTTGGTAGAAGCTAAGATAACAGTCTTGATCATCGAGCGCTTGTTTTTTGTAAACACTCATGGTGCATACATCAGATAAATAATCCAGTACCTGCTGAACATTTAATCTCTTCATGACTGTGCAGAGAATGTACCCAAGTCCTTCAGGGCCCTCAGTCCCTGCCCTTGGACCTGCATCCCACCCACTCCAGAGCCTGCTACATGCTGGCTCATTGTTCATGCTAGCGGCTTGTTTTCTCAGCCATTCACACACAGTTTGCTTCCAAGGCTGGCTCTTACTGGCACAGATCCCCAAAATGTCTTCCCAAACACATACACTGCTGCTAGGAAAGCCATCATGACAGATAACAGTGCTCATGCCAAGTACAAATCATCTTTAACTCTTAAGTTTGTTTTCTGCAGTTCTGAAACATAACTGATCACGGCTTCCCAATGTCTGCCTTTGAGAGAGAAAGGCATGGGGGGAATATCTGCTGTGTTCATTAAGGCACAAATGTACACACCTCTGTTTAAATCCATTTGAATATTTATGCTAAGCTAGACAGGCTCCTCCTTTGATGGGTTACCCTCTCACTTGTCCCACAGTCAAATCTTTTGGCTCTCCCAAAGTCAAATCTGCATTAGCCTTGTGTTTTCACTGTCAGCATTCTGCAGCAAATTCTCCCAGAAGTTATGCCACCCATCCCAAACTTCAAGCCAACTCTGGTTATTTCAGGCACAACTGACTTTGCACATAATTTCCCAAGAAGCCCCTTCTCTGGAGAAGTACTGCACTAATGGGAATCAATACTCTCCATCTCTAGGAAAAGTACAAGCTACTTTGAACTCTTAATTAACCCAAAGACTCATAGCCCAAATCCCCTCACTGAGGGATCTGCTCCCCATCATACACCAAAGACCTGCCGCTCATTTACAAATTCAGAGCTATCAACTTCTACAGGAACCTGACCTGAACCAAAGTCTCCCCTGAGGAAGAGATGGAGAGCAATTTTAAAACACATGTGATTACAAATGCCAGTGAAAGCTAAACTCCCATTTCCACATAAAACACCTGTTTCACTTAAAATAACTGGGGAAAAAGGCATGGCCTTTACATGGCCTCACTACAGACACTAGCAAAGATTTACTAGCAAAGGACAGTAGTGAAGTCTTCTACTTCTAAAATTTTATTGCTCTTACATAACATGCTATCATGCATTTACTAGCACACTGTGAAGCACTGTCATAAATATTTAAACAGTGATGACAAAGTAAAGGAGGTGTCGGTGCCTCCTGTGTTTCTGGTTTTTGCTGCTCGGTCCCTTGGGCCCACAGTGAAGGAAGCACTGATGTGCAGAAAATAAAAGTGCTACATGTGAACCAAACCAGATGCATGTACCTGGTGTCCACTAAAGCAAACGGGACTTCTACTTGTTACTAAAAGGTCTTCCTACACCAGAGCTTCTTCTGTCATGATGGCCAAGCCTGCCACCAGCAAGGCTCCCCTCCCCACGCGCTTGCCTGGCTGCATTAGTTATTACATTTGATAGCTTTATAGCATTATTTGAAGCTTGCTATTTACCCAGTTACACAAGGCCCAGCAGCTTAGAGCCTGCTCTCTGCCTGGGCTGCAAATCTCTGCAACTACCTCCAAAATAGCCCAGATTTTATGACCCATTAGGCTTAATGATAAATCCTTGGATTTATGTTCTGGGCTAGTGAGCGATGAGAGATCAAGGGCTAAGCTTTGATTTATCTGCAGGCCAAGGGAGATGGTTATTCCTATAATTTTATTTTTCTCATTATTTGCTGTAATGACTGCAATGCTCTGCTATGACATCATGGCAATTTTTACTGCCATCTACATCAAAATCAATACTCTACTTGGTCCTTTCAAAGTGCTACCACTTGTATTTCCTCTCCCAGCAGCATGGGAACACTGCTGGAGCAGTTCTCCATTCCCTACCCAGCCTGAGCAGTAAAGCCTGCCACAGATGCTAACTCCAGAACCTCCTGGTGCATGAAAGGCAATGGTTTTCAACTTGCAAATACTGCTGGAGGTGAGGCAACGGCATGGGAATGAAGACTGTTCTGCTTTGAAGCAGTTTTGTACATTTGTGGTGCTTTACATGCAATGCCAGTGGTGACTGGAGTTGAGATAAATTTTGCTTCATAGTGCTTTAAATCCAGAACCATGAAAGAGCAGCCAATACTTTGGAGAGGTGCTACTCTCAGCAGGTCCAGTATCTGCATTGATTATAAATCTCCTGTTCTAACAGTTTCTCTGAAAACCCCAGGCCTTCAGAACCTGGGGAATACAAGAAAACATCCAATTTTCTCTCCAAATCTACTTTAAAAGAAATAAAGAGAAAATTAAATGCCCAGTGTTATAGGCAAAAGCCTTCAGAAATGGCCTACAAGGACCATAAATGTTCATATAATTCAGAGTTTCACACTTGCCTGGCTTTAATATGCTCATCACAAAGGCAGGCACTGCACTTTTTAGAGCTGGTTACTGGTTTTAGAAAGGACAGGTGGGTGCGCCATGAAATGACAAGGTGAGAGACTGTTAAAAGGTTAAGGAATACCACAACACTACAAAGCCAATCACACCTCCAAGTTATTTTCTTCAAAGATTGTTACATCCATTTGACCATGCTGTACACGAGGATTACTTGAGTAATACTGAGGAAGGGCAGAAAAAGTAAACATTAAAGGGCAAATTTTGAGCAGCTCAAATTTACAGAGCAAAACAGATGCCTCATATAATAAAGGGAACTTGTCAGGGGAATGGAGCATTATCCAAAATCTGTCTTGATTGACAGCTTGACAGTCTTTCACCCATTAAAAAAAAAAGTCTTTAAAAAGCATTAGTTAGCAATTCTCACCAATTTTCCTCTTAAGCAAATTTTCCATGGAAAAATAGCTGCAGTTTAATTTCTGGCTAAACCAGGACAGTTGACTATTTTTCTTCCTCACACAGAATTGGAGATTGAAAGGAACTAGTGAGATGCTGTCAGATCAATACCAGAGCAAAGTAAACAGGAAAGGAAAAAAAATAGCAAAAGTTATGGAACAAAACCGCACAAAACCCCTTTAATCCTCAGCTGAAGATCCTTCTTAAGAAGCAGCATCAGGTTGTTGTGCAAAAAAAAAAAAAAAAAAAAAAAAAAAAAAAAGCAGTAACAACATACTGTAGACCAAGTCCTACCAGATGCTAAGGGAAAAAGCCAAAATGCTTCTTCCAACAGAAGTTTATAGAAGTTTATAATAAATGTGAGCCACAGAGGTACCAGGTTTTTCCCTTTACACACACAATGCCAGGGATCCATTGCAGTGATGAGGTCCAAATTCAGACTGGATTGCCCAAGAAGAAAGAAGCCTTGGCTTTAACTCGAGTTTATGAGAAGAGAAGGTAGCAGAATGACCTAATTGGACCTTCCAGTATCTGAAGGGAGTTTATAAAAAAGATAAAGAGAGACTATTTACAAGGGCATGGAGTGAGAGGACAAGGAGAATAACTTCAAGGTGAGTAGGTTTAGATTAACTGTTGGGAAGAAATCCTTCCCTGTGAGGGTAGTGGGGCACTGGCACAGCCTGCCCAGAGACGTTATGGACACCCCATCCTTGGAGGTGTTTAAGACCAGGCTGGATGAGGCTCTGAGCAACCTGGGATAGTGGAAGGTGTTCCTGGCCACAGCAGGGAGTTGGAACAAGATGATCTTTAATGTCCCATCCAATCCAGGTCATTCTATGATTCTATTCTATGGATTCATAATAGCAAATGTTTCTCTTGGAAGGAAGCAGCCCTGCTGATGGGCAAAACGGTCCATACTCCTCTTCCCAAAAAGAAGAAAAAAATCTCCGTTTATTGTTAGCCTGTAAAGAGACTGTAACTCACTTCTCGGCTAGCAATGTTCTGAACCAGTATTTAAATTATTTACCTCATGCCTTGTACTTCTTAAGTACTTGAAAAAGCCCTATATAGTCTCCCTGCGAATCTTGACAGCGCTAAGAGTTGGTCCTCAAAGAGACTGAGTAGAGAAAGCACTGATGTGGGATGGATGGTGCATTTTCAGTAATTTCTGTACTATATCTCTAATAACAGAAAATGAGGGATATGCTTGAGTCCTTTATAAAAGCCCTGCCTCAGTAAAGCACTTTTCTAGCTCTCCAGAACCAAGACTCAAGTCTCATCTCCATCCAAGTGAAGGCTTCTCCTGCCTCACCCCAGGAATAAATCCTCTGTGGCATTCAGGCACATGGTTTTGCACGTGTTTCCCCAGGCAGTCTTTAGGGTATGGATTACACCATCTGCTTTAAACTGAGCCCTGTCATCAATACTTCCTTTTGGCAGGAGATCTACTGGCAATAACCACTTTCCTTCGTTGCCAACCCCTCCCTGACTTCCAGCAGGACAGGACTCTTTCCATCCAGCCACACGACTGTAAGAACAGACATCCGTACACAGGATTTTTCTAATTTGTTTGCGTTTCTACTTCTCATCCTTCATTTACTGTCCTAAAAATGTCAGAACAGAGAGCAGAACTTAAAAGGCAATCACCACCTGCAAGTATTGTAGCAATACGAAACTATTTTGGCAGTCAGGCCTTTCTCAAAACATGCTGAGGGGGCCTATATCCCTCGTGCTGGGAAGATGCAACACAGTCCCCAGCTTTTGGCTGCTTCATTTCAAGCTCCTGCATAAAAATGGGAGCACCCTTTTTATTTCCTAGCTTTCCTCAGCAGCCAATGGCTTAGATTACAGTCATTGCCTTGGCACTGGAGCACTCTCCAATATCACACTAAGTTTATGTTTCCAGCATAAAATCCCTGGTTAATGCTGCTGCCCCAAACCCTGTGGCACACCCCATGACACGGACGTTGCCTCCCAACCAGCCACCCCACTAACAGCACCACACTCCACAAACTTCTGTAACATTCTGGTCTCAGTTGCAGCTCAGCCAGGGAATTCTCTGCCCTTTGATTATTTTTTCCCTGTGACACAAAGCTAAATAGGAAGAAGTTCTGCTCTTTGGAAAAGAGTTCAGTGCATGCAACAGAGACAAATTCACGTACCATTATTCTTTCCTGCATGCTTCAAAATCTGGGATAGAGGCACAGCTCAGGGCACATTTACTTTGTTCTCATCTCGCTCTCAGGGAAACCTTCCTACTTCTTCAGCCTAGAAAATCACCCTTTGCTGTAAAACACAAAACCAAATACCCTCCAAATCCAAGTGAGCAATGCTACAAATCTGTTGCCTTTGGGGTCTTTACACGCAAGTGAGAGACAAGTTTGATACATGCAAACCCAGATTTCTGTGGCCTTGGTAGGATTTGGTTGAAAAAGCAAACAATTTAAACCTTCTGACAGCTTACTTGCATTTCATGAAGTGTCTGGTAACCCTTTTGAACTATACCTTATTTCTATGTCCTTCAGTTGTATCTTAAGAGCCCTTCTGTGAGTAGTGCGCAAGAGATGCATCAAAAATCTTTTAAGTTTATTTATTTACATGACCCAAGCAAACAATATGGCATTAAGAATTGTTTTCACTATCCTGTAAAGTACTAAAAGCCTCCTGGAATGGATCAAGCCTCTCCAGCTCAGAACTGGAGAGTTCTGCACCTTTCGAAAAAATTAAAACTAAACACCTAAGGTGCTTTTCAAAAGCAATTATCATAATCCCTGCTGTTACCCGGAGGGATGCAGTGGCAGGCAGAGGTTAAATAACTTCTTGGAGGTGGCTCACTGAGCAGCACAGCCAGGATTAGAGCCATCATGCCTCCTGACTCCCAGCTCCAGGCTCAGCCCAGCACCTTAAATAGCTCCAGTGCAAATCATTAGCTCAGTCCTCTGAGCATGCATCTAGCTCAGGGAATGGGAAAGCTGGAATTTAACTTAATAATACAAAACTTCCTATGGAGAATCCCCACAAAGAAGCCTTAAATTGTAACAGCTCTAACCTGATTAACCTCTACAAAAAAACACTGGGCAGATTTTACTGCCACCAGTTTGAGACAAGTGAATTATTCACATGCAGCAGAGCATGTCATAATAAAAGGTTTATAGGGGCTATCGCCAGGATCATTCCTGTTGCATTTATTCATTCCAGTTTCTATTTGCTGGCATTTCTTTTGTCCTCCCCTGCGTCACCAGGATTCTTTCCACTCTTCCCTTTGTGAGGTCCTTAACTACATTTCTGCTAAGAGAGCGGTTTAGTGACATGGCACATTTTTGTTTACATTGTTATTTTGCATTTTTGTGTACTTCTACAGGGATAGCTGACATGTGGTTTTCCCCCAGCAGAGGTGACTGTGTATGTCTACTTCCACTATTCCCTTGCCTACAGCTGCAGTATCTCTTATTTCTTTAGCTGCCTCCAGCAGGGAACAATAAATCTAAAACACAGTCAGAAAAAGGACAGTCAGAAAAAGGAAAAAAACCTCTAGTGCTATTTTTGGCATCTAAGTTCCTTGGCTTAACCTATTTTTGGAAGAGCATCTTTGTTCAGCAAAATCAGAACTCCCAGCCCTGTGACACCAGGGCAGCGTGTCCCACTGCAGGCAGAGCCCTTGGCTGGCAGCAACCTCTAAGGGCAGAGCAAAGCCAGGAGAGCCCAGAAGGAAAATGATGGGAGACAGGACTTCACTTCCACTCTCCATCACTTTGTGCCTCCAAGCAAGTCACGCCGCCCCTCTCCGCGTGCTCTGACCTTAGAGGTTGCTCATGCCAGCACATTCACAAACAGGATGGGTGCACCCTGAGCTCCACAGGGGGAAAAGGAGACTTGCTACCACTCCTCACAGCCTCCAGCCCTTCCAGGACCCCAGTTTTGGTGGTTAATGAAATGTAAATATTAACTAGCATCTACAGCTCATGTTTAAATAAAAGCTTTGCTTAGGAGATGAGGAAAGTTGCAAATGGGAAACAGCAGCTAAAAAGAGCTAAACTTGATTCATGTATTTCTGCTTTGCTGGTTTGATTTCAAAAGATATTCAAGCTCTGTATCTGAAACAGTGATTACCTTTGTACTTGCACCAGATGCACCTTCCAAAAGTGGCAGCATTCTCACACGGCCCAGAAAAGAAAAAAAAGTTGGAAAAGATGCAAAATAGCTGACTTGGTATGTTGTGGCTGGCTGTGCATGACGCAATGGGAGCACACACTTCTCACATCACTGCACTCACAGGCAGCACTCAGAAAGGGATAGTCTTTGAACCCTCTGAGGCACAAGACTTGGTTTAAAGCTGGAATTTTGTGCCAAGGCTTTCAACAGGCACAGCTGAACCACGAGAGAACCAAATACTGGCCAGTCTTAGACCAGAAGCCTTGGCCACAGCCCTGCCCTCTAAGTTGTTTCTCTCCAGGAAAAAAAAAGCCAAAAAAACAAACCCAGCAAAATTAAACATGTAATTGCAGAGAAAATACTTTGGTTTCTTTGTTACAGGGACAGATCTCCAAATGCAACATTGAGTCCTCCTGGGCTCCTGAAACACCTGCACTAACAGCCAAGTCCCCAGTGAATCTCTGTGGCCTAATGGATTAAAGGCTTAGAGTTACCTGAACATTAAACACCCCTAAAATGTTCTGAAACTTGCTCTAAATCGAGGTGGAGGGAGTTGCCTTTTGAACGGGCTCAGAACTAACTGGGGTTTTGTGCACAATTGTTAATGGTTTTGAATCACTCCACTTTTCAGCTTTTTCCCTGATAATAAAGCAAATGCAGCTGTGCATCAGGCAGTGCTCTGGCACACCTCACCACCAATCACAGCTGAATTTAATGGGGGGAAATTATCTTAAATATATCAAGCTTTGTATCTAGAAAGAAGGAAGGTATTCTATGAAGCTCCTACAGAGCAAGACAGAAACCTGTATCAGACACTGGATAAGCTACAAGGGAAGATGCCATCAAAACCAAGGCATGGCCATGCCACCCATTTTTTAAGCAAATAGTTGTTTAAAACACATTTCTGGCTTCAAATTGCTATTGAGAGTAGCAAGACCCTATGTTTAAGAGATTAGAATTAATGATAGAAATAAAGAGTGTAACTGGAAGATGGTAGAAAGTGCAAGCCCTACAGGTTTGCACTTCAACACCTGAAGTCTCCATCATCATTTTCCAGTTTCACCTGGCTGCAATCACATACCATCCCAGCCTGACAACAAAGGTTTTGCTCAGCTTTCACCAAAGCCTGGGGAAACCTGGCCAAACCCTGCAGCAGATCCAACAAACTCCTCTGACTTCAGCAAGAAGCAAAGCAGAGACAGTCCCAAAAATGCCTCCACGATGGCCAAACAGCACCATGAGTCAGCAATGCTGATGCCAGGAGTAGGATATCCCAAGGAGGTATTTAAAAGAGAGGTTTTACTTGAGATTTATGATTCTGAACCTCTTCAGCTGTTGTACCCACACACATCTGTTGGCAGTTTCAGCACATGCCACATGGCAGACCTGTGTTTGTAGCTTTGCAAAGTAAACCGGTAAAACCAGAGCCAGTTTATGTATTTGAACAAGTAGATGCCAAACACTTCGGATTCCTAACTGGAGCAGCTTCAAAGCAGGAAAAGGATGTAAGTGTCAAATGTGAGGGCGATCAGAGAGGAGAAGCAGAGATGCAGGCACTCTTCTGCTCTGTCTTTCCAGTTCTTTTTTTCCCTAAATCCCTGAAACAGCTGACACCTGTACCCCTGACAGATCTGTGCCAGCATCACCTCTTGGGCTTCTACCACAGGAGCTGAAGCTCTCCTTGAACTCAGCTTTAAGCCTAAACTACCTGCCTCAGCTGATGTCAATGAGAACAATTTGTCTCCCCTTTTTTAGTAGCAAATCTGGGGTCAGAAGTGACACAGATGAGGTAAAGCAAAACTCAGATTTGTGATTAACAACCACGAGAAGTTTGTTCTCAGCTGACTGACAGGAGGAGTTGACACTGGGGAGCAAATTACTCACATAGCATTGTACTTCCCAAATCTTAGTTTTCAAAGTAAGAGTTGCCAAAATCTGTTACACTGGCAAATAATAATCAGGAAGTAAAACGTTTTGCAGGAACTTCACTTGTTACATGCTTCCATCTTAGAATCAGTCACTGAAAGTCAAACACTAACTTACTGTGACTATTCATGATGGATGAAGATGTCCAGGAGAAAAAACCAAACCCAAACAGAAAAGCCACTGGGAAGCAAATAGAGGTGCCAAAGTAATAACAGAATCAATAGAGCAATGGGATTTACGAGGTCTGGCTCCACAGGGGGTTGCCAAGGGAATTTGCTGCTGACTTGTAACAGGGCTCTCCACAAGAGGCCTGCCAGGGTCTCTCTCTGTGGAATGACTTCTGAGGTCCCAGTTAAGCACGGCTCAGCAGTCGCTCCAGCTGAGGACACGCACACACGCCGTCCCTGGTGAGCTCCTGCTTCCTCAGAGCGGGGCTGAAACACTACAGAGGTGAGGAACAGCACCCAGAGCTGCTGCACCACGGGGAGGTGGGACTGTGGGAGACTGGTGTCAAATCAGCTGATGAAAATTAATCTCAGCCAGAATCATGGTCTCACTGGGATCCAAAGCATTTGGAAAGATATTTGAAGCAGGAGAAGGGAAAAAGTTTAGCTTCAGCACTCTCAACATGACAGTGAGTCTTTCCCTTGATTAAAACAATGCTTTTACTCAATGCATTTGATAGCATAAATACACAATAACGTAACATAACATAAATACACAATTCCACACTGAACAAGGACCTTCCATCCCTCAACAACCTAAAACGACCTACGGCCAAAAAACTGTGACTAAGAACAGAAACAGACAACAGGGCAAACCACAACGAGTAACTCCCGAAGCTTTACCTGGCACAGCAGCTGCTCCGAAACCAGTGCCCTGCCCCACGCAGCCAGGTCCCTCATTCCCACCTGAAAACCAGGAGAACAGCTGCTCACTATGGAGCAATCAACACATTTGTAACCCCCACACAACAGAAACAGCAACGTATGGGCAGGAAAAAAATGAGCAACACAAAGGGCCATTTTGTGAACCTTGAACTAAAACGGAGGAGCTCCCACAGCTTCTCAGCGTTGCTCCCGAGGGAGGAGACGGCCAGGGAGCCCCAGGAGTGGCACTACTTCTACTCGCCACCTCCAAAAACTCCTCAGCGGGCAGCCAGAGCCATCCATCCCTCAACACCTCCACACGGCAAGAGGTTCTGTCCCCGGCAGCAGCAGCGATGTCACAGCCACCAACACCGGCTGTCACAGCGGGCAGGGGAGCTCGGCTCCCTGCTGCAGCTCCGAGCGGCGGCATTGGAAGTTTCACGGTACAATAAAGGCAATAAATTTGGAGCAATGACTCCTTAAGTGCTGTCTGGGGGGACCACCGAGATCTATCTCAACACAGGTATCGACTCATTTCCTTCATTTTTTAAATGCTAAAGCATATAAAAGAATTCTAAAATGAAAGGGAAAGGCTCCTAGCAGAGGAGTGTCACTGCTGGCCCCTCTCAAGTTGGTGGGAATTTTATCCTTAGTGGCAATGACAGCCCATTAGAGCTAACGCTGAATATTTTTTGGGGAAAAAAAAAATCCATTGTTTCTTTATGTTAACAGAGGGCTGGTACGTAACAAAGAGGAAGAAAGGCAGCCTGTGCGTGCTGCTGGCGGGCTGGTAAAAAAATCTCAAGGTCTGATCGATACCATGAAAAAAACACCTCTCTTGACCTGAGGCCGGAGCGTTATTCAAGCAAGGCAGTCACTATGCAGCTCGTTATCTTTAGCTACGATGATCCCAGGCTCATGAACACTGAAAGAAGACCGGAGTCGATTGCAGGAGGAAAAAAAAAAAAAAAAAAAAAAAAAAAAAAAAAAAAAAAAAAGGAGCAGAGGAATAGAGGCGCATGTAGGAGCACTTCTAGGAGCGGTTGTACGGCTCTCTGGGCACCTGCTTCCTGGGGGAAACCCAAAAGCACATCATATTCACGGAAAGTTGGAAGCAACTTCGGGGGGGGAGGGAGGGGAAGGGAATGACAAAAAGCAAAACGGCTTAAAAAAAAAAAAAGAAAGAAAGAAAGAAGAGAAAAGCCATTGTTGTAGGAAACCCCGGCAAGCTATCAAAAGCAAAACCACCTACGGCGACCCTTAGGAGAAGAACCAGGGAGCCCGCGGGTGCCCTGCGCCAGTCTCCCCTGGCAGCGCCCGCGGCTCTGCCCGCTCCGCACAGGTGCGGACAGGGATGCCCGGGCCGTGCCTTTGTCTGCGGGCACCGGCCGCCCCAGGACGCACCCACGGCCGAGCCGGCCGGGCTCCGGGCAGCGCCGCGGCCCCGCAAGGTCGATCTCCGCCCGGGAAGGGGCAGCCGCCGCCCGCGCCCCCGGCCCCGCCGCCCTTACCTCGGCCGCCGCCGCCGTCACGCCGCCCCCAGCGCCATATTCCGGCTACATCCGGGCCGCGGCTCGGCTCGGCTCGGCTCGGCTCCGCTCGGCTCGGCTCCGCACGGCGCGGCCGCAGGTGCCACCGCCCGCCCCCAAGCCCAGCCGAGCCGAGCTGAGCTCAGCTGAGCCGAGCGGAGCCGAGTCGAGGCGGGCGCGGCGCCGCCCCCGCGCCGGGCCCGCAGCCCCGCCCGCGCCTGCCGCCCGGAGCGGCGGGGCCGGGCTGTGCCGGCGAGCGGCAGCTGCGCACCTGCCCCGGCATCTGTCCTGCGGCTTTGTCTGTCCGACCGCCCGGCCTTCCACCGCGCCGGGCGCCCGCCCGTGTCCGCATCAGCCGAGGCACCTGCTCAACCACACGGCCGCGCCTGCACCGGCCAATGCACCCCTGCGTGTACCAACTTGTGCACCCACCCGTGCCTGCATGCACCCATACATCACTCACCTGTTCCTGCACCAGCCCATGCACCTGTGCACCCACCCATGCACCAACCAATGCACCCATGAATGCACCCACCTGTGCACTCGTACACACCAACATACATCAAGCCACCCACACCCAATTCATGCACCTCTCCACCAGTGCATCCACCTGCCCATGTAGCAATCCACACTCCTATCCACACACTGCATCCTATTCATCTACACCCCAACTCTGCAACCATCCACCCATGTGCTCCTACATTCACCCACTTCCTTTTGCACTTGGACCTCAGTTATTACATTTTTTTTAACATTGTCCTGGGTTGCAGTGTAGGATGCACACAAAGTATTTATTCTATCACCATCTTCATGAACTGTTGAAACCAGGTGGGCTAGTGTTTTCCCAAGCCCCCTGCCTCTTCTGCTAATGGCCCATTAACGCCTTTGGGGTGTTTTCTGCTAATGACTTTTGGGGTGTCTCCTGCTAATGGCCCATGAGTCACAGGTAACTCCCTCCAGGGGTTATCTCTGTTAATGGGCCATCAAGGACCCATTTCACACTCCTCATGCTATTGTGAGATGCTCTGCCCAGGGGGAGGAGCCAAGCAGTCTCACCTGGATATAAGCTGGTATGTGGGACAGTGCAAGTAGCACTTACCCACTGGATTCCCAGAGGAGCAGAGCTACCAGACCTTTCTACAGGATCACTGCTTCAGGAAGAGCACCTCACCTGGACTGCTTCCACCATCCTGCTCAGGTTGTATTCTGACCCTGTCAGTGATTCTTCATGTTACTGCATTTATTTTATTTTATTTTTACCTTTTTACCTTTCTTCTCATTAAATTATATCTCTGACTTGGAGCCTCTCATTCATTTTGCTTTTCAAACCACAACAAACATAAAAAACAACTGCACCAACATGTTTTGTTACCTTGTTACCTGTAAGCTCTCCCCAGACAATGGCCAGGTGCTAAGGAACAAATCTGGTTAAGGCAAGTGATGGAATGAAGCACTCAGAGGACGACAATGGACAGCCCCCATCTATCTCATCTAATTTTGGTGTATTTCTGCTGGCAATTTGTGGCTGCCTCTGAAAGCTGCTCTAAGCCTACATTTTTATGAAATGTTCCATAAGAAAGATTAAGATTGCCTTTAATAAAGGTATGTATCCATCCTTACACATGCTGAATCAGTAGGGAGATGATGGTGTATGCTCATGGATGACCATAAACCATCAGAAAACAAGGACAGCAAAGTGCTTTTCAGAGGCACCTGCAGCAGAAGCTTCCTGGGAAGGAAAGACCCAAAGCCGACTTGATTGATACAGCCCTGCATGGGAGAGGAGTGATTTTACACTTAATGATGTTGAATTGCACATAATTTCTAGTTTCTTTGATGCCTGTTTGCCTTGACATGTGCTCTGTATGGCAGGAGCAGAGATGATTTGACAGGAACAGTGTGAAGATAAAGGTGCATTGGAGCTGTGTGGGGTAGATGTGCTGGGCCAGGCAGAGGGAGGTGCACAGGCTGAGGCTCTCATGACACTAAGGCATGCGAGGTCTAAATAGGTTTTTGCGCATATGAAAAACCCTACATTAATGGCAACAACTACAAGAATCCATCAGAAATGTGCTCTTCTATTACCTGCAGTGTTTGCTTCTGCTGTTTTTGTGTTCCCCTCCATCACTGTTCTACATAATGCTGTGAGATGAAAGGAGCTCCCTTGGCTCTTGACAGCACATGGTGTCAGTGTTTGCTGGGGTGCCAAAGCTCCTGCTCCAGCCTCAGCACCTGCCCACAGCACTGCTGGGGCAGCGCCAGCACAACGAGGGTCACTCTGCTTTCTGGGAGGGACACTGGGCACAGACAAACACAGCCAAAAATATAGCATAAAGTTATTCAAAAGCTCTGGACCATAATTTTGACCTCCTAGATGTGAAATTCAGAGATGGGCTGGCTGGGCTCAACCCTGAGTGGGTGCCACTGTTGAAGTCACTCTGTTGCTCCTGGTTTCCATTTCTTTGCAGCAGGTTTTGCAGCCAGAAGCATCATTTGGAATCAGCAGCTACTGAAGACCATTTCGGATTCTGGTAAAAACCCCAAACAACCCAACTCCTCCCCAGAAAACCCAAGCCAGGCTAAAATTTTAGGGGAAAATCCCCAACAACTTGGTTTTAAACCTCACCACAAAGCTGAAGCCTTTCCCTGGTGCATCAGAGCAGAATTAATGTGGAACAAGGCAGAGAGGGTTTCCCTGCTCTGAGTCAGCATGAGTGATGTGTGTCTGTAATGCAAGGTGTTGCATGTCACATCTTGGCATGGTATACATACAGCTTCTGGCAGAGGAACAAAAAGGAATGAAGCCTTTGCTGTTTTGTCTTTAGTCTCAAGTGTGATTTGGAGGAAACTGTCTCAGGGAATTGGCAAAATGGGCTGATGGCTGCCAAACTACAGCACCAGGAGAGAGGCACTGCACCATTCCAGGAGTGATGAGGCAGGGAGGGAGCAATATCCCACCTATCCCAATAGGTGGTTGGAGAACGGGTGGAGGGAGGTTCAGTAAGATGAACTCACATTGAAGGGAGGCTGATGCCTCCATCAGCATAGGAAAATCCCATCCTGTGTATTCCCAGAGAGCCTTGGACTCTCTGTCTTCATGGTTAAAGCAAACAAAAAACCAGGTCTCTAACTTGATTCGTTTCTCCACTGAAGTCAGCTGAATTACCTAAAGGATGAATTTGACTGTCTATTCCATTTGGTCTGAAAAAGAGATGTGTATATGCACAGATCTACCCCAATGCTTTTCAAAAAAGGTTCATTTTGCTTTTGCCTTCTTGGTGTGAATCAGAAATATGGCTCCTCAAGTCATTGCAGCTGCCCTGAGCTAGAGTTGATGCAAATGAAAGGCAGATAAAAATTCAAAATGCCTTCTTCCCAGAAAAATCAGCACATAGGTTTTTTGGTTTTTTTTTTAAATTTATCACTATGCATTTAAAATTTGATAATTTTAATTTAAAACCTGAACCAGTGGCACTAAATGTTATGGCCTAAATTTCATTGTAATACTAAAACAAAGAGAACTTAATGCCTACAATTTTTAGATTAAGTCAAGCCACTGCAGTGGCTGAGGTATTTACTGAACCAACTGGATCAGCGGATTCTTGAGACTCTAAGCCCGTTTCCTACAGACCCATTTTTTTCTCAGGATGCATAGAAATATGTTGTTTCCTTCAGCTCACACCAATTGAAGAACACCATCAGGGATTGAGAACAAAGAGGGAACAGGAGATTGCATTTACCCTCATATGAGTCTTTATAATGATTTGATGCTTAGAAACACTGCTGTGAAAGAGGTAATATTTCCTGTGTTCAAAATGTCCATTTCAAATGCCGAATCAGTTCTGATAACTGTGTTCTTCCCCTTGCCCCATCTATCATATTTAAGATTAGCATGTGATTTAAATGAGAGTACAGTAACTAATGTATGTTACTTTTTTCTGCAGTGCACCTTGTTGCAAACATTAAAATAAGTCATGGAGTAGAGGTGTCAGTCATCAGTTTGGCACATAAATGAAAATCGTTAAGTAACTTTAGACTTAATATGCAGATTCTTAAATAAATATGGTAATAGCATATCCTGATCACAAGTGAAAAAAAGAGTACCAGGCTCCGGTGAGGAAGTATCAGTTGTTCCTTAGGAAAATAATTTAAAACTACAAATGAAGAACATGATTAATTTAAATAATCAATTTTGTGTTTCCTGCTAGCTGATTTAAATAATGATGAAAATTGTTGATTAAAACCCCTTATTTAAATCTGTGCCCCTTAATGAGAGTGCAAGCCTATGAACATAAGCCCATAATAGTAAAAAAGGACTCTGTAGAGAAAAAAATAACTTTCACAAGAATACATCCAGGGCTGGAAAAACACCATCCATCCTCTGCAAAAAGAAATACATCTTACCCAGCCAAGCAATTCTTCACCCCTAAGCTCTTAACCCTGTGAAAAAAATCAGGGCAATAAGTCATAGGATATTCACAGCCACATTATGTAAGTACGACTGAACTGGTGATCCTTTTCGCTGACCATTGGAGAGGAAGATGAAGAATTGCTAGAATAATTAAAAAGACAGGTTTGAATTCCCTAAATAATGCAGACAAATGCCCTGTCCAGCTATTGGTTTTGGTGGCAGCAGCCTTTTAAGGTCTTGAGCTGTTGCACAGGGAGGATGGGTATGGAGGGGGCCTTTGCCAACCCAAGCACCATGTGCTCCTGTGAAGCCCCTGGCCTCTTTCCAAAATGCTCTTTTAGGCCCACTCCTCTGCTACCAGGACAATGACTCTCATAACTACACTTCAAATCCCCTCTAAACTTCAGATGCCTTTGCTTTCCTTGTCAGTCTAAATCCAAGCACAAAAGCATTCATTATGAATTTATAGTGAATGTAGACAACTGCATTTCACTGAGGGCTGAATGAGTATTGTCAGCCTATACAGGTGTTTTATATGTCCACCATCCACTGAAACAGACTCTTCCCTGTGGTCCTATAATCCACATTTCTTTTCAGTCCTCTTCAAGTAATTAGGGAGTGCACTGGTGCAGCTCCATGGCCTGCCTCTCTATTAGCAAGGGTGACAGTCACCTCTATTTCTGTGCTTAGTCCTCCCTCCTGCACTCCCTGCTCCTGGGCTCGAGTGGTGTCGCCCACAGAGACATCTGCCCTTTTGGGAAGTGTACCATGGGATGAAAGCCTGAAGGTATGACCTTCACTGTTACCGAGATCAGTCAGCAGAAGACAGACAAAGAGAACAGATAAATTTCATAAAGGAGGTTTTAAAGTTATTGTATATTTTTGAGGCATGATTTCTGGTATGCCTGGTATTGCTACTGCCAACATTCCTATTGTTGAACAATCAAAAGATACACAAAGAACTATAACTAGGGATATTTACACAGACTTATCCTCACCTGTGATGCTTCCCCTTCAACTCATATTTCTCAGGGCAGCAATGGGCCCCAACCCTGCAAAGGTAAGCACAAGGTGCAGTTTGCATCTTCCCAGAACACCGGTTGCAGGATGTGGCTGCTCCAGCTCCAGAGATAACCCTGGGGCCATGCAGGAGCTTCAGTCCTGTGATGTGCCCTGAGCATGGTACTGTCCTGCCTGAAAGGATGGAAGTGTGGGACTTTGTCAGGCTCCAATGGCTGTTCCTACCTGCCAGAGCCTGCAGGTCCCAGCATCAGGACACAGGGGCCCTGCTGTGTCCTATCAGTGGGTGCTGAGCAGATACTGGTTCAGGGACTTCTTGGCCCCTGAGATAAAGTTATAGGGATCCATGAACAAATGTATTTTCTCCTTTTCCTCCTCCTAGCATTTTGCAAAAGCAGTATTGTACTTTTGTGTCACACTGCCCTGCAAATCTGCCTCCAAAAGGCTGCCTTCTTTCTTCAAAGATCATTTCCAGTACTAAGCAAGATCTCTCAGAGCCCTTGACTTTGCAGCTGGCAAAGTTTTTAACATGTTTACAATACCCTGCATAATTTGGCTATGAGATAATGTATAGTATAGTCCTTCAGTGGCGCACAGTGGGAAAAGAACAAGTGGAAAAAAATAAGGTAATGCAAAGCCAAGAAAAACAGATGGTAGCGAGCTCTCCAAGGGGCAAGAATGAATAAATAACTGCAGATTTTTTTTTTTTTGTCTGAGGAAAAATATATTGTCAAATCAATAACACAGTTTTTAGGAAATGCAAACTAGATCAAATGTGCATTTTTTCAGTATTAAACGATGGCACTTCATCAGGACTGATGGTCTGCACTGCACATGTTTGCCTACATGAAACAGAGGGAAGTAAAAATAGCATTGCTCCAAAATGTTCTTCTTTGACCTCAAGGTTACATTTCATACTTTCTGGGAAGTTCTGCTATAGGTAACAAGCCAAAAGTTCAGGTGGAAATCAGAATGCCTCAGCACTTACTGTGCCCTTTAGTAGCATTGTATCTTTGATAATCTTAGTCAGGGCTGCAGTTCTTTGAGAGAAGAACCTCTTGACAATTCAGGGAACTTTCCTGTGCCTGCTGTTAGGGCCACAGGAAACTATACTTATTTGATACATCTGTGCATGCTTCCAGAATTATTAACTGATACATTTTATTTTTTTTGACCACATCAGGTCAAGCCAAAGGGGAAAAAAGGGACACTTAAAAATGGCCAAGTATACAAATACTCTAATTCTCCTCCAGCAAAAGATTTTTTTGCTTCTCTTAAGTCACCCAGAGGAAGCTAAGCAACATATGGGATGCATGAAAGTTGCTCTCTGCAAATCTGTCAATCCATTTTAGCCACGCCGTGCATCAATCCCGACTCTGCTCTGAGCACGGCGTCCCTGCGCAGGCGCTGCCAACTGGCCCGGGCTCAGCTCTTCACCAGGAGACAAACCAGGTCCTGCCTGAGATCCACGGGTCCAAAGAGCAGATTCTGGAAGGCACCTGATGCCTTGTGTTCTCCCTCTAGCCATGGTGCAAGAATAATCACTGCAGCATCTCCAGTGCTCGCTGGGCTGGGTGATGTGGTGGGTTGGGGAGCAGAAAGAATCGCAGGCTGGAAGGAGCTCTGACAGTGGGAAATAACCTCCTGACACTGTGGCTGTGGAAGAGGCCTGTGTGCTCAGGCTTCCAGGTTGGGTCCTCTGGGCTATGCTGACGACTAGCACAGACCAAACCCTGCACTTGTGGAGATCTCCTGGTGAAGCTCCCCAGGGAGTTACATCTGGGTAGAGGCAGCCACAGCCCCGAAGCAGAGAATGAGCAACCACCATAGCTGAGGTCCCAGTGCACCATCGCACACCAGCCCTTTGAAAATACCGATCTTTCCTCACACACATGAGGTGGAGAGTCTCCATTTTCATTTCTGTTCCAGATGATCTGAACTCACAGTGTTGGCTGATTGTAAAAATTAACTGCCTTTCCCCAGCATGTCAATAAATCAAAGTGATGTGGTGTTTCTTGGAAGCCAGAATCCAGCAGGAGCGATAGGAAATGTCACCTCTTCATCTTACTGCTTTTTGGGAGGTGGTGAATGCTCCGTTATCAAGCCCACAACACCATTGATAATATTTTCATTGAAACTCCTTTTTCTGTTCTGCTCATACAAATATGAAGAGCAAAGTCACTGCTACTGCCTCAGTTATTCTCTCTTTCTGCTGGGAGCAGAACCTGAGCTCCTTCAAACCATGTACTCCTAAGTTCTGGAAGCAATCACTTTTCCTATGCAAAGGGAACCCTCTCTCCAAAAATCAAAATATTTCTTGGGAAGCAATAAGCTCACAGATGAGCCTCCCAGCTGCTAAAAGCCCTTGCTCTCCACCCTGCAGGTGCCAAGCACTCCTCCCTCTAACAGCAACTCCAAAAGAAAACCAGACCCAGGGACGTCCAGGGAGTACTCCAGAATGTACAGCAGCACAGTTGGGTCCATGTGCCTGTAGGAGCAACTGAGAAGTTGGTCAGGGGCGGCTCCTTTTGAAACAGGACAAGTTCCAAAGGGGCACGAGCTCTCGGAAGAGGCAATCACTGGGAATGCCTCCAGCTCCCGCCCCAAGCTGCAAACTGAAGTACTTGCTTTTATTAGAACATATGGCAAAACCCTGCATCCTACATGTGTTTTAATGCCAAGAGTGACTCAGTTTGGCATCCTACATGGCAAAGAAGCCAGCAGGGATTTTGTCCAACAGAGAAGAGGGATGAAAGCAGGTAGTTTATCTCACTGCTATTTCAGCTTGTCTTCATTTCCTGGTCTGCATCACATCCCTGGATCAGTCCAGCTCTGGCCATTCTCGGCTGTCCTCAGTCTCTCCACCTGAGAGAACGTGTTTCTGTAGCTGACCCTTGTATTGCAGGCTTCAAAGGACTGCACTGGAAGTACTTTGTAACCCGAAGCACTTTTCTATTACAAAAAAATCCTTTTTGCAGCAAATTCTAGGTAGGCTGATCTCATAGAGTAATGTAATTCTGATCACCTGGTAGAATACTTCTCTATTTCTCCTTCACGAGTATCAGTACCCAGCCTATATTCTCTCTCTCATACTTAATCCTTCAAAATTACACGGATCAAAGCAACCTGCATTTATAAACTGATGTGCTCCTGCATTCGAGAGATTTACCAAGTGCTAAATATAAGGTTTCTCACTGTAGTCAAAATCAAACTCAAATTCCAGCTGCCTCTCAGCTAATATGCAGCAAAGGTTTAGCAGCACAAAGCCATGTTTGTACAATCAGACACCGAAGATGATTAAATTAAATTGAAAGGGGAATCAGTACAAGCCTGAAATTAGTTTGCCGAAGATACCAGAGTTCATTTCCTCCCCCTGACAGACGGAGCCACCTTGTGTCCTTTAGTGATGAGAGCAAACAGGATCATGGCTTTGCAAGTCTGCCCCCCTCTCCATCTCCAGCAGTGCCCTGACTGAAAAATCAGCTTCAGCCTCCACTGGCCAGGGCAGGGGGCTTGCAGGATGCTCAAACCAGTGCAGCAGGTTCAGACACTGCCCTCTCCCCCACTGGCTGTGATCCATCTCCTCCCTCTCAGTGGATACTCTCCAGCAGTCCAGGCATGCACTAAGATTTGAAGAACTCCTGTGTTTATGTTGGTGGTCTCTATTCAAAGCAAAGGACTCTTCATTCTTTGATTTGATCAGTATGGCAAAGCCAGGAAGGTGCCTAAAGTCAGCAGGGTGAGTTGATGAGATGTTGAGAGCAGGCAGGAGCAGGAAGGTGTCTCAGGGGTGGGCAGGCAGTTACTTCCTTGGTTTTGCTTTGCTAATCTCGTTCTTTCGCCAATTAAAAAAAAAAATCCTAACTTTGGCTATAGCAAGAGAGCTGAAGGGATTTAAAGCATATGGCAGCAATAAAAAGTTGTTCATCTGCTCTCTCCCACCCTTCCCCATTAGCTGTTATTCTGGGGCATTATCTGTCTAACCACCCTGAATGCTGCAATTATGCTGATGGCTACATGGGAGTGATGGAAAACAACCTGCTGAAAACAAAACCTTCTCTTGACTATTACATAGACACAGGTTTGTGAAGATACCTTATTGTCTCCCTGCAGCCCTTCTGCTGGTACCACTCTGGGTCTCCTCTGAGCACAGATGGGAGAATAGCACCAGGTTGTTTGCTGTTCTTGCCTTGCCTTGTCAGTGACCTGATTTACAGACCAGACTCAGACCACGGCTCCTATTTGGTGCATGGTACAAACTGGTGCTGGTCCTCAGAGACTTGCACACAGTCAAATTTCAACACAGAAAGGATTTTCACCCTTTAAGAGGTGAGGGTTAGCACAGCTCCTGGGCAACATTTAAATTGAAAGGATAAATTGTAGGAGCAGGTATTCCAGAGCAGTGGCCCCTACTATCCAAATTCAATTAGACATAGCCCAGGAGGGAAAGAAAAAAGGCAGAAAACCCTACAGTTGTGCAGGTCTGTCAACATGGGGCATGTGACACCTGTCCCAGCAGTATGCAGCTATGGGAGTGGGTAACCTGCTGATGGAGCTTCCTCTGCCAAACAGTACCTGGGTGTTTCTCTGCTGCACTCCAGGGCTTGATGCGCCCTCTTTTGGGAAGAGCAGCGTCTCCCAAGACTGGGCATTGATGGCACGAGGACAAAACCCCCCTCTGCATCAGTGTGGCTGAGGGGGTGCAATGGCAGGAGAGGAGAGAACACTGACCCTCAGCTGAGCAAGGAATGAGAAAGGGAGATGATACTTTTATGTTTGAAAGCCAAGGTGGCTGATGGGCTGCACTTGCAAGGCTGGGGTAGAGCAGCAGCAGCCCTGTCACAGGGCAGGGAGGAGATCCAGTACTGCCCAAAGGGAACTTTTGAAGAATGCAGCCAAGAAGGGAACACACAGCAAGACCTGAAGCTCCAGTTGCCCTGCCCGAGGTGGGTTGCCTGGCTCTTGCCTGACTGCTCCACCCAGCTCAGCTGAGCCTGGACATTACCACAGAGCACGGGCCACGCTCTGGGCACCATCACACGTATCACCATCCTTCCTCTTGACTACAGAGGATGCAAAAAAGGATGAGGTTTGCTGCCAGAAAATCCTGTCTGAATAAATAATGCAGTTTTAAATTTGAAATGGTGAAGCTCTTGGCGAGCTGATCTTCGCTGTGTTTGAGGCAACTGCCTCCTGCCAAATAAACACACACACCACTGGCTTCATGTGCTGCTGCGGCAGTACCTAAGGCCAGTCAGAAAAGCCAATATGGTCCATTTCTCCTGCAAGATCTCCCAGGGGAAATATGCCTCAGCCAGGATAAATACTTCATTTGTGCTATATCTGTATGGAAATTGCATGTTTTCAGGTTTTTTCGGAATGAGAAAGAAGTCAGACCTTGCTGAAAAGACTGGGTTGGGCATTCTCAGAGAAAAGCAGTGTGTGGTCCTACTCCCTGACAGCTGAGCCACAGTAAGCAACAAATGAGGGCCATACTGCCACAAACTCTGCTTTCCAGGCTTCCCACACAAACAAGGCACTAACTATGGGTTTTCTTCCATGGCTGGAGGCCAACAGCCTCTGGGCATCATGGGGATGGCCCTACACCAGCTAGTTTCTGTTGACTGACAAGCATCTCCTCCTTTTCTTCTTCTGGAGAAAGGCTGACTCAGTTTGTTATGGCAGAAGCCTTGCAAGAGCAATATCAAAGGTGCTTACAAAAACAAACAAACACACCACACCCCTGCCATCATTTGTCACCTGCCCCATACATATTTTACACACTTCTCATTTGCAGAAATCATCCCTGATTTGAGGAAATGCTCTTTTTGACATCTTCCTTTCTGTGAATTTTATGTTTCCATGTGAACATGTCTAAGACACAGGCCTGGGAAAAGGAGCTGCAAACAAAAGTGAGGACCAACCCTGGGGTTGGCAGTGCCACTCTGCCCTCTCCTGCCAGGCTCCCCAACAGATGCTAATCCACTGTCTGTGATTACTCTCTCTAGGATCTTTAAATCCAGGCTTTGGGGATTAAGGAGCACCCCCCTTCCCAAATGAGGGAATCCTCTCTTAATCCATTCCTACTGGCACACCAACATCAGGGAAAAACCCAGCATTTTCTGGGGAGTGTGGTCTTGACACTTTTTATTTCGAGGCCTGTACAGAACACCATACCCAAATTCCTGTGCTTGAGAGTCCTTCAGCATCACAGTTCTGGTTACAGATCGCACCTTATAACCAAAACCTCTTTCACTGCCCCCTTTTTGGTGTTGTGGTGTTATCTGGGGTCTCCCACCATGGTACAAGCACTGTAGGCCCTTCTCAGCCTCACTGCCCCGGGTGCTCTGGAGACAGCCTTCCACAAAGGATGGAGCCTTTTGGCTTGGTTATCACTGCTCAGCACCCAGTGGTTGAAACAAATAGAAACAAGAACTGAGGAAAAGTGCCAGAACACAGTCAATCTTTAACCAGCTCAAGGAAGATATGGTCTCATTTGTCCTTATTCAGTGTTCACCTCTGTGTGGCTTTCACCAGTTTAAACCCACATTGCAAGGCTGCCAAAGCCTGCACAAACCAAGCAGGTTTGTTTCATTTTATGTTTCCTCCCAGTTCTCCTGTGCCCAGCTGCTTTTCCACCCATGCTTGCAAGAACCCCTTTCTTTCTTTTGCCAGGTGACCTGTGGACACTGACATCAGCCACACTGAACCCAGCCCACAGCGAGGAGCACATCCCAGTTCCCACTTTGGCTCATCCACAGGGCTGTGCTCACTTATCTCAACTTTTGGTCTGTTTTTCAGTTGTCAGGGCTGGCTGAATGTCCCCCTCCCACCGTGTACTGTGCCAGTGCCAGCCCTGGTTTATGGGATTGCTGAGGGGGGAAGGATAATTCACAGTGTAATGCTGTATCACTCTCAACCTGAAATTTCACACCTTCGGCTCCCAGATTCACGTGGCTTCAAGAAGGTCAGACTTTGCATGTAAAAACCTTTAAAAATTTTCAAGACCTATATAGGCTGTTTACAACCTACATAAGTCTAATTTACACAGGCGGGGAAAAACATAACTCTTCATAGATCTAAAAAAGAAACAACTTGGCTGCCAACATCAGCTATCAAAAGCATCCTGAAGTATAACCTGTTTCCATCGTTCTGGGGTCTGACTGGAGAGGGCTGGGAGCACGACACGGCGCTTTTGCCGTCTCAGGAGCTCCCTCCAGCGTGGGGAGCGGCCGCACTCCGGGACACTCACACACCCCCGGCGGCTTTGGCCGCTGCCCTTCTCGGCCCGCTGGTGCTGCAGGTCCAGAGCGCAGAGGGAAAATACCTTTCGGGATGTGTCGGCGCACATCCCAGGCCCCGCCACGGTCTTGGATTTAAGCCCCTCGTTAGCAGCAGCGAGCCCAGGCCCGGGCCAGAGCACCCTCCATTTCGCTGATTTATATACTCTCTTCATCTGCTGCAGCAAGGATGATTTTTCTTTCTAATCCGTTTTCGCTCTAGTGTGCTCCAGCTTAGCGCGAGCTTTGCTGGAGGAAGGGAGGCTGGATTTGATTTGATTTGTGCCAGGGCCGGGAACAAAGAGGCAGAAAGCGATCGCCCCGCACTGCTCGAAGCCTGAGTGGGGAAGGGTCCGCGGCACTAGCCAGCTTCCCCCCCGCCCTTTTATTTTCCCAGGGCTTTGCCCAGCTCTGTTTACGCATGGCACTAATAACCTTTGGGAGGCGGCAGCATTGCTTTAAGCTTCGAATTGCTGTTCATAAAAAGAAATGTTCATCCCGACAGGCTCATTGTCATGGCAACGGGAGATTCCCCCCGCCTGTTATAAGGGTGCCGCTGCCGTAGAGGCGATGCGTGCCTGGCTTGTCCCGAGGGATTCAGCCCTGCTGAGGGCAGGTATTGCTGGGAGCTGCAGTGGGAGGCGGATGGAAGCAAGAGGGAGAGGCACATTCCCCAAGGAGCATTTGTAGCACAGGATGTCTCCAGCGTACCGCAGACGCAAAGGAAAGATGGGGATGGGTGAAGTTTAGGTGGCCCTGACACCAGTACATAGCAAAGGGGGGATGATGGAAGTAGGACCTTGGGATAATCCTAAGTAATACCTGCTCCCTTTGATGGGTTACTTGGATAGATAATGAATTCTGTGAATCACATTTCCATGTAGCCCCTGCTGCCTGCCCAGGCGTGGTGGTGCTGCTCCACTTGCACACTCTGGCACACAGGGTGAACCTTGTGCCAGGAGATCTTAGCAGTGAAATAAAATTAACACATTTTCATGCCAGTCATCTAGAGAATGCATGGACAGCAATCCCTGCTCTTGGGAGCTTCCAGCTTAAAACCTGGATCTTTTCATGAGGAAGACAGACAAGGACCTAGAAGCAGGTTGGGAACAAGTGTTCTGCCTGAAAAACACACAAATATCCCTGGCAATGCCAAGCGTTGAATGGAATCAGTCACAATTTAAACTCTACCATCATCGTCTCTAAATGAGGGCCATGGAGAACACAAAGCCAGAGAAATCTACTTCCACCAAACTGGGAATGACACTCAGTTTTTCCTGGCCACCAGCTTTCAGCTGGAGCAGGAACCCACATTCCCAGCCTGCCTAAGCCTGGCAGTGAGCAGGTAAGAGCCAAGGTGACAAATTCTGAGTGAATTAGAGAAAAGCCATTATTTGGCATAGATGCTGCATTGATTTTGGATGGCGGAAGCTCACCTGACCCAATACAGACCCAAGAGGTCCTTTCTTGTGGAAAACCACCGAGGATGAATGAACACGTACTTTTCTGTAGTGGCCAAGCTGCTGTCATCTGCTCTTCGTTGTGGAGATCTTTGCAATGCCACCTCCAGTGGGAAGGCAAGAGCCACGCGTTCTGCTCTTGGCTTTTTTGTTCTGTCACAACATGTATCATCAAATGAGTACTGAAATGCTGCCCATTTCACACAGAATTACTGCCTGTAGTAAGGTTTCATTAATTGCAAATGAGAGCAGGACTTGGCCCACACAGTGGAAGTAATAGATGGTTCCTACAATTAAACATTAAGTGTATGTCCATTGATTTACCTGCAGTATTTCAAAATAATTAGGCTGGCACAATGGATCTTAGTCTCTGTGAATTTAATGTCCCAGAAATAATTTAAAGTTTTTCTAATTATACCTGCTTTGTGAAATGCTGTATTTCTCCTGCAACTCAGTGCTAAAGCAAGGGCAATTTAGTAAAATCCAATGAGGCATGCATTGCATGCTAAAGTACAATTTCCTTTTCTGTTTTTTTCCAGGTGAACAGTTTTCAGTTTTACACCAGTTCTCTTTCTGTATGTTCCCTTAGATTTACCTCCCTAAAGAATTTGAATTTTAATTCATCCTTTGAAAATCCTTAAGATGCTGTGAACAAGAAAGGAAGGTTTCAGGAAGACCAGAGAGAAAGTTTTCAAGAACATCTAAAGTGCCCCAGAAAGTCAACATCAATTTCCTTAGTCCCCATTCCCAGGACACTAACTACAGTGCCACTGTGAATGACGAACCTTTTCTGAATGTATCTGAATTCTGCCTTAATAAAAAAAAGCATTTAAGAATCCTGTCTCAAGAAGGAGAAAATAAAGAGGCACCTGATAAACCTTCAGGTCTGGAGCTTGGTGAAGAACAAGGGACTTGTGCAGCAGATTCAGCATCTCCTTATTTTGGTGGTTTAGCTTTGAATGAACAAGTAAATGTGGAGCTGGAAAAACAAGACACTTATTTCCAGTAACTGAAATGGGGGGAAAGGCAGAGAGGCAGAGAGCTGCTGGTTATAAAAGTAGAATGTGGAGACCATCAACCACTTCAATTTCCTGGCCTTGGGTAACATCACCCTTACTCGCTAACACAGCCCTGAATACAAAATGTTTGATAAGCTTGGGGTTTGCTTCTGTATCCAACACACTGGATAGTATTTTATATACCTGAAGTCCACTTATTTGCATGTTTAATTACATTCTAGTTTCTACCCAAGAGCTATTGACTCAAGTTGCCAGGAAAAAAAAAGGAAGAAGAGAACACACAACACAAGTAAATGCTGAAGTTAGAGCATTAGACACTGAAAAGTCAACATAAATACCATACATACTCAGCTCCATTTTTTTACATATATGTGAGGCATCCTTTTATTTCATGGAGAGGCTGTGTTTAACTACAGATGGACACATTTGAAAGGTTAGGAAATGAAAACCAGTTTCTGTTAGATGAATGGCAAACTCAGCCAAAGAATCTTAGTTGAATATCACCAACAACTGAGTAACCTCCTCTGCCCCCCTAAGGTCCACTTGCCTATAAATGCAGTGCTGAAACTGAGCCTCTTGCATCCAAGTCATTTTGCAAAGCTCACTGAGGCTGCTAGAGAGCTGTGTTCAAAAATGAACAAATCCTTACACAGTGGAGTATGCTCAAGCCTTTCCCCAAGTTCCATCCTAGGCAAAGGGCTGGAAAATACAGGGTAGTGATTTTGCCTGGCTTTCAGGCACAGACATTATACAGAAATTTTGGACCATGCCTCAACAATCATTAGGGAACAAGAGAAGTGCTAGAAGAGCCAAGAGAGCCTGGTCACTTCTGTAACTCTCCTCACACGTACACAATACTAACACTGGCCTTAGCAAGAGTCCACTCATGCAATGACTGCTCTGTGAGTGACTGTAGTTATCTGCTGTCCCTGGTGCTCAGCACCAGCTGAAGCAAACAGCAAAGGCACAGGTTAACAGCTCAGTGCTGAGAAAAGCAAGGACTTTGAGTTGCATGTCCAGGAGAGCATCCAAGAATTAACTGGGGACAGCCTCTGAATGCCGTTTGCCTTTCAGTTTGGTAATTGAGCCATGAAGGACTGAGATACATTGGCTTGTGGAGAAGCTGCCACCTCTGTGGGCGCAGACACAGCCTGGTTGGGGCCATACCACTTGCCAAGGAACAGCCTTGCTGCCAGCTGGGGTAAAAATGAAGGTGGAGGAAGGACTTGGGTTTTTCTGTCTCTCTCAATGTGCTGAGGCCCATCCCTGCCCTGACAGAGCTGCTGCAGCAGCTTGTGCTACCAAACCCCCTTGAATCCTTCTGAAAGTGCTGCCATTTAAGCATCCCCTTGCAGGCTGCAGAGGCTGCAGCATTTTGGGACCCTCAGCACAAGAGGTTGTTTGCTCCCGGCCCAGCTGTATCAGTCCTCTAATATTCCCATAATGTCAAGTCAGCTGGGTTACCTCAAAACCCCTTTGCTTGGGTGTGAAGTGGCTGATGCTTTCTCTGAAGTTCTTGATGCAGGCCAGGTTTAATATCTTTTGATATCAACAGAAGCCTACCCGCTGAGTTCTATATACTTCGAATTAAACACTGTGTACATAGATTTATCATTTAGGGCAATGAAGGACTTGGTTATTCTGTCCTCATTAATGCTGATGGGAGGGCTCCAGATTGTTTGTGTAGCTTTAGAAATGCCAGGCATAAAGAACAATGTACTCATGCACAGCATATGTGTTCTTTTCTTTGCTGGGATTCAGCAGGAGCTGTTTCTGGATATAAAACATAGTTATTGGTGAAAACAGCCTGCACCCAGAGCAATGATGAGACATAGAACTTATTCCATCACACAGACCTGTTGATTAAAACTATCATTCATATCACTGAGAAATGAACAGCCACAGAGACAAACTACCCTGGAGCTTGCTTTTTCATTCTGTAGTAATCATTTCACACAACATAATTATCCTGAAAAGTTGCTGATGACAAGGCTAAAATACAAAAATATTCACGAGTATCTCCACGAACAGAATATTGATGTGCTTGCTAAATTTTCAGCACATACAGAGGTTGGGAGAGATCTTTGCTTGTCTACATTAACATTTGCATTTGCTGTTCATATGAAAATACAGGCTTGATGATGTTAATTGCAGCTCTTTCATCTTTCTGCTTCAAGCTGTATTATAACTGACCTAGCTTAAATCTACAGAGCTAAAGGGATCCAGAACCAGAGGGAAACATCTTGTCTCCTATCTTCTGTCATATTCCAAAACATGCCCTCCAATCTGATCTTCAAGGCAGCTAAGACACCACTGCCCAAGTTCTCCTGTGTAAAGGCAGGGCTGGGGTAGCTCTGGTAATCTGGGCAGAAAAAAGATGCAGAGACCTATTTTATTATAATTCTCCTGTGAATGGCACAGTCTCACAGGGAAGGCAAAGCTTGTGCGAGGTTCCAGGGGTGTTGAAAATGCCCATGTAGGTTGTACCACAGCTATAGGGAACAGTTCAGGACTGAATCATGAAGCACAGAGACAGCTTCTGTGGTTACAGTTATCAGCATAATGTTGTGGTGCAACATTATGAACTGCCTGAAGAGGCAGGGGAAGGTTTGCTTTGAAGGAAAGTCATGCAACAGAGAAGTTCGGCTACTCATTTTGGGTGCAGCATAATTAATGAAAGCCACTCTGAGAAATCCCCAGGTCAGTTTCCCTTGGGCACAAGGCGCCAAAGTCCAAACCTGATGTGCTGGAACTCAGAGCGATGCAAACCTTGTACCCAGATGGAAGGAGTCTTCTGTCCCTGTCTCTGCTGCACTTCCCAGACAGCACTGTCAACTCCAGACACACTTCAGGAGGAGGAATGGAGGATACAAAAGGCTGAGGAGAGCTGCTGCACCCTCACAAAAACGTGAAGGACAGGTAGATATGGCTTCAGCAAAGCTTTTTGTGGGAACAGACCCACCAAGTAGTGAGGGACTGTGGCATCAGTGTGATTAAAGCCTCTCCTTGTGCTCTGCTTTACACTTCACCCTTCTCTCAGATGGAGACTGGTGAAACAGGAAGGGAGATAAAGAGGCTTTATTTCTGACAATAGCCCTGGAAAGCCTGGCTTTGCAGCAGGCCAGGAGCTGCACACCAGGCGTTCAAGAGTGGGATTTGCGCTCCTTGCAAGGAGGCAGTGGAGCATATGTTTTTAGACAGAAAGTATAAAAACAAAATGAAAATACATAAGCGTTTGTTATCTGAGGCTATGAGCTGTATCTTGCAGGTTCAGTGAGGCAGCTTGGCTGAATCCCTCTGGAGGCACCAAAGCCTGACTGGGAGCTGGGCCAGAAAAATCAGTGCTTGGAAAAACACTGCTGAAAGATTACAATTCATCCATACAGGAGCAATTAGGATTTTCCCCATGAAATTATTAAGTCCAGGCAAGTATATATGGAAAATACACATGATGCCTTCCAGAGGAGAAGGATGTTGACCAGCTGGAATGATGCCATGGGAGGGCCACCAGGCTGGTTGTGGGCACTGACAGGGTACACCAGGGCTCTAGAGCCGAGACAGGAGGGAGTATCCATCCTTGGGATACTGAGAAAGAAGATTTAAGCAACAACCAAACCCCTACAAACACCATCTTCACCAGACCCTAATCTATTGCTGTCAGACAGGTCCCTAAAACTGACACTTTTGGGGCTTGCCCAGAATGCTTTGGAAAGAGAGATCAGAAATGAAGGTACTTCAGGTACAACATTGGATCATCACAGGTGAAAAGGACACCTAATGCATTTGCAACTGGTTGATGTTATTAAAAAGGCATTTTGTATGGAAGAATCCTCTGCAACAGCTTATCCAAAGCAGGATACCTGCTCAGTTCCCTGCAGGCTGCTTCCTTTGTTTTTCTGCAGAGACAAACTTCTAATAGAGATCACTAAATATTTCTAATCTATGCTGCCACACAGAACTAGAGAATGTGTTGGCAGGCAAAAGCAATTTAATTGCAATCAGGATGCATTTTTAAATCCTCAGCCCCTGACCATCAAGAAAAGTCTGACTACAGTGAGCACAGAAAGCCCATCCATCACTGTGCTGGGGAAAAAGAATGGGAAGCCAAAACCCAGAGTGTGTCCATTTTGAAAATTAGCAGTTCATATTTTTGCTCAGCATTGATTCTGATTAAGGAAGATTTTCAGGATTTCACAAATTTGGTTTCTTCTCTGGCTTAAGTCAATTTGTTATCTGTACACTCAAGAAAAGCCCACGTGTTTAAATCAGAAAATCTGCATTAATATTAATGTTGAGCAGGAAAGGAATTTGGGAGTTGGAGCATTTGGCAGTTCTAGAAAACGTACTCAAAGGTGTGCTTAACCCAAGACATAACCCATTTTTGTCATCACCCAGCAGTTTCAAAGAATAAAAATAAGAGATGCCACTGGCTTTTTTCCAGCAGGGGAAGGATGCAGCAAACATCAGAACCCGACTGATTATCCCCAGGCACCTCCACCCTAATAGTCACTCTGACACAGAGCTCCCTGGTGGCTTCCATCAAGTCATTTCTCCTGTCTGACCTAATTTTTTCAGCTGCAGAAGCAGGATAATACTGACTCATATAGGATTTATGATGGGAAAAGGATTTATTTTATCTTATAAACCACAACTGAGAGATGCCGGGAGTTAAAGGCCCAGTGTGGCAGCAGCAGAGAAACGCGAGATCTCTCGAATTAGGAATTTGGTGTTTAATCAGCTCAGGCTGACCCAGGGGGAGGAAGCAGCACTTGCATTTCTAAATGGGGAACAGTCATTCTGATTAATTAAACTGTACTTCATCTATATCTTTTATTTTTCCATTCATCCAACTGAGAGACCATTGAACAGTCTGCTTTTGTTAAATGAACAAATCAGATTATGAATTTTGTACTTTTTTTTCCTTATGAACATGAGCATTTTGTTCCACTCTGTAAACTAGTGATTGCTGACAGGGTTACATAAAACTTTGAGAATGTTTATGGCAGGGACTCAGGTTTCCCAAACAAGACAGATATACCAGGTACATAAGATTATCCTAAAAAATGTGGAAGAACTCCTGCCTGTAGCATTTCTGCTGCTCTCAAGACCTGTGCTGAGTCTCCAGATTTTCTAGAGAGACTCATTCATGTTCTCCTGTCAAGTGAAACCTGATAAATCTCCACTGGGGGTCTCTGTTCTTCAGAGTTTCCAGGTTCAATGCCAGCTCGATGCCCTGAGACTGACTCAAGGTTCTTCAAGGGGAAGGAGGAGACCAGAGAGCCTCCATGAATCGCAGGAGGACTGTGGGCAAAACTGTGCCGACTTCTCAAAGGGAGGTCCTGACCAACCATCCAGGTCAGGTGGTTTACAGAGAGCACAGGAAAGTCCATTTTCCAGCACTATTTAATTTTCTCAACTAGTCCCCCTTTGGATTAATACCCACTCACATGCAGGGAATATTTGATAGCCATGAACACGATCCTGAGGAATTACAAAGCAGCTGAGGTTGCAAAGGACCTCATTTCTCTAGTCTAACTCACCCAGTCAAGCACAGAGAAGGTTGTCCAGCTCTTTATCCAGCTGGATTTTGAATGTCTCAACACAGGCAGAGCTTCCAAGACCTACAGCATTGCTGTTGTAGTGAGTTCATCCCAAAACTCCTGAGAACTGAACCTGAGAAGGAGACTGAACTTAGATGTCCACCAAAGGTTCCTTTCAACCCAAATCATTTTACAAGACCATGACAACCAGACCATAATTCTGGCAAGATGCATTGCTGTGTTTTGGAAGAGCCTTCACAGCTGTAAGGAACCACTTGAAACACTGTCTCCTTGGCCCATGGATTGATCTAGAGCTGGAATTCAGAGAAAGAAAATGCAGATCTACAAGCCCTTGGAGGGCTGCAGAGGAGGCTCCAGAGGATGCCAGGGGTGGATGCCAGAACACTGAAGGCAGACTGAGTCTCTGGCTGCAGTGAGGATCAGCCTATGGCTCTGTCCTGAGGAACACTTCATCCAGAGCTGGCCTTGGAGGCTGGGTGGTCATGGCAGAATGCAGCTCAGGGCTGAGGCAGGAACAAAGGCCAGAGGTACATCTGAGTTTTCAGACTGCCAGGATCCAACAGAAGCTGTTTCTGCAAGCAATTGTGCTTCAGGAATAGGTGACCTTTTAAAGGATTTGAGATCCACTACAGAAACATTCAAAGAATGTGCATATGTACCATTAGAACATTACTACAAGTCCCCAGTGGCTATGAAACTCACTGCCAAAATCTGAGAAAAGACAAAAGATTTCTATTTCTGGCAATGTATTAGTCAAGTTAATTAGCACAGGACTTTGTTATAACTTAAGGGTCTCTAACTGACTGATAATATTTGTGAAGGTTTCAAAAATCTCTATAGACCATAATTATTTTTTTTTAAACCTTAAGAAATTATATGGTAGACATAAAAGGATATTTAACTGAAAAGGTCAATGTTTGCAAGTCACCAAATTAATAATTTAAAGTTGTCTGTGGGATGTAAGTTTGACCCTGTGGTACTCGTGCCCTATAATGATGTGTTCACACACTGGTTTTCAGGCACTGAGGGCTGTGTACCCTTAAACTTCTTATGCCCAGTTGTGTGACATGGCCACGCTGCCCACACATCATGCACCTCTCATCATTAGCTGCCTTTTGCATTTTCTCCTCTTTGCTCCTGCTCCACTCAATTAGCAGGCTGAGACTAAACCATGTGCAGTGGTGAGCAAGAAGCCTCAAGTGAAAGGAAATTTGCCCTCAGAAAAGAAAAATGGGAAGAGTACCAGAGTGTCTAATGAGATATATACATAAATAGGTCAGTATTTTATTGAATCACAAAGGAACATCCCTTGTAAAAGATTAAAAAAAAAAAAAAAAAAAAAAAAAAAAAAAGGAAATCTGGTAGTTTTCTTTTTTAGATTCATGACCAGAATAGTAGAGTGGTGTCAAACATCACAGAATATTTGGATGCATCCACTAATGAGCAACAGGGAGCTTTTCTAGGAGTCAGGTAGGACTAAGCTGCCAGATAATTAGTGAAAGAACTCTTTTATTGCCATCAACAATTGCTTCTGGTACTAAACTGAAAATTAAAAAGCATTAACTAGTCATTATTTTCATTTCACTTCAGGAAGTCCGCAGGAGATACAACATTACTTACTCAATGTACAAATTCTCCAGACTTACTGAATGGAGATAAAACCAGCATCTCAACTTTTCTAATAATAAAAATTTTCAAGAAAGGAAGTAAAAAAAAGCAACTTTTACTCTCCCCCACTCATATTTTCATTTTTTTTCTCTTTTTAAGTCTAATTTTACCTCGTTTCATGTTGCTACTGAAAAAGAGAGAAAGGAAAACAAACACAAAGGGAATAGAGCAAAATTTAAACTCTATTCCTGTGCTTGGGAACAAAACAATGCTCTGTGGCTTTAAACAACAATTTTCCTTCAGTGAGGAACTGAATTTCCTGGTGATCTTTCATGCAGGCATAATACTTTGGAGTAAGGATTGCAATCAAACAGAAGTGGAAAAAGAGAAGCAGCTGTTTTGTGAGAGCTCCCAGAGGCTGCTGGAGAGCCTGCAGAGAGCTGCTGACCACCAAAGAGCCTCTGAAGGCTCTCACTGCACTCACCTTGGAGCTCTTGAATCTCTACTACCCTCCTGAGCACACTCCAAATCACAAATGAATTCGTACCCCCCCCCCCCTCAGCAGAATAAACCCAAAAAGTGTAGGGAAGCCATTGAAAAGCTGACATCGAATTTAACAATATTGAAATTATTTAATTCATAAACTTAAAATGCCAGTGGTAATGCAGGCAGCAAAAGGGAGGCCAAATGACAACTGCACCAACCTCAAATCTGGATGCTCAGCAAATGCCTCAAAGCACTGTGGTGCCCCTATAGAGCCTCCAAGTTTCCTGGAGATTTGACTTCAACTATGTGGTTTCTAGGAAAAACATTGCTTTTTATTGCTCCTTTAGTAGCACCAGGAACACAGAAAATAAACAGAGCTTTAGGACCTGCTCGAAAGAGGTTTACGGTAAGGCTCTAATTATACAGAGCTTAAACAGCACTGACAAGATTTAAAAAGAATGTGCAGCTCCTTGTAACAGGTGTTTTGAAACACTTGGTCAAATCAAGCCAGTGTTGACAGATACCAAACCTCCAACAAAGGTATTGTCCCCTTTTCTGATGGCCAGCAATTCTGGCAAGCCCCAACTGAAGGCTAATGTAGCTATTCTAATGGATCACTGTTTCTGGGCTTGATACTTCTAGAATGTCAAAGAATGTGAACAAAGGCAGATAGATGCTCGTTCTCCCACAACAATTTTCAGCCATCCTGCAAGGAGAGTGAGCCCACGAGAGAAGTGCATCAGCAGCACTGTCATCCCAAATCTCTGCTCCACTTCATGGGTCTCCCTTTCCTTCTCACAAAGCAGCTCTTGAATTCAGCTGGCACAAAGACACATTTGGTTTCTTTCTGCGTCTTCTAACACACCAATTTGTGGTGTGTTAGAAAGCTGCAGTCAGGTGGACTCAAGCCTGCCATGAGACCTCCACCACACACACCCTCCAGTGAAAATCCCAAATCACTCTGTGAAAACAGCCAGACATCTTCTGTGAGAGGCCAGGAGACCCAAGGGAATCAATCAATAACCCAGCTCATGTGGCACATGTATCCACTCAACTTCTTGCTCAACAGGAGGAGCAGCAAACCCCATGCAGAAGCTGATCATTAATCAGTCATTTCTTGAACAGGCTTGAAAAAAAAACCAATCTACTCAATCAAAATGATGCCATAGGCCAAGGGTTAATGCTGGTTAGGAAAGGATTCAGTGGAAACCCTTGGAAGAGTTAGGCTGGTAACTGTAGTGCAAACCACAAACTGGTGACAGCCAGAAGTGAAGCCAATTGATGTGTCACTGCTGCCTCATGGGTCACCAACTGGCAAAATAGATTTATGATTGTAAATATGGTAATATAAAACCCACAGCAAGCCTGAGCTCTTGACTGTACCCAGATATTACAATAGTGGAGACAGAAATAATAATAGTAATAATAAATTAAAGAAATCACTGCTTTTGAAGTGTTTTCTTGACCTGCAGTAGCACCTCTCATTTTAAAATTTATTTGTTGACTAAGAAGAACCACTGAAGAAAGAAATCATTCTTTGTGGGGCGGGAAAAATAATTACAAATAGAATCATTTTCTCAGTGGTTTGGGGTAGCTGGTGGTTCTCCTCTTAAAACCAGAGGATTTCTGGGAAGAGCAGAAGGGTCAGCCTAGAAGTAGGGGAGGAATACTGACATCCCCTGTCCCAAGAGGTGCTGGTGTCGGTGTGGTGGGGAAGCCACCGATGCTGGTGCCGGAGGGGTCTCCCAAAATGAGGCGGGGAGCTTTGCCAGCCCCCGCTGCTGCAGCCCCGCTGGCGGCCAACAGGTGGCGTCACAGCATTCATGAGAAATGGCATTTACTAAAAGGTAAGTTTTGTAAAATATTCCTTTCTTTTTAAGCCAAAAGCCCAAGGATTCGAAGAAAATTTTTTTCTAGAAAAAATGACCCTAGACCTGAGGTGAAACGTCGACATTGTGTGCACTCCACATAGAAACACACCTCCCAAACTGCATCACCATGGAAGCACAGTGAGGAAATAAATCTTCCAGCTGGCCTCACCGACAGGCAAAAGCCCAAACATCCGGGACCAGCGAGGGAACATTGGAGCCAATGCCCCCACTCCCCTTCTCCTGCCTTTTGAGCTGACCTTTAATCTCCAGTGCTCAGAGGAGCGTGGAAGCTTTTCATGCTCTGCCAGCACACCTAACAAGCAGGGTGTGCAAACTCACTGTTGACTGAAGCAGTGCCTTGAGTTTTTTCCTTTCTGGCAGCAAAAAGGACGATGGACCTTTTTTGGCCAGGACTGCAAGGATACGGGAGGCTCAGGCTGTCCATTCAAAGCCTGGCATGTATGGCCTCCTCACTCTGCAGACAGGAGCTTGCCCTGCTCACATCTCAAGCTGGTGAGACACACCAGTGTGGCCAGGGCCACCCACTCCTGCTGATCCATGCATGGGGAGGGCCAGTGCCACCCTCAGGCATGGCACCCACAGCTACTCTGTTTGCCACTCAGTCTCCCTGCCAAGCATTGGCAGCAGGGCCATGGCTGTGCTGACCTCGCCAGTGGGGAGGGACTCGTGTGCATTGCCAGCCCAGCCAGAACTGAGCACAGACATTTGCAGTCGTGGCATCTGTGCCAGGAATAGGAATGATACCTCTTTCTGCTAAATAAGCAGTGCAGGTAGTCCTTTTACAACACAGATCCTTTGCAGGCCATGCCCTACCCCAGCCTTCTGGCAAAAAGGGCTTAAAGATTTGTAAAAGCTCTTGGTGAGAAAAATAAGCCCCCCAAACACACACAGCCCTGCTGCCTCTGGCTGCTGCTGAGCTGCTGGAAAGGAAATTGGATGCTACATCCCCTTGTCCACTCCAAAGAATGATCTGCATGTTTGTACACATGCTGGGTGGGGTGCACAGTGTAGTTTTGGGGTGCAGCTGACAGCAACACCATTGCAAAAGCACCTGGAGCTGGATGGCTGTGACAGCACAACACTATTGATCCCCAAGATGAGATCTGCACATTCGCACGGAGGATGAGTGAGCAGGACTAGTAAAACGTGTGTGAGTCGTGCTGACAGCCAGCCCCACGCTCCCAGTGCCTTCCCAGCTGGAACAGGGAATGAACACAACCACATCTTCTTAAGGGGGACCCTTTACATGGCCCCACACCAAGAATAAACAATTAAAAAATATAGTATTTAAAGAGCAGGTTCTGATGCCAAGGGTTTAGTGGTGATGAGCAGCACTTCCACCATGACCAAGAAGGGACAGAAAGGCCTTGCCTCCAGCCTCAGTGACAAAGCACAAGAAGAGCTGGCAGCATCCCTCCCAACCCTCTTGTGGAGGTCAGCTGATCTTGATGACACAGCATTCACACCTTTGCTGGTCTCATTCTCAAGTCTACTGGGCTCTCCCCAGTTTTGCAGAGGCTACAGCTGTAGCAGGAGGCCCTGCTCTGTGCCCTGCAGTCAGAAGTAAGTATATCGCATGCCACGGCACTGCTCTGCCTGCCTGAGAAACAGCAGAACCCTCCCTTAAATCTCTGTTGTCAGTAAAAAAAAAAGCTCTTTCTCCAGCATGCAGCTTGTTCCTTGTCTCTGACATGAGTGCTCCTCCTGGACTGGCACAGTCCCTAGCACCCAGCAGCACAGTGCTCCCAGGCTGGTTTGTTTTACAGCACAACAAGAGCTGCTTACACAGGGCAGGGCTCCCACTCCTGTGCCCATTGGGTCCCTGCCCAGACTCACCGAAACCACCTGCGTTTCAGCAGTAGGAGAGGCAAATTTAAGAGCCTCAGAGTGCCAAGCATATATGGGGGATTATTTCAACTTCATGGTTTCCCAGTGCTATGCACACACTCCTTGAAGAAATCCCTTAAAACCGTCTGCTCCCAAATAACCTATATACATCACTGGCCCCAAAGATGACACATGATGAAATGGCCTTACAAAACAAATCCTTACATTTCAGCCCAGCAGAGCATCCAAGAGCACAGCAAAGCCAAGACAAATAGAGCACTGCTTTTGCCTGAAAACCTACGTGGCTTGAAAATCCCCATTGTTGCTCTATCCCAGAAAATGATTCATCCTCCCCACGGGGCTTTGCCTTGCCTCCGCACATTTCGCAAGGCTACCAGCTTTATAACAGCGTGCTGCATGTGGTGACTCCTGGCAGATTCCTCGGCTTGCTTGGGAGTGAGGAGGCAGCAGCTAATCCTCCTAACCATGATTTTCCTTTTGCAGCATTTCTTCCTGCTGGCCACAGACTTGGTGCTCGCCATGTCCCTTTCCTGCTTCTTTTACACCTTTGTGTGCGTTTCCGTGGCGTTCCTGACCTGCTGCATGATCATCTTCTCCTTTGGCGCTGCGGAGAGGAGAGTTGATGTGAAAGGGAGAGCAATTGTAATTCTTGTGTCCAACAGCTCCATTGGGAGGATGTTTGCAAGGAACCTGGATAAAGCAGGTTTCGGGGTGTCTGCTGCACAGTGGTCTGCTCAAGAGGAGAGGACAGTGACAGAAGAGTGCTCATCGAACAAGGAGGTAGCCCAGCTCCACCTGACTGAAGATGAGTATGAGAAGACAGTGAAAACCTTCATAGAAAGCCACTTATCCCTGAAAGGTAACTTTTAGGGCAAACTCGTGGATTGTGCCTACTGTAGAAATTAAAATGCACAAGATTTTGAGATTGTAGTTCAGAAAATGAGGAAGGCAGGAATGCTTTAGCAAATGGTAATAACTCTAACTGCATTGCATTTTGTTGTGCAAAACAAAAATTTTGCTTTTTCCAGGGGAAAGAGCCTGCTTTGGTGGCTGTGAAAGGCCCCAGCAGACCCCAGTCCCTGAAGGAAGGCAAGGTAGGCCAAGGAATGAGGGGGAGAAGGTCCTATCAAGGCACAGAGGGCTGGACTTGCTCTGAGAAGAAAACACAGACATGAACAAGGGGGAGCAAAGCCCAGACAATGACCTGAGGTGAAGGAATGTGTCTGATTTTTAACCTCTTCCAGATTAAAAAGGAACCCAACTGAATTCCCTGTTTACTTCTTGGCTGCTGTGAGATTTATTAGTCTCACAGATCAGATCAGAGCTTTGTGTGGCAGGTTGGGACAGTGTCTCTGAACCACACTGCCATCATTTCTGTAGGAATAGAGGACCAAGAGCAGCCTGCAGAGCTCATCTGGGACAGCACAGGACAAGTGTCCTACTGAGGGGGTGGCTGTAAGCACTGCCAGGGAATCTCTCCTACGTGAAGGGTGCCAGTGGGAAGACTGGCTTTTGCCCTGCTGAGTAACTCCTGGGATCCAGGAGTCTGTGTCCTCACAGCCATCATTTTACACCTCTTGGGAGCGACTGAGAATTCAGCCTCAGCCATCAGGGCTGTACCCTCATTGCCCTCAGGGCTATGGGGTTACAAGGGAAGAGGCCAACCCCTCTTCTCCACTGTGAACCTCCCTAGGGGCCCTCTGAGCTGCAAAGCTGCCTCTGTTTCCCCATACTGCCACCTTCCTTCTGCAGCTTCTCCATCCCTCTCCTCCTTGCTCTTCTCTCTGGTCTCTCTGAGGCTCCCTTTGGGGTCTCACTCACACCAAGCTGAGACCTCAAAGAGCATCCCCATCTCCCCAGGACAAGTAAGACCCTTGGCAGAGCTGCCCAGCACTGAAAGTTGTCTCTGTGCTCCTAGGCCCTGCAGAGGAAGGGCATTTTGGAAGTCAGAGCACGCACCACAAAGACTCCCATGCTGCAGACACCCTTCAGAGGGGTGGTAGGGAACCCTAGCCAGCACTGCTGCTGGCTGCAGCTGTTTAGGACACAGTTCTCACACATTGCTCTTCTCCTGGGCAACTCTGCATGGCCCAGGATGCATCCCCCAATTCACTGCCTGCCTGCAGGCTCGAGAAATGGCTCCCTGCACACCAGCAGTGTGTTTTAGACTGATTGCTCAGCTGTCTGCATGAGAATTTACATTCATTTACCCTAGGAAAATTACTCTGGTAAAAGGTTCTTGTGTGGACAAGGCCTAAAAGCCCCCCAAGCTGAGTATCAGCATAATCCTACTCTGGAAATGAACAACAGAGGCTTTCTTAACCAGTAATAATCTGTGGGAGCTGGTAATTTTTGTGGGCCTGTGCTGTTCTAATTAAATGAGACATTGGCACAGTGATACCTATCTTTTTTTTGCTCTTGACTCCATGCTAGTTAAAGGCTTTTGCAGGTATCATGTTGTTTTGACAGGGTGATCTGTTGTAGGATATGTGAGCTTTTACATTTAGGATCTCCTGCATAATATCCACATCACGGATGTGGATGTTGAAATGTATTTCCCAAGTGCTGACCCAATTGCATGGCAGATCAAAGCAGTATGTTGAGAGGGGAAAATAAAAGAAAAATAATAAAAGAAAAAAAAAGAAATTTAAATAATCAAAGAAATTAAATAATCAAAGAAATTAAATAATCAAAGAAAAATAAAAAGTGAAGGAAAACCTCGCTGTTTTCTTGGGTTTCTTTATTAACAGTTTCAAGTGAGTGCTGATATTCATTTTACAAATTTTACTGTGATATTTTTGGCATGGGTTAGGTGAACATGAACACTCACCACCAACTGACTGATAATGAAAGAATTTAAAACAAATCAAAAGCCTACATTGGTGGGTCCTCACATGCAGTTTGGTCAGCAGGATCTGGACAAGGGCAGGAGAAGAGTTAGTGCTGTAGGGCAGAACCATTACACAATCTTCTCCATTTAAAAACTTCTCTTGTGCACTTTGTGTATGCAATTTTTAGTTTCTAAAGAAAGGAAACTTTGCTAATTTTTATGGGTTTTGGTCTTTTTTTTTTTTTTTTTTTTAATTACTTGTCCCCATAGGACATTTTTACCATTGTATCTTTGCTATTGCAAATAAAAAGATACTTGTTCTATATAATCAAATCTTTTGAAATTCATCCTAAAGGCCTTTTGAAGTAACAGAGTGAAGACAGACTCCTCCAGTCATGGTTCCTTCTAGAATTAAAATACTTATGACAGATAAAATAATGTATTTTTTATTCTAGTACAGGCCCAGAAACCCAAATTTTCAGGAAGGCCAGCACCTTTATCTTGCAGTGACTGTACAAATTAATAAGATCCTACCAGGCCTAAGAAGAATGGAACAAAGACACAGAGAAATGCAAATCAGCCCCCTTCCAAATTCTTCCTTTGGTGTGTGATAGCTTAACTTGGTTCATAAAAAGCCTTTGGTTCTTCTGGCTTTTAGCCTTTGGTGCCTTTCAGATACTCCAAATTTCTCTGTGACCAAGAGTCAAAGAGATAGAGGGAAAAAGATGAGAGAAGGAGTTTTATTGCTCACCTCCAGCAGCTGAGCTTGTACTATCAGACATTGCAAGAGCTCTTGGAACCACGTCCAAGTCCTCTGTGATGGAGCTGCTGAGCAGCTGCTGCTCCGTGTTGCTCTTTGGGCAGGTTGCCTGGAAATGCCAGCAATTGCTTCACGATTTTCAGGACTGACTGCAGGGAGGGTGGGGTAGGACAAGGAGGGAAAAGTACAGAGATGGGCAAGACCTGACAGACAGCAACCTCACCTGACTCAAAAAGAGTTCAGACAACCAGAGTGCTTGTCTGGTTAACTGCTGGAGCCTCTGCTGTCACAGGACCTAGGGGTTCACCTGATCACACACAAGAGTCACAGGGCTCAGCAAAACCAGCACCAACTGTGCCAGAGGATCACACAATTGTGTGGGTTGGGAGAGGCCTTAAAGGTCATCTAGGTCCAACCCCAATGCCACGGGAAGGGATGTCTTCCACTAGACCTGGTTGCTCAAAGCCCCACCCAGCCTGGCCCTGAACACTTCCAGGGATGAGGCATCCTCTGTAATTCCTCAGGTTCCCACAGGAGAGATGATTCTTGGTCTGTGAACAATGCCTCACCCTGGGCAGTCTTCCTCTGTTCTTTCAGATCTCTGCTATGCTGAAGTTGCTTACAAGAGTTCTGTTGATTTTCATTGAGTCAGGATTTCATTTCTTGTACCTGAATCTCAGATAAGACCCAAAAGCTGCTGGATTCTTTGGTACTTACCACCTTTCCTTTGTCACTGTCTTTCAAAGAGGAAGGACAATAACCTTTACACAAGCACAGAAATAACTGATGCAAATTAATAATAATTCCTAAATAATGTTAAGACCTGTGTCCTAACCACCACACTTCACCATGGTTTTTCAGAGCAGTAGGAAATGCACGTTTCCAAGCCTTGTTCTGCAGGCTCCAAAGAGCCTGCAAAGAGCTACCTATGCAGACATCCAGGCCAGTGGGAGGTGTTGGACTGTCATCCTTGGCCATCTGTCCTCATCTCCATGTTGCCATTGCCAAAGTGGCCCTCATGACCTCTCCCTAAGTTCGTGCAGGCAAAATCACCTTATCACTTGATCAGTTCAATGGGTGTGTTAAGTCGTGTTAATCCAGCTCATTACTTTCCTCTGTGCACCATGGGACACTGCTGCAATGCCTTTGAGCAGAGCTGTGAGGGCAGTCACGCCAGCCAGGCAGGTACAGCTAATCCTGGGCAAGGAGGGCTGTCCACAGCTGCAGTGCCTTGCTCAGGGCTGTGCACTGAGACTGGCAGAGCTGCACTGAGCCCTGAGCTGTCAAGGCTTCCAGCAGCCCCATAGATCCTTGGACGGTCTCTACCTCTTCCAAAGGTCAGGCTGCTTTTGCAGTTCTGCTGTGCAGCAGGTAGCAGTGGTAGATGCTCTCCTGGTACTCCCCCTTCCCTTGCACCTCCCCTTCAGCATTCCCAGACTTTAGTTTGCCATACAGTTTAAACCAGGAAAGCACTCTTGGGACAGAGATCCAGAAAGGAGGATCCTACAGTGAGCCTGAACAGGGACAGAGACATTGGAACTGCTGCCTTGTGTGGTGGACACACTGTAGAAACTCTTTTTCTTCCTAAGGATGCCAGTGTGATTGGTCAGCTTATTTTGTCAGAAGGTAATCCTTACCCATTTTCCATGCTGTGCTTCCCTTAGGATAAAGGCAAGGCCACCCAGTCATTCCTACATTCAGAGCAGAGAGCAAGTTCAGCTTTCTTTTGGAACAGTTTAGCTCAGTGCATGGCAAGAGCAATTGTTCCCACAGCTGCAGAGATGGATTGAACAGATGCAATAATCATTGACTGCAATAAACTACAAGGGAGTAGGAATGAATAAAGCAAACAAAATCATATACTCATGCAATTTTAAAGAGTACTACATTATTTAACTTCACTCAGCTATAACAACTGCAGGCCACCTTGGATAAATCAGCACATTTTCCAAGCTGTAAATGACCATGCTTGGACTTATGAGTGAAATGAAAAATTTTTGCAGCTATGCCTTTGTGCCTTTAATGGGGGTTTATCCAGAAGTTTTTGAAAAACTGACTTGCAATTATATTGCCGTCTTGTCTCTTGGGGATTTATCAAAACAAGAGAAGTGCTTTGATACAGCAGCATCAGGGCTATGAAATAATCCAGAGAGAGAAAATAGATCTCATTCTGAAACTACAGGCTGGGAGGAGTTATTTATTTTAAGATGAAGGGGAGCTCCCCAGTCAAAGCTTCATTTTAAAAATAGGAATCTGTGCATCATCTAGAGCCAATGTGTTGTTTTCCAAATGAAGTCCTGTATCCAGTACCTCTGGACATTTTATGGGAGGCCAGTTTTCACTTCCTTAAAGTGGTTTTGTAATTCCCTTGTTCTGAAAGACAACTTCTCTGCCAAGTACCAAGCACCTGGGACAGCCACATAGCACCTCCTGATTAAAGTGTTGCACAATCCAGAAAAGCAGCAGCAACACTTCTCCTCTGTCCCCATCCCTCACTCATTGCAAGTGGGCAGAGCAAGTGGTTCAAAACCTCCATCCCAAAGCTTTGCCTTGTTAATGGCTGGAGGATCACTGCTTGCAAACCAATATCTTTAAGCAATAATTAAAACATATGTTGGTCTGCCCTACATTAAAAAGAGGGTTATTTATTTGGATGTATTCAGAGCACATTGCCATGCTCACCACTAATACCAGCTGTGAGTACAATATGGAAAGAGGAGGAGGTGAAAGAGCCATGTGCTGCCAATCTATCTTTCTTCCAAATCTTCTGTTTACAGACAGGAATAGAAGCAGATCACTTCTCAAAAAGAAACCAAACAAAGCCCAGGCAGTTAGATACTTACGTTACACTGGCTCCTAAATTCTGCCAGAAGCCATTTTTAGCATCCTAAAACAGTTTTAGCATCCTCTTCACACTGCTCCCACTTAACTCATGTGAATTTTAATCCTAAACCATAAGTTTGTCTTAAAACAACCCCCAGACAAGAGTTTGATTTCCAAGCTGCATCAAAAATTAAACCACACAAGACTGAAGAGTATTTTTAGGGATTGCCAAAAAGATATCTATATTTATGATATGTCATTCTTTAAACAAGTGATCAACACCTTTTCATGCAACTGCAGTGGCAGGATTGGAGATGCAAAGTAAAATAAACCCAAAAGTATCTGGGAAGCTGTTTTTTTATCACTTATGCACGATGCTAAACTAATCTCCAATTCTGGAAGTCACTGGAAATAATCCCAAGTGTAACATAACCTTTACACTAATTAAAAAGCTTCCCAGAAAAGAGCTTAGCTTAGTTTAGAGATGTTGAATTTCATTAACCAGAGCTGGGCAGCTTCTGACCAAAAAGTATTTTTAAAAAATACCAGGGTTAAACCCCAAAGAGTTCTACAGATCTGTATCTCTTTCAAACAATGCAGTTTGTCAAAGTGGGTGTGCACTAGAATGTTTTTACTCTACCTTTTCCTCAGTCCTTTAGAAAAGTTTTCTACAGGACAGCTTTAACAGGGAAAGGCAATCAAGTGAGAGAAAATATTTCTGCAGCTCTGCTTTCCCATATTACAATGTTTGGAGACAGAAATCTGCTGAACAGTTCTAACACATATGCTTAGAGACTTAATTTGAATTATGTGGTAAAACTGAATATACATAAAAATTGAACACTTTTGTATATGATAATTAAATACTTCCCTTATACAAATAAATCATCTTTGTGATTACACAACATCTGAGTAGATTATTTATTTTAAATCTACTCTTTTCATATTTCCCGTTTTCCCAACACTTATGCTGCAAACTCCAAGGTAACAGAGAAGGATTGTGTGGCACTTTCAGTAGGAAAATGGGGGCAAGAGCAAACTCTTGTACAGAGTTCTCCTTGCAGCAGGACAGAGGACTTGGTCAGCTCAGCCTCTGGAGCTTTGCTTTGGGACCACACTGTTCCTCTGCTTTCTTGAGGAGGTCCTGAGGGGAAAAGTCTGGCAGGTGCAGCCTGTGGCACTAAAACTCTTAAAAGTCCCAACACAGAGCTGAATTTCAGCCCTTGGTAGGGTGACTTAGTAATACTGACTTCATAAAAATGACAAAAAATTAGGCCAGGCAGCTATCTGCCACCAGAGGGTTAAAAATCAACCTGTTTTTCACATCTATTCAATTATAAATGCATGTGGTGAAAACATTTTAGACTTGATGCCTCATTACCATTAGTCAAATAATGTGTCCAGACTACCAGACTATGTGGTAAAAAAAAAAAAAAAAAAAAAAAAAAAAAGAGTACTTTCCTTCTGTTCTTAGGTGCTTTTTCCTGGTTTCTAGAACCACATTTATTAAGTATTCACTGCTCTGGTTTTGTCAAATAGCTTGAAATCTATGAGCTGTCTGATACAAAATGACCCTGCCAGGCAGCATTCATTTCTAACCCCTGACTGGATATGAGTAACTTTTTTAACCAATAGACTGAGGCACAACAAATAGTTCTTTTCAATAATGATTAGTATTTATATTTCCTCCCATAAAAACGTTTCTCACCAGAGAACCATTCCAAGTGGTTAATGCAGACATTTACACCTGCATGCATCTATCTGGCCCAAAACCTGACTGCTTCTCTCATTCACTTTTCCCTCTGGATCTCAGTGTTGGTATTTAAACTCCATTCTGCCTTGTTCTCAAAGTAGAAACTTAACAAACACCACAGAAGTCCATTAAACCCTAGAGCAGAGCCAAAATATAGTAGCTCAGAAAGTTTTTGATTTTTCTAATCCTGTTCTGGATTTGAACTGCTCTTTTCCTGTAAGAGTCCAGGTGCCTGTCCTTCATTACAGCCTTATTTTCCCCACTCCCATTTTAAGTGGACATTATTAAATTAACTGAGATGTCACCAATCTAAAGTTAAAACTCCTTTCAGGTTGCTTGCCTTCCTCTCCCTACCTTTGGCCACCTTTGTGGTTTCATATTAAATATACTAAAACCGCATTTTCTCTCTTTTGTTGCTACCCAAGGCTTGCACAAAATCAGGAAAGCTTTTAGTCCTCATCAGAGATTTGAATTTCCATCAGAGATTTGAATTTCGATCAGAGATTTGAATTATGGAGAGCATATTTTCCAATGAATAAACACACTGATGGAAAATTCCCAAGCATTTCCCATAACCACACATACAACATTAACTAATTTACCAGGTATCAAACTGCAAAGGCAGAGACCAGATCCTTCTTATCCATCCATTCAAGAATAGCAGACTCCAGTGTTATTTATATAAGGTGCAGAAAATAAAAGTACAGGCAGGAATATGAGAATATGTTACAACATAAAAAGAAAGAAAGAAAGAAAGAAAAGTCTCTAATAATACAAGAGAAGCAAAGTCCCCAAATGTTTGGATGCCGGAAACAGAGGTGACAGGAAGAACGCTCCCGTCATCCATTTGCTCTCTGCATCCCTCTCTTTAGACCTCTCCAGCAGATTTTTATTCATGCCACCAGCTCCAGGGCACAGATCATGTCTGTCTGCATCAGTCATGTGGATACTGATGCAAAACAGGTCAATGCATTGACTCTGCAACTCAGCCATGGCAGCAGGTAAAAGGAGACACTGACTCTTAGCTCTGTTTTCTGAGAAGCAGAGAGGCAAAGTGCTCAGAAGGACAATTCTTGGCCAGAGAAAGTCACCTGGAGCTTTTCTTGGGCCCTCGCTAGAAGACCAGGATGGTATTTTCCTGCATATCTTATTCTGGCTCTCTCTCACCAAGGCCAGGCAGGGCACTTTCCTCAAGCAGGGAGTCTCTTCCAACAGCACCCAGTCTTTCCACTCTCCCACGGATGCACTGCCTGGAGACAATCTGGAGCAGCCACCAGGTTTTAAAGAAGTATGGCTCCTAAGTTGACACTACATTCTTATGGGTCAGAGCCCCTTGGCACTCTATTTTGAAATGACACATGCAAACCCTCTCAAAGACTATTCATTACAGCACAGACAGAAATGCCCCAGTTCTGATTCATTTTTTCTACATTTTTTCTTTTGTACCTGAACATGCCCCTGTGTGATATTTGGATGTAATGCCTTGGCATTATGAAGTGAGTAAGTGTCTTAAAGAGAACGGGTCTCATTCAGTGATGGTTTCTAATAAGTGTAATTTGATTTTTCCTTGAGCATATTTTTTGGAAAATACTTCTCTTGCTTTGCTTCTAAGAAAAGCAATTTGTTAACATTTGTCTGATCATAAAATTGATTTGACCTTCTGCAAATAAACTGACTTTCCAGCAGGTTGCTGAACTTTTGGAAGTGCATTAGGTTGTTCATAAACAGAGCTTCCTTTTGTTTATTCTGGATAGGCTCTTCATATAACTAATGGAAACACTTCAAAGCTTTTGTAAAAATAACTTCAAGGAACTGCTAAAAAAAAATTGTAATTCCAAGAGAATATGCAATAACACATTTTAGTGGTCACAGGGAGGAATAACTACCTTTGAACCAGCTCTGTTTCTAAAGCTGTGAACCTTGTACACTATGGCCCTCTCCTTCCCAGCATGGATCGCTGCTATTGAGATCATTACCCTCAGGTTTTTAATTAGAATGAGCTGCAAGTGGCAAGATTTCATCTGTACCTGTTATGTCTTTGGAGAAACATCACCATGTAATTCAAGAATGAGTTGGGTGAGTTACCTTAGCTCATACCCCGTTGATTTGCAGGCATGTATGGGAAGATGAGGAAGCCGTCGATCCTGATATGGGATGAGGAGGCACCAGACACACACTGGTCACCTGGAAGAAAAACCTCCTGGGAGGGGAAGAAGGCTTCCAAGGCTCCACGCAGGAACTGCTTACTGCAGACAGGTACAACTGAGCGTATTGCACTTCTCTGACAATGGCTAGATGAGGAGAGATTGTCTTTATAACGTTGCAGCCAATACAGAGGGTTTTTCTTAAGATTCCTTCCAAAATTTCAAAAGCAAAGCTCTTGTTTGTGGCCACTTTACCAGGGCTGGTCAAAGACAGATTAAAATGTGGGTTTAAAGGTTTTAGTTAATATTCTGGAAAAATGTTGCTCCCTCAGACTGGACTTTTAAACAAGACTACTTGGGTAGGACAGACCCAACATGTGCAAAATCAGCTCTGCAAAGCTCCCACTGTCCCAGGGACCAGCTGAGTTCCCTTCTCCTGACACAGAAAATAAAACCTCATGGCTCCCATCAGCAAAATGCAATTCAGTAACTGGCAGCAGTGGGCCTTTATCAAATGGCAGAAATTCTCCTCCTCGTTTGCTCTTCCCATGGAAGATGCTGCTTTAGCATCCACTAGGAAAAGTTGTGTTGTCAGCAGGGCTAGTAGTTTGTAGGAAGATTTCCTGATTAGAAATAACCCTCTAATTAAAGCATGGCTTTATTTATTTACATGCCATTCATTTCTAGTGACTTATTCAATTATAAATTACAAACAATAATTAGTTTTATCTGCATGTGAAATCTCCTCTGTGAGACTGCCACCACTGGAAGGTGTTCTCTGGGCTTGCAAGAGCCTCCCCAACACAGGCAGGTTCTGGCCCTAGGGAAGAGATGACTCTGGCTGTGGTGTCCCAACGCACTTAGTAAAAGAACAGTAATGCAAAAAAAAAATTTAAGAGCAGGCAGCTAAATATGCCTTCATGAAATACCAGAAAAAGTAGCCATTTTCTCCTGTCCCAAGTGGTAAGTATTAGATGTGGAATGTGTCCCAGAAAGATGAGGTAAACAATCAAGAAATCTCTCTCCCAACTGTGTGATTCTCCCCCTCTATCCTGACTCCTCACAACCCTGTTCTGGATCCCAGGATGTGTAGCACTGATGGTCTCCCTGCTAAACCTCTTGCTGTGGCTTCTGTGACTCAGGCCACATTTGAGGGGCACATTTGCACAGTGTGGAGGGAACTCAGCCCCTTCCCCACAGCCCTGGTGCAAAGAGCAGTGGTAGGAGTGGGACGGGGAGCAGTATCTCCAAGATGTTCACGCTGGGAATCCAAAGCCCATAGAGGCTGTGCTAAAAAAACCCCTATATATTTTATTCTTTTGACACAATAATGTTGTCTTTTGAGTTAGTGGTTGATACAGTGTCACATTTCTATTTACAGCTCTCTTCATCTCAGTCCTCTTTCACCCACTGACCTGTGTCCTGAGTCTCCTGAAGAGAAGCCCACAGCTGCTTGTGCCTCTGCTGAAGTCCAAACACTGACAGGTGGGGCAGCACCCTCACAGCTCAGTTACCTGCCAAAGGTAACCAGCACCTCTCTGCACCTCTTTTACCTCTGCTGGGACAGGGAAAGGGGAGCCAGGTGGTGGGGAAAGGGCTGGGAGAACAGCCCAGGAGCAGCCTCCTGCAGCACTCTGACACCTCAAGGACACTGCCTTTCTGCATCAATGTGGCCCTGAGGAGTCCAGCCTGGGGTATTGCAGTACATTCAAATCAGTAGCAAACACAAGACCAGCCAGCTCAGTCTCCAACACCGAGGCAGAGCATTAACTGCTCTCCAGCATCTCATGGATTTTAGGATGCACAGTAGTTGCTCTTAAAGGGCAAACCCCAAAATGTCCTGTCTCTTGTTCATTGCTGGACCATCTCTCCCCAGTTCCTGTATTCTCACTGCTACAGGCTCCAAAGGCCCTTGAATTCCATTTACTCCAGCACATGGCTGGAAGAGCAATTGAAATGGTGTTCCCCAACATTCAAGCTTGAAAGGAAGCACCCAGAGCACCCTATGATTATCTGGTCCAGGCTTTAGGACAGGAGAGAAAACACATGAAAAAAATTAAAACCAGAAAATAAAAAGCCAGACAGCCCATGAGATGACCTGCCTATGTCCCCACTGGGCAGTCTAATCTTCTCTTGCTAAAGGGGAGAGGGCCCCTGGCTGTCCATCTAACACCACTGCAGGTGCTTGGTTCTCATCTTTAACCTCCTCTGAGTGTTGGATCAGGGCCATAAAGCAGGCTCTGGACGCTGCATGGAACCCAGAGGTGGGTACAGCCTGTTAGCCCCTGCCCTGTGTCACCAGTGGCTGCTGCAGCAGCTGGGCTGAGGCAGCACATGCAGCCAAACAGGAACAGGAATGAACTGAGGGAAATGAGCAAACAGAGCTGAAGAACTAAAACTCTCCTGCTGTCTTTCAGCCAGGAAGGAAACCCATGGAGCACTGCACATTAGCACTGTCACACCACAATGAAGAAAAAAGGAGCATAGCTGGGATCAGAAGTCACAAATTCCTGGCAGCAGGGGATTATGAGCAGTGACTTCAATTGCAAGGCAACAAAAAACCTTGGACGAAGACAGAAAACACCTTCAGAACCATGACACAGGTCTGCAACTCCCTTGCAAGTCTAGTCTGTAAGGAAGAGAATACCAAGATACTGAAATTTTGGGTTGTACATTACACTGCTGTACTGTGCACACTGGGACATGCACAGAGGAAAAAACATCTGAGGTGAAAGGAAATAAAGGAAGAACTCTGCTGAGATGCAAAACGCTGGGGCTTGGCTTCCATTATCTAAAGCCACAACTCAAAACTGCCTGACTGATGATAAGAAATGTCACCCTCCCAGGGAGCTGGATCCTGGGAGGAAAAGGAAAGCTTTCAAAACAGCTTCTGTAAGACATTAAACCAGCTTAATATCAAATCAGAGTGAAAACAAACATTTTAATTCTGTAACATCAAAGCGCTGAGAGAGAAAATGCTAAAGCAGAAAATTCCTGAATTAAAAGCTTGAGGTTTTAGTCTTTACACATTTGGCAAATAACCAGTTACATGAATAATGCCAAACCCATATATTCTGCAGAACATCCCAGGAAATGTTTCCTTTAGTCAGAACCCCGTTCTGAGCCAGTGTTGTCAATTCCCTCAGTGCAAAATCCCATTCTGTGCACATAACCCTGTACAATTTCAGCTGATAACCATTATTTTCTCCTCCAAAATATGGCAGGGGACACGTGTGGGCTGCTGCATGGCTACTGCTTCTCTCCCAAAGGGACCTTCAAGCAAAGGATGCTGCCTGCTTGTGTGCACTGTAGCATTCATGGTCCGAAATTAGAGACATTATGCGAACAAAGCTCCTGAAGACCTCAGTGGAAGTTTTGCTGGCCCGAGGACTTGGGAATGGCCTACATTTGTTTATAAATCTTTTCAGTCCATTGGGATACAGGAAACTACTGTGTGCAAGCATAAAATTATGACTGTGAGGCAATACCACCACGAGATAAATTATAATATAACTGCACTTAAAAATATGTTTAACACAAATTAGTTGTATCAAACTAACACCGAAGTTCTAGACTGCTGAAGCTGACTAAGGGATCTGAATGCCCCAGATGCTTTTAATTTGAGTGGGAATGAGGGATTTGAGTTCCTAAAATAGTGTTGAATGTTTCATCACTAACATAGAACACCAAAGAAAAAAGAAAGCAACTGGCTTTTCAAGCCTACAAACCTGGCCAAAAGATTCTGGCAACATCTTTTTAGACACATCTCCCCAAGAATAAAGCCATTAAAATTAGAGATTCAGAAAATCCTGAAAGTATTCCAAGTCTTGATGAATGTTCTCAGAAAAACCCCAACAATTCCAATGTGGTTTTCAACAGATCACTTTGATCCATTTAATAAAAAATGTAATTGGGCTATAAAAATCTGCTAAAAGAAAAATAGCTTTAGCACCAAATCCCATGTCCTGCAACTCAGAACAGCAGCAACTGATCACCCAAGACCTGTTCTTTCACCTCAGTCTCAACTCCAATAGTTCCATTTTTTGAGCCTTATTAAGAAAGGGCAGAATTTGACTTCAAATAGAACAGATTTTCCTGGACAACACCGTAAAATTATTTCCCAACAGAACTGAAATGCTAGTGGTGATGGAGAACCAGAGGGAAGCTGGTCGCATGAACACATTCTTTACCACTTTAAATTATGTTAATAACTAATCTACAAGCCAATATTATTCCTTTACAGATGTCTGAATGTCTGCCAAAAGATACTAAGAGAGCATCCCTTTGGATTAAATACTTTCTAGCATTGTCACTCCCTTAATAGCAGTCTCTCTCTATTTTTGGGGACACTTTTCTCCTGACTTTCCTCTCCTGAGCAGGGGTCAGACACAGAAATAGCTCCATAGAAGCCAGGGCAGGTACCATCCACCTCCACACCGGATATTGGGAGCTGTTTCAGACAACCTGAGGTGAGAAATGTCCCTTTGTGTGTTTATTGTATTCAGGGAAGGACAAAGAGGGAGGAGAAGGCAGGGAAGCAAAATAATGATTAGTGTAATGGGATTTGCTATTCTTGTTAATAGTTTAATCAATATAAACATATACAGAACCCTCTGATGTGCTTGCCATGCTCAAGTGCCTCTATAATTAGCTCTTAAGCCATGGTTAGTATCACCTGCATCTCTACTACTTACTTCTGCAACAAAAACAGAGGCAGGACTGGGATTTCCTGTGTCTAAAACTCAGCCATGCACAAGTGACCATGCCATGGCTGTGCTGGACACTCAGACACACAATGTGGATGTGACAGGTCGGACTTGCTCAATATGAGCAGGATAATCCTATGGGTGCTGTGCTCCAAGACTCTGCTTGCACTAGACTTGCAGGTGGAATCACACGTGCTTCTCACCTGCCCTGAAGACAGCCCAACACTTTCAAGGCTTTGCAGATCACACACACCTGGATCCTGTGCTTGTCACACAGTTTTTCCTTGGAGGAATAACTTAGCAGCAGCCCCTGCCTTGAGTTCATCAATGAGGTACTGAAGAGATGTAAAAGATAGGAAAGCCCAGACACAGGACACAGCACATGTTCTATGGAGCCACAGGCCTTCCTTACAATCCTTTACCTTGATTTTAGGCAGAGAGAAAAAGTTTGTGTTAACTTTTGCTTTCATCTCTCTAAATAGATAGTGCCAAAAGCATATATAAACATCCTCTTGGTGTATCAGAATAAAGCTCATTTAAAAGGCTTAAAATTGACTTTGAAATAAGCTGAGACAATCTCCAAATTGACGAGTGCAAGGCAGGGGGGGAAATAATCTCCACAAATGGCAGATTTCCCTGCAGAACAGCTTTCCCCACTGCCAAGCTCGAAGGGGGGGGGGGGGGGGGGGGGGCACTCCTCCATCCAAATGCCTGTCCCTACAACCTCATGAGAGGGAAGTTGTGCCATTTATAGCTGCCCCTCTGTAAGCAGACACAGCACTGAAACAGTGACTGCCACAGGCAGCATCTGTCCGAGGAGCCTGGATTCCAGCAGAGCACAGGAACTCAGAAATGTGAGGTCACAAGATTAGTTTGCTATAATGTCTAATTTATTTCAGCATTCTCTAGGGATAAAAAAAAAAAAAAAAAAAAAAAAAAAAAAAAAAAAAAAAACCAACAAGGCAAAAAAGTAACTGTGGGCAATGCTGTTGTATCAGCTCTAAGAAGCATGAGAAACCACAACTGCAAGAAACAATGTCTTGTGGGTAGATGAGTTATTTTGGCCTTTTAATTTTTTTTAAATTATTATTAATAAGGAACAACTCACAAATTTCCATTGTGCCACTTGGATGCCCTTTGCACTGTACTGTGTCACAGGTCAGCTCATGCCCAAGGCAAAGCCTGAAATACCATTCCCCACTGGAGCACCAAGATTGTCACTCCATAAACACACCCCAACAGATGCAAATACTGATAACCCACATGGGAAAAGTTCCATGTTTCCAAGGAGAAGTTGAATAACAATCCTCTCCTGTCTAGGGCCAGTGGCACAAACCTCAAACACCAAAATCTTAAATACCCACTGCTATGGCTGAATCTTTGTTTCAGAAGAGGCCTCCCACTCCTCTGCCTCTTTTCCAATAGATGTGAGAACCTGTCCCCCTCTATAGACAGGGCAGTGAAACTGATAGGAGCATTACAGAATATGACTGGGGAAAGGAGAAAGCTCAGGGCTCTGGAATCCTAATTCAGGGTCCCAGGAGCCATTTATGTGCCAGACAGGCTTTGGATAATGCTGCTGACCAATCATCCCACAGCATTTGAACGTGAACACGCGAGTCAAAGAAATCTTAACATTTTCAAAAGGTTGGGTTTAAGAAACTGAGATCAAGCCCATTAGACATTGGTTGTCCCATCAACAGTCAGTTCTCCTAATGAAGAGAATTCAGTGAAACTGCTTTCTTGGAAGCTTGTTTATAAAGCAAGTTCAGAAGCCAAGCAAAAAATCCAGTTACCTTGGTCATTCCCTATATGTAGTACTATTTCTGCTGCTTGGAGAGCTGTCAGAAATTTGTTCTACACTACTGCTCTCTATCAGGCTACAAAACCATCACTGAGGGGCTGAGGCAAAGTGGAACAAAATCAAAAACAACTTGTACTTCACACACTAATTATCAAGTGAATTTCAAATTAGATATTGTGATTTACTTGTTGCTGCACACACCCTCCTGCCCTGTTCTCCTCTGAGCTTGCTACTGAAGTAAGTTATACTTACACATTCAATACTTCCAAAATGGAAAACGTCTGGATAACTTGAGCTGTATTGCTGAGAAGACAAGATACCCTTTCCATTGAGATGAGATTACTGGCTCCGGTTTAGTTAAATTGATCTGGATTCATCCTGGTAGATTAGTATAAATCAGCCCTAGCAGAACCAGAGGTCTAGAATGGATTTCCAGAGATTTAGTCCACTGGCCTGGGCAGGAAGAACATGCATCGGCCATTCTTCACAGGGTCTAGCAGGAAATCTGCTTTAGTCTTTCATATTCCCTTAGTACCAGATTAGTTACTAAAAAGAAAATGCCCCCATTTTCCCTGGAAGCAATTTAGCCCAAAGATTCTTGTCTTAACTGACAGGGTCAGGAACACCAAATTATTGCTTTTTTTCCTTCACAGCAGCTGCTAGTGTTTGGGGGAGAAATACAGTCTTCCCCTCAGCCTCAGGATGAAACCCCCTCCCACCTTCCCTTGCCAATCAAGCCTTTTGGACCTTGGATCAGGATTCCTGCCTTCCTTTTCATATTCAGCCCAGTCCAGTTCAACTTTGAAGTACCCTAGGCAAAAGCAAATGCCCCTGCTTGCTGGATTATTGCACTTGCCACAGGGGGAACAGTCCTGCTCATGCACTTAATATGCCTTTCCTGTAACAGCATGGTGTTGATTATTGATGATCAGCCTGTGAGCCATCAAAATCCTTGATCCTTATTGATAAGTCAACTACACATGTAGCTGTTGGTCCCCAACCTGTCATAACTATGGAATAACCTATATTGAGAGTTTATTGCAATACATAAATCTGTATCAGCAGAGGGACAGTGCACTGTCCTAGCTGCATGGCAAGCTGATTTTGGTGGGGGTTTTACCACCTCTCCACTTGCAAGCACCATACTGAATTCTAACCCTGCCCGGTGCGCCCACAGCCTTTCCAAAGCATTTCCAGCTGTGAGTTTTAACAGCATGCTCTCTCTTGCCTCAGCCATTCCACAGGTGTAAACAAAAGACAGACACAAAACAGAGCCCCCCTAAAACACATCCCAATCGTTTTTTCCAACCAACTTTGCATCCAGATATTTTCAGCCATGTCATCATTATAAGAGCACATATGAAACAGCTTTAGAACTCAAACCTTTGAGCCTAATGACTCAAAAAAAAAAAAAAAAAAAAAAAAAAAAAAAAAAAAGTACCTGTTACTCATCCCCACAATTTCTTCTAGGTGCTCTCCAATAGAGAGAGAGTTGTTTGTTATTTTGGTTATTTGTTCCAGTGTTTTTCCAGGAACCAAAGGTAAGCTGACAGGTCTATAATTCTAGACCTCCTAGTTAGCACCACTTTTTTAGACCTACAGCTCAAACCTGCACTACTGGGCTTTGCTCCAACAGACCACTTTAGCACATATTTAATTAAGAGGGAGAGACATCTGTGGCTGTAGAAGGGTTGAGTCACATGCTTATTGCTACACATGTGCTTAGATGTTTTTTTGGTTCCTAAGAATAGACACATAGAAAAAATCCAAACAAACAAAAGCCAACACACCAAACCCAAGCGAAACAGAGATGTATTTTCGTACAATGCATATGACTAAGAATGGAAATAGCAACAAATACTAAACATTGACTTTTCACTCATCCTAGGAGATCATTCTCCAGTGCCCTGTGATCATCTCCACTGTGGTGACTTCTTTTACTGCTGTGCTGCTTCATTCTCTTGTTTTGTTAGATCTCTCTCAAATCTCCCATAATACCTATTACATTATGCCTCCAGCACATTCTTCAGCCTTATTAGCTCTTCCTTCCAGGGAGATAATGAATTGATTAGATGTCACTTAGTCTGTCATGAACTGCTATTGACACCTCTTGCAGCAGCTTTCTGTGCATTCCAAGGGTGTTTTTATGCTTCTAAAAGACAGAGTACAGACAGTTCTGGAGAGCAAGGCTGATCTCACTCCCAGGCCAGCTCAAACCAACAGAGCTATTACATCTCCTGACCTGTAGCAATACCCCAGAAGGAAACAGCACATTGAAAATGGCCAAAGGACAAGCACACAACGGTGGAACTCACTCAGACTCCTCTGCTGCTCCCCCTTGTCCCCTCCAAGTTTAGGAAATCTCTCTTGATCCCTACCTAAGGCAGTTTGCTTAAACACAGCCCTTGATTTGAGGCTGCTGCTTAGCAAATGAACCACTTGCAGCTGTGGAGTGGGCTGGACTCCCCTCACCGGTAACCCCTCAGCTCTGCCAGTCCAGTGGATAACTGTCATTGGAACAGACTCGCCTGGATCATCAGGTGCTGAGCTCCAGGCCTCAACTCACATCAGTTTTGCTCTGCTGGGTTTTCCCTGTTTCTGTTGCTGCTTGTTCCTGGCTTCCAAGCCCAAGATGGATGTGGTCAGTCAGGTTTTCTTCCACACCTTTTCTGTCTAATTTCTTCATTCTCTCCACATGAATCATTCCCCCAGATCAGCAAAAAGACCTGAAAGCACACTGCTTATTCCAGACTAAATTTATCTTATGCATACAGAACTGGGGAGGAATTCCAGCTACCAGAGCTTTCTTGCAAGCTAATTATTCTTCAAAGAAGTTTTAGGCAGTCCCAGGGAGCATCTAACTATTGATTTTATACTCTGTATAATTTCCCTGAAAAATGTAATCATTCTCCTCCTGTCTCACACTGTCACTTGTCTCTCAGAACAACCTGGGAACAATAAAATAGTGGGATAGAGGGCACCAAGGAGGGCACCATCAAAAAAAAATCTCTGTACAAGCAGAGTCTGTAAAAGCAAACCCAAGAAATGTTTGTGGACCTTGTTTAATATTCATCAGCCAGTGTAGGGTATAAATGAAACCCAAATGTAGCTGTTATGAAAATTCAGGCTAGAAGGAAATCAAATGGAGACAGTCCTCTCAGTATGCTGCCATTTCAGAGTTTCTCATTTCTGGATTTCTAGTATAAATGTAGCGCAGAGAGAAATGTTATCGGATACATTGGTTGCTTACAAATGGCTACATTTTTTAGAAATTCACTTATTGGGAAAAAAATAAAAAAAGAGAGAGAGAAAAGGATTTGGCAATCAGAGACCCCAAGGAACTGGCCTAGTATAAATCTATTGCTAACACACAATTTTACGGAACAACAAAATAAAAATGGAATTGAGACCAGCACATCTTAAAAACCCTATTGTGCAATATTCAACTGTGGTTTGTCCTCCATCTCCTTGCATAAGAAAGCCCTTGACACATGATTAACTTAATGAACATTAAGATGCCTTTTGGCTTCAGAAATTTAGCAACTTTAAATATACCTGTAATCAGAATATTTAAGCAGATACTGAGTTCCCTGCTGCTGCTTAATTCCTGTGTGTTTGCTATGAGATGCAGCCTACTTAAGGACACCATGGAACCATCCTTTGGCACTGCCCAGTGAACTGCCTGCTGAGGAACAGGCAGGCTCTGGAGGGGCCAGGACCACCTTTATCACAATCAGACAATAGAGGCAGGAAGATAAGGGCTCGTGAGGAGGGAACAGGGAGAACAGGGTAGATCAGTACTGCTTTGCCCATGTCACTGCTGCCAAAACTCTGTGATGTAACATTAAGCCACTCCCTGAGTGTTTTAATCAGGACAGAGCTGCACAAGGCCAGCTCCATCAGCTGCCTTTGGGTCTCTGTTGACCTTTGTCAAGGATTTGCTCTTCCCTCCTGTTATGGCCATGACAGAACTGGTTTTGATTTCTTCCATGCCTGGGATTAAAACCTTGTAGGACCTGGGACAAATGTTGGCTCTGAGGCTGTGCCACCCAAACTTGAGCCTGGTTTAATCAGGTTTTGCCACCCCTTTTCCTCTAGATGCCAAATCACAGTTGAGGTGGGAAAATGAAATGCTTTAGAAAGCAGCACACACGATTTCCATTTGTGGTCGGGTTATTTTTACTCATTTTTCCCAGAGATTTCCAAGTCTTTCCTGTTTCCCTTGTGAAAAGTTCTTATCAGAAGCTATTTAATGACAGAAAAGGAAAAGCTATTATCAACTTAAAGAAAAAAAAAAACACAACAAAACAACAACAACAACAACAACAACAACAAAACAACAAACAAACAAACAAAAAAACAGCTAAGCAAATTTAGGTAAACTGTGTCCTGCTGCTGCCAGGCTGAGAAGTGGGTGCTCAGAACACAGCTCCTTTAATATGCCAACACTTAGCTATGCATCCTGGCATTCATTATTTACCAGCCTCCATGTGAGTGACACAGGGCTTTCAGAAACAGGATATTCTGTAGCAACCCAGATAAGAACTCAGCCTCCAAATGTTCCCAGTGCTTCAGGAATGACTTTAATTCTCAGTGGTCTGAAACACAACTTGTGGCCACAGTGACACCAGTGGGCTCTGCTCGGAAGGAAGCTGGTTTGAGAGGGAAACACCATCACAGAACTGGGCTGTTCTGTGGCACATTGTCCGAATTGGAGTCAATTCCTGTTCCCTGACTGTCTGGCACCCTTGGAAATCTGCCAAAATGAAAAAGGAAATCCAACACCACCAGAGGAAGGGAATGGCCAAGCCCGCATGCAGAGTCTATCATTAAAACTTTAAACGCAAAGTTCCAAATCCAAAGGCTTAAAGTTGTGCTTTGAACCCCCTGTGAGGAGCATTAAAAATGACCCAGTTTAGAGTGATTCTAAGCAGCTGGAGCCCTTCAGGAGGCCTTAAACATTCCCTGTGCTGCTCCAAAGCATCTCCCTTACATTTAAGGGTCCACTCAAAAAGTGGACAATTGCAGGATGGCAAGAAGTACACTGGCAAAACCCCTTTAGGATTTAAAATACATCTATTTTCACTTCCCCAGCATTAACAAGAGAACTGTCTTCTACACCTTCGGGCACCTTCATGACAAGAAATGAGGGCAAAGATGCACAGATGCTGCAAGCCAAAGGAGAAGACAAGCTGGGGAGAAGCCAAGTTTCACTCAGGAACATAGTGACATTTCAGAACATTATGCTTAGGAAGGTGCCAGTCCAAATGATCTGCACACTGCCTGGGCTGGAAAAGTGAGCCCCCTTATTTCTGTAATGCTGCAGTTGCAGTTTCTTACCAGTGATGCAGCTTTAAGGGGAGGCAGAACTCCCAAGTCAAGGAAACTGCTCAGCTCAGGGGTATAGGAACACACCAGCTTCTGAAAAATGGCTCCTGTATGTTCTCATAAAAGTAGACAATATGAGGAGGGCAAAGGGCTCAGAAACTGCCCTAAACAATAAAATTTCCATCCTGTTATCCTCAAAGAATGGCCCTGCCAGCCATGTACTTCCCCTCTGAACCCAGAACTTGGCTCTCTGTGCTGTCCCAGTGCAGGGCCAAGGAGGTAACTCCATGCAGATGTTCAGAGATGTCAGGCTGGACAGTGCTTCTGGCAGCTGGAGATGGAACTGTGTCAGAAAAGTCAAGGCTTCTTTTCTGTGGGCTTTCCAGGAGTGTTGGGAAAAATGAGACAGGGAAAGCTTACAAATATGACCACGGATGTTCTTGCACAGGAGGAAACCAGACCTATTGATTAATTCCTTTTGCATAATGTAAGTGAGTTCTGGGCCCAGATACAGATGGGTGAGTGGTAGCTGCTGTCTCGAGTCACTCTCTGTGGGTCTCAAATTGCATCAGTGAGCTTAGCAGCAAATTTCAATATCTCTGTTTCTTCTAGTCAAAGCCTCTCTGCTGACTATGATACAGCTCCTCTTGCAGCCCTCCAACTCTAAAATGGAGTTGGCTTTTGACTTCTGTTTTTAAAAGTTCTATTTGACTTCTATTTTAAAATATGCAAACCTGCACATACTTCTATCCTTTGGGCTTTTTTAAAATTTTGTTTTGTTTTATTTTATTTTATTTTATTTTTATTCTTGTCACGCACACAGGACAATTCAGACTTGTAAATAGGGAAACCAGGCTTCTCTGCCACATTTGTCTTTGATCTGATTTGCTGTCTTAGACCACTTCTCCTGCACTTCCTTACCCATCCTTGTGCCCTCACTACCTGCTGATTAATTGCTAAGGAGAGGCAAATGATACTCAGTACAAAACTGCAGAGTAATTTCCACAGAACTATTTCCAATAGAAATTGGTGTCTTGGCTCCTCCAGCCTGGACCAACTGGCAAATGATGTGGCACCTTCTGGGCTGTCCTCTGAACATCTGAACACAAAGGCAACAGGAATGTCAAACCCCAGCCTCTGATTTGTACCCTTAGCTAGAGAGGGATGACAGTAATATTATCCACACCTTCCCCTGTGCCAGCATTTTGCAGGATGACAGACCTGGGTGCTTTTCCAGCAGACTCCTGGCTGTGCTGGTCATCACCTCAAAGCACAAGCTGCCCTTCAGGTGAATGTCACTTTACTTTAGAAATATGCAGCGATCTGGGGTTATTCAGCAGCTGGACCACCACGGGCTCTGTCCAGGATGAACAAACACAAGCCCTTCTGATGCCTCGTAAGCTGATGGCAGCACGGAGCAGGGAAGAGAGATGCTGCTTACGCTAAGAGAAAGAGCAGCACCCTCCTGTGCTCGTGTATGTTTATTGCACTGCAAACTCAGAGCTCTTTCGCTGCTCATCAGCACAAAGTATTTTCCGGCCATCGGCCTCCTGGGCCTCTTTAATTGCATCTCACTCCAGACTGTGTTTTCAGTCAGGGACGGGACTTTACTGCTAAATCCTGCCTGCTTTCTCCGTGGAATTTCCTCCTTGTCAGTGTGTCTCACTCGCTTCCTGCCCGTCGGATCCTGTCGTGCGGGTGAGGGCTGGCATATCCTCTGGGCATTATCCGAACTCCTAAACCCGAGGCTGCAGGGCAGAGGCCGCTTCTGCCGGCACAGGGGAGGGAGAAGGGGTTCAGGACAATCCACTTTTCCCGCAGGTTTCTCCCGCACAGGCTGCCACCTCGTGGGCACCGACTGGCACAGGCGTTCTCTGGGAAACTGCAACTCCCGAGTGCAAAGAACTCGTTACTGACAATATTCTGCACTGATGATCCAAGGAAACCGCAACCCTTCGGGTCCCTGGCTTGGGAAAATTGTAAAAGTGCAGAGATGATAAAGTTGTTCAGCTTCTAACGTGGTTGGTAGGATAGGTTTTCCATAAAAATAAGAGCTCTAACAGGTGAACATTAGTCAGAAACAGCACGATTCACACACTTCTCACTCAAAAGCTCCACCCCTGCTGCCCATGTCACTGTAGGAGCTCCCCGTATGAGTCAGATTTCACATTTCTATCTCTTGCGTGGTGAGAATCTGCAGCCAAATCAATGTAAATATGTCCTCTGCTTTTCCAGGCATTTAATTTACAGCATTAATCAAAACTACTGAAAGCTAATTCTGGGCAGATTTGGAGTGGGATATTTAAGGCCTGTGTAAATTTCTTTTAAAATCTGCTAATTCTTATGCTGGATCAGTTTATCATAATTGAACTGATTTTGTATTTACTCTGACACCATTGGAATTTCTCAACAGTGTGAGAGTGCAAGGGCTTTTCATCACCTGGGAAGAGCCCCTGTATTCAAACACATGCTGTTTCTCAAACAAATTTAACTTTTAACCAGAGATAAATCCTAATTTTGTGAGTTGTGTCCCCTTTTTCAGTAATCCTGAAGTTCAAAACAATTTACCTGATGAATAATTATGTGTCTGCACCATGTGCCTAAGTGTGCCTAAGGTGAAAATACGTGCTGAAAGAGACTATTTTGATTTCAACACTTTCCAAATCTGGTCACCAGGAAGAAAAGGAGACTTGATCTCCCCTCATCCTTATCCTCCATCTCCAACTGAAGTTCTCAGTTTGCTGTGCTGAGGTAATCCTTCCATGACAAAAGTGGGTATGAGTCCGTGTGCAGAAACAGTCTCCAGCATTTTTACTCCCTTGGGATCATTTTGCAGTAGCATTTGGAAATCAGAATCATCCCACATTTGTCTTTCAAGTCAGCAATTAGATACAACAGTTAATTTTTTTGTTTGTTTCTGGAATGTGTTCTTTGGAAGGTATAGGGTGTCTTTTCACTTTCTACACTGCCCCTGCATAGGGATATCCAGCTGAACCATCTGTCCCTGAGCCAGGGGTGCTCCAGTTGAAAAGGGATCAGTCACTTCAGGTTAGAGAAGATGATGAATTGTCCTGCTTCTAGGAGAATTTTCTTTCCATCTTCTCTTGTTTTGTTACTACTCCAGTATGGCCAAAATGGACTTAATCCTAGGGAGTTACTAAAAGAACTTCTGACAAATGGAAGACTTAATCTCTGGAATAGTCTGGACACTGTATGCAGTGACAAGTATTTTAAAATGTTTCATGGGTAAAGATATTCCTGCCTTGCCTTTTAAATAGAAGCCATCTCCCTTTTTTTGACACACTAAGCATTACATGTGGCATCCTAAATCTGTTTTGTCAGCTGAGTCCAGGGTTTTTAAAAATAGGCAGCACAACTTTAATACAGCTCATCACATTATACAGAACCAGACACTCTGCTTAGTCATCAAAGGCTTGATATTCCCCCTGCACAGCCCACATGCAACTGCTCCTGTCTAACTCCATGGACTGCCAGCCTCCCACTGGCTCCTTTCCTTTGACACCACGGCAGAGCCTGCTCTGCCTGAATCCTGAGGGAGGACACACCAGCTCTAAAAACTGCAAGCCTTTCTGCTCAGACTGTCTCTGGCTGTTTAACTGCACCAAAACACCGTATTTCGATTTTCTTCCTGGAAAGCTACTTCTGTGAGTGCTGAAATGCTTGCCTGCAGATGCAAATTCAATATCACGTTTTTGGATAGTTGCAGCAAGCAGTGCCATTTGTGTGTTAGCATTAGAAGTAGGAACTTAATTTGCTGAACTTCCAGGTGGGCTGATCAAGATTAATTTTATGGGGTTTTTTTCTGTTGGATAAGCATAATTTTCACCAGCATCAAAAGGTCCCAGCAGCCTGCTATGCTATTTACTGGACAATAGTAATGCTACATGGTCTGGCTGAGCTGACAAGACACGATGGATGGCAAAGAGAAGTCACATTCATTGGGAATAGTGTGATATAGCCAGCTCCTATGGCTCAGAAATCCTGATCCTGCACCCTGAAAATCATGAAAGATCCAAAAGCATTAGAATGCTAAAAGAGGGGTCTGTATGTACTGTTTGCTGGGTTATTTGGAGCTTTTAGAAGACACTCTGCCATATTCTCAGCATTTTTCCAAAGCCTTGACAAAGTGATGCTCTGCACCAAAAGGGATTAATGTGAAACCAATGGCTCTGCAGTTACCTCAAAAGACACCAGAGCTTCATCTTTGCTTCAGAATACAATAATAATAATGACTTCCAAATGATGCTGGAGAGTTGAGCCTGCAAGAAAGACACCAAAGATCCTTACTCCTCCTACCCACTGCTGAGAGCGGGCACCACTGAGCATGGCAGATGGCAAATTTTGAGACAGCTCCAGTTTTCACTAAGGCTGCCAGGAAGAGTAGAGGGCTGAGGGAACAGCAACAAGAGAATGGGTAAGATACGCAGAGGGGTGTAGATATGAGAATAGGGGAAAATGGAAGAATATGATTGAGAGCAGAGAAAAGCTACACTGCCCTCTCTCTTCCCTTGTAGCTTGATTTCTGCTGGAGCTATGCTGGACAAAGATCTGTGCATATTATTTAAATGGCCCACAGCAAGCTCTGCTACTCACAGCCACTGATCCTCTGCTCAGGAACAAAGTAAAAAGTAGATCTGTCTTCCCTGAAATCAAACTGGAAGTTCCAGGGTGCAGTAGAGGAACACAGCCCTTCCTAGCTCTCCTTTATCCTGGTCCTTTACAGAAACTTGACAGTCCTTTAGAAAAGCAGTTTGTGTTTTGAGGGTAGGGACAACATGGCAACACAGTAACAAAAAAAAGATATTATGATGCCTTCCCAGAGAACCTTGTTATTTCACACTGTAAAATTTACTGGGTGACACAAAATAAAACTTTAAGCTTTTAAGCAAAAGCTTCAGGGGTTGCTGTTCCCAGAAATGCTCTCTGGAAGAGCTGAAAATCCTTGGGTACATTCTGGGAGCGGAATTGTCCAGATCCCCATCAGTATCATTCTCTGTCTTCCATTTCCTCATCTACTTCCTTAGGATCCAAGCCTTTACTTAGACTTGCTACAGATAAACCACAACTAATTGGAAATGCACAAGAGGTACAACAGATTAAGCTAGAGATAAAAACTTCATTTTTTTTAAATTTAAATAAGTCCTAAATATGGGAAGGATTTCAGAAACTAGACAAAGTGGAGTGATAAATTCAAAATACATGTTATCATGCAAGCCTGTGTGTGTACACATATATGTATATATTTGAGTTAGGAACAGAAAATCATTCAAATAAATAAATTTTACTGCAAATGTGCTGCACTGGAGACGTAAGTGGACTAATTTACAGGAGTAGTAGTCATGAAGTTGTTTTTAAGTGTGAAGGGCACAGTTGCAATCCATAACTTTCAGCCTAAATGATTCCATTGCTCTGACAACATACTGCTCCTGTTCTCAGATGGGAGTGTGAAACATTTGTGTACCACCTTTTTAACATCTTGAGAAGGTGGTTTTTTTTTTTTTTTTGGAACAGAGACAGCATAAAATTCAGAGGTTAATTGTGTCACCTCTTAGTCTTCAAGATAATGGTTTTGTCACTGACTGTGATCCTTACATAATCAACAGGACACAAAAGCTGAGAGAGGAGAGACTGGCAGACATGGATGAGAGGTGGGTAGGAGGTATGGAGGAGGAGAATTTGGAATCCATCCCTGTCTTTTTATCCCAGAGGGAACCAGACAGGGAAGCTGGCTGGAGGACAGGCTGTTATCAGCTCTCATGATTTTGAGGGTTGCATAATTATTTTGTTAATATAAAGACGAAGCTTTGTGACTCATGTAGTCGCAGAAGACTGAGTGATCTTTTGAAGGCTAAAAAGGGGCAGCATCTCCCAGTGTGATGGAACATGCTCAAATAAATCCTACTGGGGACAAATATCTGGGTATCTTCTTTGGGGTTTACCATTCCATGTCCTACTTTGTCTCCCAGCAGCAAAGCATAACTTGCTTTCCCAAGCCACTTGAGGCTTTTAGTCCTATTATGCAATGCCTATGGAGAGCTGAGCAGTGCAGAAGAGAGGGAGAGTACTGAACAATTTAAAGCTGAAATAAACCTAGTCAGATGTGCAGCCAACGAGAGTAAAACTCAGGAATGCCTTAGCCTCTGGAAAAGCAAATTAATAATTATTCCCTTTCTTTTTTGGATGTCATTAAAAACTCTATGTCAGTGCAAAAGCATCCCCAAGAAAACACAAAACACAGCTGACTGTAGGGACCACACCATTTCTGGAGACCCCTGGGCAGCAGGGCAACACCAGTTCAAAAACCCATCTGCCACAACAAGATACAGGTTGTTCACTAAATATAAACAGGGCTGACTGAAGAGCCACAGGGGTGTAGTTTTAGCAAATATTCGGACTCTTCTCTGTGTGTGGTAAGACCTGCTGCTTCCTCTGCTGCTGTGTGTATGTCCATGAATGACTGCCCCCTTTGTACTTTTCACAAGCCAAGTTTAAATCACAATTAATAAAGGCATCTGGTTCTTTCAATCATTTCATTTTACTCAGAGGAGGCAGATATGACATAGTATCGTTTTCAATAGCTGCTTGGAGAGTTGCTCAGATAAAAGAAAGGGCAGAGAAAACACTGCCTAATCACATTTCTCCTGTAATTGTAGCTCTTGGGGATCTTTTTTTTAGCAATGTATGTCACTTTAGCCTACAAGAAACAGACATTTTCTTTCACCATGGGGCAACGTAGGCACCCTTGAGATAAAAACAGTCATGGACCTGAGCCATAAAAACCCCACAACAATTTAATACTGCAACATAATATATAAGATACAGCAACTATAACATAATAATGCAGCTGTTTTAGAAATCCCCACCTGACCGATCTAGAAACACTCATGGCTGCTTTCATTTGTGCCCTGCGGCCAGTCTGTAGTCTGTCCCCGGCGAGACAGTGTAAACTCAGCTGAGTAGGGAAGCTGAAGAGTCCATACCGCTGGATCTCGGAATAACCCAGCTCCCTTTGGCCGGCGCAGCTCCAGCTGATGGCGTGATGCTTCCAGCCTGCGCTTTCTTTTTGAAACTAAAAGCGGGGGGAGACCCTGGCGGCGAGAAACCCCTACCCAGTCCCGGGCTTCACCACATGCGGCCGCTCGGAGGGGCCGGGGACCGAGGGGAGCGCTATCCCGGGCTCCCCGTGCGCCCGCGGAGCGGGGCGGTGTCTGCGGGCGGCCGCTGCCCCGGGGAGGGGATTCCGGGCCGGCGGGGAGGGGGTGCCGGGCTGGGAGGGCGCTGCCCGCGGGTTTCCGTCCCTCCCTCGCTGCTACACAGCGCGGCTGTGGCGGCGCGGGCGGGATGTGGGCAGCGGCCCCTCTGCTGCTCCCGCTCCTTCTGCTGCTGCTGCCGCCGCTGGCGCGGATGTGCCGGCGCGGGGCGGCGCGGCTGGAGCCGGCCGGGCGGGCCGTACTCATCACGGGCTGTGACAGCGGCTTCGGGCACCTGCTGGCGCTCCGCCTCCACCGCCTGGGCTTCACCGTGTTCGCCGGCTGCCTGTGCCCCGGCGGGGACGGGGCGCGGCGGCTGCAGCGGGAGGCGGGCGGCACCGGCCGCCTGCGCGTCCTGCGGCTCGATGTGACCCGCGCCGGGGACGTGCGCGCCGCCAAGGAGCTGGTGCTCAGCCACCTGCCCGAGCGAGGTGAGGCCGCCGGGGGTGCTCGGCCACCTGCCCGAGCCAGGTGAGGCCGGCGGGCCGGGCGGGGCGGGGGACTCGGCTGCCGGCAGCGAGAGGCACCGGCGGACGCGGTGTCGCTGATTCGGCGGCTCGGTTCGCCCGACACTGCTGGCAGGGAACTCCCTGAGAGGGTCAGCTGGACTGTCACAGCTTGAGGGTAGCGAGCACCGTAACTGATGGGCTCAGTGCAGTTACGGCTGTTGGTAATGACAAGAGATTTTTATTAAAAATCCCTTGGCGCGTACACGGGCTGTCCCAAGGTGCCGACAGTGTAAAGCGGGCGCGCTGCTGAGCGCGGCACGGGGGAGCTTCGCCTTTCCCCCGGGAGAGGACCTCCTCGAGTGGGGCGTCTCTGGATCCCCTCTGCAGATACCCAATAGAAGAAAACGGCAGAGAAAGAGCGGAACAACTCTACAAGCATTGGAGGGATGGGAATGTGATGCGTTTCTGGGCATGACTTGTGAAGGAGGAAATAGGTACAGGAAATGCAGCAAGAGCGGCTGCCGTGCCATGCCCAAACAGCTGCTTCTTGGAACCACTTGAGGTTTGTCAAGGTAGTCCCTGGAGAGGTTACTGAAAGAGAAACGTGTCAATTATACACCCTACAGGGAGCATGCACCCAGGGGAATGGATAGACTTAACTCCAGAATAATTGCAGACAACCTAAATCCTGGGGTTATCCCTTCAGCACATGTGACACAGCGCAGGGGATGGGGCCACAGTTACCTCCTTTCCCACTGGGAGTGCAGGGTGAGAATTATCCAGTGTAATTCTGAGATACACTTGGTGCAGAGCAGATTTCCTCAGGCTCAGAAGTGAGATTCCCTCCAAATCACAGACAAACACTTCCTGCTCTTACAGGGAATAAAAGTGGAGAATGAGGCAGGCAGAGAGATCATGAAATGCAAGGCCTCTGCCTGCCTGGCTCATTAGCACATTGGGAAGGGAAAGTGAAGTGAAGGGAGAAGAAGCCTAGACATTGCTCATTAAGCACATGTATTTATGGTTGATCTTGACCTTATTAAGAGGCAGAGCCTTCCCCTCTCAGGCCTTTCCTCAACCCACAGAAAACACAAATGTCTCCCAAACCCCTTAAAGGCTCCATGGGGATCAGGTCACTTGGAACTCTGGGTTTCCCATAATTTATCCTGCAATTACAACATCTTATCCTGTCCTGCAATGGTTGTGCCCCTGCTGCCATGTAGACCCTGGAGTCCAGAGTCAGCACTAACTTGTGGGTTGTCCTTGCTGCTTACAGACTGTGGATGTGCCTTCAGAGCAATTCCAGGCCCAGGCAGACACACACACGGCTGCTGTGGAATGCAGCAGGCACACAGTGTGTGCATAGTGGTGTTCCTGGGCTGCCACTCAGGCCCTCACACCTGGGATGTTGGGCTGGACAGGCACACACATTTTTATGATGCCTTTTTCCATGGCTGGGCAGCTCTGCTGCTGCAGAATTTTGAGGGTATTCTGCAAAGGCAGAAAAGAAAAAATAATTTTATAGATCCAGGTAGCACATAGGCCACATGGGGAAACTCACATTTATCGAGTATTCTTCCTTTTATTAAATAAGAAGGCATAAAGTTGTTATTTTAATGTCTGATGGTAATGGTAAAACTACAAGTCTTCTACATATTTTCTAAAATAGAGAGACACAAATATTTTTATCTCAATTGTAAAGAAACTGTGACAATACTCATGTAGACTATAAAAAAAAGTCTTCAAAAGTTAGGAGTGTTCATTTTGGCACCTCTGAAAATAGATATGTTTTTTCTTTGGTATTTAACCTTTATAAAAACAGTTTCAATTTCATGATTAAACAGGAGTTAGCTCTCATATGAACCAATTTTTCTGTTAAAGACAGGAATTGTAATTTTTTTATGTTTAGGTCAAAGATTGTTTTTAATTAAATTCTTTTTCATTAGGAAAGAGAATTCTGAACCATTTGTTATTGCATTTATGTTCTGAAAGAACCTAGAAGGTAAGAAAAGTACATGACTACACAGAACGTGCTACACAAAGGGTGGGCAGTGGAACATGTGCCTCAATGTGTCACCAGTTAAACAACCCTCAGTGGTGAAACCTTAGGACATTTTCCCTGGTGGATCATGGGCAACCACACCCAGGGCCTACAGCAGGGGGCTGACCAAAGTGGAAATCAGATGCAGCTCAGACATTTGTATTGAGGAGAGCAAAGGGTGGTGGGTGATGACTCCAGTAGACTGTAGTAAATAAGCACTGGACAGATAAAATGTCTGCTTTTGGTTTTTGCACAAACAACTCAAACTGATGTAGGGATCCAGTGGATTGTGCTGAAAGGTTACAGTAGGTCATGCATTACCTTGCTTAAAAGCTGTGAAAACATGCACCGTTTAAGTAGTTGCTGGCAGTGTCCTGTATGTCACTATTAGCTTTTAAGTACTGTGGGACAGTTTTCTCTGTTTCTCTCTCTCCCTCCCTCACAATAGGAGATTTCTGTTCAGCAATTCCCTGTAGAAACTGAGAAGAGGAACCTATCCCTGGGAATCACTTTATCAGATTATTCCTTTTTTTTTTTTTTTTTTTTTTTTTTTTTTTTTTTTTTTTTTTTTTTTTAATTTTTTTTTTTATTTTAACTATAATCTGTTTCACACAGGTAAGAAAGATTTTAAATTCTAAATTCTGATCGCCAAAACATTCCTGTGTCATTCCAAAAATAGTCACTTGAATAATCCCAGGCCTAATGGTAAGTGTGCAAAGGCCACAGATCCAAGTGAAACCTCAGAAGCTGGACCAAAATGAAGTGAAAGCAGTTAAATGATGATTGCTCTTTGCATGCCTGTGTTTAAATAGTTCAGAGTAAATCCTGGAAAAGATTAAATATTCTTTATGATTACAGTATCATCCTTTCCATGGACTGTGCATCTCAGACTTGTAGGGCTTTTTGGCAGATATGCTGTCTTTTAGGTCACCTTAATCTGCCTTTTTCCTGGGCCCAGGATAAGTAGATATACAAAAGACCAAAAGAGACTTTCTGCTTTAAGTAGGCTATTCAGTATAAAGTGTACAAAAAATGTGTAAAATATCAGAATAAAATCAGAGTATCAGGAATACAACACACTTCTCCCTACACCTTCTAGTTCTGCTGTAACCATAATTAGCCCAAGCTCCTCATTGTCTTCTCTCTCTGTTATACAAGAGTAGAAATCCAAAGCCAATATGAAGTAGACCAGGACTTCAGAGCACAGTGATTTGCAATTCTATTGGGCTCTGCAGCAAACCTCGGAATTTTTCTGATTTTCTTCTGTTTCAAACCAGAATTTCTCTTCCTTTTCTTGCCTGTTGTGAGTGGGTGACATTAGCTAGCTGGAATGGACGGATATTAGTTTTAGTCCCACTTCCTACTCAAAAGTTATTAAGTACTCTCTTACACTTAATTATGATTTTCTATTAATAGAATTCAGCCATGGTACAATATTTTAGTCCAGACTCCCTATAGAAATAGATTATCCTTACAGTGAAGACAGTTTCAGCATAATATTCCAAGCCAAGGGTGGTGACTCATGAATGGATGTAAATATAACTCAGGAATCTCATCTGGCCTGCTCCCACCCTGCATTGCCACAGATGGATTGGGCTGTTCCCTCTCCTCATTTTTCCAAAGGAACAAGGCAAATCACGCTTTCCTTCCTTTGGCTAGTTTCCTCTACTATTGGTCTGGAATCCATCAGGGAAGAGCCTGTCATTTCCACATGGGCTCAGGCTTAGAGGAAAAACTCCAAAGATCAGTGCTCCCAAGAATACTTGGAATTTAGAGAGTGTGGCAGAATTCAGGTATTATCTGAGTGTTGGCAGCAACACTGAAACAACCTGATTTTCAAAAGGTTTTGCAAATCTGCAACTGGATTAACTTTAATAGGAAGAAGACTTTTAAGAGTTTCTGGAAAAAAATTCAGATATCTTTTTAGCCTAAATAAGGACTTTGAATATGTATCTTTTGGTCAACATGTTGTGAAGTAGAAATTATTGGGGAGCTTACGTGTCCTCCAGAAAGCCTCACTAATCTTAAGTTCAGTTTCCTAATGTGATTCTTAGATCCTTGGCTATATCTTTTAATTCTTTGCTGTCAGGATCCATTTCCCCAACACAGAGATCAGTGAAAATTTCTGTGGCATCCAGTCCTGCTTTCCAGTTTATTTTTTCCCTGCCTGCTGTAGCATAGTCTTAACACCTCTCTTCATAAACTGTGATTGAGTTCTGCTTTGACAGTCTGACACACCAAAGATCAGCTGCTTTTTCCAAATGTGTCTCTGCATGGACACTGAGGAAATGCAGCATCACTCTCAGCTGTTCAATTCCTTGTGCCTTGTCCTTAAAAATTTCCATTTGTATTTCTTAGGTTACCTGTAATTTACAGTATGTTTTGAATGCACATTTATAGCATTAATTTTTTACCACAAACATTTCAGGAAAGGAAGACCAAAGCAGATTCAAGTACCCTGAATACAGAGCTGGGCGGGTTGTTTCTCAGAAGTAGGAAATATCCTAAGAAAGTGGCATAAGGGCATAATGAACTGTTTATTATTTGGGTAGAATTTTGTGAATCGATTCAGCTAAACAGAGTGGCTGGAAACATTCTGGAAGATATGAGAACATTTCCCATTTGGAAGTGCCAAAATGTTCTAAGAAAAAATATGTTTTGCTTGAGGGCAAACAAAGTGTTTTGACCTGACCGGGTGCAAAGTGCCTTTTTGTGTTTGACTTAATCTGCTCTTTAAAAAGTCTGTTTTAATTTAACTCAGGCCAATTTTTCTCCTCATGGCTTTTGATTTGGCCACTACACAGAAGGAAGGAGCCATTTTTTTTGTGAGCTCTGTTGATACACACAGGCTGGCCTCACCAGCAGCCACCTGGAGGCTTTGAAGGACATGAGGCAAATGGCTGGAGTGGAAATTAAGCCTTGCAAGCTAAATTCTGAGTTTCACAGTTTAGAGAAAGAGGAAGAAAATCAATTGTCTAAAGATTAATGGGTGTATTTCTGAAGGCCTGATAAAATCAGGGGTGTGTGGAGCAAGTGTTCTTGCTGTGCTGCACACAGTGCAGTGGCAGAACAAAAATGTTTTCTTTTAAATTAGAAAAGGTAAAGCTGAAAAGATCAGAAAACAGCTTTTGTTGTGATGCCAGGCTTTAGTTTGGGCTGTGGTTAGCTAGGTTATGTAAAAATAACCCTGAGTACAGAAACCTCCAGCTTTGAGCAGAAACAGATGGGGTGTACAGCCACTCAGCCCATCTGCAGATCAGATTGTGTGCAAGTACAAAAATACTAATAATTAGCTTCTGCAGAGAGCTCTCTAAGCCATTGATCTGGAAGCATTTTATGGGGAGGTAAGTCCCATGGGTATGAGTTCCATTTTAAGATGGAGAAATAAAGCCAGAGAATGATAGAAAGACACAGAACAATATGGCACTAGCAGGGGGAAGAAGGAAGTCAAGGCTGCCCAGTTCCATGGCCAATTCTTAAATCTATTTCCTCTCTTCTGTCTGCTCAGATTTGGGGCCATGGAAAAGAAGTGAGTCCAGAGGAAGCTGCAGCATTACTAGGGCAGCAGTCTGTCTGTAACTAAAGGTCTAAGAGAAGTCCAGTGACAAGGATTGCTGGGTGACACGCAGCTGAATAGTGATTGATCCTCTTTGGAGGACAGAGTTATCCAAGTTCTGGGTGGTAAATTCCTGATTTTGAGCGTTTTGCCCTGCAAAACAGTCACTAAAAGAAATCAGTTTCTTTCTCTGTTTAAAGACCAATTCCATTAGATAATACAAGTAGTGTGTATATATATATTGGAAAAGCTTACAGAGGTCTGCTTTACAAACTAATTTAAAAAAATTCTGTTTAATTTTAAACTACTTGTGTGAATGAAATCTAATATTGGCAGTTCTTGTCAGGGCTCTGGAAGGACCAAGATACCATGAAGTTATTTCAGTAGTTTTGTTGGAGAAGATCAGAAAGAAAAGGGTTCAGCCCAAAAGTTTCTGCAGTGCCTTCACTAAGGTGATCAAAAGTCTCCTGAGAATAACTCTGCTGCCACAGGTACAGGAGGCTACATCTGGGTCAGCATCACCCTTGCCCCAGACTCTTGTGTCCAGAGAAAGAAAGGCACTAAAACCTGCTCTGCCTCCCCAGAAACCCAGGCTTGGAAGTCCTGTAGAAGGCATGACAAAACAATTATTTGCCTTGGACACCTACAAGGATTCTTTAAGAGAAATGCATGAGCATTGTTGTCAAAGCTGGCAGAACCAAGCTGTAAATTCAGCTGTTCGGCTGACTGCACCAGTCAGGCTGCCCTGGTACTCCTGAGTTACACTGCTGGTCACCCTCACAGTGCTGTCAGTCAGGACTGGAGGACAGGAACAGAAATGTTTTTCAAAGCACTGCATCACTCCCTGCTTTGCTCTGCATCCACAGTTATGGGCTGTGTAGGCAGGAACAAGCCAGCATGGCAGCACTGTCAGCTCCAGCCTGAGTGCTCCCCACTCCAGCACAGCATTCCCACAGTTGAGGTTGTTAGCACTGCACAGGGCTCACAGGAGACCTGCTGTGGCTTTGGGCTAAAGGGCTTCAGCTTCCTGTCACTGAGCTCTGGCAGAACAAGCTTTGCTGCCAATACATTTCTGCTTGTAAACGCTGAAATCTTTCTGTGTGTCAGGGGGTGGGCTCCTTAGCACCAAAGCCTGTCATTACATGGGAAATAAAGTTGTTCAAAAGCACAAAATTTAAAAAATACTGTAGCCACTGACCCTGCTTGATTACTTTACCCAATGTTGTAGCCATGTACCTGATAGTGGCTGATTTCAGAAGAAATCAGAGCTCACATCTTGGAAAAAGATGCAAGACTTAGGGTCTCAAATTAGTCAGGCACTTTGAAAATAGTACCCCTTAGCCTTTAGACTGCTTAATATATTTTTAACAAAGCTGCTCATAGCACACAGTGGGATTAAAGTAATTAAAATATCATGGTACACCACATTGGCAGTATGATGTAGTGTCCTAGATCATGTTATTCATAAATACCTTAAGACAACTATAGAGTGAGCGATTATTAAATAGCACCGAGACTTATAGGAAAGGTCTCCCTGACCATGGGAAGGGGGGGTAGAACTGGATAATCTTTAAGGGCTTTTCCAACTCAAACTGTTTTATGATTCCATTTAGTCCAGATTATGGCCACAATGGCATTCCTTCATTGAACAAAACATGCCTGCACTTTTAATGGAAAAGACAAAAATGTTACACAGCTATACAGTTTCTTCCAATGGTCTGAATCAGTGCTGTTGCTTTGTTATCTAACAGTGGTTGCTTTGCAGTTAAAAATGTTTGCTGAGTCATTTCTCTTCCATAGGTTTCTGGGGGCTTGTCAACAATGCAGGAATATCAACATTTGGCGAGACAGGGTGGCTGCCTATGGAGACATATGAAAAATTTGCAGATGTGAATCTCCTTGGGAGCATCAGGACAACTCTGGCATTTCTTCCCCTTCTAAGGAAATACAAGGGTAATGCTAATCCACTGTTATTTAGAGTTGTAGAATAATTAGCTTACTATAATCAGGGTAATGTAGCATCTATAAAAGAGGCTTTAATTGTCTCTCATTGAACTGAAATGACAGCTTCCTTCTGTGTGGCCTTAAAGAGCAACTTGATCCTGAAAAGGAGGAGAAGCCATAAGGGGAAAAAATACCCTTAAAGATTCTGTCTTTGCAGTACACAGGAAAAAAAAAGTATTTATAAATAAGGATTTCTCTCACTGTTTGACTCAAAAAAAAGAGGAAAAATGTTTACCATACGTCATTAAGCCCAGGCAAGCTTTTTAAGCACTGACAATCAGAAAACACAAAGATCCATTAAACTGCCTAATTTTATTATTTAGGCTTTACAATTTTATTGTTGGGCAATTAGGAGAGGAGGAATGACCCTACAAAGGTGAACTAGAGACATCCAGCTTCCAGTTCCAGCTCTCTGGAGCCTCTGTGACCTTGGGCAGGAAACTTCAAGTATGTAGAGGTGCACGGGTATCCAGTGGGACAAATGCATTTGCATGAACCTCCCTACCTGTGAGCTTTATCCTTCTTTCTGAGAAGGAATGGTTCAATACCTTCTGCAGCATGGCAGCATGTCTTGGGTGCTTTGCAGGTTGTTCCCTAGCTGTGTCCATCTGTGTTTGGGGAAGAAGATCCCCTCTTCCTTGTCTTATCTGGCTGTTCTAGGCTCTTTAGGGTGAGGGTTTGTGCTCTGTGTGCAGCATCAAGCACAGGAAGGGGTAGGTTTCACCTGGAAACCCCAGGTGTCACTGCTACACAAACTGTTGGTAAGATAAAAGCATCGCTTTTTGGGGGGCTAGTCTGTCTCTTTCTGCTTGGCTGCCTTTGGTTGATGGCATTGTGACACAAGAAGAAAGAAACATTTAAATACTGTGAGCTGGATGTGTTTTTGTAGAAGAATGTGGCATTGTGTGTACCCAGTGAGTGTGTTATGTGGCCATTACACAGGGAGACATCTCTTTTCCCTGTCATGTCCTACTTAATGCAGAAACTCTGTGATGCTGAACCACCAGAGGCATTTCTCTGACCCAGTGAATTCCACAGGGTTACTTTGAAGCAAAAGGGACTTTTGTGTGAGTGATATTAAGCACATGCATAAACCTTTAGAAGGTTTGGGTGGCTGGACACACACCTCAAAGCTCAAAGGAACATTTTGTATCTCTCTCAGGGCTGTCAGTGTTTCCTTGATTAACTCCTGCACTCCATTTTCAAGTGCCATCTATGTAGGAGAGGAGGCCAAGGCACTCTAGGGAAGAATCCCAGGAAGAATCCTAGATTTCCTGTCACTTTCCAGCAGGAGCAACCAGGATAACTAAAGCTTATGTGTCTGGGGGCAGCAAGTGACCTCTGCAAATGAAAAGCTTGAATTACAGATATTAGAGCATTCTCCTGGGGAATCTGGGTTTCAATTCACTTAGGAACAAAGAGAAGTTAAATGAGGTGTCCCACATCTTGGGTGTGTGCCCCAGACCACTTGGCTACTGGACAGTGGAGGCAGAGGTCATCCTACCCATGGCTTACTGCCATGGATGTCCACCTATTCCAAAAAAACACTTCAGAATTATTAATACAATTATTAATGCTTGTAAAGGGAGATAGTGCCCTCCAGCCTAGGACTTGAACATTCTACCCTGAGAGGAGCAACATTTCTCTGTATCTTTTCCAGCTGGCCAGGCCAGTTGATCATCAAGCTGGTAGTTATTTTCCTCTTCCTGTATATAAGATTTATTTGGCATGGTGTATAGGAAGGCAGGGAACCTAATTCAGAAGGACAGATATCACTGCATTCCCGTGATACCTTTTGATATCCCCCAACCCTACTCCATTTGGTGAGATCTGGGGCCCAGATGTTGACTGCATCTGTGGCAGCAACAGGAGTGCAGCTGTTTTCTCTGTATTGTCAGTGACAAGGCCATCCTCTGCCTCACCTCTGGTATTTGTATATCCACACCCAGACATTCCTTACCCCATGGTAGGACTATGTGACAGAAGTTTACAAGGAAACAATGGAAATGAAGCACAGTCCAGTGCCTCAAATGAGGAATCTCTGCTATTTAAGGCATGCCTGCACTCAGCAGGAGTTAGAAAGAAGGGAAAAGCAACACAGATCAGGGAAATCACTGTAAGGTGGTGTAAACCTGCACATATTTGGCAAGTCACATTTCCATGGTGAAGCTCATCATGGCTTGGACTTTCTATGCAGAGTTATAAAACCAGGTCTCTTAACACAGAAAAACTGGTATTAATGACCATATATCCACCTCAGGGAAAATCACCTCCCCTCTCCTCTGCAGTCCTTCTTCTCTTATTAGCACAGTCTCTTACTACTACTCTTCAGTCTTTAGGGCACTGCTTTGTTTCCATCTTTTTCATCCTATCTCAGGCTCAGAAGGAATACGCAGCACACTGGGAATGTATTACACCTTGTCTAGTCCAACATCTGTCACTAGGTGGAAAATTTTTGTGTGAAGTTTTCTGCTTAACAGAGCTGAGTGCCCTTCTGTGCTGGGACTGCACACTGACCCTGTCCAGTTTTGGCACAGTGTGCAGTAAAATGATCTCCTGCTAAACACCACATTCTTAGCAGCTCAGAAGATTGAGATGAATTGATTCCATGTTAGAGACTGAGAGTGAAGTTATTTGTACTGTTTTCTTTCTAGGACGTATTGTTTTCATGTCCAGCATCATTGCCTATTTTACTTTGGGAAATGGCATTTATTCTATGACCAAGGCAGCTATTGAAAGATTTTGTGATGCTTTAAGACTGGAAATGAAGAAGTTTGGTGTCCAGGTAAGTGATGTAACAAGAATCTGGAAACCAGGTTAGTGATGTAATGAATTATGTGAAACAAAGTACCAAAGATAAAAGATCAGAACTGAATTTATGGGTGCAGCTTCCTTTTGGGAAGAGGTGTTTTTTCTCTGGCCAGTCAGTCAGCTGGAAATCAGTGGGAACAGCAGGGCTGGGTGATGGTTTTGGTTCTGAGAAGCTGGTGGGTAACAGGTCTTCCTGCTTCTTCCACCCTTTCTCCACATCCTCTGCACTGGAGAAGCTTCCTGACACAGGCCTCCCTGAGCTCCCAACAGCAGTGAGGAACCCAAATGTTCCCTGGGGGGCTACAGAGAGCCAGACACTGAGTGCTGTGCAGCCAGAAGGAGGCTCATCACTTGCCTGAAGGGTTCTTTCTCTCCTCTTAGAACACCAACTCCTTGCTTTTTGTGAGAACAGCTTTGCTGCAAGAGGCAGCATTGTGCAGAGTAATTATGTTTTTTATTCTCTTAACCTAAGAGGCTCTAAGAGTGCTCTTAGGGCTCTAAGCAACTCTAATAGTCAAACCAAAGCTTAGATCACTAAGTAGCTTCACTGGGCTTTTTCCTTGGAGTCACTCTACTGCTGGAACACTTTCCCCAAACACTCAAAGACTTCCCTGGCAGGTTTGCATTGGTGCACTGTTCATGTGTACAGATTTACAGCATTGTTCATTAGCTTTGTGTTGGAAAATATTACAGCTATGCATCTGTTAGCTACCCTGTCAGATAAATATGAGGGGCTGTAAAATGCAAGTGACTTTACACATCCTAATACCACACAGCATGATGAAGATTTCTGCTGATTAGCTGAGGATAATCTCTAATGCATGGAAGGGCTTAGTTTAATAGGTTAGCTACTCTGGCTGTTTTGGGGTTTTTTTTTGTTCCACCTCTGCAGTATTCCCAGCACATAACCGAGTGAGCCAGGCTGACAAACATTTCTGCAGTATCTTTGAGAGGTATTTTTTTGTTTCTCACTGTATGCAAGATGCTGGCTGGCATTTGCCTGAGAACCTACCCTATGGAGAGCCTACAAAACACACAGTCCCTTTTTCCTGTGCTCCCTTGCACTGCTCTGTCATCCTCTGTCCTTTAAGGAGAAAGGTGCTCAGAGGTGGCAAGGAGCACTTGGAGCTGTGGCTCTGTCCCACTGAACTCTGGCCAGGCAAGCTGACAGCCTGCAGGAAACAAAATGTGTCTTCCAGTGGAAAGGCTACAGAAAAGGTGGGAAGGGCAAAAACCAAACCTTCTCTCCAAGCCAACTCCAAAAAAGGAAGCTTTCAAAACCTCTCTGTTAACAATTAATGTGGGAAGTTTACTATTTGGCTGATACCAAACACTTTTCTAAATAGCACCAGAAGAGAAGGCTCCTGAGGATACTGACAAACCTGCTTTAGGCAGCATGGAGCCGTTCCAGCTGTGCACACCATCCTCTGCTGGAATTTGTCTGCATCCCTTCCTTCTCCCTGTGCATAGGACCTGCATCCCAATCCTCCTGAGAGCAGTGAATCATCACCATGCAGGCCAGCAGGCAGGGACTGATACAGGTGGGAACATCTGCTGGGTGATTGAGTGAAGAAATCAGGGTTTATATCATCACAGACTTCCCTGAGAATGCCTGTCAGATCCCCAAGTCTCTGACAGAACTCAGCAGGGGTTTTCCTCACCTTGTGTTGCAGTCTTTAGAAATCAGGCCAGTTAAATGCCATGGAGCTTTTAATGTTGCATATCTACAAATAGTTTGAACAAGGCTGCTGCTAACTGAGGAGCAGCATGTGTGCTGTGAGTGCTCAGCCTGCTCCAAAACTCCCTGGAATACTCAGAAGGGAGCAGAACAGCAGCAACACACAAAGAAAACATGTGGAGCAGCAAAGGACTTGTGTGCTTCTCATTTAAATCTATGTGCACAAATCTACAGAAATTTGTTAATGGCTTCAGTGAGAGGCAGAGCAAGACCTTTGGTCCTCCTGTTCTTTGCTGACAAGACCTATTTTACTTCTTATTACACCTACTTGGGGAAAACAGCACTTCTTTCTCCAGGACCTGATCATTTTCTTTGATATCTCCTTTTGTCCCAAATTGGGTCAAAAAATTATTAATTGCAAGGTTCTCCACTGAGCGAAAAATCCAAAGTACTCCAATTTGGAGACATCAAAGTCATACTGAAATGCTTTGTCTCAGTATTGTCAAAACATTTATACTGTTAAGCATTCTACAGCAATCAAAGGTGCTCTATCGCATTCTGTGAGGCTGTGCTGAGTAGTCAAAACAAGAACATTAACATCAGAGTGAAATGAGGGAGTCAGAATAAAGCACCTCTGCAATCTTAAAATATTTCACAGGAATATATTTGATTTCAGTCAAGTTTCCAGGGTTAAAATTTCAACAAAGCAGCATTTTCTGTAGAGAGCTTTTGATCTGTGTTACTGACTACAGTATTTAATTGAATTCACAATGATGGATTGCACCTTGATGAGGTGTTTCTTTTTTTTTTTTTTTGTTTGTTTGTTTAATCTTGCTTTCAGGTCTGTATTATCCAGCCAGGGAATTATGCACGCTCTACAAAAATCCAGCCACCACTCAGTGCTGACGAGATCTGGAGTGAGCTGAGTGAAGAGGAAAAAGCTGTTTACAACAAGGAGTATGTTCAAGAGCGGGCAAACTTTTTCAACAGCATCCTCAGTGAGGGAAGCACTAATGGCAATGAGGTTGTAGATGCTATGGTGGATGCTCTGACGTCTCCTGCACCCAAGGCACGTTACATGGTGGCGAAGCTGAAAGAGAAGGTCCTGGTGTTTGTGTGTGCTTTGTTCCCCACTGTTGTGATGGATTCTGTTCTGTCTTATGCTCTGAGCAAAGTAAAACTTGCATAGCCTACAGTGGTGCTATTCTTTGACTCAGGTGAGGTGGTTTATAAAATGTGAAAGTCAGAGCTGAATTTAATGCCCCCCTGTGTCAGTACAGTGACACCAATTAACCAATACAAACTTTGAGGAGTCTCCCTAATCAGAACTGTCACTGATTGCTAGGGAAAAACATACAGGACCCTGTGTAAAATTAAATCATTTGTGTAAGCAACTTTACCTCTCCCCTGTGGAAAAACCCCATCCACTTAAGCCGCTTTGGTTATTGCCTGGAAAATTTAATACATCTTTTTCTAAAGCAATAGCAGGTTATTGTGTTACAGACATGATGCAGACAAAATGGAGAGTGTCCTACAGGGCCAGCTGTACACCTGAAGACACTACAGCAGAGATGAAAAGCCCTTACTTGTAGAAACCTCAGTAACCATTTATTTAGGGGTGATAGGAAGAGGTTAATGGAAAAGTCATAGAAATGAGCATTGGACCTTGAAATACTTTGAATGGGGTTAAATGGCTGTAGCAAGTTAGGAAGTCTTGAAGCTCTGAGCAACCTGGCTTAGTGAAAGGTGTCCCTGAGCACAACAGAGGGGCTGGAATTTGATGATCTTTAAGGTCCTTTCCAACCCAAACCATTCTATGATTCTATGAATAATAAAGTTGTACTATGAAAACATTGTTTTGGCTAACTACAATTCAGTCCTTTTTCAGGTGTTCTGGATGAATCTGTAACAAAGCCAGTATATCACAGACTTCAGAAAACAAGTTACATATTCCATCTATAAATGAGTATTTAATCCTAAATAAACTCTATCTTTTTTCTAATGTCTGTACTAATCAATGTGTTGATGTGAAGTGTAGTGAGAGAGCTAAACACCAAGGAGAGATACCAGTATACTTGGAGCTCAGAAAGAACATACACAGGTTTGGCTGCTATTGTAAGGAATAAGGTCTGAAGAAAAGAATACCTACTGACAGGAAAGGGAGACATCAGTTACATTTATCTATGAGAGTAATTGATCACAGTAGCTCCATTAACACCCTCCTACTAATTGTTGTGGAAAAGATTGCTGTTTACACATACAGCTTTAAATTTGACTTGGTTATGGGATGGCAGAAAATCCAAGAACTCTGGGACCAAAAGATCCCAGAAGAGCTGGTATCAGCTCTGGTGGCAGTGATAGATACAGGGCAGCAGCACTGAGCATTAGCTTCCCCCATGCCAGGTCTCCCATAGCACATCAAAGACTCTGTTGTAAGTTGACATAGTTAACTTTCTCATCTGAAGCAGAAATTGCCCCCTGTACCTGGAAAGCCTTTCCTAACATGTTTATTTAATTACTGAGAAAATGTATGCTCTCTCCTGGTGGGTAATTTGGGCAGTGTGAATCAGGAACACAGGCGAGATGAGCCCACAGAGTGACAATTCCAGGCTCTCTCCTGGCACACTCAGCAGTGGAACAGCCACTGCACCTGTTGGAGATTGTGGAACATGTTATTTCTCTCTCCAAATGCTGAACCCATCCCTGGAGGATTGCCAGGAGGACAAGCCTGGGCTCCCAACTGTTCCACAGACTGTCAATAGCAGGATAATCACATGATTATCATCCCTCTCCTCATTTAACCACAACTGAGCAAGGCCAAGCAAGGGAACAGGAATGAGGCTTATTCCAACTGAACCAATCAATTTCTTCTATAGGAATTCCCCCTGCTTGACCTCAGGGATTTCAGCAGCCCTGCATTGCTTTGGAAGCATTGCTTTCATGCTCTTAGCAGTTCTTTGTGTAGATTACCCTTCCTCACAGTAAGCAGCACTGGACTCCACAAGCAGCTTTGAAGCCCAGATGTTTCTCCATCAGGCCCAGGGTACATGTGCTGATCTCTGCCCCCAAACCAATGACACTTTCCTTTACACTGTGTCCCTTCCATTTGCATTTCTAAAAGCTACTGCAGTAAGTTGCTGAGAGCCAGCACCAACCACCAGATCTGCCTTATAGACACAAAATAACTTCCAACTGGAAAATCTTTATTTGCTGGGTATGGGGTGAAGCATGTGATCAATATTTCAGTAGCCTCATGTAAGATAAGATGAGAAAGACTCCAGAACATTTATTCCTTCACCTTGAAAACAGAGAACTTGCAGTGCATAGGATTTTAAACAGGATACAGTGACAGGGTTAGAACTGATGGCACAAATAAGGCAGTTTTTATTTTCATTGCCAATTAACCTCCAGCCTGGAAGCTAACTGAAAACCAGCTACAAAATTATCTTCTTTATTCCTTCCCCTCAGGTTTTTAACATTATGATCTGCAGATCATAAAGTTAAAAAGCTGAGGCAAAGGAATAAAGTTAAAAAGTCAAAATGTTAAAAAAGAACTAATAAAGAGAGTCAGAGCTTGTTATTAACAGAACATCCCACTGAAGTAATCTGGAATCCTCCCACTGAGTTCTGTGTGTTTCAAGGCACAGTGTTAGACATATAAATATGAAAATAAGTAGCAGAAATAATTTCAGAATCCCTGAGCTTAGTAGAATAGAGACCCTCACAGGAAATGGTGATGGAAGGGGCACAGCATTCCCTCCTCCACAAGTGCCATAGGGTACAGAAGCTGCAGGATCAGTAACAGAAGGTTTTAGTGAACAAACTTTGTTAACCAAGCCAGTGACCAACTCTGAGGGCTCCCAGAGCTGCCAGCTCTTCAGTGATCTCCTGCCCTGCCCTGTGCCACTGGAAAGCTCCCCTGACTCCAGGGATCCCAGCCCTCATCCTGGCCCATAGGGTACCTGGGAAGCACATGCTGGGAGTGCACAGGTGCTGGACTGCCCCACCATCCCTTTTACTTTGCCACATCCCTGGCTGAGGAGTGCCTCCCTCTTCCTCAGTAACTCTGAAATCACCTTTACCTCATGGCAACAAGAAGTGCAGGGGCATATGAGAAGTCTGTATTTACAACATCCAAAAAAGAACCAGTTTTAGGAAAAAATCAGGTGACAAAGAAACAAACAAAGCCCCCTCAGAACCCCACAACCAAACTAGTATTGACATTACTCTTATACCTGAAATACTCCTCTCCCAAAAGCCAACTAACCTGCTGCAGACTCTTTCCTGAGACTCTTTTTCTGTGTATCATTCATCTCAGCTGCATTCAACAGAGAATTTCTTGGCAAAATGCTTCAGCTTTTATAACTATTTGTTTTTATAAGCCCTGCTAACATTTTGGATTTTTTTTCCCTTGAAAACAACCACATCAAAAGAGACTCAGCTTTCTCCACAAGTCTCTTCACCAAGGTGTTGTGGTTTGAAAGCAAAATGAATGAGAGGCTTCAAGTCAGAGATATAATTTAATAAGAAGAAAGGTAAAAAGGTAAAAGTAAAATAAAATAAATGCAATAACACAAAGGATCACTGACAGAGTCAGAATACAACCTGAGCAGGATGGTGGAAGCAGTCCAGGTGAGGTGCTCTTCCTGAAGCAGTGATCCTGTAGAAAGGTCTGGCAGCCCTGCTCCTCTGGGAATCCAGTGGATAAGTGCTCTTGCACTGTCCCACATACCAGCTTATATCCAGGTGAGAATGCTTGGCTCCTCCCCCTGGGCAGAGCATCTCACAATAGCATGAGAAGTGTGAAGTGGGTCCTTGATGGCCCATTAAACAGAGATAACCCCTGGAGGGAGTTACCTGTGACTCATGGGCCAGGCGTTAATGGGCCATTAGCAGAAGACACTCCAAAGGTCATTAACAGAAGACACTCCAAAGGCCATTAGCAGAACAGGCAGGGGGCTTGGGAAAACACTAGCCCACCTGGTTTCAACAGTTCATGAAGATGGTGATAGAATAAATACTTTGTGTACATCCTACACTGCAACCCAGGACACAAGGACACAGTATCAGGGACCTAACAGTTCTTTCATGGATTCTCTCCTTGATGAAAAGGCCTATTAAGGCTTTTATTAATTAATTAAAGGCATATTAATTGGTAGAAAGAATCAGTGTTGGTTTTGACATTAAGCAACTATAGAGAGAGTATAAAGAAGAGTAAAAAAAGCTAAACCAGTTTTGTAAGTTTTACACTGATCTGAGTGATACCAACAGCTTCATACAGTGGCATTGAAACCAGAAATAGCATATCCCAGGAAATCCAGGAGGAGGAGGAAGCTGTGCTGCTGCATGAAACAAAGATTGTCCCAAAGAGGAGACTGTTTCCCTCCTTTGAGAGGGCACAGCTGGAGCAATGCTCCCCCAACAGCTCTCATGATGACCTTCAGAATTAGCCAAAAATGTAAATTTGTGTCATTCTCCCAAGCTGGCAGGTCTGAATAAGGAGATTTTGGGTGGAATGCACTACACAGCAGATTTTTTTGTTGTTGTTTTTGTTTTTGTTTTTGCTTTTGTTTTTGTTTTTGCAGTAGCATCAGAATCCAGAGAGATGAATAGCAGTGATAATTACTTCCAGAGTAAAAAGGCTTAAGAAATAACCAGGCAATCCTCAAGCACACCTTGCAGCTGAAGTCAGGCCGTCAGCAGCACTCCAGTGCATTCCAGCCCGAGAGTCCTTGTGGTGCACAGCCTCCCGCCAGAGGTCAGCACTGGGACACCTGGAGCATCCTCGTGCTTTGACATCCACAGAGAAAACTCAGCACAATCCAGAGACAGCAGGTGGAACAGAGGATGGCAGCTGGATTGTTCCGTCTTTTCCAAGGGGTACTGTGTAGCGCTCTCAGCCTGGCACCTTCTGCTGGCACCAACCAAAACTTCACAGCCTTTGTATTTCCAATATTTGGAAGCACCCATTCAGCAGTGAAATGTTTTCATGTGAAATTAGATGAATTTGGAGCTGCGAAGTGATCATGTCAGTAATGAGGGGTTTATAATGGGGAAGAACCTTGCAGGAACAATTTGGGTTAATGTTTAAGAGTATATAAAACAAGGGGGAAACATATGCTCCTCAGTAATAAATGTTCTTTGGAATAATCTTGATTTGGAAATGATTTAGTGGTGATGTCATTATCAGACAGTGGGCAAAACCTACCTGCTGTGGGCTCCACAGACTGCATTCATCCAGGGAACCATGAAGGCAGGGGAGAACCTCTTAGATTTTAATCCTATTTATTTTGGAGATGTTGCAGTACCCTAATATCAGAGCAGCACCTCTGCTTTTGAAGTCACATTGCTTTGAACCATCCAATATGGTGCTTACCTGCTGAAAAAGGATGTTTTGCTTCTTGCATCATGAATCCTCATTATCACTCTCAAAAAGCTCATGGAAAACCAATCACCATGAGAAAACAAATCAAGCACAAAAAAAAATCTAAACATATACACATGCAGTTACATACACATTCACATTTGGGTTAAAATACCTAGTACCCAGACTGGTAATAATGTTTCCACAACTTCCAGAGAAAAGGTGTGCAGATGTTTCAGACAGAATCTTCAATTATTTTCATATTGGACTAAATTTCAAAATACACATACTAACTTTTCTAATGGGAATTTAATGTGTGCTGCTCAGCAAAGTGAAAAAGGAGAATTTTGGCCTTTGGCCTTTGCCAATGGCCAAGACATGTGTGTCCTTATTTGTGGCAACAGCAAAAGCAAAAATCTTACACAGAACAGGCTGGGAAACATCTTCTACTGTGTCATGTCTGCATCAACCATTTAGTGCAACCAAGGAGAAAGAGAAGGGCCTGGATGCTGTTTTCCAAAGGGGAAAGCAACCCACCAAGGCATGACAGTGTATCACTTCCAGCCCAGCCAATTTGCACCACAGAGTGCTAAGACGAAATAGCTGCTGTACAAATGGCACTTCTTGCAGGGTAAATAATGAAACTTCATGCTAAAACAGTGATTTTTCTTGTTGTGACTCACCACACAGTCCCATAGCTTTCATCAAACGCCTTTCCATGCTGTTGGACATGCATCCAGCTGCGTCACCACTTTCCTGGCAGAAGAGATTTCAATCAAAAAACAATTTATTTATTTTTTTAAATTTCCTAATGCTATAGGTGATTTCCAAATAATTCAACAGCCAGGCTTGGCAAGGAACAAGACAGGCAGTTATCCCATACGTGACTACTGAGCCTGGCAGGAGCACTGAGGGTTGGGTTGTGGCATTTGGAAATGCGGCACTAAAGGAAATGGACAGAAAGGAGATACAGAGAGCTTGGGCAGTCCCAGGGTCAGTGCTGTTGCCTTTTAGAATGACTCAGGCTTCACTTGACAGCTCTGAGCGTTTTCTCCCAGCCATTGGCATTTTCCTCCTGTTAATACAAGATTCTCTGTCCGGTCTGGACTGCGAACGATCACATTTGCATCCTAACTCATTTACATTATTACCCTACACAAACCCTGTGGGGATGGCCGTGCACTTGGGTGATAGGCAGACATTGCCTGTCCATTTTTGTGGCAACTCGAGTAAAGTCTGGAGCTGAAACAACCACACAGCGTTGCTTCCCACGGGGGAGGAAAAGGAGGCTTGGAAGGTAAGTCAGCTACAAGAAAAGAGAATCCACGACACCCGAGTCCCGTGTGCCCGCCTCACCCCCGGCGGCTCGCAGGGCGGCTGGTCTGCGCCGAGCTGAGGGGACCCGCCGGCGCTGAAGGCACCGAGAGGACGCGGTGGCGCTGAGGGGATCCAGGGACACTGAGGGGACCGAGAGGACAGGGCGCCGTTGAACGGCCCCGCCGGCCGAGGGGAAGAGGAGCCGCCTCACGCCTCCCGCCCGCCCGACGCCGTTGCCAAGGGGACGGCCATGGCGGCAATGGCGGACAAGGGTCCGGCTGCGGCCTCCGAGCCCTCGGAGTCCTCCAGCTCCTCAGATGAGGCGGACGCGGCTCCGGCTGCGGCCCCCGAGCCCTTGGTGCCCCCCTGCTCGTCAGGTGAGTGGCCGGGGCTGCCGAGGGTGGCGGCCGCTGCCGGGCGCGGTGGCGAGAGCGCGGCGGGGCTCGGGGCTGGGGCCGTGAGGGCTGAGCGCAGCCTCGGGGAACACGGCTGGACATCGCCCCCCTCACGGCCCGCACCTCCCGCCGCGGGCATTACCTCAGCCTGGGTGTCCGCACGGCCACACCAGCGCGTTCTCGGCAGGAAACACTGTTTGGGTGATCACCAAGCTCTCCAGCATCCTCCCCTTGCAGCAGTTTCTCTCCGGTTAAAGCCAGTCACCTCTGCAGGCCGCCCGTACCAGCCCCGGATTTATCCCTTACCTGGCTGCCCCAGGGCTCCGGGCAGGAGCGGCTGCTCACTCTGCTCCTCGCTCCTGGGCGCAGCAGCCCCTCATCCCCGATTCCACAGCACTCCAGAGGCTTTCCTGGAGCCCAGCTGTGCTCCTGGCTGAGGCGACACCTCCCCTGAGCCCCTGTCCCCGCAGGTGTTGCTCACAAACCCGGTTGCCAAGTGCTGGCTGGCCCCGAGGGCTGCCTGCTGCCGCTGGCAATTTGGGCTCCATGACGTCCCAGTTTGGATGGGTACTGAGGTGACTGGAAGTTGCAAGGCAAGCTGAAGACAAAACGATGCACATCCTTAGATCGGACCCAGCCGTAACCCCGGGACTGCCTTTACAGCACTCAGGACAGGGCCCCGTTTCCAAAAGATCTGGGCTGAGATTTCCACGTGACATTGGAACCTGCTCGGTTCAGACCTAAGTGCCCATCACTGTGCTCAGTTGTGCTTCAGCCCAAGGCAAGGTATTACTGGAGTATTAACACCAAAAAACCCCACAGCATTATAGGCTATTCATCATACTGGAATTCAGTTTTAGGAAGATTTTGCTGCATCACTCCTATTAAACATTAGTCACAGACAAAAATCCAGTGCAATTATTCACATAAAGCTGTAAATATAGCATGGCACTCTTACCATATTGGTTCCTTTTATACTGACATATAGGGCTCGTGCTTATCTCTCTGCCCAGAGTGCAAAGGGATTAAATTTAGAAAGTGCTCAGCTATTTTCTCCCACTAAAGATAAAACACATGAAAATTTTGTTTACTGGTTTGTGAATAGTGATAATTAAAGGCATGTTTTCAACTGGAAATGTTGAAACTGAAAAATGTTGCAAACTTTTAAGGAGGAGTCACAAGTGCTTCCAGCAGCAGTCAGGCACCAGGCTTTGACAGGGAATGAGATCACTGGCCACCAGAACTTCCCTCTCTATCAGCTTACCTCCATCACAGCTTGGAATGTTTTGTGGGGAAACAGGAATCCAACTAAAATGATTTTCTCAATACCAGGTGTACTGAGAAAAGGATTAATCTGGATTTGAAATGGGTTCATGCTCTCAATCAAATGACACAAGCTGGTAGAATGAAGGTAGTGACTCTGTTGATGTTTGTCAACAGATAAAATTGTTGCTAAGCAAATGTTACAAGCTTGGGATTTGTGGTTACAGCTTCATGAAGCCCTCCCCAAAGCCACACTAACAACCCCTCATTTTCCATTAAACCATCTGTTACAGGTGAATTGATTAAAAAAAATCTATGAAGTACACAGGGCTGCTAGTATTTACTTAATGAAGATTGACAAGATGCTGCAGTTATATTTTCATTTTAGAAGCCTTTTCCCCCTTGCTCATAACTTTACATTACCCTGGGTAGAGTTTTTTATCCCACCTTTCTTTGATGCTGCTACTTTAGAAACTTCTAATAAAACTCAGTCCAGTCACTTTCAACAAATGCTGCAAAGAAATATTAACTGTAACAGTTAAAATGTTATGGCTGTTTTCATGTAAATTGTTGGTTCTTAATGCTTTGAAGCAAAGACTTTAAACAGGGTAAGGACTCAGTGGTGGCTGAATTGTGGTAACAACAGACTTCACTATTGTGATAAAAATAATTTCATTTATGGTCATTGAATATTGTATCCATTTGTGCCTTCATCAAAGGTTAGTTGCTACCAGGTTTTTACCAGCTGCAGTTCTGCTCATGTTCCATGGCATTCCTAACCTATGTCCAAGAAGAATGTCACTTCTTCAGTGTTTGCTGCTTCAGGGGGAGAAAGAAAGGAGTTCCTGAAAAAATGCTGTGCAAAATCCAGGCGGAAATCATGAAAAACAGTGGGTAGAAAGGTTTTTGGAAGTAAACCCAAGTTCCTTACTGCTTCAGGATGGAGGGAAGTGGAACAAAAGCATAAGAGAACATTTAAGCTTGTCAGTTCCATTTAAGTATCTTTAAAAACATTTTTTCTGTTGAATTTCAGTGGGGTAAGTACTGTAAGAGCCTTCCCTTCAGAATCCTCCTGCTGCTGCTCTTCACAGCCCCTGCAGAGTTTGCATCACAACTTTTCCCTGTACTCAGTAGCCAGAAAATAAACTTCCTGTATTGAAGATTTGTTCAGAAATTGTTTCCTAAGGCTTCAGGCACTAAAAGCCAGGCTCTGTGGGGACTCCAGTGCTCATTTCTAGCAGGGCATTACTCTGAAATACCCTTATTGCTCAGCTCTAAGCTTTAAGACTACAGGGTTGCTACAGGCCTAACTCCTGTCAGTGGGATAAAAATCTCTGCATTTATTCCCTTTCACTGGACAAAATGCCACAGGAAGCACAGCATGGTAGGGATGAAGATGAACAAGCCAAAGGTGACAGATTTAAGTTATTGCTACTTAAAGATTTAAGTGTTTGATGTAAGAATATATTTTGTTTATTATCAGAATGAGGACTATGTAAGACTTAAACAGAAAAGGATTTAAGTAATGCCATGTTTCAATGGAGAACATCTGAGAGCAGCTGACCAGACCAGACCAGATTCCATTGCAAAGAGAAAATCTTTGCATTTTAGTACCCACTTAGACACTTCTGCAAGGGAGCAGCTTCTGATAACAACAGCCTCACCCAGCATGGCTGGAAGCACAGGGAGGGAGCTGAGAGCCTTGTCTGGCAAGGAAAACAAGAGGGACTGTTCTCAGAAATCTGCCAGCAGTTGACCCAATCTCTGTTCCAAAACTAGGCTGGACATAGAACTTACAAAGAAATGAAAGACAGTAGCTACAGAAACTACAACTGGCATGTTGTACCTGTGGTACAAAACCTACCTCTCTATCCATTCCCAACCTGATTCACCTTCAGTCATCATCTTCTACTTTGCCTTCAGTTTCCTCTCCGGCTTCCTTTCCAGAATGGGAGGTCTTGCCTCACAGAGTCTGTTGGAATTGTGCATCCTTCTGCATCTCTCTTTGTAGTCTCACCTTCTCACAGACATCCACAGAGCATTCAGCAGTAGCCAGGCAGATGCTGAGTGGTCCCACTTACAGACTACATTGCAATAAATAAAAAAACCAAACAAAACAAACCCCAAGTATTCTTTAACAGATTTTCCTTCACCTTTTTGAGTTGCATGTCCTGTAAGAGTTCTGGAGGACAAGCTGACCCAAGACTTGCTGAAGCTGATAGGAAGCTTCTTATCCATTCAGGAAAGATTCAGAAGTGGTCCCTACAATGTGTGACCCTTCCTGACCCTCCAGCCATGAGTGCTGAGACTAGCTAAAGGAGGCTGAAAAACCTAAAAGAAAAAAACAAAAAACATCCAGAATTGAGGCAAGTGCAAAGTCCTGCACTGAATTTTTTTCAAGAAACATGTGATGCATGACCTGGAAGAACCTTTTCCCAGACCAATGCCCTGCTATCTCCATCTTTTTTTTTATTCCCTAAGGTTTTTGTTGCAGAGAAATTCGACTTACTCTTTTATGTACATAGCCTAGCAGGAAGTTCATGCATCAGCTACCAGAAAAAAAAAAAAAAAAAAAAAAAAAGGGAAGGTTCTCAGGCACTGATGAGGTGATGTTAGTATCAATTTTATGTTTCAGCAAGTGCAGAGGACATGGTGTCTTGCAATTTTTTTCCCATTGAAAATGACAGACGAACAGCCTCCCCTTAGGCTTCCAAGTAATTGTAGATTATAACAGTTCCTTGAATGGAGAGCACTTACCCTACAGCTTCTTAACTTAATTTTCTCCTTGAATGAGACCCCTTCAGAACAGTTGGATGAAAGAAAAATTTTGCAAGGTGCTGCTTGGGTTTATATAGTCTCTATATGTGCTGCCTATAATAAAAGATAAATTAGTTCAAAGCCTAGAGTTCTGTCAAGGTTAAATTGATATTTTCAAGCTGTGAATTTGGTCTGATGCCTGATTTTACTGGAATGTTATTATAATCTCATCTGTGAGATTACATGTTTTCTTTTTAGTCCATGCAGAAAGTACTTCCTCAGAAGAAGAAAATCTTCCCTATCCTGGGATGCTACCAGTAGATAAAAGGCTTTTAACCTTACAGATCTACAAACTTCTTCAGTGTGTTCACGAGAAAGACAAGAAGCAAATAGAAAATCTGACCCAGAAAGGATTCCCAGATCTCATTAATTACAGAGAGCCTAAGGAAGGATACAGTGCCTTTCACTTGGCCTCCATGAAAAATGACATTGAGATGTGCCGCTTCCTGCTGGAACATGGAGCTAATCCAAATGTCCATGACAAAATGGGAGTCACTCCAGCCATGAAGGCAGCTGAGCTAGGCCATGAGGTGATTTTGGAATTATTAGCAAAAGCTAATGCAGACATGACTGCTGTGGATAATGAAGGGAAAGGTGAGTGAGAAAGAAATACCATAAAGCAATCCCTTAACTGTGTGACACACTAAACATGATGTGTCCCACCTTTGGGAGGAACTGTGGTTGAGGGTTATCCTTACAGCCCAACAGAAGCTGTTGGCCAAAATAGCTTTGATGAAAATGAAAATAATTCTCCCTGAAGAGTCTAGGCCTTTATATCATAAGTCTCCCCAGTAGAGAGCTTAGAGGTAACTTATGATTGAGAATCACATTCCTCCCATGACCTGTGACATACTGAACTCTGGTTTTCTCCTCAAGTAAAGACTCTAAAGTAGAAGTCTTTTTTGGCATGGATACACCCTCAGTGAAGGGGTCTCTGTTGCAGACTGGTCAGCTGTGAAGCTCACAGCCTCATAACCCTCATGGTAATTTCCTTTTGCACCCTAATCCCCACTGGTTTCCTTTGCAGGTATTTTGTTTTACCTCCTTTCACCTACAGGACGCCACTCCCACTGCCTGCAAATTGCCTTGGAATATGGTGCAGATGTCAACAACTGCACCACTACTGGGAGGTCTGTGCTTCTACAAGCCTGTGAGCAAGCTCATGAAGTTAAAGAAATATGCCTCATTTTATTGGAGAAAGGAGCAGATCCCCATGCAATGGACCCGGTATGAGCACTTCTGTAACTAAGAACAGACACAGGAATATAGAGTAAATACCAGATAAACCAAGTACCTGACCTCAAATCCTCCCATTAAAATAATAAAGCAATGAAAATTGTTTAACTCTGTGGCCATAACTCTTCTCCTCTTCTGTACCACCTTTTTTTTGGAGGAGAGGGATTTCAATCTTCTTTTAGATTTTTGTAGGTTTAGAGCACAAATATTCCCCAAAATTTAAATGTAACTAGGCCAGCTCTAAGGAGCTGCAGTTCACTGTACTTCAGTGGAGCAGTGCTGATTTGTATTTGCCTTGATGTGTCCGTAGATTACTGAGAGTTGAAATAATAGTCACTAAAAGGTAAGCCCATTAGGGAAAATCTGATGAGTAATCAAGGCAGGAATGAGGCATATGAAACTTTTTTCTCTTTTATATGTCTTAATCATTTTTTGCTTCCTTAATTTAACAAAGACCTGAAAGACTGAAGCTCTGTGCTGTTGATAAATCAAGAAACTCAAGCTTTCCCTTAAAGTTATCCAAAGCAAACATCCATTATTATCTAGGAAAAGGCAACATTAATGTAATGGAGTGTGAACTTTTCCTCACAGAACCATAGTGAAATTCCCTGGTTGCTTTGCCTTCCCCATAGCACTCCTCCAGCCATAGCTCCTTATGTTCCTGCTTTCATAAGCTGAGGTGGTATTTTGTGTTAGATGTTGTAAATATGCATGAGAAGATATCCACAGAATAAAGGATTCCTTAACTAAGGAATTGATTTTCGTGGGCATTATTCAAGGGACTCAAGCCTTCAATGTACTTGAGTTGCTGAGATCTGACTACTGTATCTTAGCAGCACTATGACTAGATTGTGAAAGTTTACCTGAAAGTATAAACTATTAGACTTGTCTCCTTTTCCCAGTAATAGCTAAAAGAGACTTCCAGTTTCATGGCAGCCTGGAACAGTCAGATCCCTGTGCTGCAGCCTTAGCACACGGAACAAACTGAGCTGTTCTCTCGCCCCCCTGCAGGCCACGGGGCGCACAGCCCTGATGGAAGCTACAAGGGAAGGAGCTGTCGAAGTGGTGCTGGCTCTGCTTCAGAGGGGAGCCGATGTGAACCTGTTTGACTTTGAAAGACACAGCGCTGCACATTTCGCAGCCAAAGGAGGCTTTTTTGAGGTATTAACATTTGTGGTGTTAAAGCATTGCTGCAAAGCCGAACCTGGGTGAGATTTTTGTTGTTAAAGGGTTTTGTTTGGGGTTTTTGGAGTGTGTTTTTGTTAGGATTTTGGTGTGGGTTTTTTTTTTTTTTTTTTTTTTAGTCCATTATCTCAGCTGATCGAAACATAATGATCAGTAATCAAAAGCAGATTCTTTTTAAGTATCAAAGGGATTCCAGCAGTGATAGATAGGCCAGACAGGGGCTTACAGTGAGCTGGCAAGAAGATTGTCCTTGGTGTCTACAACTACACAAGGTTTCTGTTTCATCAGTTAAATAAGCATAATACTATAGAATACATTAATGTTATATGTGCATTGACCAGCTGAACTTCATTATTAGAATGGGAATGTAAGATATTGCATTTATTTGTAAATCAGTCTCAAATTTTCACGTCACGGAACAGACAAGATTTTTGGTGGGATTCTGTTTGTTTTTCTAGATTCTGACAATTATTTCAGGTTATAATGCAGACTTGAAACTGATTGCTATGAATGGTAACACACCACTTCATTACGCTGCGGAGGGAGGATTTGCAGATTGCTGCAGGTATATAGGACAAAGAGGTACATGAAAACTAAGTTACTTTGCAACTATTATCTATATTCTATTTCTGTGCTAAAGGAAAGATTTCATTTGGGTATCCCTGAAGGATTTGACTCTTGGGCACCCTGTGACAAAATTTTCATTCAGAAGGGCCTAACAGAGGCTCTTATCTCATGTGAATGAGAAAACATTTCTCAAAGAAAGCAGCAGAAACACTAGGGGTTTGTATAACTTGGTGTTGGACAGTATTAGGTGGTTCTGGGTTTAGTTGGCTTTAGATGTATTGTATTGAAACTTCCAATAGAAAATAATTTTTTGATTTGATGATCATTAAAAAAAAAATCCCTGTGCAGTCATGAGGAAAACTTCTTGCCCATGGGTATTGAAACATGCCATGAAGCAGCTGTGATCCTTTCCTGACTTGATCAGATGACCATGGCACTTCAAGCTTAGATCCAAGAGGACCATGCAAAATCCCACACTCTATTCTTGTGATCAAACAAGTAATCCACTGCCAAATTGTAATGCTGGGGTATAGAAATAAGCGACACTATAATCTTAGTTTGCTTCTTAACCTTGCTCAGCACTTCAAGTAAAAATGGAAAGTCTCCACTGAACTTCTCTCTCTTTTTATACATATTGATGAGCGGATGAATAAATATAGCATGGGTTGCTCAATGCTTCTCCCTTTGGGAAAAAAATACAGACATGTGGCTGACCTTCCAGCCTGGGATCAATGATGTGGTTCCACCTACCATTGCTATTTACAGCTTAAACAGTATAAAATTGTTGGTCTGTAGCAATGAGTTGCCTGTGTATTACAAGTTTCTTACACTACATAATTAGCAATTCCACTGCACTGTTAGCCAAATTGTGTCCATGTTTCTAGGCTGTGATCCTACATGGTCAAACTTGGCCCATCTGACCCCAAGGGACGTTGCCAAGGCCGGTGGGTTTAAAGCAGCAGTCGCGGTTTTGCGCAAGGTTGAAAATGCCTTTAAAAATCCAGACGAGGTCCTGGCCTGGTACCTGAAGGTGTACGACTGGTCCGTGCAGCACGAGGAGTCCATCCGCAAGGAGTTTGAGGTGGACCCAGAAGATGGAACCGTGTCCAGAAGTGATTTTATGGCAGTTATGCAGAAGCGCTGGGGCAACGTGGACCCAGAAGAAATAGACATTCTTGTCAGAAAGCACGAAGTATCCGCTGACAGGATCAGCCTTGAGGATTTTTTTAAAGGCTCCAAATACTTGCAGAAAACCTTTCTGCTATCATCTTTTGGGCCCAAGGCAAAAAAGAAGAAGAAACCACCAAAAAAAAAAGGTAAAAAAGGCCTCCCTGTGCCCGTTTGTGTAATCCCAAAGAGTGAACGCTCCCTTAGGGAAGATGGCCTCCCCACCTACATGGTTGAGGCTGTCCCAAAGATTTCTGAAGAGCAGCGTTTCAAACGGGACCAGCAATCCATCCATCCCGTGCTCGATGACCGTGTCTGGTATGTGGATGAGCCAAGGAAAACCCTCATGGATATCAACTACCTTGTCAGAGAAGGAGACTTCGTGTCTCTGCAGAAAGCGTTCAATGAGGGCGTGCCAGTAGACATAAAAGATAAATTTTACAAAACACCTTTGATGGTTGCGTGTGCTAGTGGCAACATAGTACTCGTGGAGTTTCTTCTGGAAAAGGGGTAAGATAATTTCAATTTAATTGCTGGTTTGGGAAGGCTTTTAAAAGCATAAATATCCAGTAAATATTTGGATGCAAAACGCTATGATTCATTTTTTGCTTACATAACATTTAATATTAAAGTTAATTCCCTAAGATCTCAACTCACAGGGGGTAAGTTTATTATTTTCCACATTTTAGTACCATGGAAATGAAAACAACCAAGAGATAAGTTCCCCAGGACTGAAATTTTTGGTGTCTGGACTGTTGGCATTTGGTCAGCTGCAGAGTTCATATCCATGTCTCAAGCAGTGCATCCTCACAAGTGAACTCCCAAGACTGGTGAATGATTTTGGGGAAATCTGACTCAAAGGACTTGTCTGAAATTATTGAGGTGATCCTGAAATCATTGAGACTTCCTGTTACACATACCTGGTTTAAACCTTCACTTTCCACTGCAGCTGAGGCAGGCTGAAATAGCAGGATTTACATCAGAAGCCCCTGCTATTAATTAGCCTGCTCCTCATTTTAGAAGTGCTTCAGCAATTCTGTAGCCTGCAGACACACTTGTGAAAAATCTCAATGAGAGCTTAAAAATGAAAGCAATTTCAGCAAGATTCAGTCATACTTGTGTAATAGCATAATCTCTTATTGTCAGACTGCTGTGGTTCTACAATCCTTCACATAAATGCTTAAAGGAACATTTTTCAGATATTTACATTGATTTTGTTCTCTCTACCCATAGATAGAATTAATGTTAATATTAATATCTTAGGGAAAGTGGCTGTAGTCATTGCTCTGGTTCCTGCAAAAACTAACATACAGCACATGGATCTTTACACACCCTGGTAATTACATTGACATTCCTAGAGCATACGGAAAATTGTGTAATGTGTATATTCACGTTTTCCAAAGATAAAGATGTAGGAGCTCCCAAATTAATCCACCAGATTAATCTATGCTCCTTTTACCAAGCCACATCATATTTAACAATGGACCTAGAAATGCAGTAACTTAGCTTAAAAAAAAAAGTACCAGTTTTGAGATTTTTTTTTTTCAATTGACAGAAATTAAAATGTAGAGGAAAGTTATTAGTAGCATTTAGGTTTGCATCTTTCAGCATCATGGGTTTGCAGTTTGGCAGGGGCATTCAAATACCTTTTACAATGTAATCTTTTCAGTAGAGAACCACAAATCCATATTGAATACAAAACAAAACATTTATTATGTTCAAAATTAAATTGGTAGTATCTACTTTCTGTCTTCCTCCACAAAGAATTAGAAGTAAATGAAATTTGGTCTGATGGGAAATTCTGTGTTTGATGGGCAGAAAATGCTGAGGAATTTTTAAATCAGTGCTGCATTGTCCCTGTTCCCATTGATTGGTTTCTTCCTGATAGAATGAAGTTAGGAAAAAGGGTTCAGAGGCAGAGTCTGAGTGCAGGCAAAGAGGTTGGGTTGAGAGAGAAAGTGAAATAACTGAAGGAGTTTATTTTAGTGAGAATTAAAACAGATGAAAACTGCATACAAATAAACCATAAAGGCTCAGTGACTGAAAGATAAGAGATAAATGTGGTAGGTCAGGGGAATTTACTGTGCTAAGATCTCATCAAAGGTAGAATTCTGAAAAAGATCTAAAAAATTAAACAAGGAAAGAAAAACAGGTGAATCTGTGCTTTTATCTAGACAACCACCTGACCTGAAGAGCAAACAACTATCCCTGGAAGCAGCTCCCTTCATAATTTTTATTCCTTCTCCCTTCCTCCTTGTCTTTTAGGAAGACAGCGAGTAAGTGGGACAGTGACCCTAACTCCCTTTGGGACCTCTAGGGCTGATAATGCATTTCCTCTCAGCTTCACCCAAAGGCAGCATATTGCAAGGATCTCCCCTGAACTAGCCCTTGCTTTCTCCAGAACATCCCAGCATGAATTTTGAGAGCAGAAACAGATCCTAGTTCAGTAGCAGAGTATCTGAACAGTTTTTCAATGCTCAGATTGCCAAGGCAGACCTTCTGTAACTTGTTTGTCAAAGGGAGAAGCCAATGCAGAGAAATAAAACAGGCAGGGAGTAGCAACACTGAAAGGAAAGGTGAACACTTCCCTCTTGTGCAGGAGAGCTCTGCAGTGTTGCCACATGTCCTGTAGCACCTGTTCTTGGCCCAGAAGTCTACTCTTTGAATTCCTTAATCTGCTTTCTGCCACTCTCAGTGAAGCTGGAGCACAAACACCAGCAGCCTTTCACAGGACTAAGGTGTTTGCATGCCTGCGTTTTTTCCTGTACTCATGAAAAGCTCCATGTGAAGGACACTGATGGCTTGGGGGGGACATGAGCAGCATCCAGGCACACTTAAAATTACTATTCCATGACAAGTTCAGGGACTCAAATAGTTTCAGAGTAGCACTAGCAATATGAAAATAGCTGTTTACATTGAATATGCCATTGCAGTGGGCAGCTCCAGCTGATTGCACTTGGAGCTGGGGCTGTTACTGCAGATACCCAACAGCTTCAGCTGCCACAACTGCTCTTACTCCCGTGCAGGGCTGATGTAAACGCAACAGACAACTTCCTGTGGACCCCTCTGCATCATGCTTGCTACAATGGACACCTGGATATCATGGAGGTGCTGGTGAAGGCTGGAGCAGCTGTGAATGCCCCTGCCATAGGCAGTGCCACCCCGCTGATGAGAGCCATTGAGGCCTGCAGGCTGGACATGGTCTATTTTTTAATCACTGCAGGTGCTGATGTCCAAGTTACAAACAGCTATGGTAAATAGCAACATCTCCAAATAGGCAGTTTCTTTATTAAAAATGCCTGGAACACTTTGAGAACTGCTCTGCATTAGGATTGCTGTCAGGATTGGGATGAAGGTAACAGGTTCAGTTAGTTTTTTCCAGTCTGGAATCATTATTGAAAAAAAAGTCAGCTTTCTTGGGCTTTACATATCTAGAAAATGAAGTAACATGATTAATTACTCAATTCAGAAGACTGTTACTACTCACAAGATACATTTAGAGAGTTATGAGTGGCTTTAATGAAAACATTCCATCTAGCTATTATTATTTGAGGGAAAATTGGATTTCAATTGTGGCCCAGAGTATAGTCTGCCACTCATTTAAGTGATTTATTTTTAAGCACAGGCAGTCCTGGTTAAAAAACTTCCTTGCTGCCCTACATGTAAATATAACTCCTGAGAAAAAAATATTTAACAGAAACCCACATCTGAGCTAGTATACTGAAGGGTCACCTCATCACAGCAGATCCTTCATTCAGTGTTATTTCCACTATCTCCAGAGTAATTTAAAAGTTAACATGCATCACCTTTCAAGCTCTTGCTCTAACATAGGAAGCAACACTGCTACACAATGAGACTTTCCTTGCCAAAATGCCTAGTAATGAAACCCTGCTTCTAGAAGAGATGTGTATTCCTTATTTCTTATATCATGGGGAGTTCTGATTCACACAGCAGTTCAGTCTCACAGATACTTTACAGCCAGACTCTCATAAGAAGCAGGACAGTTTGTTTTTTTCTTTCATTAGCACTGAAACTGTTCATTTACACCATGGGGCTTTCCCTTGCCAGCCACAGAGCAAGTACAGGCATGAGATGGCTAGCAGAGTACAAGGTTAGGAGTGCAGACCATCTCCTACTAGTGCTAAATGCTCTCAGCTCTCAGAGATCAAAATGACAACCTGCAGGACCAGTGTATTAAGCTGCAAAAGTCAGAACATTAAGAACAAAGCAAGCAATACAAGAATTCCTGCAATATTCCTACAAAATGAGTTTCAGGGCTCATTTCTGCCAGGTCTTATTTCTGCAAGCAGTGCTGATGGCTGCAGGTCCTCACACCAATGTCAGGCATGCTGCTGGTACATGGGATGGGTCATACAATACTGGCCATATTAAATTCAGTTGATTGTCCAGTTGCAATAAACCAGTGCCAAAGTTAATTTTCATGGTTTACCCAGATATTTATTTTTTTAAAATACAGGAAAGACTGCTCTTGAACTTGCACAATTATTTGAAGATGCTAAAATAATTGAACTGCTTGAAAATGAACTGCAAATTTTGGCAGAGGAACAAGAAAAAGAAGAAGCAAAGCCAGCAAAAGGTGGGAAGCCAAAACCAGCAGAGCCACCGAAACCTGAGAAAAAAGAGGTATGAGAGATGGTAACAAAGGAATGATCTGCTAATAGTTAGCAGGGAGCTTCTTTCTGTCCTTTCTTTGCCACCTATTTCTCTCTAAGGCTGTAACTCGGGCAGCTTTGTTAAAGTGAGTATTTTCAGATGCCACTACTTCTTGTTGTGAGTATTAGAACTTGTTCATTGGTTGAAATTTGTCTTGCTAATTACACAAACTTCATGTCTTCCCCAGACACACATAAGAATGATGTCCTGTGCCACTGATAGGACACAGAAAAAGATTTCCTTTTCTTCTTCTCTCCTCCTGAAGTGTATGTTCATCCAGCTCTGTTGTGGTAAACACTGAACAAGTGGTAACCACAATTTCTTACAGGGAGAACCTCTTTTTTCACAAGATAAGAGCAATACCCTTCAAACTGGTAAAAAGGTTTTTTTATTCTCCTAGTTGAACTCACAGAGACAATACCAGCTTGTTAACTTCCTGTTTTCCATTTTGTCCCATATCCTTCCTCTTCCACTATTTACCTGAGTCCTGTTTCTCAGATCCCACACTGATGCTTGCCTGTTTTATTTCTGAATGCTTTTCCTGCACCCCCTGGGAGCCTTGAGCACCTCAGCACTGCCCTGTTCCCAAGGTGACATCAGCCTCCATGACCACATCTGGATCTCTTATTGTGGATGAGACCTCCCTGAGCCACCAGAGGCACTTGTCAGTCACATCCAGGGTGCTGTTTAGGGAGAAGGTGCAATTGTATCTGCATGGCTGGAAGTGTCTTTCAGCTGCCCTGGACAGTGCAATAAATATGTGCCAGTAGCTTAATGCTAAAACTCCCTTTCACAAAGGTTTTGAATGTCAGGGACAGCACAGGACTTTCAGAGGCAGGAGGATGACAACCTTAGGTGCTTGTTTATTCCTCAGTTGGAAGAGGATGGGATCACCAGTGGTACAAGGTGACTGTCTCGGGACTCATAAAGACCAGTTAATGTTTTAGTGCCCAGGGAGAAGTGCCTTTTACCTTTGAAAAGGTTGGCTCTTGCAATATTTGATTTTAAAAAATCACCTTTGATAAAAACAGATTCTGAAGAGATTAAGAAAAATAGTCCCCCGGTAAACATTGTAGCAGAGTATCAGAGGATGCAGGATGCATGCCTTGCTTCTGAACATGATGTATTGCTGTAATTGGTACCTTCTTCCCCTTCAGTCTCTAGTTCCATCTGAGCCACCTGAGGAAACACCTGTTCCTGAAAAGACAAAGAGTTCCCATACAGACAGCACTGCTTATTGGAAATCTTTGGCAAGGAGAGAAAACAAAAATGACATCTCCTTCAGACCCAGAAAAGTATGTACAGCAGCAAAACATGAGTGCAGTTTCATGGTAACTTAAAGGTAGACCTTGCTGAGATCCAAACCCAGAACAATCCAATGAAATTTCCACCATTCAGCCAGCTTAGAGATGATGTGACACAGCCTGGAGAGGCTGCCACCAAACAACAGTAAATTAAAGAGTTTGTGGATATATATTATATAATTACATGTATATTTATATAAAACAAATATTTGTGGAAATCAAGCTCTTATCAGGCCTTAAAATAGGATTAAAGTGGAGCCACAGTAAAATAAAAATGCAACTAACATTTATGGTGTGTATTTTTATACTCCTGCTTTTAAAAGCTAGGAGACTATTTGCATAGCATGAGCACCAGCTTCTAACTTGCCCTCTTGATTAGTTATCACATGATGACTTTTGTCAGTGACAGTCACTGAAGTAGATGGATCACAGCACACTAAATATTTGCTTCCTAGAATTGGAATAGCGGAAATGTAACTTCTCTGTCAGGGTCTTGTTAATACATGCTTAGAAATAACTGAGAAACAGAACAAGATAATCACAGTGAGGTAATTTTTGTAGTATTTTTTTCTCCTTAAAAAGGAAAAGAACACCACTGCTGGCTGAGCAGTTGTGTTTGGAGTTTGTTTGTCATTTCCCTAACACTGATTTGTGCTAGTGTCTACAATGGTCTCAGAGGACTGAGGCTACATGGCTGATGACTCTACAGCTAATTATTATTTTCCACTCTGAGGATCGTGAGCCCAAGTCAGTAATTTTAAATAATTACCTTAAGATATTCTTTCCCACATTATCTGTAATTGGAGTCCATGGTATGCTATAGATTGGAAGTGACAACAAGAGAATGTTCTGTTTATACACACACAGATTGTTGACCTGTCTTCTGCTGGGAGGCCACACTGCTTCTTTTCTATAGTGGAAAGGAGTGCTAGAACATGGCTTTCTTTGGCTAGCAGTATTTTCTTAGTGCTTCTGTTGCCAAAGTCCCATCCAAACTAACTACAAACACCTTTATTTTGTAGATATGGAGCCCTGATGCCACAGCAGTACAGCTTGTAGAAAAGCGAGAATTACTCCGTGAACATGCTGCTCTTTATGGTCACATGGAAGATTTTACACCTCTCTTCAATAGAAAATTTAACAAGTAAGCACAGCATCTGGAAGAAGCTACTTCAGCACATAGTTGGAGGAGACAAAGATGTAAAAGGCTACTCCTTTGCAAGGACGGAATTGTGCAGTGCTCAGTAAATGTATCTCAGTTGCCATAAAAGAAAATCATATCAAGTTTTTCCTCCATAGATTATGTTGCTTACACACAATCTTTTGTTGAGGGCTTAGTCTGGAAAAAGATTTATCCTCATGTGATTCTAAGTCTTGGAGTTGGCTCGGTATACTTCATGGAATAGCCACTGTTGTGACACACACATGTCCTTTGTAAAGGTATGGCTTTAGAAAGATTTCTTTACCTCAACACAAAACTTCTTCTTGGAAAATTCATTACCCTTCTACTCTAAATATGTAGATATGAAGATAGCATTCAGTAATTAGCTAAGACAGCAATATTCTGAGTTTTCTGTAGAGGCAACAGAGAGTTCAGAATTTACAAGGAGGACTACCACTGCCTAGTGAACTTCTTTCATGTTCTCCCATTCATTTGCCAAAGTGCACGTGAGACCTGAAACTGCTTCGACCTCAATGGGCACATACTGTTTTCCTTCTGATTTCTTGAAAGGATAATAATCTTTACATAATAATCTGTAATCCATTTGCCATGTCTCCCACAGACCCTTGTTATCTCTCAGATGGAGGGGTCTCGTAGGGGGTGCTGATGGAGACCTGCACTGCAGAGTTCCAAGCCACTGAGATCATCGAGTCCAAACTTTAACCATTGTGTCAACCAGACCATGGCACTGAGTGCCACTTCCAGTCTTTCCTTCAACACCTCCAGGGACGGTGACTCCACCACCTCCCAGGGCAGCCCATTCCAATGTTAACCCTTTCCCATGAAGAAATTCCTCCTAATGTCCAACCTGAATATGTATTTCTTCATCTTCCAGGTGATGTTTCCTTAAGCTCTTCCTATTTGCCAGAGGGGGTTATTAACAAACACTGTTCCGGGGCTTCCAAAATTGGTGTCACATTCATTGTTCCACTAGAAGCTAGTGCTTCTAGCTTCTTTCTAAGAGATTTCTCCTGCTCCATCACCTCCTGAAGGACCAATTGAAGCAATTGATTCATTTCCCATTCCCTCTGAACGATTTCTGGTTCAGCAGCTCCCTGTGAGCATTCGTGAGAGCAGCAAAGCTTTCATCAGGAATGACCCTCTGAGGGTCGTCCTGACTTTTCTCCTGGAGTAAAACATTCCAACAGGTCTGAACCCCACCGATCACTCCACCATAGCCAAGGGATCCTGTCTGTGATGCCAGTTTAACATTATGACCAACCTCTGAGCCTGGGTAACTGAGGTTCATGTTAATAGATCCCTCAAGGGGAATCAGAGTAAAATTACACTGAATGACCAGTGTGTGATTTTTATCTGTCAGCATGAAACTTCTGCTGGCTGCAAATGATTGCAAATAACAAAAATAGTAGTGCTTCAGTTAAGTCATAGAAGGCAGTGTGGGCAAGGAGCCCGTGAACAATTGTAAATGAAACTGCATCTTTGAAAGGAGAAGCAAAGGAGCAATTTGCTGAACAGCAGCCATCAAAATAAAATCAAACAGCAGTCAGAAATTATACTGTAAGGTAAAACTGTTTCTGGCAGAGCTCTGTCATGAAGATTACCTTGGACAGTTCACAGCCTTCACACGTCCAGCAAGGCTTTTCCTGGTTCTTAGTATAAGGTTGAGCAGCACACCATTCCTTGGGGGATCCTCCACTCCCTGTGGTAGGAAGGGATCATCAAAGCTTTCCAGGAGCTCCTGGACTGTCTGTACTTGGCTGTGTTGCTTCTCCAGCAGCTGTCAGGGTAGTTAAAATCCTGACAGATTTTAAAGAGGGGAAAACCAGGACCTGTGATACTGAGGCTGCTTTGAGCATCCTGCATTGTGGCATCACAATGGTGATTAAATGAGTAGGTTGTGTCCAGTGCAGGACACCCACTATGATCCCTAAGGGATGGGGGAATAGGAAAACCTGCGTGGCCTGGAGGAGGCAGAGCCACCCACAACTTCCTTCACCATCAGACTACCCTGGGACAGTGTGACACAACAGCACTGTGGGCACACAGCCCCTCAGCCAGGGGCAATACTTGAGCAGCTGTCCCTGGCCCAGCAGGCCAAGGACAAGGGAACAAAGGGGTATCCCAAGGCTGTGGAGTGCAGCTGGGATGCTGGCAAAAGGCTTGGCAGGTCAGGGAATGCCATGTCAGGAGCGTCAGACTTGGTGAGGCAGAGGCAGACAGGTCAGCATGTTCTCCCCCTCCCTGCCCGGTGGGCCTGGGGACGTGGGGACAGTGAGCTCAGGTGGGGCTGTCCTCACAGGGCAGGGGGCAGCTGCCAGCATCGGCTCCCACGATGGCCGCCAGCACGTGGCTGAGTCTGAGCGGCTCAAGAAGGCCAGGCTGCGTGTGGAGAAGGCCATCAAGGTGAGGGGTTTGATTTCACACTGCCCGAGGTGCCACATGCTTGCGTTTGTGCACCTGTGCCTCAGGAGCGCTGAGCCAGAGGACTGGGCTGGGGCAGGCTGAGCTCGCTGCTCTCCCCGCAGGAGAAGAAGATTTTCGCGGTGCAGGGCCCTTATCCCATCATCCGTCGCCTGCTGCGGGCGCGGGGCTGGGTGGAGACGAAGCTGCCCCGCAAGACCAGACAGCTGAAGCAGCAGCCTGGCCAGCAAAAGAAACAGCAGCTGGAGAAGAGGGCAGGTCGTGGCGGCGATAAGCAGGGGAAGGCAGTGCCAAGCCCACGTGGTGGGGCACAGCCTTCCCCGGACACCAAAAAGTCCCCGCAGCACCCTTTGCCACTCGATAAGAAGAACAAGGGAGAAACAGAAGATGAAGACAAGAAGGAAGGCAATGAGCAGTGCAGCGAGGACTCTGATGACATCCATGACCTCATGGTTAGCTAAAGAGCATTAGGGCTTCCCACGTCTTTCCCCTGGGACCCTCAGGGGCAGGGCACAGCCTGGGGCAAGGGACTAGGGCAGGATGGGGGCTCCCTGCCTCACCCCAGCCCACTCCCTCCCGCAGTCCTACCTGGTACAGGACCAGGTGCCGAACTTCCTCTGGACCATTCACCTTGGCAACATTGACCAGGGGCTGCTGCCGAGGATTGAGGTGGTGAACCGCTTTCCTCGGCTGAACGCACTTTGCACCAAGGTGGGAGCACGGAAGCCTCAGGGAGGGGGACACAAGGGGGGGGGGGGGGGGTTCAGAAGGGAATGACAAGCTTCTCTAAACAGGAGGGGCTGTGCCAAAGCCTGCAAAACCTGTCCTGGTTTGAGCCAGTCGACCTCAACACCTTTTTTCCCCGGTGCTACCGGCTGGGGTTGATGGGCGAGCAGGAAGCCTTCATTGGTGAGCCTGGGGCTATTGCACTCCTGTCCCCCAGTCTCCCTATGTCCTGTGTAGGACGGGCTAGGGATGACACTTCCCTCTTGCAGAGGATTTCCGCCTGACGGCAGCTCGCAGCCTGCTCAAACTGGCCCTGAAGAAGGTCAGAGACAGGCCGGTGCGGACAGAGCAGCCCCCAAAATCTGACATGGCGGCAGGTGAGAGCACGGAGCCGGCTCAGCGGGGCGGAGGCGGGGGATGAAACGGGGAGTTCAGGGTTAGGGGCGTGTCTGAGGGCTGAGCTTGGAGGCTGAGCCTCTGCTCAAGCCTGTGGCTTGGGATCTCTTACTCCCTCCGCTGCCCCAGCTCCAAAGGCGCCCGTCCCACAGGGAGGCTCAGTGCTTCGGCCCCAAGGCTGGCATAGGAGTCATGTCTCTCACCTCATGGTGTCCACAGCACGGCTGCCGTCCCCCCCGTATCCCCAGCTGGTGGAGGAGGCCCTGGAGGTCTGTGAGCAGCACCTGGGCGTCCTGGAGCACCAGGACATCGACAGGGACACCCCGTCGCCCTGCCGGACATGCATCGCCTGGGACTGCTTCCTGCAGGAATACTACCGCGTGGCACAGTGAGTGCTGGGCGACACGGGGACACGGGGGAATGGAGGCGGGGCCAGTGCTGAGCCCCCCGTGTCTCTCCACAGTGAGGGGGCCAGGCTGGTGCTGAGCAAGGAGCAGCGGGAGCAGTGCCAGGATGTGCTGCGGCGCCTGGAGGAGCAGCTGCCGCAACTCGGCATAGAGGGCAAGCTCAACGTCTGGATCCTCAAGCCCAGCGCCAAATCCCGCGGCAGGGGTAAGGCTGGGGGAAGCACGGGGCACACACATCCTCCCGGAGAAGGGATCTCACCATCACTGTTGCCCAGGCATCGTCTGCACAACGCGGCTGGAGCAGGTGCTGGAGATGTCGCAAAGCTCCTCGCCGCAGGTGTGCCAGTGGGTAGTGCAGAAGTACGTGGAGCGGCCGCTGACCATCTTCGACACCAAATTCGACATCCGGCAGTGGTTTGTGGTGACTGACTGGAACCCACTGACCGTCTGGTTCTACCGAGACTGCTACCTGCGCTTCTGCTCCCGGCCCTTCTCCCTGTGTCACCTGGAGCCGTGAGTGTCCCCCCTCACCCCCGGCTCGCACTGCACAGCCCCCCGCCACCCCCTGACTCAGCCCCGCTCTCCCTGCCAGTGCCCGGCACCTCTGCAATGTCGCCATCCAGAAGCGGTACAAAACATCACCGCCAGACCCCCGCCTGCCCCCCGACAAGATCTGGTCCAATACGCAGTTCCAGGCACACCTGGCGCAGCTGGGCCGGGCGGACGATTGGAAGCGAGTGATAGTGCCCGGCATGAAGGCGGCGATCCTGAACGCCGTGCGCTGTGCCCGGGACAGCGTGGGGTCCCGCAAGGGCAGCTTCGAGCTCTTCGGGGCCGACTTTCTCATCGGGAAGGACTTCCAGCCCTGGCTGCTGGAGATCAACTCCTGCCCCACCATGAGCCCCTCCTCGGTGGTGACGCGCCGGCTCTGCGCCAACGTCCAGCGGGACACGCTGCGCCTCGTGCTCGACCGCAAGGACAACCCCAACTGTTCCATCGGGGCCTTTGAGCTCCTCTACAAGGAGGTAGGCTGGGGGTTGGGGACAGCCACACCCCAGGCACCCGAACCCTGACTACCCCTCGTGTCTCCCTACAGGCAGCTGTGGACTCATGCCTGTCTGTGGGACTGCAGCTGAAGATCATAGGCTGTTCCCTGAAGAATCCCTATCTGGCAAAGCATCGATTCCAGAACAAGTCCCCCACCACTGTGCCCAATGCTCCCCAGCTCCCTGCAGCCTCAGGGGACGGAGCCACCGAAGTCCCCCAATCCAAAGCAGCACGGGAAAAGCTGCCTCCTGTGGAGCCACAGAGCAACTCCTGCCTGCCCAAGTCTGACCCTTCAGCACTGCCACAGCCCCCAGACTGCTCTGCTGGGAGCCAGGAGCTGCCATGGCTTCTTCACCTGGTTAGGAAGCCTGAGGAAGCTCAGCCCCCAAGCAGGAGCTGTCCCATGGTTAGAGTGCCTGGACCACCCACCCAGGGAGCTCCCAGGAGCCCCTCACAACCGCCAGGCTATTCTGCTGGAGACAAGGAGTTGCCATGGTTCCTTCACCTGTTGCTCAGGCAGTCCGAGGAAGCTCAGCCCCAGGAAGCTCAGCCCCAGGCAGCTTTGGCGCCTCTCACGTGGTGTCCTCTGGATAGGAGGCCCGCGCCACCGCCCCGGGAAGTGACCGGGAATCCCTGGCAACTCCCGGGGGGTTCTGCTGGGACCCCGGAGCTGCCATGGCTCCTTCACCTGGTTGGGCAACCCGAGGATGCTCAGCCTCAGGAAGCTCACGCCCAGGAATCTCAGCAAGCAACTGTGTCCCCGGTCAGTAACCGTCCCCTGGATAGATTTGCACCACTCCAGGAAGTGCGTGGGAGGGCCTTGCTACCCCCAGGCTCCTGTGCCGGCAGCCAGGGATTGGCACAGCTCAGCCAGCCGGGTGGGCAGCCCCAGGCTGCTCGGCCCCACGCAGTTCTGCCCCTGGGCAATGCCTCTCCCCCAGGGAGGGGGCCCGTGCCAGAGCCTCGGAGATCCCCCAGCAGGCCCTGGCGAGCCTCGGGCTGGGCTCCAGCTGCTGCCAGGACAGTGCACCCGTCTGCACTGTAACAGAGCCCCGGGAGCCCCGGCCCCTGCCTGGGACAGAAGAAGCACACGCCAGCTCCCAAGAGAACACAGAAGACCTGGGACACAGAGACACCCCCAGGAGGTGACAATGCCCTGTCCATCCTGGATGGGGTAACACAGCAGCACTTGGGTGTCTCCCACGCAAATGAGACCCCATTGCTGGTCTGTGGTACCCACCTCGACCCACACACCTGCTTTAATAGACTTTTGTGAGAACAAGCCTGGCTTGGACCTTCTGTGCATGGGAGATGTGGATACAGCAGGAACTGGGGCTGCCAGGGCAACTCCTCTGCTAGGATACAAACTCCTGCCTGCCTGTGGTGGCCCCTGCCAGACAGAGCTGTGGCAGTGGTGACATTGCTGCACCCCGGCACCAAGAACCAGTCAGGCACAGAGTGCTGGCAGGGTTGGTGCCCCCTGCAATGCCAGGGGGATGGCAGGAGGAATCCTGTCCTCTGTGTGTGCCAAGAAAAGCAGTGGGTGCTTGAGCCTGGCAGCAGGTGGGGATTAATGGGCTGGCAAAGGGAAATCAGGTGTCCTCAGGGGTCCCCTATGGGCACCAGGGCTCCTGGGGCTGCTTGGATATACAGGAAAGGAGGTGTGGGGGGGAGTGCAGGGGGTGCCCTGGGGCAGCACCAGCTCCTGTAGGTTCTTTTGTGACAAGGTAACCTGCCTTGTTACAGAAGGGTTAGAAGGGACCACAGTGGATCACCTGGTCCCACCTCCCTGCTCAAGCAGGGTGATCCCAGAGCACATGGCACAGGATTGTGTCCAGGCTGTTCTCCAGGGAGGAACATTCCTTAGTCTCTCTGGGGGTTCTGTTCCAGTGGAGTGAGTTCTCTCTAACAGGTGGAACTGGCACTGCCAGGGCAGATCCTCTGCTGCAGAGAGCAGACAGGATCTCGTGGCTCCCCAGTGCCCACCTGGCCCTGCTGCTGTTCTCTGAGGATGGCTGGGCCAGGCCCCTCCTACCCCTCTCTGGTCTGGGCAGACATGACCAGTGCATGATACATCAGCTGCAGAAAAAGGCTGGTGCTTCTGGCAGAATTCTGATGTGGAGATTAGCTGGGAGAGTTCTCCGCCATTAGAGCCAGTTCCTCAGGCCTCCTCCCTGCAAGAACCACAAAGCTTTTCCTCACTGGGAAACTCCTGCTGCATTCAGGTACGGACAGACCATTTTCTGCTGGCTGTGCTCATCAGGGCCACTGGGAGCAAGAGGAAGAGAACCTGAATGCAAGGGGAAAATCAAACCTGGCCAGCAGCAGGGGCCATCTCCTGCATCAGTACCCATGTTGGTGAAGAGCCTCTGAAAAAGTTATTTGGCAGAGCAAGTACTGAGGGGGGACCATCTTCTATTCCCCCAGGAAATCCTTATGGACATCATCCTTGTGCCTTCTCATCCCAGCTAGAACAGGCTGCAGACTTTCCCAGTCTTCATGTGCTGTTCCACAAAAAGAAAGGGAGAAGAGCTGACTTAACTGGCATTTTGATATCTACCACTCAATCAGAAAACCCAGTGCTCTGAAAACATGTTTGCATGACTGGTCAACTCATTCAGATGCCAGTGGCCCAGAGGCAGGAGTTGAAGCAAATGCAGGGGCTTGGCTGGAGTCAGGAAGAATCTTTCAAGACTGTCCTCAAGGATGGTACTGAGGATGTATTTAGAGACTCTCCCTTGCACATCAGAAGTGGAATAGGAGAGTCTCTTAAATGAAGTAATGATAGCAGCACAGGAAGATTTTAGGGATCTGAGAGCAGGTGTCACAAGGAGAGTCAAAGGATGAAGATCCAGAACTTAAATGATGTCAGCAGAAATAAGGGTGTTGAACAAAGAGCAGGAAGTTAGCTGTGAGAGAGGGAAAGAAACTGTGCTAATGGACTGGTTATGGAAAAGCTCAGTGACCATTTGGTGGATGGTTTTAAAGGGGCCAAGGGATAGTCAGAGAGAAAGACTTTGGTAATAGAGAGGAGAGCTCTGCACTCCCAAGTGACAGTCCTTCTGGGAAGCTGAATCAGTTCTGTGTCAGAAAATGTACCAAGAACAAGGAAATTTGCAGGTAGGAGTTCAAACAAATTGCTTCTGTGACTCAGTCTCTTGAGCTGGGCAACACAAGCAAAAAATAAATCAAAGGGGAAAACCAATGCAGAAAAGTTAAGCAGACAGAGAGCAGCAACAAAAAAAAGGAAAGGAAAGATGACCTCTGCACATGTACACAACCTAAGGCCAGAGGAGTTGTATGCTAGTGCTGGTTCACAGTCAGGCTGTCATCCAACCTTAGTCACAGTCTGCGATTTGCCTTTGAAGTGCAAACACTTGTGAAGCCTTCAAGGATTGTTTCAAACTAACACAAGTACCTCGGGCTGGCTGCTCTTGCTACCTCAGAGTGCTTCATGTCCTGCTGGATTCATGTACGCCTAATTCCCTATTTCATCCATGCTCCCACTCAGGCAGCACTCACATGAACAATGAGCCCATTTGTGCAGTTCCTTGTTCCCAAGACTTCCCTAAGGCTCCCTGGAGTTTCCCCAGCTTGCCTCTGCTATGGCTGTTCAAGGAGGAAGATGTGATCACAGTTACCTCATGCTAAGCAAACAGGACATCAGCTTTTACCCCAACAGCTTCAGTAAAAGGCACAAAACACATATAGGATAAAAATTCTCACCTCTGTCCAGATTAATCTTACAGATGTCCTGCATCCAGTACATGTTTTTTTCCCAATTTATCATAGATTTCACCAAGTATGTATTTATGACTGAAACACAAGAACCTGTTTTTCCCTCTCCATTTTAAACACAGTTACTATTTAGTTGGGTTTTTCGGAAAGGCAACTTGCAACACAAATATTGTTCTAGTCCCAGTAATCTGCTCATATGCCAATGCAAAACAGACAAAAATTCCACAAAGTGGAATTCTTGGGCTGCTGTAAGTACAGTGGTGCTAATAAATACATTTACAGCTTAGGATTTTTGAATGGCTCCTGAATAACCCAACTTTACCAATTGTTTGAGACTGAATCCCAGGAAATTAAATTTAGCATTACTACTGCCACAAATCTCTTGCCATAGCTCCAAGGAACACCTCATTTATAATATCAAGTTAGAGAAGACTTTCAGTAAGAGTAATTGTATTGACTTTAACGGGCTGGAGGAAGGAGAATTTCCTGATCCTTAAGGAAGAGCTTCACTTCTGCCCTCAAACTGAACTTGACTGGGGCAAGAGTTGTGCCAAAAATTGTGGTGTGTTGGCATTATGAGCCATGGAGACCTGCTGGCATAAGGCAGGGGGTAAAAAAAAGTGAAATAAAGTAGTGGAGTATTTGCTGAGTGTCATCTTACAGAAGGATGGGGTAAATAAATCCTCTCCTACTCCCCAGCAGTGCCTGTACAACCCAACAGCTCTTCTCCTGTGGCACAGGGATTGCAGGGAAATCAAACACTCTGGAGCTGCTGCAACTGCTACAGCCTATGACATGCTGCATACCGGAGAAACAGAGCCCAGGGACCCCCAAAGGCAGGAGAGCTTTGTAGAAACACAGAAAACAGTCTATAAACAGCAATCTGTTCGTTTTGTGCAAAGCAGCTCCTACCTAGCGACTAAAGGTGCCAGAAAAAGCCTGGCACATCATAGGGAATTGCTGTTGAGCTGTGCAACCATTACACAAGACCAACAGAAACATTCACAAGAGCCAGAAGTAGCTTCAAATTGCCTGTTAGTTCTGGATGCCTGTCAGCAGTTGTTATCTGAAAGGCCAGAGTGAGCTGGCATCTTCTACAGAGGAAAAAAAGAAACCAAATATAACCTTTATTTAAAAGAAATAGCTAATCAATCATTTCATCATGGCTTTTATCCCCTTTTGCCTTTTAGCCCCTCTTCACAAAGGCTGGTTCCTCCTGGCAGCACTCCCCTCTCAGCTTGGGGGCTGCTTGGCCCTGTTCTTCCCGCATCATTTCCCCTGTCCCAGCCAAGGAGTCACGCCGGTAAAGGTTCAGGACCCCCCTCCCAGCTGGCTTGGGCTGCCTGTGAATTGCCAACAGGTGGGGGTATCCCCTCCTAGCCTGAACTTCAATGCTTTCTCCTTGTCACCATGTGACTCTGGAAGCTTTAAAGCTTTCCTGGGTGAAGAGATTTTAATTTATCGGTAAACAAGGAATATCCACCTCCTGACAGTCAAACCTCTGTGTGCTGACAGGCGCCATCCGCATTTGAAACACTGATTTGCATCTTTTTGTAAACGAGTTTGCTGAGGCCAGGCTTGTGCAGTGTGCTTCCAGTGTGGGAGGAAGCTTTACCTGAACATAAAAATATTTGGTGCAAATGAGTTTCAGAGATGCATGTTGCTCTGCTTACAGAAACCAATTTTAACGTGACTCTTCAGCAGTCACAGGAGGATCTGAAAAATGCTGAAATATAGTCTTTTAAAATAAAATTTTTCGTGGGGTATATAAGCAAAACTTTAAAACTGACCATTTTCTGTCAGGCTCAAGATGGGTTATTAAAAAAACCGAAAAACAAACCAAAACCAAACCTTAAAAGAAAAAAAAAAAAAAAAAAAAAAAGAAAAAAAAAGAAACTTCATCCTTAATATCTCTGTTCTAACAGACTTTTGAGACTGTACGTTTTGAGACATCAACAGATTTCACTAAAATGAATAACAGCAAATCTGTGGGCTTTGGGTGGTTCTGTTTCCTTGACTCTATTTGCATGCTTATCCAGTCAAGGAAGAGAAACAACTGCTCATGACAGGTCTGACCCATCACCACCAAACACTTCAGCTGCAAGGCTGAATGTTAACTACCGCCTGTTTACAGGGAGTGCAGCAGCAGTCTCAGGAGCTTGGATCACTCCAAACGGTGACAGAGCCCTTGGCAGAAGAGCAGGTTTGCATAAATCCCCACTATGGAGCTCTTTTTGCTTTGGTCCTGCTGCTAACTGGTGAGCCTTGGGGTGCCATTACACCTGCTCGGAGCAGGGTAAAGCAAGATCTTTGCTAGACTCCTAGATTTAAAATCCTGCCTGAACCTTCAGAAGAGTTTCCTGAGATGTCATAGACACCATTCAACCCCATACACTTCCCAGCTTGTTTATCTCACACTCTGTGCCTTGGGGCCTGGGGTGGTACTGTGTAAAGCACACTGGAGAGACTCTCCACAACCTCTCTGTCTTTAGTTTGTCTTCTGCCACTGATATTTTCAGTCTGAAATTCGGCTGCAGCAAGAAGCTGTGGTAAAGAAGTCCTGAGTCCAGTTCTGGTGTGGACCTCCCTATCCAATGCCTGCTTAGAAATCTTGTGTTCAAGATACACTAGAAAAAAAAAAAAAAAAAAAAACAACAAAACAACAAACAAACCCAACTGTGGAGGTCAAGCTTTAGTACCACATCTCATCATCTGCCTCTCCTTCGTGTTTTGAAGGGCTGCCCATTCCCTCCCTGCACCTCCTTTCCTCTTAATCAGGAGCACTGCAAAGGCTTCCTAAAAGTGTGAAAGAAGGAGAAGGAAGGATGGGACCCTGGCAAACACCATCATGGCACAGCAAACAAAAAGACCATTCTTCTTTCTTTAATAGTAAAAAATGCCTTGTAATTCCAAAAAGTTTTTACTACAGCAGCTGAGACATCAGTGTTGTTTCACTGGGTTCTCTGCCCAGGGTCCTGACAATATTCAGAAATCTGCCTGGAAGCAATAAACTAAGCCAAAAACACTACAGCACAAGTGAAAGGCACAATTGAAAGTCACATCGGAACAGCCAAGGCACAGTGCCAAAGCAGTCAGCAGCCTGGTGGATATTTCAGGCTATTTAATCTTTCAAATATATGCCAAATTTCTACCTGCAAGTCCTCAGCAGGCAGCTTTGCTTCAGTGAGGGGTTCACTCCAAAGGAAGGTAAATGTTGACATCTTCCTTTTACTGGAGTGTCTAATAACATCAAGTTAAATAATTATTTAATACTAATAATTGCAATGCAACACAAATAATCTAACAATCCTGTTTTGGGGAGGCTGAAACAGCAAGTAGCTCCCCCATCCATGAAGCCGAATTACTTAGTGAGGAAATCGCCTGTGTTTGAGGTTTGGGGCATGGTGGTGGCGATGGCACAGGGGGAGAAAGGGGTGGTTTGCCCACATGCCATGAATAAAAGTCACTGTCAGGGGAAAGATCCCTCCACAAGGCCTTGGCTGAGCGACAGGGACCCAGCATTTTGCACACTCTATTTTCTTTCCAGCCCAGAGCAGGACTTGGGGCACAGATGTCAATCTGAGCTGCTTTTCTCCTTCCTTGCAAATACTTACCTGCTATATTTTCCTTCTGGCAGGCAGCTGACAGGAGAGAGGTCCTGGTGCAGAGCACAGGCCAGAAGGACAGAGCTCTCTTTGCTTTCCCCAAGTGCAGCAGCGGTGCAGGGCCGAGCCCTCGGGGGAACACGCACCCACCTCTGCCCGCACCCACCACCAGCAGGCTGCTCACGATAATACAGAGGAAGATTTTCCTCCCCGTTTTGGCCACTGCTGCAGGCTTTTCACAGCGATGTTTTCCTCTGATCTCTGCTGCCCTCTGGTGATGCGCAGCCGAGGGAGAGAGGAGAGCCCTTCTGAGGAACCAAAGCCTCCATCTTTTGCAGCAAAATCTCGCTCTCAGCCTCATTAAAACCCCAGCATAGGCACAGCTGGTTTGATTCTTGTTTGTCCCCAACACAAAACCTTAGGTCATTCAGTGAAGGATTTCTTTATAATAGCATCACGGGGAATTCACTGAGAAGTTAATTCATCCCTATTTCCTCACGTCATGTAAATACTGGTTTAATCAATTTACAGACTTCAGTACTAATTTAAAAAAAAAAAAAAAAAAAAAAAAGTAGGATGAGGGTTAAAGATACTTGAATTTCTCTCTGCATCAGGAGTAATTCTGAGAAACTTAGCCCTGCCCCATCCACTGCTACTTACAACCCCACATTTAGATCAGGCATCTATTTTTCCATCAGCAAGTCAGGGAAGGGGCTACCTCTCACAGGGCCTTGTCCAGAGCCTGTGCAGAGCTCTGGGGAAAACCCAGGGTAGGATATTCTCTAACCCCTGCCTGATGTTTTTCAAATAAGTTAAGATAAAAGCTGCCTTTCTTATAGAAATAAACACTGTGACAAGCAAGCAGGGATGGACTCAGACTGCTGCAAATTCCAACAGGCTTCCTTTTCTCCCGAACACTGCTGTTCCCATCATCTGCTGCAAAACAGATTTTTAAACCATACACAGACTGCTCTGCCTCTACTGAATGTGCTGAGACCAGTTGAGGAGAGAGAAAAACCCCCAAACCACTAGCCAGGCCCCTGGCTGAAGAGGCAGACCTGCTTCAAGCCTGCCTTTCGGCTGCCTCTGGACAACCTCCATAGCTCAGCGCTGCTCCCTTTCCAGAGGGAAATACTTCCCTAAAGCACCCACCAGAGAGCTGAAAACTGCCAGCAGGCTATTCCTATGCCACTGCCCTTGGTCATGGTGGGGAGGCAATGCAGCCCTATGGATTGCGCACCGACCCAGAAATGCAGACCCTCGGTTCTCTGCTGCATATCTAGGAATGATCGCTCCGTTCCTTGATGCTTGAATTTCCACCTCTGCAAAGCGAGGGCATCATTCCCACCGTAAAGCAGTGTGTGAGCTGCTGGTAACAAGATTTATGATTATTGAGGAGTTATTTAGCACAGCTTTTAGATCCTGCTCCATTGATTTTGCTTCACAGACTCCGTGGCTCCTGCCGCTATTACCAGTTAACTCACACCGGCCCTCTGGTACCTTCTGGCTCTGGTGTTTCTGGAGGAGGATCCTGGCACTCAGAGCTGCACAGAGAGCCATAATCACCAGGGGAGTTACTGTCTAAATTAGAGCTTGAATATAAGCTTGTTCCTTTCTTTTTGTATTAGCCCCTTGGACCAGGTGCTTGCAACAAGCATAAACCACAACCACCTGTGTCATATTTAACTCAAGTGATACTTAAGAGGGTGAAACAGCTTTCTCTGATAAGCCCTGGGAAAAGTAAGCTGTGAATGTAGATCCTAAAGCAGGTTATTCCTCATCAGTCCTGTTGCTTCTATGGCTTGTGGCCAGTTCAACACCTCTTGTGAGCTCTGCCCCCTGTGCTGTGCTGTCCTGTCCTGCTCTGCAGTCCCAGGGAAGTGATGGGTGATGCAGTGGAGGGTTTCTCTGAGCTGATGCATATTTTGATCCATAATGAGTCATTTTAAACAATTGTGCTGCAGGGCAAAGGGAAGTGCCTTGTCCAGGTTATGGTGTTTGGGTTTAGGTGAGGAGTTAGGTTAATAGCAGTTAAATGCATCTTTTGCTTCCAAGACTGTTCCAGGTTGCATTTACTGGATAGCAATAAGCAATTTCCCCCTTCAGTAAAATCTATACCGTTTAGCTCAGTGGGATTAACAACTAATAATAATAATAATTAAAAAAAAATAAATAAAAGAAGCAAGCCAATGTGGCATAAGCAGACTGCCTGAACATCCTTTGTGTGTGGATGTGTCTGAAGAGGGACCAGGGGCCTGAGTCACTAAAGGGGAAGGTCTCAGGGACCCCATGTCAACATCAAATCATTCAGCAGCACTTCTACTTTGTTTATGCAGTTGTCATTTGGCCACAGTCACAAAACCAAGTCTCCTTTCAAGCAGCTGAGCTGCCAGTTTGTGGTCCACTATGAAACAGCACAAACTCAGGGTCAGTGCTCCCTGTGCTTTGACTCCCTAGTCCCCCATATCTGAATTAAACTGGGTAAGTTAGGAGACAATGCTGCAGGATTTTCCATTTCCTAATCCTCACAGACAGCAAGCCACCCCCAGACACATCATCCTACCCTACAGTTGCTTTTAAACTCAAATCAAAACCCAAACAGAAGGTCAGTGCTCTGTTACTAGCCCCAAAAGCCATGTTTCCATTCAAACACTTTTGTTTTACTCCAGATCCCATTCAAAAAGCCACGCTGGACAGACAGTGTCTGCAGACAGGAGACATGAAAATGCCTTTGCCATGAGGGGAGTTTGTGGACATTAGAGCCTCTCTACAGCACCACTGGGCCCTTTGCTGTTCAGGGTGCATATAATCATCACTGAACTGCACTGACAGATTTGGATTCTCATTTACTTGGAGAGAATGGCCAGTTCTTAATAAGGTAATTAAAGGTGCTCTTTAATAAACCAGCACAAGACATTTTATGTCTCCCAGCTAGTGCCCAATGTAACTAAAGTTCAGATAAACACACTGACAAAGAAACATCCATTTTACCTAATGTTTATTGACCAGATTTTAAAAGCAGTAGGCTGCTGCAGGAATCCTCCTGAGAGCTCACTGCTGCTGTGCTGCTGGGGGCTGGCTCCACGTTTTGGCTCACTCTGCTCTGCCAGCATCCGGAGAGTGCCTTCACAGCCTCCCCTCTTTCCAGTGAGAGATCAGAGCTGCTCCAGCTTTCCCTTCACAGCCTCCCATCTCTCCAGTGAGAGATCAGAGCTGCTCCAGCTTTCCACCTTCCACTTCCATCCCTTACTGCGGCGGGCTAAGAGCTCAGTGTGAGCCAGCCTGTCTGGAAGCACACAGAAAGGCTCGGCTTATCGTCGCTGAAACAGCACTCTGCGCTCCTCGTTAGGGTGCTGCACTAATTAATATATCAGAGGACGTTGTTGGGAGCACACGCTGATTAACTGTGAGCCCGGCGGAGAGGGGCTGCGGGGATGTGTGATGCTGGAGCTGGTTTCTTTATTTAACTCCAGATCTTTTTGCCTCCCTGCAGCAGCAGCTTTCTGCCTGCGCTTCTCTAACGCTCTCTGTCACAGCCCCAGGCATCACAACAACTTTGATTTCGTAAAGACAGACACAAATTATATTTGTACTGAATTATTTTTACCCATCGACATCACAGATGTGAAGACAGTACAAGAAGTGAGAGTGTCTTAACAAAACCAACCTGCCACACTCAGCCCCAGCACTTCAAGATGCTTGTGAATAACCTGGAGATTTCAGGTCAACCAAAAGGCTGTTAAATTATATCCACGAGGATCTCTTTCTGAATTTTGAAGTGTAGCTGAATGGCAATTGCACAGTGGCCTCTCTCCTGTCATTTTTGTTGGAAAACAGTCTCTGTTACCTGCTGTCATCCTTTTTTTGGCTTTGCTTTATCCCTCGTGCTCTTTGCCTCATCACAAAAACTGAAATCTATTTGGCCTGCCTTGTTTCACCTCTTTTCTGCGTCTCTACCTCCCCAAGCATGCGCTTCACCTGGCTTCCCCTTCCTGGGCAGGCACCATGCTGGTTTTCTCCTCCGCTCTAAGTGGTGTTTCCACTACATCACTTCCAGCTCCATGTGCTTCTCCCTCTTGCATCTGCCTCTTCCTCCTCATGGTTATCTTTGGTTTTTTGGCCCTCCTTTTAATAAAACAGGCAATATTCCCACACTGGAGGAAGTGCTCAGTGCAGTCCTTGGGCACAGTTTTGAATTCCCATTGCTCACAGTCTCCTTCAGTTACCCAAAATGGAGCTCAGCAGATAAGTTTTCAGCTGCCAAAGAGCAGCTCTATTCTCTATTTCTGTCAAGAGCTTCTCCATTGCTACCACCACGTACCCAGATCATATATCCTAATATTTTTCCATGGGAAAAGACAAGTCAGCCAGAATCTTGTGACTTTCAAAAAGCAATCACTGATTATCTCTCAGCTGCAACCAGGAATGCCTCGAGGAAACTTGTACTTCTGAACGCAGCCAGGGCACACACAAAGATTTCTTGTTGGCAGGATTAAAATCTGCACTTGTGCTGCCAAAATGCAAATGCCTCTGTGGGCCAGCTGAGAGCACAATGCTAGTTCCAACCCTTTAAATAATCCAGATGTGTGATTGACTGGTGTTGCTCACTGTGTATGTTGGGTTCAGACCTGCAGATCAGACCAGCAGGATACACCTGGAGCTTGTGTCAACACCAACCTACACATGTTTAGCAGGGGCTGCTGGCACCCAGAGGGAAGCAGGTTTGACAATTGCCACCATGTGGTGTTCCTGAAAAGTTAAACACCACATACTGCACTTCCTTTGGGGACTTTGGGAGCTCTGATCTTTACAGCTCTACAAAGCCCTGGGAGGTGGGGAAGGGAAAGCACAGAGAGCAGCAAAGCCACTCATCACTGCTCGTGGAAGGTGCTACATCCAGTTTGACCTGCAGCCCTTCTTTCCTAGCTCTGGGTTTGACCATGCCCTGCAAACATAAGGAAGACAATGCTCCAACGCCAAAAAATCAGCACACAGTGAAATGATCATGGCTTCCTGCTTCCAAGGAAGCTCAAGACTCCCACCTTTGTAGGGATGGTGGCTCCCAAAGGTCAGTGCTCTGCAGGACCAGACCAGCTCCATTACAGGGTTCAAAGATGGTTAGATTTGGCCCCTCCTGCTCTCACTTGTTGCAATTACTAAGGCCTGTCTCCACTTTGAGCCCAGCACTAGGGGAGAAGGACGTGCAGCTTTGGGAACTTGAGTCACCCCTGTGGCCAGCATGGTGCAGGTGAGAGGCTGGAGTGGGTGGCAGAGTGTGGCAAACCACACACAACGACTTGGCAAGCTGTGAGAGCACAGTAACTTCAGCAGGAAATTGCAACACTCCCTTCCAATGGAAGGATATCTGCCATGAGCATTTAGCAGAGCCCTGGGTTTCTGTTCTCCTCCACTAACACCTGCTCCAGCATGTGCAGTAAAGTGAATGTTACCACAGAGGAAGGTGCATCTTTGCAATCACCCCCATATGCCCATGCTTCACCTCCCTTTAGGGGAGGTGTGATCCCAAGGATGACAAGGATAACAGACATCTCAAAACTGCCTGGGTTAGATCAGGCTCTGTTTGCTCAGCTAGATAGCAAGAAAATGTACCAAGAAAATCCCTTCTTGAGATTGGCTGCAAACTGCCATATACATAATCTAAATTTACATATATACATATAAAAGCTTAATATTTATGTAAACTATATTTACATACAAACATATGTTAAAGCCTTTGGTAGGGTTGAATGATCCCTGCAGGCTGAGCTATTTGGATTTCTCAGAGAAAGATTTAGGCTGCACTAGGGATGTTAAGCTTATGATATTTATATGAAAAAATAATCATATTTTTCAATAGTTGAAATTCTTAAGGCCTTAATCAGGTTAGAGGGATTTAGACGTTAGATCAATATCTCATCACACAGAATATAGAACTGGCTTCTTTCTAACTGCCTATATAATGATTTGAAAAGGAAAGAAAATCCTACCATTTTAGCAGACTTCTCCAAGTCCACACAAGGCACACTCTGGCAGCTGTGTGCCACCCTTCTGGTTTCCAAGAGCTCTGTGGCATTCCAAGGCATTCCAGCAGAAAACAGATGTATTTTTATGGTAATCGTTTTAACACCTTTGACATTGTTTTGTAACTACCTTGGATCCCAATATGCTTCACAAAGCTGCAGAGAGAGGTGAGGGCTGACGAGTCTAAATTTAAGGAGCAGGAAACCTGACTCACTGCTGGCACTGCCATCAGCTCCCTGCAGGAGTGGGTAAATCACCCTGGGAGTCTGTGCAGCACCTCAGCCTACCCAGGAGCTCTTGTCCCTTCAGCCATCAGCTTCAGGAGACACTTCCAGGGAGCAGGTGAGGATGAGAAAGCTGGCAGCATTCATGAATATCTCCATCACCTGCTGCAGTGTGTCCTCACCCACCTTCCATCTCCACAGAAGGAAGTGTGATCTTTTGGCCAGGCTGACAAAAGACCTGTGTGACAATTTTGTGTGGGCAGGCCAAATCTAAACTTTGTGCTTTGCTTTAGGCAATCAGTTCTAAATTATAGTGAAAACTAACCCTTCAAAGCAGGCAAATAACCTTTCCAAGCAGAATTAAAAACCTGCAGGTATTCTTAGTTTCTGCTCCAAGTACTCTACATTTCTAGGAAACTAGGAAAGGAGAGAGTATATAGAGATACCTGGGTTTTCACAAAAAGTTGTATTTAATTTTCAGAGATCCAGGTGTTGTTTAGTAACCTCTCAAAATGCATTGCTATTGAAAATGGAAACATTTTGATGTCCATTTTTAAAAGACCATGAAAAATCTAGAGATGCCTTCCCTCTGGCCCTATCCTCAGCTGGGACAATCCCTGCTTCCCTGGGAGAGTTGTGGAGCATCACCCTGCAAGCAGCCACAAGAGTCTCTGGGTCGCTGTACATCCCAGTGGCAGTGTTTGTATCTGACAAATTCTCTGCTTATGAGACCCACATGTCATGGTGACCCTTTCCTATGCTATGAGCAATAATCAGAAAGGCCTTTCTGGAGGGAGGAAACTGGTGGTGAGTGAAGGATAACATCTGCAATGTGATGTTGCTGCTAAGGTTTCTGCACTGTGACTTCTGCCACCTCCAAAGCCAGCAGAGCTCCTTGGAGACAGACTCCTCCAAAGCCATCTGCTTGTGAGGGTGATACACCTCACACACCTCCGAGGGAACAAGCAGAAATCCATCACAGCTCCCCTGCCCCCCTGGCTGACAACCCAGAGCCAATAAAGGCTAAGCCCAGCCAGGGAATTAAATATCATGCTGGAAGATCAAAGCTCTCACTCCCCTGAAACAGAAGGTAAATATCTCTAGTATTTACACTACCAAACATATATTGGAGAACGCTCCCACAGAGACACTGATTCAAAGGAAAGTGTTGCCAGGGTTTTGGCTGGCACATGGATTTAGTCCCAGCTGCAAAGCCATGTCCTGAGAACAGGAGGGCCTGGGACAGTCAGGGTCACACAGCCCCCCAACTGCCTGGCTGAGGAGCAGCAGAGCATTAGTAAGAGCTGGAGGGGGAAATAAAAGAGAAGGATAAAAATAAAAATATTCAAACTTCATCTTGTCATTAATATAAAAAAAAATCAAAAAATCCAAACACTCAGCCACCATTTTGTCCTTAGTACAACAGGACCAGGTTATAATTTGGGGGTGCGCCCCTGCTCCACCAACTCCACCACTCTCCTGCTGCCAAATCCCTTGGGGCTATGGGAGGCACGGGGCCTTGCCACCCCAGAACAGAGATTTCCTTGGGAACATCAGCTTTGCTCCAGAAACAGGATGATGGCTGGTTTGGATTTACACTTCCTTGCTGTCAGGAAGCCAGGCCTGTCCCACGGCTTGGCTGAACATTGGACCTGGAAGCAGGAATAATCTGAGGCTGAATTGATGTTGCTGGTAACAGAGAGGAAAGCAACGATTTTACCCTCACTAGCTACATCCCCAGCCCTCTGCTACCCTGATTTGCTGTTGCTCCAGGCCCTGTGATGGTTTAAACCCCTGTGGGCTACAATGGAGCTGCAGGCACTGAGCATCAGATCATTTTTCCCAGAGTGCTCCTGACTCAGTCTTAGGATGCAGCACCAGGCAGACAGAAGCTGCCTTGCCCAGCACTGCAAGCTGCCTTCCCTAGGAACCTTCTCCTAAATGATGCAATTCCTGAATCTCTTCAAATTATCAAACTTTGGGAGGAAAGCGAGAAAGAAATGCCTTGTGGGATTCATTTTGTTTCTGGGGAAATCAAAGGCAGCAAGGCACCAACAAGACAAATCCCCTTCACGTTAGCACGGAATTCTGCTCCGCACGCAGAGCCCTTCCCACAGCACAGCTCATCCCCAGTGACTCGGGAGCAGCTGAGGTTGTGCAGCCTGTCCTGAGATACACACAGCTCCCTTCCACACAGAAAGCATCCTGCCCTCCCCAGTGCCTCAGCAGTTTCTTTCATCCCTCAGAATGTAGCTGAATGTTTTCAGCTGCCTGTTTCACTGCAGTCCTCCAAAACCCTCTGTCTGCAGATCTTGACAGCTCCATCCTCCTCTAGGGTGGGGACTGCCTGCTGTTGCCAGCACTGGATCTGCACTTTCTGGATTTTGGCCTTGGAAGAAGCACAGGACAGTTTGAACCCAGGGGAGTTCTCCCACCAAAAACTGGGAGCAACAGCCTCAGACTCTGTTCCTATCCCCAGTTCCCAGTGTTGGAGCAGGAAGCAATCCCTTCTCCATCCTATTTTGCCCTGGAATGCTGGCTGCAGGAGTAGAGCTGCAAGAGTGGTGTTGAAGTAGCCTGGCAGGGGGAGATCCTCAGGGCAGTCACCAGAATGCCTTTTCCCACCTGTGTGGGCAGAGAAGGAAAGGGAAAATACCTATTTTCATTCTGATGTACAAAGCCTTCCTAGATTGAGAGCTTCTTGACCCATTTCACTCCTTGGACCCATCCCAGAGCTTTCAGCCTGTCTTTGAGAGCTGGAATCCAGCTCAACCCATCTCCAATATCCCTCATTTTTGATGGCTTCTTATAATGTCCCAGCTACCAGTTCATCCTACATTGGGTGGAAAGCAATGGATCCCTTGACATACAGACACACTCCACCCCCAGCTCTGCCTTCCCCTTCTGCTACTCAGCACTTCTGGTCAGCAAAGGAGCCCTTTGAGTTTCCTTGTTTGGTGTGGAAGCATTTGATTTGTGTCTCATTTTGCTGCAGAACTGAGTGTAGGTGCTTTCTCATTGCCAACCACCCCCGCAGTCTTCCCGAGGGGATATTCCTGTCCCCTGAGCCTGCTCTGTGCAGTGAACCCTCAGACACCAGCAGCAGCCTGAGCATTTGTCATTAATAACATGATTTCCTGGGGATTAGAGAGGGAAGGTAACCCAGACCACCCTATGAATAAACACAGCTCTGAAACGATGAATCAGAAAAACAGGCACTCAGTAAACATCTCAGTTCTTGCTGTAGCAACCTCCTTTAAATAAAAAAAAACAGCTCTTAGAGACTATACCTGCCCTTCCTCTCCATCCACAGAGAGCCAAGGAGCCTGCAAGCACTGACCAGGGCTGGATTCAGAAAAACTGAAAAATATGTCTTAAAAGCTCCCCCTTTTATGGTCTTCAGTTGTATTTTAGCCTACAGTATTTTGGCCCAGAGCTGTCTGACCACCGAGACTTCCAGCAGTCTCTGAACCTGAGCTCTCTTTCTCAGACTGGATATGTGCCTCAGGCAGATAGAGATGCTGAGGAGACAGAAACTGCAGCAAAACCAGAAACACTGCTTGAAAATCATTTAACTTCCAATAACTCACCAAAAGCAGCCAGATCACCACTAAAACCATTAATCTCCCTTGCTCTTCCCTAAGTATATCAGTGAACAGCTGAATTTGATGTTTTGTAGTTGCTCCCAGCCTGAAAGCCCACTCTCCAAATTCCAACCTAGAGAGAACTTCCACTGCTGAGTAACAAACCCTGAAACTGGACAGCAGGATTTGTGACTGTGATAGAAACAATGGCACTGCCTCGATTCAGAGGGAACAGGACCAGAGCTCAAGGTGACAATGCATGAGAAGGCTGGAAATTATTCATAATTTTAACAGAGTTGGAGACTGAACATTCACTTTCAGGTAGTAATGAGGGAAAATACCTACACTTGTGGGAAGTTCTTGGCAGGAAAGCTGTGAAGAGCTCAACAACGTGAAAAACTCATTGGAAAGAAAGAAACTCTGCCTGGCTTAAGCACAATCCACATTCCTGGGCCTGTTTCCCCTCACTCAGCTGATATAAAGGATGGCCATGAGTAATGGGGTCAGATCCCTTATGGCCACACCAGAGCTCAGATTTATAACCCAGCAAAGCTAAAGCAGAAAAAGAGGCCACAAGCTGCCCAAATATTTTCACAAATACCATTTATTTTGTTCAGCTTCTGACTAAAGTATGTATCAATACATGTGATCAGTAAAAGTTTGGTTTTTTTCTCCTCCATGTAGAGCAGCAAAAATGCATCTCTAGCCATTTGCAGCACATGAAGAAACTGGAGGGGCTGGAGACTGAATGGCTGCTGCTAATTTATTACAGTCAAGTGAACAGCATCCCAATCTGCCATTGCATTTGCAGGCTGCTAGAAGAATAGGAAAATAAAGGGGCTGATGAGAGTTATCAGACATTTCCTTGGTGAGCTCTGCACCACTTCATTGCTGCTGTCGAACATTCTGACCCATGCAAACCTTCCTCAGCACACAAACGTGTGACCCACTCGTGTTGTGAAGCGCTGGCACCTCCCTGCTTCTGGGGAAACATTGGAAAAGATCACATTTCCTCTTTGTGCCTTAACAGGTTCCTTGTATTTCTTTGCAGCTTCTTCAGTTTGCAGCTGCAACAACAGCCTTCAGCAGCAGCAGCACAGCAGCCTCCGGGCCCAGTTCAAATCTATGATTTCCTACAGAATTTTCCAGGGCAATGCTTCCCGCTGTCAGTTTGTGTCTGCATCCCTATCATGATGCACTGGGCAGGAGACAACAGCTGGGGCAATATTTCCAGCTGCCCTTGGCTTCCCAAGGAGCTCTGAAACTGCTTATTTCAGTGCTGCTTCAATGTTTCTCTCCTGTTTGAGAGTCTCAACACATGATGCTCTACTTTGGGTAATTAATTTTTAAAGAAGCTATGTATATTAATGCAAATTCTATTAGTGATGCCTCTTGGCAGCCTGGGTATTAAATACAATGCCAGTAGCATGACAGCACTTGACAGTCTCCACAGTGGTAAATTACATATATTACTATTTTATGCCACTTTATATGCTTTTAAGACACATACTTAAAATAAACTGGAATTGTTAGTATGCTTGTACTAAAGCACAAAAATATTCCTTCCTAATTTAGCCAAGCGTATGTTCCTATTAGAGCTGGAGATGCCAGATAAGAGCTGGCACACACCATGTGTGGTGTGAAGTGGTGGAGCTGTGTTGCCTTCAGAGGGATTGCAGAGGCTGGTACCAATGGAGGCTCTGACTCGCTGTTCCTTTGGAACCATAACTTGATATTCCACACTGGATGATTATCATCGAGGGACAATCACAGCATCTGACAGCAAGCCCAACTGCTCTGCAAACTGTTTTGGTGATGGAAATTCATAAATCTCTGCTTGGGTGCTGGCCACTAGAGAGGGGCAGAGGAAGATGCTTTGCAAGTGCAAATCCATGCTTGGAAGAGTTTATAACGCAGAGTACAGTGGCAGCACTGTCTGTGTTGGATTCAGCCTTTCCACGAGGAAGGAGAAAAATCTGCTGACAGGTTATATTCCACAGCAAATAAATTGTGCTGACTGCTCACAACTGAGTAAGACTTGGACACAGGAAGGGCACTGTGCAGGATCCAAGCAAAGCTGGATCTTGCACAGCACGAGGTATGACAGAAAGAAGAGAAAACTAACCAGGCCACCACATCCCTGAAAGTTCACTGTTCTTACTAGTCCATAAAGCAAAGCTAATCAGAAGGTCTCAGCCCCATGTGGGTGTTAAATGCAATGCCACAAAACAGGACAGATGGATTTCTAGTTCTTTCTCCATTTTTTTTTTTTTCCCACAGAAGACATGGAAGCAGTTAAGCTCTCAGAAGCTGGGATGCAGCAGAAGCAAGACTGCCCAAATACCCTGAACTCAACATTGTGTATAAACCTGGAGCTGGCCAGTTGCACTCTGGTCTCAGTCACAGCTTCACTTCACTGTGCAGGAGGGGTAACATGGCAGGAGCTGATGTTCTGCTCCAGCAAACAATGTTTTCCTTCTCCTACCTTTGGCTCCATAACCTCAGCATCCTTCAAATGCAAGGGACGCATCCACTGATAAGGTCAGGCTGCTCTCTGCCCCCGAGTTATTTACTGCTGCTCAGCTGAGTTCACCTGGGTAGCTGCACAGAAGGGAAAAGGTACTGGCTGACAAAACCCAGTCAAAAGGCACCAAGTGCCCTCATGTGACTGGATAACATTTTGCCTGTGGCAGGAGCCAGCAAGGCAAAATAGGTCAGGTGGGTTTTGTGGCCGAGTCGTGCTACAGATGGGACCTTGTGAAGATGTGGCTGCCTGCAAACATCTTGGGCTCTGCACGTGGTGCTTTTGTTTCCCTCTGCAGTGCATCAGTTGGGACCAGTCATGTCTGCAAACATCAGAATGCACCAGTCAGTGCACACTTGCTGTGCCACCATGGGGGTGGCTGATCTTGCCGCAGGGAGGCTGCTGGGAATGACCACCTCTGTCCATCCCCACCTGCACATTCTGCAGCTCCCCCCGCACTGAGAAAGTAAAACAAAATACGTACTTTGATACATAATTAGGCAGCAACATCAATATCCTTCTTAACTGATGACTCCTAGAAGAGGAAGACCAAGAGGCCTTGCCACTGCCTGGTGGAAAACATAATTGAAAAATCCCAGTATTCCTTAAAGTCTGTCAGTACCTCCTCTTGTGTGGGCCACGAAAGAGGCAGTGAATGTCTCTTGGCATAAACCTAACACAGCACCACCAGTGCTCCAGTGCTGCTGGGAGAGGCCTGTGGCCTCAGGCAGCTGCCTGTGCTCCCCTTGAAGAAGAGTCTTTTCTGACTCTTATTTCCATCAGCTAAAGGCTCAAAGCAGCTTGGAGGTAGTAGTCACTAAGGAAAGGGTGAGGAGGGTGCAAGGGAGCCATCCATCACTTAGGGCTTGGGAGTGGCTCTCCCAGTTTCTTTAATCCTCAGATCCCAATTCTGCAAATGCAGATATTTTGTTCAAGGTCAGAAGCCTTGTTCAACCCCAAACAGCTTTTCTCACATCCTTCCTTACCCATGCCTTCATTCCTCCAAAAAGCAGACAGAAGGAAGCAGGGGAAAAAAGCATTGACACAGCTCTGCCTTGGACTACCATATACTCCTGTGAATCACCTCTTGTCCTCTAAATAACCAGTTTCTGCTCTCTCCACTCTCTCACAAGCAGATGAAAATATCCATACTTTCCTCAGCCACATCACCTGACGTTTGAAAACGCAGCCTCTGGCCCTTCCCTCACCCCGCTGGCACAGGCCATGTTTCTCTTACCCACTCACTGAGGTTTGGTTGGTGGTGACGAAAGACTTTGGCAAAACATCCAATTCCAAAGCACACGGCACATATGAGAGATCAGTGGCAATCATCCCATCCATAATGTCAGAATCTAAAGAGAGATTTAATCCTATGATATTTGAAGACTTCACAAGAACAAGTTTCCTTTTTTTAATTTGACTTTGGGATTTCCTGTAACAGAAATAACGATCTTCAAATTCTCCTTTCCTGTTGGAAGGAAAGTTTTGCCATACAAAACATACAGCAATGCCTCAAAGCAGTTCTCACCTCCTAGGAACAAAAGGTCATCACAAGAAAAAGTGCAGGAAGCAGAACTTGCACATTGCAAGGATCAAATATAGGTCAACCCTGGCCTGCTTTGAATTTTTTTTTTTCCTTGGCATTGAACAAAGAGGTTAATTCCACCCCAGGCCAGACCACTCTGGGAGGGAGAGTGGCTCTCCTCCAACTCTTGGCTCCTCCCTAGGCTGCTGTTCAAGCCAGCCCCAAGAACCAGCAGTGTAACAGAAATGTTTATAAGATCTGAAGGAGCCTTACTGGATTTTTTTTTATAGGATGCATGGTAGGTTTATTCTCAATAATAGTAGTGCCATTCTCACATATTAATTGGAGCTAACTGGGACACCAGAGCTGTGGTTACAACTCACACATTATACTGCAGGTATCAATTCCCTCTGCAAAGCCAGCTCTAACCTCAGTGCACTGAACTGGCCTTCTGCAGACCTTGCCCTGCAATGAAACAAGCTTTTGACACTGCAGCAAGGACCCCAGGGACTCACTGAAGGCAACTCCTGCATGTCCATACAGAGAGAGATAAGGCTTTAGCAGCTGCAGTCAGCAACACTTACCAACAGCCCATCCACAAGCCCCACGAAGCAGGGGAAAAGCTTCCACCAGCAGTGAATTCAGCCAGTGTCAGCTCTGATTTGCTAAAAAGCAGGTGAGCCTTGAAGCCTCAAAAGTGGTGTATGGGGAGAGTAGTCAAGAGGTCTGAGCCAATCCTCCACTCTCTGAAACCATCTTGTACAAAGAGCACAGCAAACCACAGCTCCAATGGTGCAGGAGCAATTTGTTCTCTAATAAAAGGCAGGGAGAACAATAAAAAACAAAGAGGGGGAGGGAAAGAACATAAGACTTCAACCAAAGAGAATTACAGCTGAAAATCCAAAGAGAATTACAGGAAACTCTCTAGAAATGAAAGCAAAGGAAAAAGCATCTTTCCTGGATGCCAGACCTGACTTCATGGCAGGAAGACTTGTGATTTTCCAAGACAGAAAGGACTTTGGCAGGACAGATCTAAGGATGAAGAAGTCCAACTTTTTGTGATATCTCACCCTGCCATTGGTTCCACCCTGCAGGTGTCCAACATCCTCTCTGCAGTTAACCTTGGTGCCAGTCACTCCAGGGGGATGAGCTTGTTCCCAGCAGACCACAGGTGGGAAAGCCTCCACACACCCTGTTCATCACCAGAGATGAGAAAAGGGACAGAGGAGGCAACTTCCTCTTTGGATCAAAACCTGAGTGTGTAAAGGCAGAATTTCCTCTTGTAAAATGATCAAATTTGGAACACGACTCACATAAAACTGAGTTCAATTCCAACATCACCAAGTTGTGCTTCAAGGTACCATGCCCTGACCTTTCATGCACTTCAGAAGGTTGTGTTGGCACTTGTCTGCCACAGCCCCCAGCCATCCTGCAAGGCCTTTCCCTGCTCCTCTTGCACTCTCTGTGGCACACACCCAAACACAGTAGCTGCAGCAGAACCCTTCACTCTCAAAGTGCCAATGGACAGAGAGGGAAAACCCCCCTCCAGCTGCTTTGAATTTGTTGCACCAAGGAAGAGAAGGCAACTTTCCTCATTCTGCCAGTGCCCTCTCTGCTCAAACCTCACTGAGTGTGTCTGTCAGCAGACAAGGAAATTTTTCTTGAAGTGCAGCTTACAGATTGCTGCACAAAAATAGTTTATTTGCTTACAGCACCAGGGATGCAGCATTAGGGATGCTCTCAAGTCACTCCAAGCATAGTATGACTACAATACAAGCTACTGGAGCAGAAAGCCTGGAAGGGGGAAGGGAGGCCAAGGAAAAGAAAAATATTTTTTCAGGCTGTCTTGAATGCTGTAAGTTTTGCCTTTTTGTTTTTGGGAGTTTTGTTTGTTTGTTTGTCTGTTTTTTCTTTCCTTATGTGACAGAGAAAGCTGCTTGGCAGACCAGAGAAACAAAAGGTTCCTATATGGCCCACTTTAATAAAGTATTGATTAAGGCAAAATTACAACTGCATTTGTAAATCCCAAATAATAAACGTTGTTTTGCATTTATAGCGCAAACCTCGAGCTCAAAGATCTTTCATGAATGTCTTAGTCACTTGCAAAATGGCTTTTGAGGAAGGCTCTAGATGCTCTAGAAGCCCCAGATCATCACGAATTAGGGCTGCCTACATGGTAAAATTATGCTCATCAACTGACTCAGCACTGGAACGAGTTTAGTAATAACACTTGATAGACAATAACTAGACAAATTTAAGGTACTGCAAAAAGTTTATTGCAATATAGATGTTCTATGCAATGGCTGTCACTAGAAAAATTACTACAGTATGTAGCTAATAGCTAATTTTCAAAAATGTTTTGCAGCAACTTTAGGCATTCCAATAGAAAGTGGGTGTTGTGAAAGTGAAAGTATTTTAAGCCAAATTTTGCTCTTCGATGTGCTGTTATTGCAGCTCCTAATGAGATTTCATCTTATAGCCAAGAGTGAGAACAGTAACACGCAATTATTTGTTTGGTTGTTTTTGTTTTTTTTTTAACTGAAATAATTTTGCTTCAGAGCTTGGTGAAGGAATCTGGTTATATAAAGGGTTCTTGACTTTTTAATTTATTTTTTACATCTGTATCTTTGCAGCAGCTAGGCTTTTGTAAAATAAAACTGAGGTTAAATTGAGCAGTACCTCTTTCCCTAAGTGACCCACTGCATCACTTCCTCCCCCACTTGCCATTCAGGTCCTTTCTCCAAAGCTGCTCCATGCTTTGGTAGTATTTTAATCCAAGTTTAGCCATATCCTGTGTGGCCACTGACAATCAGTTCCCCAGACTTCTCCTGGCAGAGCTAAATACATTTGTGCTATAGGAAAAAACAACACCATATGGCAGTTTTTTGATCTCTAAGCAAAAGCTGTTCTTGAAAACTGATGAGCTCCACCTGTCTAGAAAGTTTCATTCCCTCCCAGACACTGCAAAAAAACTTCCTTGCACACTGCGTATGTCCCCAGCATCCAGGATAAGGAAACTTTGGAGATCTCTTCTGAACTGTCTAGATTAGGAGATATTCCTGACTATCTGCAGTGTCACTGTTGTCTTCAGAGATGATCAGGGGCTGGATTTTCTCCACCAGGGACATTGCCAGTCTTTGATACTCTGACAGTGGCAGCTGATGGGATTTTCCTGTCCATTTCCTGGGGTGTGGAGCCCAGCTGCAGCCCCTACATTTGCACATAACCTCAGGTACATATATCCAGTTACATAAGGCTGACACACCACGTTATCAGCCTGCCTTGAAGAGCCTCTGACATTATCTTGGATTAATTCTGCAGGCCAGTAATTCTTGTTCAGTGTATCTGTGACATTTATATCTACTCTCAAATCACTTCAGGACATAAAAAGGGTTCAGCCTTTCATGGGACACAAAATGTTCACTCTGACCTGCACCTGATGCCAATTAAAGAGCAACCGATACCTAGTTTGGCACATTTCATTGTGCCATGATGTGCCCTGGATGCATCCATAGCAGAAAAAAACCCCAAAAAGCCCCCCAAAGCCCTAGGAAAGAGGCATGAAGAAGGGGAGAATAAACATGATCTCTCTGTGCAAGATGCTGGCTCTGCTTTCTCTCTTCATGCTGTGAAACTATTTGCTAAAGGAAATAATTTCACTCCACTTCCTTCGTGAAATTACTCTGTAAGTGCTGATTCTCCATCTGGTGCACAGCTCCAGATTTCCAAATATATTTAGGGATCTAGCTCCCAATTTCAAAGAGATGTCTAACATGTTTTAAAAACCAGATTTCTATTTTTATATGCAACAGTACACAAGCATAACCATTAATTTTTAAGCTGGTGGAAACAAATTGTAAGAAAAGAGTGAATTAAGAAAACCACACTTGACCTTGAAGCCAGATGCAAACTTTGATGTGAAAAGAAGGTTATGGACCACATCTGGGTCTCACACAGAACAAAACCAACCATGTGCTACACCAAACAGTTGACTGGTTGGTAACAGTCTCTCAAGTGTGAAAATAAAAGTTGAAATTTCTTCACATCACACACTTCAGTAAAGAGCTCACTTTACACTCACTTGCCACTAACATCTGGCTCCCAGGGCACTTGGCAGGGAGCCCTTCATGAGGTGCCCACTCCCACAGCATCTCACCAATGCCTTTTCCATGGAGGGGAAATGGAAAAGAGCCTTGGTAAGGAATTTGTTCCTGCAGGGAGCTGCCTGTCCAAGCTCCAGGGAGGCAGCCATCACTCTGTGGGGTCAGGCACAGCACCACGAGGCAGGGCAGAAAGGGTCAAGTAGCACTCTGATCCTCAGCATGGCTCCTACACCTCCACCAACCATCACCACCTTCACTTCAGCCCCCTGACACATCTGCAAGCCACAGATGAGAAAGATGACTTCACAATAAGAGTTCCCTTGATAGGCCTGAGCTGCTGGTTGCTTGCACATTTTCTCTTTGTTGGAACTTGAAAACTTTACATCTCTGCTAATAATTTTCCCAGACTGTTAATTCTTAAATTGGCTATTTTTTTTTTTATCTATACACTCATACCACATTGAAATACATGCTTGCTTTTTTTAAGAATCCTTCTGATTTTCTCATTCAAAGGAAGTTATTTTAAAGAGACTCAAAAAAGGAAATTTCTTGAGTCATCCATCCCTAAAATGTTTTCACTCTCATGAGTCTATCCACCAAGGACTCCAAGGGACACCAAACCCAAAATGTACAGCTATCCTAAAATCCTTTTTAATTATAAGCAATTATTGCAGACCAACCTGAATTTTTTCAGTCTAGAAAAAAATGCTGTATCACTTATTTGAAATGCGAGCCAGTCTCCCAATAGATTAAGGTTTCAAAGAGCTTTCTTGGTTTTTAGATAAAGACTAAGACAGGATATCATGGCAAAGATAATGTGTTTAATACAAGACATGTAACAAATCAGTTTAAGTCAGTCATATATTCTACTCTTCTGTCAGCTGTTGAGGTATCTTTCTCTGCCTCGGCCAGCCCTGACACCTCGACAGTGAAGGGTATGGCTCGGTAGCAGGGTGAACCTCACCAACCCCTGTGAGTTCTTGTCTTGCTTGAAGGAGTGAAGCAACGACAGCAGGAAAAAAGAGGAGGCTGTTCTGCGTTAACTGCTGGCTTTATTCATTAGGGTATCTGCCCCAGCAGACATCCCTCAGCAGAAGCAGCAGGGGAAAAAAATCTTTTTTTTGAACCCCCGAATGCAACACCTTTTATTGGGGGGAGGAACTCAGGGATGGTTCTAACTGGGGACAAATTAGGGGCCAACGGGGCATGGCTCTCTGGATAAATGACATACATAGTAACAAATTAATAACTCAGGTGGGGAGACAGCTGAAGTCTTGTCCAATCACTTGGGGTTTTTCCTGGAACTTTCCAGACTTTTGGGAGAGACCCCAAAGTGACAGACAAGGCCCAGGGGCTGGAAAACTTCTGACTGACATATAACTGGGGTTGGGATGAAACCAATGGGGGTGGAACATGGGTGCATGGGGCAAACCATTATAACTTATAAAAATGAACTTAATACAAGGAACAAATACATACATAAAACTGATAAAACCAAAACCACACCACTACAGTCAGCATGGGATCATCGAGCAAACTGTAGTCTTGCTGGAAAAACCTTGCTTGGTGTTTCATTTCTTATTGCAGTGCCAACAAATAGCCAGGCAGGTGATAAGTGAGGGCTACAAATCCTCCACTGAAGTCGGTGGGATAACACCAACTCAAAGCAAAGGTAAGTCAAGCCCATCTTTCACACTGTTTAAAAATTAAGGCTCAGCATGCTGCCAAGTCTACTTCTTAGACACACTGATGTCTGAGAAGTTTGCTTCGAGAAACAATTAAGTGTCCCATTCATCCTGTAAACTGTTCATTCAGGAACCAAATGACTGCCCTCCTTTGTATTAGCCAAGATTCCTGCTCTTACATCTCAGGATAGCACTCTGCAGCAGCCTGAAGAACCACTTAAAAATGATGTATTCATTATTCATTTCCAGAGTTCATTAAATAATCTTTCATATTTGTTTTCTTTGTATTTTTGCCACAACAGAGTGCAAATAAGCTAACTGCTGGGTCTCAGAGGAGAAGATCAAGGATGCTGATTAGCTTGACATACAGCCTGTGTTCTGCTGGAGTTTACAGAAGGGCTTTGCTGCTCCTGGAAGCCCCAAAGCACACCCCAGGTAAGCAGCAGTCACTGCCTGCAGTCCACATCACCTGGGCACATCACCAGTGTGGGAAGGGCTCTGACACCCCTCACCAGGGCTCTGGCAAGAGTGGAGCATAAATCAGAAACCAGCAATTTCCCCTGGAAACAAGCATTCGGGGGTGGGGGGTGGGGACCAAAAGTCCACCCAGAGAAAACCATCCCCAGAGAGCAAAGAGTACAACTTCCATCCCAAGCACCAGGCAGATGTCTTCCTGAAAGCAGTACAGAACTGACTGATGCAGAAATCCTGGGGAGGAAAAACCACTGCTGTTGGAAATAGTCAGAGTTTTAGGTTAAAAGATTATCCCTGTCTTGACTGATTTTCAGTCAGAAAGAGATCCCTGCTCTTCTCCTCACGCCCATTTCTGTCACAAGATGGATGAATTTTGCAAACCAGGAAAGGCCAGGAGAAATACATCCCCCTTTACTGGCATTTGGAGCAGGACCAAACAGTTTCCAACCAAGCTGGAGCCTGCTGGCCACTGTGCGAGCTGCTTTTATCCTGCTGTCCTCAGAAGCCTTTACACAGTCACTGCATCTGCTCCTTGGGGCTCTGGGGGAGGAATAAGCAGCATCAGTGGCCTGAGGGACTCCCATAGTTGTTTTGCAGAAGTTCAGAGTGTTATTTAACTACTGCATCCTCAGATGATAGACCGATGTTATGGCAAGCAGTAGAAACTCACAGTTGCCAGAAGGGCAGTGCTGCAGGAAAAGCAGCCTTGACTTCAACAGAGTGGAAAAGGAAGGAGGGGGCTGAGGCTGCAGTGAACTGGCCTAAGAACCCTCTCACAGGTCAGTGACTTGGTGGCCCTCAGCGTCCCACAGGATGAGCTCATTCCTGAGAAACTGCTGCAATTGGGAGAGAATCACAAAATCCCTAAGGACAGGTAGCACTTCCCAGTGTGAGGTGCCTAAAGAGAGCTCTTCCTCCTCCTCCAGCTGCACATACCTCCCCCCTCAGCATTAGGAAAATAGAATTAATCAAATGGCCACTGCTGAACACAGCACTGGATCAAAGAACAATACAAAGGAGCACTGGAACCTGTGCCAAGCCAGGGTAGCCGTAGATGCTGCCACATGGCAGGGTTGTGTTGATCCTGGTGCTGTGTGGGTTATCCACCCTGTCCTGGGTTGCAGTGTAGGATGCACACAAAGTATTTATTCTATCCTCATCTTCATGAACTGTTGAAACCAGGTGGGGCAGTGTTTTCCCAAGCCCCTGCCTTTGGGGTGTCTTCTGCTAATGGCCCATTAACACCTGGCCCATGAGTCACAGGTAACTCCCTCCAGGAGTTATCTCTGTTTAATGGGCCATCAAGGACCCACTTCACACTTCTCATCCCATTGTGAGATGCTCTGCCCAGGGGGAGGAGCCAAGCAGTCTCACCTGGATATAAGCTGGTATGTGGGACAGTGCAAGTAGCATTTACCCACTGGATTCCCAGAGGACCAGACCTTTCTACAGGATCACTGCTTCAGGAAGAGCACCTCACCTGGACTGCTTCCACCATCCTGCTCAGGTTGTATTCTGACTCTGTCAGTGATCCTTTGTGTTATTGCATTTATTTTATTTTTACCTTTTTACCTTTCTTCTTATTAAATTATATCTCTGACTTGGAGCCTCTCATTCATTTTGCTTTCAAACCACAACACACCCATAGCAGCACCAGCTCTGCTGATATTTATCTTGTTTTCCCATGGGGCTCTGGTTAGTAGAGCTTTAAATATTTTTTTCCTTGATAATGTGGTTGCTCAGAACAAGGCAGGTGAAACTCAGAGGTCCTGGATGTATCTGTTCAGATGAGTTTTGTTAGCAGGGTACATTGCTCCTCTCATCAGCTGCCTCCCACCTCATTTCCTTCCCCCACACAACATTCCCTGTTCTTTAGGCACTAATGAAGGCAGCAGAATGGTTATAGGACTCTGGGGATCCTTTATCAGGAATTCTGCACCTATTTTAAAGGCCTGTTTTATTCACATATGTAAGGATTTCTCTCCTAAGGATACACCTCAGGAACTAATCCACTTGAGAGAAGGGAGACTGTTAAAAATGGGCGGAGAGAATATTTGTCTCCTTAAAATGCCTTTATTAATCAGCTCTTACAAGGGTGGCTCGAGGGATTTCGCAACCGGGTTCGCCCTTGAGGAGGAGGGTCCTGGTCAGCTTTGCAGCCGGATGTTCCTGCAAAGCTGGAGAACTCTTTCCTCGCCGGGAGTCTCCACGGAGTTCTGAGTTCTGTTTGTTTGCTTCGGGGTCTCACTTTTCTTTTGGTATTTTTAGATTACAGCGGGTTACAAAAATTGGATTAATTAGCTCTATTGATGCTCTAGGGTATATACAGCTTAGTACTGGTTTTTGTGGGTTTAAATCTTACTTAGATTTATCTTTATAGGGGGTTTTTGGTGTTAAAAAGGGTCCCAGAATGCATTTGGGATTTCTAATTTACATATTCTACAGCATTGCCCTGGAGGCGCAGGGGCTGCAGCAGCCTCATGGCATTTCACAACTGACATCAGCGAGATGGCCGCGCTCAGGGAGCAGGTGTTTCGGAGGTCCCGCGGGTTCGATGGTGGCGGGGGGAGGCGCTGGTGGCAGCGCCTTGGTGGCGATCCGCAGCGGCTTGGGGAGCGGGTCTTTTGGGAGCGGGCCGGGGTAGGGCGGGGGCCGCCCTATTGGTAGAGCCACGCCGCCAGCGGCCCGGGGAGCAGGTTCTTTTTGGAGCGGGGCCGGGCCGGGGTGGGCGGGCCGCCCTGTCGGTAGAGCCACGCCGCCGCCGCCGGCGGTCCAGTGGCAGCCTGGGGAGCGGGTCGGGTTGGGGACGGGCTGCCCCGTCGGCAGAGCTACGGCGGCGGCGGCAGGGGGGGGAAAAGGCGCGGGCAGCTGGCATTTTGCAGGGGTTGGGGCTTCTCTGAAGCGATGGGCGAGCCCACTCCGGGGTCTGTGCAGGTTTCTTAAGGTGGTCCGGGGTCTGGGGGGGGTGCAGGCTCTTTCAAGGCAGTGGGCAGTTCACTCTGGTGTCCGGGGGGGGTCTGCAGGCGGCCTCTAGTGCCTAAGTAGTCCCCCCCTCACTGCCCCCTCCAGGGGGACCACGGAGGTGGCTCTTTACTGTTACATTACAATTTAAGATTATTACATTTAAAATATTAATACACTTATTTTATGACAATCAAGGGTTTCAACTCTTCAAATATTTAATATTTCTAACTTTCATTTTTATCAGAGACCATGCAGGTGAAAAGTAAAGTGCTGTGTTTTACCTCAAAGAGAATCAATATTTACCTGCAAACTTTCTCACCACCCTAGAGGACAGCTGCTCCAACACATGGGCAGAGATGAGTAAGGGTATAAGAGAAGGGAAAATATTGCTAAAGCTACTCCTATCCCCTTAACAGGGGAAATACAACCATTAAAAAGGCAAAAGGGAGGCTCTTTAATAAGTGCAGTTGTAGACAGGTGTTTTCACCTGTCACAGTCACCATTTACCTGTGTCCAGGTGAGCAGTAGGGGCACTGCTGGGCTTCACCCTCAAACCATCACTTGGAGCAACATGAAGTTGCTTTTGGAATTTACTATAAGAGTAGCCTTTGGCACTCTGCTCCCTGTAGGAGAGTCAGAACCTCAGAATGTGGGTAACTTCAGCAAACAGCAGTTACATCCACAGACATATACCGGCATTTTGAGATCCTCTGCCAAACTGGACCCAGGAATAGACACGGCTGTCTTGAAGATTTAAGGCTACTGGCTGGTTGGAAAGCTCAGCCTCACTGCCCCACCATGCCTGGGGATATGGTTGCCTCAGGCCCAGATGAAGCTGCAGGTTTATCAGTCTTGTCCTCTGAAAGAGACAGATGTCAAACATTGATACTGTCACTCTGCTGGTTCTCAAGACTGGTTTGGTCTGGCCTAGAGGCCAAGATCTGGTTCAGCAAGAGGAGACTGGAGTTCAGCTAACCTGTGTGTAAGCAAACACAAGGCCTGGGTATCCTACACAGCACAGGGGCTTTCAACATCTCTTCTGACACAGATGAGGAGCCAATCCATCAAGTCCCTTTGTCCAGAGACACAATATAAACCACCTTCATTGCCACCTGTGCAGCGCCTCTTCAGCCAGCAGAGAAACTATCCCAGCATTTTCATTCCTCTTTTCAGTAGGACACCAGTATTCCATACATTCCATGCCATCATAATGTGGGGATGTTCTGTAAAGGAAACAGATGTTGAAAGGAGTTGGTGACAGGAGTGGGGATCATTCACCCGTGAACATTCCAGCTGTCCAAGGTCACTGATGTCCATTCAGTGACTGATGAAATTATCTGAAGGTAATTGAAAGACATTCACACCACAGAAAGATCCATCACCAGCTCTGGCTGGCTCTGGGAGAGGCTTAGAGCTAAAGGGAACTCTCCTCATTTTATGGATTGAGAAGGACTAGAATAAAACATGTTGGCAGAGAACAATGACAAAGAATCCAACACCACATCCCTCCCTTAGGAAGGTGGCCATTCCTTTCCTAGGCATCTTTTTGTCAGTCAGTCTATATCCCACCCCCCCATCAGTACTCTGTGCTTTCAGACATCATCTGAAGGATTAAAGAGTTTCTCTTGCTTGAAGAGGGAACAGAGCAATGAGCTTTTTCTGATCATGCAGCTTCCAAGGACTGCAACTGGAATAATCCACATGGGCTGCTCTACTGGAGCCCAGGGAACACAGACACCTCTGTTAGCTACACCAAGAGCACTTCAGAGACAAACATGAACAAATAGGAAACTGCCAAGAATAGAAGTGACAGAAATAGGTGCTGTTGTGATGGTTTTTCCCCAGAAAGTAAACTTAAGAGTGGTTCTGTCCCAATACCAGTTAGTGACTGCCAATAATATCAGTCCTCTTCATACTGGCTTGAAACCCACAATTAGGAATTTATTCAGGGTCAGATCTCTAATTAGTTTCTCCCATGTTATGTACCCTGGGAACCATAGAGAACTCCAGAAAAATGATGTTGGAGGAAGAGTCACTTGGGTTGTTTCCTGTTGTGGCAGGAGGTGCAAGGGAAGAGGAAAAATACTTGCTCCACCATTAGAAGAAGAGATCTTAAGGGTTTTACACCCCATATTGACTAGATTGGCTTTTTGAAATTTGACTTAATGCTTTCTGAAGCAGCCAGCTGCTGCCTGTCTTCTCCCCCACACCTATACAAAAGCAATACAGAGTGGGCTAAGTTACTGCAGCATCTTCCCTTGCTTTGTTTTATTTTTAACTCTGTGTCTTCCTCCAGTTCTCAGAACAGCTCCTGCACAGCCCTGCCATTTCAGACTCATTTCCTCCAGTGGATTTCAGACTCTTGCGATATTTCAAGTATCCATAGATGAAATGTCAGGACAGATTATTTTTTCTTGATCTCACTACCCCTTTCATTATTTATTTTCACTACACTTCTGAAAAGTACTTGTTTTACTGAAAAAAAATGGGGACAGCAGGGCCTTATTGTACACAGAGTCCTGTTTTTTCTGACCTGAGTTTTGGTGCTTGTTAGGCCATGCTGCTACAGCACAAGTTACACTAGAGTCAATCCCTTCCCTTAACACAAGTCAACAAATCAGTCTTGGCCCACATGCTCCAAGAATGGCAAAGATAACACATTTGGACTTCTTCCATCAAATAAATAATGCCTTGGAAGTGAAGATAATGGGGCAAGTTACAATTTTTAGCTCACTTCCACCTCGGATTTTTTTATCCCATTATCTACTGTTTATATCATTTCTCATTAGAGCACCCTTGTGTCTTATGAAGAAGTCAGCATGTCCCCTGAGGCAGGCTTCAAGGTGCATTCAATATAGTGTTACTAGCTGGTCTTGACTCATGGAGGAGCAAAATACACCACGTGAAAACAATAAACCTTCCACCAAGCAACCTCTGCTCTCATAACCATCACTGCTGTGTCTCACACTTTTCCCTGGAGCACTGTAGGAAATGTGCCACAGTCCCTATCAAACACCAGACTTCAAAGCCTGGAGGAAAATGACAAGGAAAGACAACAGCAGTACCCACAAGTACCAGGCTATGCAATGTTTTGCCTTTTAACCATACTGTGTCTCACAGGAGAGGAACAGCTGTAATAAATCACCACAAATACATCCTTTGAATCTCTTCAGCCTCCTGCTGAGGCAAGACGAGACCATTACTGTACAAATTCTCCTTTTCATGAAGGAAGTGCACCCTCTGTCCAAGCAAGACAGTCCTTGTCACTGTGCTGTCTGATAAGTCAGCTCAGAGAATCCCTCTTCTCACTGATTTTTCTGTCTCAAAAGTTCATTAAACTGGTGGAAAATGAGGATAATCTCAGGTTGCCATCAAAAGAAGTACTGAGTCCAGATGGAAAAAATTCCTCTCATGAGTTACTGCCTTCCTCTAGAGAACAAAGCAGTGATTTTTACCTTTTTTTTTTAATGTATAATCAAGCCAAGCTAGCCTATTTGTTCTGACCAATGTCTGCTTTCACCTTTGAGGAGTAACCCCCAAGTACACCCCCTTTCCCCAAACTCCTCGCCTCCATCAATGTATCATTGCTGGTTTTTCTTTAGATCTGAGGATTCCACAATATGAAGATACTTTTTTTTCTGCCTGACCTCTAAATGAAGGCTATACAGACAAAACTGATCATGTTCCTGCTTTGCCTACTCTCTCCCAGACCCCAGTCCTTTTCTGTAGAAAAGCAACCAAATGTGAACATCCAGCTTCCTACTCACAAAGACCAGAGGATACTGCCACACCCCCACCCAAAATTTTCACATTTCACTTTTGCTGATAGACTTCTGTTCTCCACTTATCTTACATTTCCTAATATCTTGGGGTATGTCAAGAACTCTCATCTTTTGCTGCACAAAATAGAAATTGAACTGAGATCCCAGCTCAAACTTTTTAAAAATTAAAGAAAATAATTGCTGTGTCCACTGAATCATATCCAGGAGTCCTGGGAGAACAAAACTGGAAACTTTGCAGTACACAGGTGGATTCCCCAAACCAGGGCTCTGAATTTCAATTGCACACAATGATCAGGAATTTCATCTTCAGTCAAGATGTGCAAAATGATGAAAACAAAGGCTTTAGATCTCAAGAGAGAAATCTAATCACTATTTCTCAGATGACAAAAGGTAATCCACATGTAGAGAGATTTACCTGCAAAGCTTCTTGCAGCAGCACTGGAATCTCATTACCTCATTTCCCCCATTGCCTTGCAGTTTCCACAGAGAATTAAGGCAGTTTGGAGCCAATCCTGACTTGTTTCACTGTCCCCGGAAGGGAGCCATCAGAAAGAGTTTGTACTTTGTTGGTCATAGTAACCACTGAGAATTCAGGGGTTCATTTAAATTGTTTGACTGTTTGACACCTAAACAGGCTCATGTAAAAACTGTCAGACTTAACAATGAAAAATATTATAAGAGTAGGGGAGAAGTGTTATATAAGTGAATCGCAGTTTGTCCTGCCAAAGCAGGCTCTTGCAAATTGCTTTGAGAACTGTAAACGAAGCTCCTGTCTTTGTTAGCATGGACTTTTCATACAAAAAGTCTTGCCTAGTTTGGATAATGTCTTCTCTTCCTTCCCCTCCCCTACATTAAGCTATTGATTCTTGCACATATTTGTACAAAGCTAAACCCCAGTGATCCATGTAGGCAGCCTTTTGAAGCACCCGAGTTCATAGCAAAATTGCTAATGGCTCTTGGAACAGGCCTCCCACCTGCCCATTGGCTCAGAGCTGCCACACCAAAGTACTGTCAATCCACAGGTTTGGATTCTGAAGCCCACAGGTCAGCCTTTTTTAAATCTGACATTTTTAAGTGCAAGGGTCATTAGGAGATTCCACAGCGTTTCTGTTCATGGTATTTATTGTGTGACCTGAGCTATTGCCCACCGCAAAACTGCTTCTAATTGCTGTTTTAAGCCTATTCTGATGTGCTGCTGCATCTTTACCCAAGGGGTCCTGGCTGGTGTCTGCACTGTCCTGTCATGTGTGCCCAGCACAGGACACCCATCCCTACCACACTGGTGTCAGCCCTGCCCCAGATGCCAAGCAGGATCTGGAATGAGGAGACATATGGTGCTTTATCTTCTCATCATCTCCCCAGTTAGGCAGCTACAAGACTGTCTCAAGAAAGAAAAAGATCAAGATAAAAATCAATAATTTCTTCCTCAGAGAGAGTCTGAATTATGATCTGAAGCATATCAGCTTAAATTTAAATACCTCCCTGGTCTCTTGGATTAATCATAACCATTACCTTGCCCAATCTTGGAGTTGTCAGCATACAGAAAAAATTCACTGAAAGCAGAAAAGCAGCAAATAGAAATGGCTATTTTCTACTGCCTTTTGCCAGTCTTGCCTATTTTAGACCACAAACTCATTGGAGCATGAGTATCTTCATCATTATATCTTATATAGCACAAGAGAAGATAGGATTAACCTTGCTTTAGGCACTACTGTCACCTTAATTTAAAATTGACAGGGTTATATTCAAATTATGATGCACCCACCGCTCCCAAAAGCCCTTCTTGGAAAAGGCTATATACCAGGAAAAGGAAAAAAAAAAAATAGGATTTCTATAGAATGTTTTAAAAAGGAACTTATAAAACTCAGTAACTGAGCTGTAATGCTAAGATTCAGATAATGGCCTTCCAACTGCTCCTGCACTGAATGAGAGGGAGAACTGTTTCACATGCTGGTTTTTGTTACTCTTCAGATGCTGTCCCACAAGCACTGCAAAACTACAGTTTAGCTCTGCAGAATGGGTTTAAGGAAAAAAAATACACCAAAGAGAAAACAAGAGGCTTCTAACACAAGTTCTTTTCTGCAGTCTGATTTCCAGTGCAGGCAGGTGGAGCTGAGGGCTCCAGCCAGCACGCAGTATTCTGCTGGCTGGGGATGCAGCAGTCTGCACAGTGATTGCTCAGTGTGCAGAGAGGAATGCTGGCAGATTGCTTCTGAAAGATCTTTAATACAACCAAAAGGATAGAATTCATTTACCCAGAAAAGATAGAAAAGACCTTTTGCAATAAGATCAATAAAATCTCCCTCAATCCCTATCCCCCAAATTGTCACTGCAAATTTAAGACTGATTTATCATCAGCTGGCTGAGACGAGCAATTAAAGTAGAACATTAAGAGAGACTTAGGTGAATTCGGCACCGTGTGTGGATATGTGGCAATAAATCTGTTCCCTGGCAGTGTGTGGGAGAATTCCTCCCTGCTGTGGATTCATACCCAGTATCAGGCAAGGCCTCACTTGCTTATTGCCAAATAAGCACTGGGACTGGTGCATAGGATGGCAGCATACCAAACTCTGTATGCAGGAAGAGAACAGTAGCAGGGCTGACTCTTCATACAGGTAAGCTACATTTCCACGGAATGTCATGCCAGCCATTAATTCATGCAGGTTGCTCCCCCCTTCAGCCTGGTGCTGTATTATTATCTGTTTATGGGGGAAGGTATAAACAACAGATTGTACAGAGCCTTGACCCTCCCCCCAGCAAAACCAATCAATGTCACCGAGCAGATCAATTGAAAGAGAAAAGCTCCAGTACCTTTATCACACCCAGAAGTTTCTCCAGCTTTCAGTGTGAGTAAGGTTGTGTTATGAATGGCCATCTATGTAATAGAGTAGTGACAGCTGGAAGTTTTGGATAGCCCCTGCAGCAACACAAGAGGGCACAGAAATGCTGCCCTATCCATACAGGGCCACATTCTGGCTCCTATCAGAAGCACATATGTGGGGAGCAGGGGAAAAAAATGGAAAATTCCTGGGAGGAGCCTCCAAAGCTTATGAGGCAGCATATGATCCAACTCCCCCAACACCAGGCGGGCAGCTCCTACTCTGCCAAGCTCTGTACTGTGACTATCTTTGGTCCATTTTCTACCAGCTGTGGCTGGAGGTGTAAGTGCTGGAAGCACAGCTTTCAAGTAGCTGAAAGCTAGAAAGCAAATATGTACTCCAAAGAGATTATTTTTAATTTCCTTGAGTACCATGTATTTGGGGCTGAATTCAAGTAGCTGAGGTTACCAACAAGCCCATTGCTGCTAAAATCACCCAAATGAAGAACTCCTACCTTGAAAGGACCTTGGCTTCAGCACAAGGTTATTTCTGTCCTAGCATGATCAATTGTGGGCTTTTTGTGCAGCCGAGCTCAGATCAGCCAGAGGGTTCCTTCTGCAGAGAAGCTCCAGTGCTGACACAGAGAGCATCACCCTGTGAGCCATCAGGGCTATGTGCCAAGTGACTCACAGGAGCAAGGGGACATTCAGAAAACAAATCAAATCACAGAACCATGGGGTTTCTGGGTTGGAAGGGACCCACAAAGATCAAAGCTCAACTCCTGGCACCCCATAGGACATGCCCAAGAGTGTCACCATGTGCCTGAGGATGTTGTCCAAATGCTCCTTGAACTCTGGCAGCCTTGGTGCTCTGACCACTTCTCTGGGGAATCTGTTCAGTCCCCAGTCACCTTCTGGGTGAAGAGGCTTGAGAGTGAAGAGCTTAACCAGCCTCTGTGGGCCTTCCCTGCAGAGCTTTCCTACTCCATGAAAGCTCACTGCCTTCCAAGGGTCCTGTGCACCAGGAACAGGGGCAGCTCTGCTCCCTGCTGTTCTGCCAGCCAGAGGCTGTACATCACACTGGGGCAAGGCTGCAGAGGCAGGAGGAGCATCCTGACTATTGAGGAATACAGTCAGGGCAAGCAGCTCAGGGTGGAGCTTCTGAGCTGAGGAGGGCAGGGGCCCGAGGCAAAAGGCGCTAAACTGGTGCTGATCCATCCAGAGCTCAATCTGCACCTTCACCCTGAGCTACCTGGCTCGAATCAACCTGCCTGCACCTCCTCAACACAGGCATAACAGACACAAAAGACAAGTTGCAACAAAGTTGTTTTCATGTCCAGACTCATCTTGCATATGGCTCTGGACATTGCTCGCCAGTCTCTAGGTCAGGCAGAAGCTTCTCCTGTTCCTTGAACTATTGAAAACAGGAGTCAGATATAAACTTTGGCACACCTTGATGCTGTTTGCATCTGTGCTGCATGATTGAAAACACCCCAGGAATAATTTACTCCCATAAAATACTTGGGTGGCTGCTTGGGATCCCCTGACAGGTAAGTAAGTACTCACAAAGTTTGGGGAAAGGACGAGGCAAAAGCCAACACTGGACCCCATCAGGTGAGGCATCATTAGCACCCCAGGTCAAGCCCCTGAGCAGGTAACACACACAACTCCCAACCCAACCACTGTGTCATGGCAAAGACTATAAGAATTTGCTTGACCTGGTATTCTTTTACGATCAGACCTCACAGCTTCAACTCAGTCACTCATAGAGGGCTCTGCTCCATCTTCACCTCTTCCTGCCTCTCTTCAAATGCTCCCCTGCACAAACATCAGCCTGATACCAGCAGCCAAGTCCCAGCAGTCGGTCACTCAGAAGCCAGGAGATAGCCTAGACATTAAACCTTCATTTTGGCCTTCCTTGAGCTGTGGAAAAAAATAACTGGTCAACAGTCACACTGCAAAGGCTTAACCTCCATCCCCCAGGTGCAGGAAAAGTCAAATAGCAAACCATGAATCCAGACTGGGGTGGGACAGAAGGCACCACAGAAGGGACATCGGCTCCATTTACCTTTTGCCTTTGCTTCCACCAAGGCTCATGGTGCCTGCAGAGAAGGACACAAGGAGCCCCCATCTCCTTTGCTCAGCCTCAGCCAAACCAACAGCCCAGCTCCCAGCAGAGCAATCCCCAGCATCCCTTGAGACCATAACAGCAAAAAGAATGCCAGAAGCAAAGGCCTATTTTAATCTCCCTGTTATCTGGATCACCCTGGTCATGAGGAACATTACATTGTTTCAGCTGTAGCAGCCACACTAAATTACAAGATTATAAACAATTAAGATAGATTATTATTTCACTAGTCATCTTTTAAATCCATCCCTTCACCCTGGAAAGGTGGTGGGACATCATGAGTAAGACCAAGTCTGTGGACATCTTTCAAGAGCATTTTTGACAAGTCAGAGACAAAAAATGCCACAGGCCTGCTCTGAGGCCCACAGCGAGAAAGGAGCACTGCTGTAGGCACTGACAGGATCTGGAAAGGCAGCTGAGCCTGGTAAGGGCTGTAATGGGCTTTACAGAGGTCCCAGGGTAGTTTCATCCTCACCTGAGGGTGCTCAGTTGTGGTCTGGGCTGGCTCTGAAAGACTCCTCTTAATAAAGGGTCTCTTTTTTTGGCAAGTGTAAGAGCTGCAGTCTGACTGGTGGGTGGGTTGCTCAGACAGTCTTCAAGTAATGAGGATGTTTTGCTGCATGAGAGAGAATCTCTAGGGAACTATTTATAAGTGATCCAACAGGAATCCGTATTATCCCTCAGTCTAAAGCTGTCTGCAGACCTGTGTTAAAGCCCACAGGGAATTTTGGATCAGGTCTCCACATTCTCCAGTCCTTCCCTCTCATTTTCTTACACTGCAAGAGCATGTTGACCAGGCAACATGAAAGCAGCTCCTCAGCATGGCAACACACCCAGGGCTGACCCACAACAGCCCCTGCCACACCAGGACCAGGCTTCAGAGCACTGCAGGTGGTCAAGTGTTATCACACTCCAGTGTTTGGAACTTGCATGAAAAATGGAGATTCAGCAGTAAACTGACATCTCAGATTCAGCTTCATTTTATGTATATACCTCATGTGAAACAAGGCTCACTAATTACTCAAGAGGAGTCCGTAATCTTACATATTTTAGAAACAGGCAGGTCAAAGAACACTTCCTAAAAACACCTTAAAATACCAAGAATTAGGCTGAGAGAAGTAAGCTTTTCTTCAGAGGAGCACTGGTTTCTCAAAATATTTTGAACATTTGTGAGTTAAGGAAGAAAAAACAACACTCCACTTTCAGAAGCTGGGGAGTTCTTGACAGATTTGTTTCCCTCACTTATAATTTTCAGCAAGTTTATCAACTTAAAAAAATATAAATTATCTGCAGAACATTAGGAGGGGAAATTGAAATTACTCTCAGGAAGGTACCAGGAAATTTTTAATTTTTTACTCCCATTTTAGAGATATAGGAAGACATTGACACATTGACACATAAATCCTCAGAGAGTACTCCTGTTAGACCAAGGATGCATTAGACTTTTTTTTTTTTTTTTGCCTCAAACAAGGCTGAGAAATACTGCCAGGAGCAATTTTAAACCTACTGCAATGTATATGGAATCTGAGGAACAAAAAGTGTTAACACCTGAAGCTACATATTTGTCTGGTCTATCTTAAAACTCAGTCCTGTTGTATAGAATAGACCTGGCCTCCCTTGAGTCACCTGAATTATTCCAGATGCACATCTGTGTGACAAAGTTGACATCACGGCCCAGAGGAACACTTGCCTCTTCCCCTGGAGTGGTTTCCTCTCTGATGTAGTCCCTTTTTGGGCAGAGATTAAACAGACACCTCAGGTTTTCTCAAGAGCCCTTAGTGATAGAAATGAGTCTCCAAAAAGTTCAGCAAGGTTCTGCCTTCCCTTTACCTACAAACACAAACCTCCTCTCCAGGCAGCTGCCCCGTTGGCTTTCCAGACTCTTCTTGGAGAGGTAAATCACAGAGGCAGCACCAAATCCCACTGGGAAGATGTATAGTCAACAATATGTGAAGATGGAAATATTTACATCCTTAACAGGGAGGAAGAAGCAACAGGAAGAGAGGCAGAGATAGATTCAACACCATTTTCAACAAGGAAGGAGCAACATGATAGGAAAAACCAAGGACTGTGCCAGCCAGTGCTCACAGGGGAGCTGATGCCCAAAACACCAATTTTCAAGGTGGGAGTGACTTTTTCCAGAATGGTAAAGCTGCTCAATATCCAGGTTAGGAGCAAACACCAGGTCCTTGCCCTTCTTCTAGAGCTTGGTTTCTTCCTCCACTCTGCACAGCAAATAACAAGAGAATTTGCAAAGATGAGAGAACATTCTCTTGCTCAGCACAGTGAAAACTGGAGCAAAAGGTGTTACCCAAAGGCAAAACTGAAACCCTGCAACAATAATCTTGTGATGGACATTAACATTGATAGGCTCTATAAGGAACAGCAAACTCACTTGTCTGACATACTCCATATTAATTATTTATAGTGTGGAAAAGCTAATGGTGAGCAGTACAGTCCTAGGATCTGTAAACCCCACATCTGAAGCCAAACCAAAGACAAAATGTTATGCCTGTCCATAAAAGGCCTCAGCTACTGAGTCTCCTAACCCTGGAAGTCCTCTAACACCATACCTGGAACCAGACTCCACCTCTCTTCTCAGAGAACCACTCGGCTTAACATACTGTTTTTCACTGAAAGCAGCCCTGACAAAAGGAGTCCTTGGGGGCAAAAGAATCCCTGTGATTGCACCCACATTAAAAAAAAAAGAAGTAGAATTGGATGCTTGACTGGACTACACATCTCTTGTTTTATCTAACTGAGGGTGAGCTAAAGTCCTGTTGTGTTGCAGACAGCTCACAGATGGAGACTTAATGAGTGAGGAAGCCTTTACTTTTTTCTGAATCACTCCTATGGATGCCCAAGGTTATTGCAAGTTATTGCATCAACACTGAATCACTCCCTCTTTGGCATATTTAAGTACAGTTCATTCCCTTCATAATTTTTTTTCATTCCATTGAACTAAATAAAGTATGAAAAGGAGAGGGAAAAGCCCAATATGCTGACTTTCACCATCCCAAGTCACTTAGTCTCAACTTGAATTTTAGCTACAAACCAGACAGCAGCAGTAGTTGTTACATCAGGAGTTTGGAAGCAAAGGGAAAGGAGCAGGTGAAGCAAGCCCAGGACACATCCAAAAGGAAAATATCTTTAAAGCTCCCTTGAATTAGTGACACTTACCTGTTTGTTCCATTTTGTGCCTCTGGGTTTCTCTGAAATAGAGAAGAGCAATTATGAAGTGACCCATTTTCCTCCTGTTTAGAGTAAGGAAGAAACAGAGGGAAGGGAAAGAAGGGGAGGAGAGGGAGAGTTGCAGAAGGATAATATCAAAGGGTAGAGAAGGAAAAAAAACCCCTTACAGCAGGTAGGAGGGTAAATTGTGATGACCCAGTTTAAAGAAAGAGCAGGAACTAGACCAACTAACAGTCAACACCTTCCCACGCATTCTAAGGAGAGGAAACAGCAAGGGAGAAGAAAAAACTTTGTGCTTACAGCTCCTCTTTGAGCTACAAATTCATTCCTCTGGGTTAAAGTTCATACAAGGGAAGTTTCCTGCCAAAAGAGCAGCTCGCTCTCACCAGCCCTTTTACCTGTGTAAGGGATGGGTGGAGCCACAGTCACAGGCTGGTTGGGACAGAGAAACTCAGGACCAGGTGCAAAAAACTAATCAAAAGAGCTCAGCCAGTTTCAATTAGCTGAAGGTGCCTCATAGGTGAGGGCAGGAGACACATCAGGTTGCCAGGGAAATGGCCAATGTTTCTCCTTGTAAAAGAGCCAAGGGGTGGCAAGAAATGCTAAAGTCAGAGGAAGTAACCATAATGGCATGGTCTGACACAGCAGCTCTAGTTTTCATTCTGGTGTGGGCTAGCAGCTTCAGGAGATCCTCGTGTGCTGTGGCTTTCAACATTTGCTGTGACAGCTGGTGGCCCTGAACCAATACCTCTGTGGGGGACCCTAAGGGCTGTCTACCTTATGGACAGAAACCAGTGTCTGGGAGAGAAGGGGCGTTCTGGTTTGCTTTATGTTTTTGTGTTTTGCTTCAACATTAGGGAGGTTTCTATTTCCCTTCTTAAATCCATTTACCTCTTCAGTACAATCAGACACAAGTGGAATGAAGTTAGTACTTGTGTACCACTTCACAGCATTAAAAAATATTCAATAAATACTGTAAAAAACATGTATTGTGCAGTTGGCAATTACAACCATAAAGGAAGGACCAGCAATACCCTGATCTCCAGGTGGATTATTAAAAATCACAATTCAGCTTGTTGAACTCATGACAGCTCCATTGATTTCAAAGCCTGCACACAGAGAATTGCACTTCTCAGTTCCAGTTTTAAATAGTCTGTGTTTCCTGTAAACAAGCAATAGCCCCCCCAAAGCATAACCTTGTTAAAAGTGTAGATTAAACCAGGAATTTGCACTCAACTAAAGATTAGTTGTCAGAGTATGTGGCTAAAATAATATAGGGAAGTGCAAGTAAATGGCATTTTGTGCTAATATATTGGTGTGTGCCACTGTGTTTCTGTGCTCATGGAAAAGTTAGACAAAAGAAACAGGAGACTGCAGCACCAAACAGCAGTTCACATCCCTCAGTTAAGCCTGTGTCCTGCTCTGTGGGACCTCTGTCCTTTCCTAATTCAGCTTTCAGGCAGGTTTTTGAAATGGTTCCCAAATTAAAATCACACACACAGAAGGAGAATTAAATTAGGTTTATTTTACTAAATTTGGATTGTTTTAAATTAGAAATTGGAGTTTAATCCTTACCTGCTGTCTCTGTCACAGGGACATAGAGAAAGCTGTTTCTCTATCTTCTTTCCTCTATATAATATAGATCGAATGGCTGTAGTCCTCCTTCCTCTGTGTCCAACACCTTTGTGACTTTCTTGGGCAGAACTTTCTTCTCATGAAAGCTGATCTGGGCCTAAGATTCCCACTGGCAAGTTTCTGGAGACTTCAGACCAGTCCTACCTCCATACCAGATGATAATCCTCAGAGATGTGGTTATGTTGTGACTGCTTCTCATTTGCATATGGGACAATAAATGTTAAAGTCTGGCATTGCAGGAAATGACACCGTTATAGTGTAGCTGTGAGAAGGACTCAGCCAAGGCAGGAGGAGGTGGGGGCAGCAGTGGAACCCACACTCCCCAAATATTTAAGCCCTTGTTGCTCTTCAAGCAACTAGTCAGGAATCAGGTACCAAAACACCTTTGGGGATCTGGCTCTGTACATCTAAAAGTGATCAGGAAATTGGTGAGGACTCATTTCCAAGGGTTTATGTTACAATCATATTTTAAATCTCTCTATTTTTGAGCATAAGCCTCAGAGGAATCTTGGCTTGCCCTAAACTGGAGCACCTGATCATAGACAGGTCCTTAAAAAAGCCTACAGCTTTTTTTCAGGATCTAGAGATCCTGAAAATGCAGAGAAAAATTAGGCCCAGTCATTCCCTGAAATTTAATCAGAAGCAGCCTGGGGCATATAGATGCAAGTACTGTTGACAGTCAAAATTCAGAGTTACATAAAGAGCAGTGAATGACAGAAGGTAATTAGGAATTCTGCATAAAGGGCTCCATCCTCAAACTGTTCTTATTGCACAGCCCGTATCAGACTGGGCCATGCCTCAGCATCTCAGCTTGGGAAAAGGCAGAAATCAGAGGGGCTGGGAATTGTTCAGTGCCAAAGCAGGCACATTTTTCCTCTCTTTTTTGCTTTATGCTTAGTTCAGTTTCTTTCCCAGCCACATACTTGAGGCAAGGATGAGCAGCATTTGGATAAACAAGAAAAAAAAAATGGAAATGTCTGAGGAAGGTGCAGAGAATCAAGGCAGCCTTTGTGTTACAACTGACTCTAAGAGAGCCCAGGAAATAACATGCAGGATCTGGTGCTACTGTCAGCATTTTGGTGTTTCCCTCACTTGGCTGCCTCACAGCCCAGCTTTGCAGCACACAGGGATGGGAGTTGGAGGCTGAAGGTGATGCTGTGAGCAGCCAGGAAGCTTCCACTGCCCACAGATCTCAAAGCATGGACAGAACATGGGTTGTTCTTTTCCCCTCTTAACCTGCTGCAGGCTCTGCTGTTCTGCCCCTCTCTGACTCTTGGCCGGTAATGTGGGAACACACATCATGCTGCTCTCATGCAGAAGAGTATGTTCCCTGCCTCATTATTCATGGGTTGTGCCCACAGGTACTGCTTGTTAAGCCTGCTGAATATTTCCCTGAATAATTAAGAAGGAGCTGAATCATTCTTAGACCAAATTCCGGTTTTCTCTCATCTCCTACTTCATATATAGGCTTCTCTTCTCACATATCCCCTGTACACAGTGTGAAACGAGTGTTCAAATACTACCAGATAGAGTCAATAAACTCCCAATGTGCATTTTCTTTTTCTTCTTCTTCTTCTTTTTTTCAATTATCCTTAAAAGATGCTGAAGAATCAGCTAAAATTGCTAAGCCGCACTTATTGCGACAGAAATCCCGGTGCTGCGGTGCCAAAGCCTGCCCCCCTCTGCATCTCCCAGGACAGAGACATCCACATTCCTGAACAACACAGGATCCGTCCTTTTCCTTGCTCATTTTCAGAATAACTGTACAAAAGGTAGTTGTTCCTACTAAGCTTATTGGGCAATGTTTGTGATCTATTTCATGATTCTGCCCTCTGTTGTTTTATTAAACTACGTGATTTCTGCTGCAGCAGAGCTGGAAAATGAATCTTAAATTGAACCTAGTTTTCTCACTGGAAAACTACCTCTTATCCTCCTCCCACTCCCTCTCTGCTTTCTCTTCCTTTTACCATTCCTTACATCTCTTTCCCCAAGTTATGCTGCATTTTATTTTGCCTTCACTGCATTTTCCTCCCTGACTCTTGATGCGAGGAGCCAAATTCATCCCTGCTGGTATCCAATGGACTGAAATTCTTCTCCGAGGTGTTATTGGGCTGAATCCAAACCCAGCCAGCATTTTGCAGTGCTGATGGCTTAGCCAAAACAACAGTTTCTAATCTCTCTTTTCCTTCCCTTATCTACCGTTAATATGAATTATTAATAAGTACTAGTATTGCTCTCTCGAAAATCATACTTATTTCTGAAGCACCTATCAGCCAAGCTGTCTGACTGAGAATTCCTTTTTAACTTTCCGTGTGTGTTAGGAAGCTGCATGATGCATGCACACGGACAGCCTGGATTCCAGAGCAGGGCTCACTCTGGGATTCCTCTTGCCGTCCGCAGTGCACACCTAACCCGAGTGCTGGGCGCGATTTAACCCCTGCGGTAACCGGCCTGGAAAGGTTTGTTTTCCCAAAGTGCCGTTTATGACGCTAAATGCGTTTCCCAATCAGGCTGCTCCAGATCCCTCACCTGGAGGGGGGGGTGTCTGCACAGTGTTAATCTCAGGCTGTGTTTACAGCCCGGGAACGTGACAGGTTCTCTCCTTCCCTGCGGTTTCTGTGTGCACAGCTCATTAGATGCTCTAATGCAGCAGGAAGCCCCTCTCGACTGAGAATTCCTTCTCGTATATTTAGCAAACTTTTGACGGCTTCCTTTCAAAAGAGACTGAAGGACGTATTTTCGTAGGAAGAGGGTGAGACTCACAAAGCACGATCTACAGTCACGTTTTTCTGTGGGGAACTACAGAGCAGGGGAGGAGGAATCACCCGCAATTCTCTCTCCTTCTCCCCCGCGCCTCCCTCCCCTCCCCTCCCCGTCCCTCCCCCACGCCCATACAACCATAACACGAGATGAACGCGCTCCAAAATACAGCTGCATCGCCTTCCCTCTCTTCCGGTTTTCTTCGCCTTGGCAAAACGGGGGCGGGGGGGGGGGGGGGGCAAGAAGAGAGGACGAGGATGGAATTATGGCTAATGTGGGAACTGATGTTTTGACTCGGCCCTCCGCAACCTGTTCAGAAAAGCCTGCACGCACGGTGTCAGAGTTAAACCCAGCCAGGGCTCGCTTAGGGCTCGCAGGAGAGGCTCAGACAGGGAAGAGGGAGGCATCGCTGCTCATCTCCTGGTCTGGATGGTTCCATAAATGTAAGCTCTAAGGCTTGTGGAGTGAAAGGGAAAGGATGACTGAAGTTACGGGAGAGAGCATCGCACTTCTACTGCAATCCCAAACCTTCATTAAGATCCCCATTAAGAAATAAATTTTACAAACATACACTGTTTTGGATGAAATGAAAGGATTTCCTCCCCATTAGAAATCACACTGGAGACAGCTCCATTTGCTCCAAATTAGGTATGCTCGGAATGACTATTTTAATTAGTTCATGATAAATAAGCCAGGCACTTTCCTCGAATAGAGTTACCGTTTCCTTCCCCGGCAGCAGTGGGATGTGCTCACTGTGTTCTGTATGTGTTCGTGTACCTGTCCAAGCTTTGTTTTGGATCTCTCTCCCTCATTTTTGAACCTGTCCCTCAAATGATCAGTTACAACACATGTCCTTAACCATGGATTTCCTCATGTTTGGCAGCTCCGATTTATGAGACGGGAGGGAGAAGAGGGAGAATAAACAGATTAACACACCCAGACCCCTAGCAGGATGTTCTGAGAACTAAAAAGAGGGGAGAGAAGGAAGAATTCACACATGAAAATAGAAGCCCACGTAGATTGGCCATATATGGAGTACCGGGGACTTCAGAGGGATACCCTCTTCGGACCACCCCTTTGGCGGAGGAAATCGCTACTGCGGGAGGGCCCCTGCCCCCCTGCCCGGGCGGTTCGCCCGCAGCCGCCCTCAGCCCCCTGCCCCGAGCCCGGCCCCGGGGAGGCGGCGGCGGGGCGGCCGCGGGAGGCGGCGGAGCCGGCGGAGGGAGCGGTGCGGCGGCGATGACTCAAACCTGCCCGGCCCGCTCTGCCCCCTCCCGCTCCCCCCGCCGAGGAGGGCTATTAAAAGCTGCTGACGTAGGAGCGGACGGCCATCTTTGATGAGGGCACGGCTCCCGATCCATTGAAGAAGGAGACCCGCGGAGGTCAGCAGCCTCCTGTCCTTGCCTCCCATCCAGCTGCGGCACCCACCCATCGACCCCGCCGCGCCGCGCCTCGCCGGCCCAGGTAAAGGTGGGAGACCACCGCGGGCACCGGCTCGGCAGGGGGAGAGTGCGCTATTGACGATAATAAAATGGAAAAAAGGATATATTTAAAGTAGGACCCGTTCGGCTTTTTGTCTCCAGCCTCTGGGCTGCTGCGGAGACAGAGAAAAGCAGGGAGAAGGGGGCGATTTCGCCGCCAGCCTCATTCCCGGCTGGAGCCAGGGGAGGCAGCCGGGCCGTACCTCTCGGCAGTGCGGGCGGCGGGAGGCCCGCGGAGAAGGGAAGGTCGGAGGAGAAGGGGAACCAGCGCCATTCCCGGCTCCCAGCGGGGAGAAGGGTCTGCGGGCGTTCTGCGCCGCTGGGCCGGACCGGGCTGTGCCGCCCGGGGCACTGCAGCGCCCGCACCGCCGGGCTGCGGCGGAGCATCAGCACCGCGGAGAGCGCCAGGCCCGAACGGGACAGGGAGGGGACGCGTGTGTGTCTGTCCGTGTGTCCGTGTCTGTGTTCAGCACCGCGGACAGCGCCGGGGCCCGCGCGGGGACCGGAGAGTGAGCGGTGTCTGCGTGTGTCCGTGTGTCTGTGTGTGTCTGTGTGTCTGTGTATGTTCAGCACCGCGGCCGTGGGAGCCGTGGCGGTGCCCCCGCGGCGGCGGCGGAGGCGGCCGTGCTGCAGCGCCCTGCGGCTCCCCGCCCCCCGCCCCGGGGCTGCCCCTCCGGACACGGGACTGGGAAGCGATTCCCGACTGGCGAGCGGCGGGGCTCCCTCATTCCAGGACAGGACCGCGGGCAAGAGCAGTTGTGGTTGTGCAGCTCAGAGTCAGAAGAGGGAGAAATAAAATTTTTAAAACCCCTAAACAAACAAACAACAACAAAAAAGGCAAATAGCATCAGTTCCTGCAATTAATCGGCGCTTGGCACTTCGGCCCCTTTCCCCGGAGAGGTGTTTGTGCAAGGAAGGCGGGGGGTTACATAACGCCCAGCCCGCTGGTCTCCCCGGGGCCGGGCACTGCCCGCAAGGAGCACCGGCGGTCCCCCGGGGCTTCCCCGCAGCCGCGCTCCATCCCCGGCGCTCTGTCCCCGGGCTCTGGGCGCTGCGTGCCGCGGGCTCCGGCGCCGCGGTGCCGTGGCACGGGGGCTCAGCCCGTGCCGGCCCCCCCGCCCGGCTCTCCGCCTTATGTAACGCGGGCTGCCCCGTCACGGCCCCTGGCCCCGGCTCCCCCGACGCCGGCGGTGTTCCCTCCGCCCGTCCTTTCCGCTTCCCGGCACCCCAACCCCCGCAACCCTTCGGTGCGGTTTCAAGTTGGTAACTTCGCTGCCTTTTTTTTTTTTTTTTTTTTTTTTTTTTTCTACGGGGCGAATAAACAAGGGGAGAAAGGGGGATTGGGCTGCGTGTCCAGACACTGCGCTGCGTAGCTGCGTCAAACCGGAGCCGCGGGATCTGCCAGATTTACGTGCTTGGCTTGAATAATTGCTGCCGGTTTCGTTCCCAGCTGAAGACCGGGGGGGTGGGGGTGGGGGGGTGGGGGGGCGTAAATAGGGGGCTGGTCTGCGGCGCTGCCCGGAGGTGGCAGAGCAGCTCCTTAACCCAGACCCGTCTGCTCCCAGCCCTGGCTGCAGCATCTGCAAGGACATGCCTGTCCCACACCCCCACCTCGTCCTGGCTGTGGGCATGGAGCAACTCCCCCAGTGATCAGCACGAGGATGGTGTGGGGCAGCCACCCCTGTGGGTGGCAAGGGAACGGATGGAGCCATCTGGGAGATGAGTGCTCCAGCCACCTGCATATCCCTGCAGAGAAGCCAGTCTATGAAAAAGCGGCAGTGGTTTTCCATTGCTGCTGCATCGCGCAGAAAGGGTCAGCCAGGAGGTGACCACTGAAGAGTTTGGTTCCTAGGATGAGTGCCAAAAAGGTAACAGAAGTGACCAAACCAAAGGTGCAGGCAGGCCTGATTGACAAAAACAAAAGCTTGAGGCTGCCTCTAAAGTCAAGAGGAGTTGCAGAAACGCAGCATGTTACAAAACCAAATGCAGCTAGATAGCAACCCCCAAATAAATGCAGCTTAACTTTCTTTCCACAGCTAACTAGAAAATGAGAGTGGCATTTGCAAGAGCTCTCAAGGGACCAGGGTGTGTGTCCATTGAACTCAGAGGGGCAGTGAAAGAAACAGCAGAATCCAGCCAGTATGAACCCTCGAAATACATCTAATGAGATACAGCTCCACTTCCCAGATTTATTGCGCCGGAGGTGGGAGCTGCTTTTCAGGTCAAGGGAAAGCTTTTCATTTTTCTCCCTATGCTTTAGGTATGGCTACAAATAGCAAGATTAAAGTGCTGAGGCAAATAAAGCATGGTCTCTACCCAGTGCTTACACTGCTTTAAGTGAGTGAGGTAACAAAACAAAACACTTTTCCTGTCAGCGTGAACAACTTCAGGGATTTTTATGTCTATGTGTCACAAGGCTACAGCTGCTGCATTTGTAGCAACCCTCAGGGAAAAATAGAAAGTATATGGCATGGTGTAGGGCTCAGTTTGGTAATGATTTCTTCTCTCAGAAACGAAGAGCAGAAACTGTTTTCCCTTTACCTTGCCTTGTTGTCGCACAATTACTCTTTTTCTTGCAATTTTTTTTTTCCCCTGAATCTTTGTCATAACGTTTTATAACATAAGGAAGGTACTTTCATCTGTACAAATTTATACCCACACACATACTCATTTCAGACATTTCTAGGATTCTAAGCTGAGTAAGACCACAACAGAAGCAGGCTGACTTTGCAGCATTCATTGGGAAGAGTGCATTTTCCTGTCTGTGGAGTTTCATGCCCTGCTACCAATGCAGTCACCTTTGGGCTGGGCCGGTGCCAGGCAATCTGTAACAAGAGACTTGTTCAAGCATTTCAGAGCTTTAGAGTCTAAGGCAGACAAGAATAATGTGTTGCCAGAGAGCTGCTGCAGGGTGCACTTCTCATGTGCAGATCATGATTACCTCTAGGAAGCTGGACTTCGGAGAGGGCATAGGGCTGGTCTATCTACTCCTGGGAATGCTGGATATAGTTTGTTAAGGCTGCAAGTTGTCAAGGAAGAGTTTAATTTTTTAGCTTATTATTTTTGAGCCTCCAACAGTGTCTTTTTCCTTAGTTTCAATAAATTCTGTCTTTCTTGCCTACTGACCTTGCAGATTCAGCTTGCTGCATTGTATTACAACGAGCACTTTCTCAAAAACACACAAGTTATATTCCTAGTTCTTGTCTGTCACTCCTTTGTTACTCCCTCCACAAATGCTCAGACACACACAAACTCCCACCAGCAAAATCTGCCTCTTATCTGATCAAGATTTTCAATATGCTGTTCCACATCCCACTAAATTTTCTAGGACTTTCCACCAAGCACAAAGGCAAGTCAGCTACATAGGTTCAAAATTGTTCTTTCCTGCTTTGTGATGGCTCCAAGGCTGACATTTCAGGATTCAAAAGCAGATCTGAAAAGCCTAGAGGAAATATTTGAACCACTTGCCCTACTATTTTAGAAGGAAATTCAGCTTTGTTCTTGCATCTTTCATCTTGTTCACTTGCTATTTCGTCATCACCTCATGCTCACCTACAATCCTCTTTTAATTCCTACTAAAGATCACCAGGATGAAAGAAACACATCCAGGGGCATTAGGACCCTGATGTGAAGGGTGATGAGTATTGCCTTCTGATTTTGATTACTCCAGCAGGTCTAATCCAAAGTCAGTTGGAATCAAGGAAAATACTTCCCTGTACATCGTTTTGTGGTACTTGTAAAAGAATATTTAGCACTTTAGGTTTTTCAAAGGGAAACAAATACTATGTACGTATTCCCTCTGAAATATTCTGGCATCCTGTGATTCTAACGAGAATGCAATATTGCATTATAACCTTTTTCATTTTTTTATCCTTCTCTTCTTATTTTTGTTTTAATAATAAGAGACGTGGTATTTTATCTTACCCGCTGGAGAAAGCTGAATTCTACTACAGGCACAGGGAGGAGAAGAGGGAAACACTAAGTAATTAATCATGTCTGTTCCTGGCCTTTTAGAGCTGAATGTTAGTGCTGACCAATATGTGCTCTGTCTGGCTATTTAAGAGATTTTTTTTTTCTTTAGAGCTACCAGTGCTTTATTTCACTTTTTGAATGGGATTTAATTTATTATTAGTCCCCATTGTCAGTAAGTGTGAACTGGCATAACTGAGTGCTGTGCTACTCTACAGGCTGATAATCTTTCAAGCTGGGACTCCTTATTGGTGTGTTAAACCAGAAATGAGTTGCTGAAGGAAGCAGCTCTTCTAAAGACAGAACTCATTTAAAATCCTGCCCTTCCAAACCCCATCCCTATTTTTTCCCGGCCTGGTCTCATTGTGGCAGACCCTCATGGCCAGGCTGCCTCAGAAATGGTGACAGGGAGCAGTGATGAAGCAGCAGAGGAGGAATCCTGCATGTTACGCCTCTATTTCAGGTTGGGTTCTGCTGCACTCTGCTGGTGCATAACACCAGCAAAACTTGAATATGGTGTAAAACCCAGGAGGCAGCTGAATTTTTCCTAAAGGTACAGTTGTGTGCAGAAAAAGTCAGAAATTCCTAGCAGTAGCCATTCATTTTTCTTTCAAGCTGGGAAGTTTTCCTGCATCCCAGTAAGTGCACAGGAAAATTTTGCTTCTTCCATCAAGTTTTTTTAGGCAATATTCTTAATAGCTGAGATATTGCCTTTGTGGAGTTGAAATATGAAAGAAGAGAGGCAAAGCCAAGTCTCACTGTTACAAGTGCCTAAAACTGAACGAGAGGAACTGTTTCTATGTGTTTTTATTATAATTATAGTTTTCCTTGTGCTTTTGATATGACCAAGTTCTTGTGCCAGCATTTACTGGTAGAATCTGTGAGCAAAATGAGTTATCATAGACTATGGCAGTGCTAACAACTAAAATTTGTATCCTAGACATTTTACAAAAGGATGTCTCATGTAGGTGATTTGGGAAATTAATTAATGATTTACTATTTCTTCCTCAAAACCTACAAATTATCGGGGAGTTACACATACATGGCACTGCAGTTCTTGCTGGAGAATGTTTGTAATTTTGCATTGATCTCTTCCATCTCTCACATTTTCTCAGTAGCATTCCCTTGCTATAGATCCCAGAAAATCTCCAAAGATTTTCACTGTCACTTGTCTGTCAAAGAGACTAGAAGTTTAGATTGAAAACTAAAGCTCTGATCACTTCACAGCTTGGTGCTTGTCATGCTGTATTTATTTCTAATACTTATTCTCCACCCAAAGGAGAGGAATTCTGTTCCTGAATTGCCACATAGTCGTAGAAGAAGTAGTAATTGTATTTTTCCTTTTGTATAAAACAGTTATTTGGAAGATATGCCAACCTCTCCTTTGGTTTGTTTTTCCACTCCTGGAAATTTTAGCTCCCAGTGGAACTGTGCAGATACCAGTTCCTTGATCTGTCTTACAGAGGTAAATACATTTCCTCCAGCTACTCTAAAAAATTTCATTAAACAAAAGTATACTTCTTCAGAAGAGCTCATCTGTCAAAATAGTGTTACCATTCACTGATTCTTTTTTTTAAACAGGAACAGAAGTCTCCCATGCATATTTAAGCATTTTTTAAAATAAAAGGTACTAAAATTAGCTTCACTATGCTTTAGATGCAAATTAAAGTTTTCTTTCTCCTCCCTGCCCTAGTATTTTTTTTGTTCAGTCTTCTCCCATTCACATCCTTAGGCACCTCACCGTTCATCTCAGAGGGATTCAGCCAAGCTCACATTTCTGCAGGCATCAGGGAATTGCTGTTTGGTCCAGCCCAGTGGTTGCTACTGCCTGGAGCCTCTGCACCCTGTGCCACACAAACCTCTGCGGGCTCAGGGCGGCTGTGCCTTGCAGCGCTGACCCTGCCGGACACTGACATCATTAGGAGAGAAATTTCTGCTCCCTGTTTATTAGGCACAGACATCTCACAGGGGTAATTTGCCCCTGCAGAAAACGGTAGGAAGGCGCTGGCAATTAATTGGACTAGAGATGTTCAGTAACATCTGAAGTTCAGATATTGGGGGTTAGGGATTAAAATACCACGACTGCACATGGAATATTGGGATTCAGGTGCAAGTACTACACATTAAATAAATGTAACCTTTGCCAAGTGCCATGATTGCCTCAATCCATAAAAGAAAAAGCTGAGATTAAAACAATTTGCAGTTTGCATCCCTTGGCTTCAGATGTAGGACAAGTACCCCCTACCTTTGAAAAGATATTTTTATGAATATTAGGGCATAGCAGTTTCCACTGCCTAGGGGTGGTGACCTTAACTCAATACCCCTAAAATGCAACATTCTCCCAACAAATGTAGTTGTCATTTACCTAGAATTTGACAGAGAGTTACCTGTGATTGGTCCTTTCAGGTTAGTAAAAAGCTCGGCTGGAAGGTGCCATATAAAAAATCCAGATTATTACTGTTGCATTCATGATAGCAAGAGAAGACTGTGATCTCAGACCAGAAGGTGAAGGTGGATGAAACATTTGTGCATTTGCTCAGGCATTACACAAGACCAGGACTTTGCCAGAGCTTTGTGTAACTCCAGAGCTGCACTGAGCTGCAGGGAGAGTGGGACTGAGCCCTCTCCTTTCTGCAGCACCAATTGCAAACCAGTAACACGACAGCTGAACATACAGCCCAGGTATGTTCTGAGAATGTTTGAGTATATCAGCCAAACATTTGCTTTACCAGAAAGCATTCGCTTAAGTGACACCCAAGGATGTGAAAAGCCCTCAAGAAACAAACCAAAGTATGCAAGCCCAATTAAATTGGAATTCACTGGACTTCCAACAGCCGGTTCTCCCCAGAGAGGTGTTTGTTTTATTTGCTTAGCTGTACGGAGACAGCTACTGGTTGCAGACCTTACTGAAGGATTTCCTGCAGCTTTTCAGCCATTAAAAAGGTGTTTTTGGGATATAGAATTTGCAGTTCTGAAAATATAGGTCTTTTATTATACCAACAGCAGAGGCAAGAGGCAGAAAGGCCAAGAGCAGCAAAGGGGTTTAAGATGGTGCTGGATGAGTGCAGGAGGGGGATTATGTGGCATGGCTGGTGGTGGTCACAAGAGACTGGACTTGCTAAGGCAGCAAGTCTCTTCAAGTCTGATGTTCCTAAGAGGTTTTCTTATTTAACAGAAGAAGAGAGGAAGGGAAAAAAAAAAACAAAAAAACAAAACCACCCACACCAAAAAAAATACCAAAACAAAACAAAAAAAACCCCCCACGCCTGCATGGTTCTTTGCTGTGAGTTTAGTTCACTTTAGAGATGAGCATGTCAAGAGACAGTGGAAAAGCCCCTCGAGGCACCAGGAATGCACTAAGTATAATTGAAAATGCTCTAGACTGCCTTTGGAATGCAACAGTAGGGCCATCTGCAGGCTTTAGATTTTCAATACTAGCAAGGTATTTTTAAATAATTGTGTTGTCTCGTTCCCTTTTTCTTAATTAACTGTTTTAAATAGTACAAAATAGGCTGCTCCTGAAGCAACTTGCAGGCTCTGAGGATCATTTTCTAAGCCTGGTAAACAAGAACAGGTGTGCACTTGTAACAGGCTGACAAATAAGAATGCAAGAGAGCTGCCAACGTCACACAAAAGGTCCCCAATTTCCAGATTAATGCCCAGGGCACCTAAGGTTACAGTATTAAGCAGGCTGATAGAGGGTAGCATGTGACAGAAGAGCTGAGCAGCATCTCTCATCCTCTGCGGGCCTCAATAGCTGTGTTGCCTTTTTTATTTTTCTTGGAGTTTAGGGTGTCCTCCCACTCCTACATCAACTTCTGCAGCCTCAGCTCTTTGCTCTCATCATGTTCCCCAAATGCCCTGAGGGAAACCACCGTCTCAAGAGAAGGAGATGCAGAGAAAGACCCCTTTCAGCCCCATTTAGGACAGGGGGCTTGGCATGGACAGACAAGGCTTTACAGGCAATGTGCCACCCAGATCAGAGAGGGACAACAGGGAAAGAGTAGGGAGAGAGAACACAGTGCAGGTGGAGATGAAGAGCTAACTCTCAGCTACAAGGACCCCAGTGTTTCCCTCTCCTTTGACTGACTCATTGAGTAAGAGGCCAGAAGATGTTACCCATCAGTGAACTGAACCCCCTAAACAGGACACCCCACAGGTTGCAGTACTTCTCTATCTTAACTGTTCGTCCAGCAGTACAACATTCCAGGTTTGCTTTCAAAAACTGCCTACAGTGAAGAATATGACAATATATGGTTTTTAATTGAACAGTGAAATCCAATAAATTCTTTATTGTAGATGCAAGCATTTATCTGCAAAGTTATTAAACTGCTATTCAGATTGATGAGCAGCTCTGCTGCTGCCATACTGTGATTTTCCTATGGTCACCTCTATTCCTTTATGGAGTAACACTGGCTTTCCTCTTTAGAGTTCATATTCTCAAGAGCTCCATTCTTCCCAGTAAGGATCCCATATTTCTGTCTTTTCCTTGCCTGCAGAAAGCCTTTACTTGTACCTAGAGGTTTACTCACAAAACTTTTAAAAGGCTCCCCAGCCTGGCAGGTGAAGAGATAAGACACTGATCCAAAGGTCAGGACAGAATCCATGATGCTGGAAATTAGATGTTCAAGCATAGAAAGTGAGACTCCAAAGCTGTTTAAAGATTTCAATTTCTTCACCTTCTTTTTCTATTCTGTTTTTGCGGTGACATTTCCAAGAAATGTGTTATACACTCAGCTGTTCTCCAGGCAGAGTTCTTCCATTCATGCCTGCAGTCAGAATCTATTTCTCAAAACAATCAACTTCCTGCAGCAAGGAAGTCAGAGACCTTTCAAAATTTAACCAGGTTCTCCAGTATTGTCAAACACAGTAGGCCAGTTCTTGGTCTTGGAAGAGTCACTTCATCTTAACTAAAAAATAATCCACTGTACAAATAAGGATGAAGAAGAGGACAAGAGGATAAAAAATAGAATTAATAACTAAGGGAATGGAAAAAAACCCAACAAAGCACAAACCCAAACACACAAAAAAAGATAAAGGCCAGCAGACTCAAGAGAAAGGACAAGATGGGCTTTTTGTTTAATTCTCTTTCTTGCTGTTTTTTCCCTACCAGCACACCATTAACAATTACCCAGACTTAAAAAGTAAACATCAATCCCCAAGTTTTTGATAGAATCCTTTTAAAGGTGTCCTGAAGTGTTAGGTTATAAAACACTCCTGGTGCCCAGCCTGCATCCCCTTAGCAGCCACAACCTTTTGTTCCATCTGTGCATTTCACAATGCAGAGGGGGTGCAGAGGTGCATCCTTACTCCCAATCTCAGTCTTACAGGCACATACAGACAGCAGGATGGCAGGATCTGTGAGCAGTGTCCCCTGCAGTGGGTGTCTCAGAGACAAATAGCAGAGCAAAAGGATAACTACTTGCTACCCACTCACTGCGGTGTTGGAGATGTGCACTTGCTCTGCAGAGCTTAGATTGAAAATGAAAGCAAATCTGTGTTTGTGATATCACAAGGCAGAGCCCAGACATTTTTCCTTTTGCTAGAAAGCCTAAAAAAGGCCCTCTTTTCAAGTGTGTTAGAAATAGAAGCCTGTTTCAGAAGAGACATGAACTTATCAGTGCAAATTAATAGTGCCAGATGGGGGGTTAAATTGCTGCCTCACAGCTGAAGACATGTGAGTGAATGAAAGTGGTAGAATGAAACTATAAAAAGGGGATCATCACAAGTGATGAGATCCTACTGCGACGTGGGATTTGTGAATGTCGTGCCTGTGCTTGTAAGCAGTTTCTCAGATGAATGGTTTTATGGGCCGGAGCCAGGGGGAGAAGGGAACAAAGTCATGGTCATTTTGGAGATCACGTCTCATAGTGATGGTTTTACTGCTTTGTTGGGGACAAGCTGTCCAGCAGGACAAGTTACAAAGGATTATCCTGGAGCTTGTCTCCTGAGCTGGCACACAGGAGACAGGGAGCTCACCAGGGCAACCAGAGAAATGTGGCTGTGTAGTGGGTCTGTGTGGCAAGGTTTTGGGGGGGTATAAGAAGCAAATTATGTGAGAAGCTGTCAGAAGCGTCCCCTGGGCTCAGTGGAGCCAGGGACAGCTGGGTCCAAGAGGGACCTGCTGCTGACCAAGGCTGAGGCTGTGAGTGATGGTGGTGGCACCTCTGGGATAACAGGTTTAAGAAAGGGGGGCCGGGGGGGAACCTGCACAAGAGCAACTGCAGCCAGAGAGAGGAGTGAAAAAATGTAGGAGGAACAGCTCTGGAGACACCAAGATAGAGATGCTCGAGGTGCTGGAACAGAGATTCCCCCACAGGCTGTGGTGCAGACCATGGTGAGCCAGCTGTGGCCCTGCAGCCCATGGAGGCCCACAGGGGAGCAGAGATCCACCTTCAGCCCAAGGAGGAGACCCATGCCAGAGCAGGGGCAGGCCCTTACAGGCTGTGACCTCATGGGGAGCTTGCACTGGAGCAGGCTCCTAGCAGGACCCAGGGAGAGAGGATCCCATGCTGGAGCAGGTTTGCTGGCAGGACTTGTGATCCTGTGGGGAGCTATCACTGGAGCAGCCTGTTCCTGAAGGACTGCACCTGTGCAAGAGGCCCATGCTGGAGTAGTTCAGGAAGAACTGCAGGCCATGGGAAGGACCCAGTTGCAGAATTTAATGGAGAACTGGCTCCTATGGGAGGAACCTCATGCTGGAGCATGGGAAGTGTGTGAGGATTCTTCCCCTGGGGAGGAAGGAGCAGCAGAGTCAATGTATGATGAACTGACCACAGTCCCCATTCACTGCTGGAGGGAGAAGGTAGAGAATCAGGGGTAAAGTTGAGCTGAGGAAGGAGGGAAGGGTGGGAGGAAGGTGTTCTAAGACATGGGTTTATTTCTCATTGTCATACCCTGATTGGATTGGTAACAAATTCAATAACTTTCCTCAGGTTGGGTCTGTTTCACCTCTGAGAGAAATTGCTGCATCATCTCCCTGTCCTTATCTCAACCCACAAGTATTTTGACATATTTTCTCTTCCCTGACTTGTTGAGGTTGTGGCTTTGGTGGGCACCTGGCATCCAGCCAGGGCCAGCCCATCACAGGCTGTTGAGCTGGGACAGCACTAACTGGGTCAGCTTTCAGAGCAACAGGGAGCTTTGTCAGGAATACTCCAGGTTTAAGGGTGTTGTTACTGAAAGAATGGCAAGTCTTACGTTAGGAGAGCAGCACTTTAACATAGGTATCTTTCAAAATATTTCAGTGGGAGAGAAAGATCTGTTTGGCCATAATTAAGCCCTTTTTAACTCTCTGGATATGGTAACAAAGGAGCCTGGTCACAAAGCGAATGTCTGGAGTTCACATACTTCAATAATGCACAGCTGCATTACACAGAGGACAAGGTGTGGAGCTGCTCCTCCTTTCCACAGGAAGTGCAGTGGGCAGCTGGAGCACACAGTGCACAACAGAGGCTCAGGAAGCCTTGAACACTATTGTTTACATGCCCCAAGAAAACAAACCTGCAGCTGTGCTCTTTTACTCTACACAAAAACCGACAGCACCACCCTTCCCTGAATCTCAGAGCTAACAGTGACTTCATTCTGACTGAGAAACTCGGCAGAAAGTTACATATGTATAAACATCCTGTGGTTTGCACAAGGCAGCAAGGTATTATATTCCATAAAACCCTGAGTCGATTGAGCATAATAGGTATTTTGCTATGAGTCACCATCTGTCTAAAGGAGAACGTGGTCAGGTCCTCTCTCCAGCACTGCAGAGTAGAACTGACTCACCTCTACTGGATCTGTTCTTTCAGTCCAAAACAGAGGCAAGGCTGAGAAAAGTGGCTCATCAGCACCTCAGTGATCACGTGGTCGAGATACGCTCAAGGTGTGACGCACTTGAAGAAATCAGAGAGCAATTTGCGGCAAACTCATTATATAGTGAAATCCCCATCATTTTCTGTGTTCTGGGAGTGCTCACCATGAATTTTGATTTTCTTTAGCTTCCTCTTCATCTGAAATTATTTGATGAGTCTGTTTTCAGAAAAAAAATCTCTGGATCTTCAGACTGCTCACTGCACACATTCAAGGCTTGACCTGTACTGCATTCCTTCCATGTTGTCCCAAGGGCTTTCTGCACCCTTGCTGAGTGTGCAAGGGCTGAAGGTGTGGGAACAGTGAAAATCCTGTGTTTCAAATCCAGAATTTGCTCTCTATGAATATTCCTAATTAAGTATTTCAAAAAAAGCTTTTTTGGTAGGCATTTTTTCCTGTAACTTTATCCATAAGATTTTTTACAGAAATCTTGACAGAGGCACGTGAAATAACCTTGTTTTGAGGCTATTAAAATGCAGAACTGCAGCTGGATGTATGCTGGTCCCATTTCCCCAGTTGAGCTATCACGTTCACCTCTGCAGAAATAGCAACTGTCACAGCAACAGTCACAAGAGATGCAGCCCTCAGAGAATCACATTGAGCAAAGAAAAATAACTAGGACAGTGATTTAGCTTGTCTGGATTAAAATGTTCCTCATAGATGCTTTAGTGTTGTTAACAGTCATCCTAAAGGAAGATGACAGGCTGTTCAGACCTGCCATGAGTAACACTGAGGAACAAACAGTTATTGAAGGAAGGCTAATACAGTATTATGCATAGAAAATTCTAAGCAAGTTCCTGGGAATGCTGGAACAAGAACATTCGACCTGAATTTCAGAAAATCCCTTTCTGTGCTGTCATATATTGGGGTATGGGGAAAAGCCATCAAACTTGCTTTGAACCTGTGAGGTATAAAAAGGTTTTGTTTTGGGTGGGTGACAGCCTCATTTTTGCAAACTCATAGTCACTCTGAGATGGGGAACGTAACAAACAAGATGCAGGGGACTTGAGATAGAGACGTGATTATTAATAAAAAAATTTAACAGAACTGCCAGGACCTGTCTCTCTTCAAAGGGAGATGAATGCATGTGGACTGGTGAGGGTCATCAGCAATCTGGCATTCTTTGGGCAAATGATACACACTGCAGGGCTGCCAAATACAGATGGGCTAAAGGGAAATGTCCAGATGTAACTGCAGATGTCATAGGAAATTAAGCCGCTCACTTGTGCTTGTGATTCAAGAAGTTCCATTTCTAGGTCAGATGACAGCTTAGTTGGCCATTATTGCAAACATCTCTGACTTTTCTTGAAGTTTTCTGCCTAGAACCCATAAAAAAAGCAAAGGACAAGTGCCATTTTTATGGGAAGCACATTGTAAAGCCATGTGAAGAATTAACTTTATGAAAGTTAACAATGAACGAAGGAAGTCAGTTGTTAAAGGATGAGGTTGTTTTGTACTCAATAAAAAAAGATACACTAACAAAAGGAATTGCAAATATTTGTTGTCACTGTGAAAGCCAATATTGCCAGTTTTGCATATGTAAAAATGTAAATATTTGTTCTGGTAAACACAAATATTACTGTTTGTGATCAATTAGGTTTTTGACTAAACTACCAGTAAAGTTTATTCATCTACTCTGTTGTAGTGTCCTGGCAAATGATGTCCTGGTGTAGTTGTGAAATATGGGTCACTGAGAGATTAATGGTTTGTTTAATAAATAGACCAGCAAAGAATATGGAAATACTGTTTAATCAATGCTGTTGAAATGAATTTGTTTCAGAATTCAATCACCTCACTCTGGATAAATGTCTCCATTACTGCTTAAACTAATTAGTATTTCTCACATGAGGACATTTCAATTATATGGCAAAATCTGAAAGCTGAAAATGCAAAATATTGGGGGAAAATTTAGTATTTTAGATTAGAAATGTTATGCATTTTGTACCTATTCCAATTCCTGAGAGAACAGTCCTTCCCTCCAGAAGTAACATAACCTATTGCCTCTGTTTTAGTAGCTGGCTGCCTAAGTGTGTATGTGCAGAATGTGTGACAAGGTAGTCAGATCCCCAGGCAGTGAAAACAGAGTTTTGATTTGCTGGAGGAAAGAAAAGGAATCATTTCTGTCAAAGCTTTGAAAAAGATGACAGTAATTTTTAGAAATAAATACTTACACTTTTTTTTTTTTTTTCTGCAAAGCTTCCATTTACGTAAGGAATGAAGAATTTTAATCTTCTTAGGAAGCGCTTTGATCGTTCTTTGATTAGTTTATAAAATGAGTATATTGCACATTTCCAATGAAATGGGAAACTTTTTACTGTTTCTTTGCGTACTTGTGTCAGTCTCTCTGTCTGGCATGAGCCTCGTTCAGCTCCTGCCAAAGAGTCTCTGCTGATGAATGACATTTGTTCTATTGTTTAGTCCCAAACCCCCTAACACACTTACACTGATTATAGACTGCAGAGCCAAGAAATACTGACATACAATCAGAACTGGGGAGAGAAGGGGACAAAGGTTTTTTTGTTTGTGGTTTGAAGAGGCTAAAAAAGCCTTCCCAGCCTCATAACTTTGGCAACAGAAATGTAATAGAAGTGGAAAATGTTTACATCTCAGTTTTGGATGAGATGAATAAGATGAGGAGCAGTTTGGGCTTCTCACAGTCCAGCCATTTCTGGAGATGTTCCATCAGATGTCTGGGATAATATGGAAGCTGTGGCTGGCAGCCTGTGATGCAGGTTCCTGTGTCTTCTGGAAATAGCATTAAACAAAATATATGGCCTTGAAATTTATATTGTTTGGTATAGCAGGTGCTGTGCCATGGGTCATAGAGAAGGATCTCTTTTAAATCAAAAAATGGCTGGAGAAATAATATCTTAACACTGGTGTCCTACTGAATTCTTACTTTTACCACAGCATACACATGTGATGGATCCCTTGTGGTACCCTCTGGGCACCTTCTAAAGTCTCAGGCTCTACAAAATTGCCCACCAGAACAGCTGGAAAAGCTGAACACAATTCTCCTTTCCCTGGCTTTGCCCACACTCCATGCCTCTTCTGCTTGTGGGCCTTGGAGTGTCTTAAAAGAAAACAATCTGATAGGAGCTTCTGTTCCTGCATGGCCTTGGATGGGCCTGAGGTTACCTGTTATCCTGGGAAGATTGCCAAGGCACCTGCTGGGAGGTGACTTCGGGGACACACGGAAGGCTCATATCCTGTGATCACCTTCTGTCTAACTTTTGTTTGGTCATGTTTAGAAGCTGCCCTGACCCTGGGGGTGGATGACCACTGAGGGGCAGAGGACAGGTGTCCACTCTCATTCCTGGGTCTCTGTGAGCAGTTGTTGATGCCATGAACCTCTGGTGCTGTGCCCACAGACCTTCAGTGTGGGACTCTCTCTGCTCCTCAGTGGTTATGGACTTTGTGTCCAGAGGAGCAGGCAGATCCCAGTGGTGGGAAGGCAAGGGAAGGGGAGAGTGCACCTGACAACTCATAATTTCTCTTCTTAAATGGCATAAGCAACACAACACTGGGTTTGGTTTTTTGCATTTGGTAACTTTTTGGGCAGGGACCCATAAAGGCTCTGTTAACAATTCCAGGAGCCAGACTGTGCTGACAGGCCATCTTCACATCGCTGCCTCCGTTAACCATGTGCAAGAGTTAATCAGCAGTGGAAGGGTGGAAGGAAGGAGCCTTCTCAGCAGCCCAAACATGGCGCATGCTTTACCTAGTCAGGCTTCACTGCCTCAATGACATTAATTTGCTCCTGACCTAACGCTCCCAGCGCTACAGTTCAACGTGTTTATTAATTCTAGGAACGAGCTTTCAGATGAATTTTATTGTTGCACTGAGACACAACGAGGTGAAGATATGTGGGTTCTATTCTATTTTCCATATCTATGCCATAAAATGTTGCATTTGTGCTGCTTGTATTATTTGTGAGCTTGTATTAGCAGTTAGCTTAAGGCCTATTGAAATGTCCTGGAAATGAAATAGCCTCATTAGGCTTTGGGGTAGATTTCTTAAATTCTTGTTCATTTTTCAAGTCAAGGAAGTTGGAGCAGCAAGGCTTGCCAAAGAACCAGGATCCCTATGTCATGAAAAGTTTCAGTAATCTGGCTCAGACACATAAAACTGCTGGAAGAAATTTCCCAGTGGATGATCACTCCTGCCATTCATTGACTTCTAACAGGATTCATGGGTTGGTCTATTGTTTTCCATCTCAGGGAACTTGACACATTCCTCAGAAGCTGGCACAGGTTATTATGGAAACAGTTGCTTGGACTGAGTGGAGTCATTTTGGGATGTAGAATGGGAAGTGCCATATTTCAGTAGCAGAGAAATTTCTTTTACTTGCTATTGGGCTCTGCTTTCAAAGAATGATTCTTAAATATGAATAAATATTGATTTTTCATTACGAATAAAAATCTGCAATCAGACAAGTTAGTCAATATGAGCTACTTTGAAATTAGCCTTGTGAGCTAAACTTTGCTACCCTTGGGTTCATAAGGAAGATTCTATTGCTTCAGTATGAGAGAGATTAATGCCCCTGAGAAAGACTGTGCAGGAGTTTTCTTTCTCACCTTTGCCTGACAGGAAGAAGGATTTTTATAGTTCATTAAAGAGAGTGACCTGTTCCAGGCTCTTAGGCCAAGCCCTCAGAAAAGACAGATTTTAAATCCTTCCCTCAATGAACTCAGCACTAGTTTAGCTCACCCAGCCCAAGGCACTTCACTGCTTCTCAGCTGTGAAGAAAAAGAGGCATTAAGAGCCCTCCCTCACAAGCTGCTGGGTTTTTTTCTTTAAATACAGAATTAATCTAAAATAAATTTCCTACATTTGCCAGTTTCAGCTACAGCTACAGTTATTTCCTACACCAGGACAAAGTTATAAGTCAGGATCTGTATTTTGGGGTTCCTGAAATTCAGATGGGAGCTAATTTTGCTTCCCAGACTGCTGGCAGCTGTCTACTGGGCACTGATGATGGTTTGTGTTCATCCAGGGCCTGTCTGAAGTTCCAGACAGTGATTACCCTTAATGTCTAATGAAACCTGAGAAATTAATTAGTCTTTTTTGTGACTCTGCTATCCTGAATTACTTAACCTGGATTCAAGGCAGCCTCATGGGGAGGAACGGGGAATGCAGGGAAAAGGGACAGAAATAGATAATCTGTCAGCTTGTTGTCGTGCCTCCCTTCACCTCGGTTTGAACAAATGCAGGGCAGAGCACAAAGCCTCGCCAAAAAACTGCACTCGTCTCTCCTCCCGAGGCTGCCAAAGCTGACCCCTCTCCTCACCAAGCACCCCAGGGAGCTGTGCCAGGGCCTGGTTCAGCAGTGCTGGATCCTGCAGCGGGCTGCAGACACTGCAGCAGCCGACTGCAAATCCCTGGGGCAGAGGCTTCAGTGCATCAAACTAAACAGCAGGATGGACACTGCAGCACCCCCTCCTGCTCCCCTCCTGCTGGAATTTAACACCCAGCAAACCTCCTCCTCAGCATCTTCACTGCAACCTTGGAAGGAGCGCTCACAGCAGCAGCTCACTGCGGAGATTGCAGTGCCCTCTGGTTTGCAGGAACTGGGGATGTTGCAAGGAGGTGACACCCTGGGAAAGGAGGATTTATGGGTCTGGTTACAGGCTGTGGGAGAGGGGAAAAGGCATCGCACTGCTGCTGGAGCAGAGGAACCCAGTGAGGACAGGCAGGTGCTGCAGAAAACATGAGGGCTCACAGCATCCCCCTGAGGAGGGGAGCGCTCCTCTCTCTCTGGCAGCCGTCCAAAGTGTAATAAACCCACAAAATGGATTATTTTCCTTTAAAAATAAACCATGCCCCCCCACAGACTCCTTAAATAAATCTCTTGCCCCTGTTCTCTTCGGCTCAAGGTCATCTGGAAGTGCAGCCCTTTCACTACAGCCCTGGTATTTCAGCACGAGTGCGGAGAGCAGCGAGCCCCAGGGCTGTGGCTCCCTGACTTTGTCCATTGCAGGTTGCATCTGGGCTAAGCCTGGGGAATTTTTGGACAACAGTTTGGCTGTCAGTCACAGGGCTCCGAGATTACAAGAGCTGAAGTGCAGTTACAAAGCTTTCTTAAGCCATTAACTGATGTAAATGACATAAATATTCCCCTTTTCCCTCAACAATGGGCATTTTTTTTATTTGCTTGAACAAGGAGCTTTTAGTCTACCAGATGGGTCCAGGCTGTATGTCCTCAAGATCTGCTCCTTCAAAGCTTATAAGGGTAACTTCATTTAAATGTGTGGCCTTCAATCTACCCTTGGGTGAACTGTGAAGGCAGCAGCTGCACTCCAAGATCTCTTACACCACATGGATTTTCTGCTGTCTCTGCCACTGGGGCTTCAGGAAGGAAGGCATCATCTCCTTCTCTTTATTCACTTATTGAAAAATATTGTCAGCATAGTGAAAGAAGTTCTATCTGAAATATCTGAAATGGGCAATATTGCTTACAGAAAACAAATTCTATTTTAGACACAGAATTGTTCCCACATGGTTCTTAGGTCAAGAATGAAGAACCATGGGTTCTTCAGGAATTTAAATTACATAAAATACACAAGCAAACAATGATTACTTTAGATTTAAATTGGATTACATTCAAATGAAGTTCATGCCCCATCCTGCTGTCTTTACTTACAGGAGTAGTATTTATAAAGGTATAGTAAAGCATGTCAATATTCTTGATTGGAACTTATCTTGCTAACAAATGACTTCGTTAGCAAGTATTGTTCTTGACTTCAAAATGTTTCCATTTCTAAAAATCCTCATACATTTGCAGGAGGGGTAGAAGTGATGGGAAAGCTTTCCAAAACTAAACCCAGCTGAAAAAATGAAGGGATTTTGGCTGATACTGAAAGAGTCTTCTACCCAAACCTGAAAAGATGGCTCTCTACTGGTGGATCTCAGAGAGGAGACACATTTACTGTTCCCTGAACAGCTGCAGCAAAAGCCTTGGGTGCACCATCAGCTTGAGACACCTCACGTTGAGCACTGCCTGCTTGGCTACTTAGAAGTGTGAAAACACCTTATGAGGTAGAATATTTTCTAATGCCTGATCTCACAAGCATTCCCCTAACTCCCCACTGGGGACATCTCCAGAAGCCACCTACCACTGCTGAACACACCTTCTGGGGAGATGTTCCTCTTGTTCAGACATTTCCTCCTTGTCACAGGCTGTTCAGGTGTGCTCAGTGTGCAGGGCCGGCTCGGTGCCACCACAGGCTGTGCTGTGCCCTGTGGTCCTTGTCACACTGCAGCTCTGTCAGCCTTGGGGCCTCTTGCTCCCAGCCTGGATGAAGCACCCCTGGGATGCTCTGGAGGCAGCACTGCTGGAGGTGGCTCGTCCTTGGGACAAGCTGTGCTCTCCTACAGAGCACTAGAAAAGCAGCTGATACCCAGAAACTCTCTGGATTTATGCTCAGGTGAATGAATGCAGATGTGCCTAAATAAATAAGAGTCTTATGAAGGTGGAGAGGTTGGAAGGCAAATCCTGTTTTTCTGATGCAAATCAAGCACTGTTTTAATGTTTAGAAGAATCATATTGGCTGTCACTATTCATCCACTGCAAGGAATAATTTATTTCTTCCTTTTGGCATGGCTTTTTATAAAGCCTCCGGTCTTAAAGACCCAAAGTCACCTCATATGGGTCCCAGCAAAGGCAGAAAGCAGTTTAGGGATTTAAATGAAAATAGAATTGGAGCTTCCATTGCCAGGCAGTGAGGCAAAATCCCTCTGCCCTCAGCTGTGTGCACACACTTTGCTTGGATCTGGAGCTGTATGATACTGACAGCAGAACTGTGGGAATATCCAAGCACAGTTCTGGGAAAATCCTCTATTTGATGAATTCTATGATTTTTTTGTGACCAGTGTCAAATGTCAGCTATTAATTTTTTATTTTTTTTTTTTTGCTGAGTTTACTCTTGCTGTTTCTGTTGTTAGTATGTGAATTGCTCTTGTCCCAGCTCACTGCTGTGGTTCATCATCCAGCAGCCAAGTAAGGAGGTTGGTTTTGTTTCAACACGTGGTAGGGCCAAAGAAACCTCTCAGCCATGTTATGTGTGGACCTTCACATTTGTTCCTCAATCACTCCAACTTCAGGTGTGCTTTTATGTTTTAGATGGCTATAAGGCAGCCTGGTTTTCTGCTCTGTTTCAGGGTATTTTGTGTGCTGTTTTCTTCATTTCTACAGCACTAAATGCACCCTCTTGCCCCCAGCAGTAATTGTACCTTCATAGCTCAGGGGTGTGAACATTGAATATTAAGGATTTCAGCAGGAGCCCCTATGTACCTCTATGTTGCAAACAGTTGCTTCCCAGGAGCCAGACTGCTGCAGCTAAGAAACAGTTAATTGTTGCTTGTTTTATTTACATGATCAAATTTAATCTCTTGTTGTACTGTTCAGCAGAGCTCTATAAATCTCAGGTGACCCCACAAGACTTACCCAGCTCTCCAGTTTCCCAAACCTTCCTCCCGCAGATTTCAACATATCTATCCCCCTTAGTGAGAACAAGAACTGCAGCAGGGAAGAGGGATCTCTTTCAAAATGTTTTGAATTCTGTCCTTTCAGGGCCAGCATCTGTGGGTTGATGAGATTCAACCAATAATGATGCAAGTGTAGGACCTACAGGGACAGGGACAACATTCCCATAATGAACCAGAAAACTTTCTACTCCCAAACCCAAATTGAAAGGAAAAGGTTAGAAGCCAAACCAGACCGTCTTGCATGCCCTTGCAGGCTTTAATTCCTTCACAAACATGTGCAAACTCAATAAAAAGAACTAGCTAAATAAAAATCCCCACACAGAGAGAAAGATTTTGATCCTCTATTAAAACAGTTTGAGCGGAAAGGATTTTGCAGCCTCTCTGTTAATCTGCTGATCACGGGGTTGAAAGCGATGCCCTTGAGGCACTATCAAGCCCGTTGTCGAATTGATTGGTCAATAAAAAAAGAAAGGAGGAAAAAAAAAGGAATAGAAGTTGTGCTCTTGTATTAGTACAGCTAAATCCTCGCCTGCAAGTCTGGATAATCTTCACTGGAGGAGTGCACTGGGGTTTTTCTTATCAGCCTGTGAAGGCTGAAATGGACTTCTGAAGAAAGAGAGGTTTCTCAATCACCCTTCTTCGAATTTGTATTACTGATTCCTGGAAAATGAGTAGCAGCCAGGAATTAGTTGTAGGTATGAATCAGAAAGCAGCAGTAGCCTTTGAAAACAAGTGAATAAGTTTTGCATGTCTGTGGGCTGCTATTATGCATTCCTGTGGCTAATAGAGTTTGTTGCTTGACACTGTAGGACAAAAAATAAAGATGAAAGACTCCAAATATTTCAGAAGGCAAAGAGCATAGAAAAAAAGGCTTTATTGTCTAATTCTTACTACCTTTTATAAAGTGTTCCCATACAGACTTAACATGGTTGGTGAATAGGAATGACACCTCTCTAATCCCATTGGTTAAACTAGAGAAACACCAAAACACCACCTGGAGAAAGATTCTTTTGAGAAAGGAGAGTTGTTTGCCAAGATTGTTTCGAGAAGAAACTTTCTTGAGAAATTTTTCCTTGGGAAAAAGCAGCTGCTAGCAGGCTAAAATCTCTCAGACCCAGAAATATCAGGCCCACATTACTTAGCCTAGAAATGGCAGATGTTTTCAATACTTGACTTGTAGCATTCTAAGTGCATCCACTGTATCCACATGACACAGTCGTTCCCAATTTATTGGTTTTGATACAAGTACTCACCAATAGAAAATGGTGGGTATGACCCAAGGATCTTTCCATTTAATTTTCCAGTTGTGCCCAGTGAAGGAAGCAGCCAGATCTTCTCTCTCCCCTGAACAGCATTTGCAGGGTTTTAGGAATGGGTCTGGACTGGTCAAGGGTCCAGCTTCCCTTCAGGGAGATGAGCTTTTTAGCAGCAGCAGGATTTTTGTTATCGTGAATTTGTAAAAGAGCCTTGAAATAATAAAATTTAAACTTGCAAAAGGTTTAGTGGTTTAAAATTGGGTTCCCAGCCCTTTTTGTTATATAAACTGCCTTTAAAAAAAGATACTCTGCTGTGGCCTTAAATTGTCCCTGCTGCATTTTATGAACTCACATATGTGTATCACCTGTGTATAAACAAAGAAGGAGGGGAGTTAAAAACTAAGTAGGGTCCTTTCTTTTTATACCACAGCTATAGCTATTTCTTTTTTTCTTGAAAGGAAGTAAGCTTTTCAAAGTTCATGAACTCTTCTTCAGCTTTAAATCCTGCTTCCATGGTTTAAGTTCCTAGCAGAGACCATGACACAAAGTAGAGAAGAGAGGAGCCAGGGGTAGGAAGTGGCAGAAAGTGAGCCCTGAGCCAAGACCATGGCAAAGCATGAGACATCCTTGGGGGATACTCAGAGCACCCTCAGAAAGGGCAACCTTTTTCTTTTTGTTTTGCTTGTTCATTTCTAAAGCTTCTTTGCCCCAGAAAGAACCCACTGGCTGTAGTGGAGAGGTGCAGGAAGATTCATTTTGCATAGCAGCTCCTTGAGGGGATGGGCTTTTGACTCAGGCCTGCAACTTTGCTATTTTACTGATGGTGTTGCATCTTGATGTGACAGTGCCTTCACCACAGATGGCTGCATGCAGAAGGAAAAAAAACACCAAGCTGGGAAGTTCCTTCCTTCTTGCTACCTGCTTCAGATGCTGTATGATGTGATAAACAGAAGGCTGGGTAGACAGAACATGAATAATCAGTGATAACCAAGAATCTCAAAGACAATGAGATAATTTCTTAAATATCTCTTTTTGATGTCCCTCATAGCTGAAAAAAAAATTGTCCTTCAGTTAAAATTCCAATTCTACAAATAACATCATCACCCTGGTTTCATAATGCTTATATTTTGTCAGCTGCTGGTTTGACTCTGACGACTTAGTTAAAGAAGATTTCTTCTAAAAATATATCAGCCTACTGCTTGAAATGCTTTTACCACCAGGCAGAAATGAAAGGAAAGGATGTGTATTATAAATATAATGAATAGCTTTGTTTGCCATAAATACATGTCAAGAGGGGAAATGTTGTCTATTTACATTCCTGATGCCCTCACAATCACAGTGCATTTTACTCACCTATTGAAGTATTTATATTTAGCAAGAGCTGCATTAATTGAATTTTCTTCATTTCTGTTGAAGGTCCTTACTGGTGTTACACAGCTCAGGGGCAGGGGTAGGTGTGAGTCCTGGGCTGTAGAGAAATCTTGCAAATGCAAACCATGCAGAAAGAAGTGAAATGTCAGCTGGGTGTGCTGACAGCCCATAACAAACAAAACATCGGGGGATCACCTTATCTCTGTCTATCGCTTTGAAATCAAAGTTTTGACAACATTGATGACGACAGGGTTAACTATGTCACTGCCAATCTTTCACATTAAAATACAGAGTTATTGTTCTTTTGCCTCAAAATGCTTTTCCATATTTTTCCCTTCTATCAAAATCAGCAGCCATTTCACACCAAGCTTGTAAATGTGCTACTTAAACTCACAGCTTGTTTCAGCCAGTCCTAGAAGTATCAGAACTACTGAGGATGGGATAACACACATTTTTAACATACAAATGAAGAACTTCACATCTGTTTTAACTGTGAAGTTATTCATTGTTACATTCAATTAACTTCTTAAAAAATCACTTTCAAATTAAATAAAGTTACCACAAAATTTCCTCCTGACTTGCAGACTTCCAAAAAACTGCAAAAGAAATTAGCTCTGCTTTGTGACGGACCAATGCAAATGTGCTCCCTTTTCTTGCTGTAATACTCGTGGGTTTCCTTTCTATCATCCATTTAGCCCAAAATAATCCTTCTTCAATTTGTGGGTTTCCTTTTTATCTTGCATGTAGCCTAAAAATGTCTTTCTTCAGTTGTCAGGCTGCCTTCTTGGATCATTATAAGAAATTTGAGGATGATCTCTACTGGTTTGCATTTGCTGCCATTGATTTGATCTGTGTGTAATACAGAGTGTGAAACTCTTCTGACGTTTTGCAGTGACTTTGCAGAGGCAGAGAAGACGTAGGAAAGGTTGAGGCAATGTGGAGCGAGGTCTTTTGAATGACTACTCATTTAATGGTCTCTTGAAGAAGCTCAGCTCCCTTTCTCTGTTGCCACTGGGGCTGCTCCTCTTGGTTTGTGAAGGCACAAAAGGAGACTCTTCACCCACGGATCATTATGGTTTGGAATGCTGAAGGGTGATGATTAACTTAAACCAGGAGATCTGGAAGAGGTTTGGATGTGTATATGGAGTGGGGGCTGGACCAGGATCTCTAGCACTCTTGACATGACTGTGCACAGGGAACAGCAAATTGCAACAGGCCTTGTGGAGCCTCGTGGGAATGCCCCAGGAAAATTAACCATGCAGTTTTCTAATTCCTTGCTGTGTCTTGAATCCTTCAATAAATGTTTTGTAATACTTCCAGTTCATATTTCTATTCTATCTCAGAGAAACAGAAGGGAGCAAGGTAGAGCCCCAGGAAAATCTGGCAGAAAAGTATTTAGGATGTCAAGCACTTCTGTTTGGTGTTTCCAAACTCACATCTGCCCCTCCACACACTGCTGGCCTCTCCCAGCACCACTGTCACTGGCTCGTAGCTCCACCTGCAGTTCTGACCTCACTAATGGCAGTGGTGACACTTCCTCCAACTTGAAATGGGGCGTGACTTTCACCAGTAGCTTCTAAAATTGGCCATTAATCAGATTTAGTGGCTTAGGAGCAGTGTAAAGAAACCCAGGTTGGAAACAAATCCAAGAGAAGTTGACTGCTCATCATTGCTGCAGTGATGGCCACTGAATATTTTGAAGACTTGAGTGGATTTAGGGTTTGAGTTCTACTGGAAATCATGACACAGTCAGGAATCTCATTCTCCAGCTAGGCAGATGACTTTAGTTTTTCTCCAAGATTCTGGCCTCAGAATGCGAACAGCTTTGTCACAAGTCAAGACGTTTTCTTTAATCCTCTCTACTAATACCTGGATTTCTTGTTCTGAGCCATCGGGATCCAGCTATGCAAATGGCAAGTGAGGTTGTAGGATATTTTGGAGCAGGTATCTCCTGGAAGGACAGGGAAGCACTAAGCCCTTTCAGCAAAGCCCATGCCCCCATTTAAGATACCCTGTGAAATGCCAGGCACCCTTTTTCAGAGAAGACTAATTCAAATGGAACTGGCATAACCAAGAGCTGGCAGGATGACAGTCTGCCTACCAGGAAAGGACTAACAGATCTCATCTTTCACATCATAGGAAGTGCTGGGAAAGGTTACAAGTCCTGCTTCTATACCTCAGAGAGACAGGAGAGAGCAGGGAAGAAGAGAAACTATTTAAGCCACAGGACAACACCAGCACAGGAACAACCTGCTGTTTCCTAGCTGGGAATCAATTTGTGCTAGAAGTAAAATGCTTTCCAGGTGTTGGAGAAGTGATGGTCTGGACTCAGAACTAGTGGGAGCACAATAAGCTTAGTGATTCATAGGACATAGCTTGTTAAATTTTAAATGAAGCTACATGAGACAGGGAGCTGCACCAACAGGGAATTTGATTCACAGAAGCCTGCCTGTTTTGTCCAGGTCTCTGCTCTGTGCTGCCAGTAGATGTGGTACCCACTCCCTCTAAGAAAGTTTCTTTCTTCCCCCTCCACCTCTCTGGTTGGTTGCTCTCCCAGATGAATAGAACAAACATTTTTGTCTTGAATGATTTTCTGCTTCCGTGGGAAAGCAAAAAAAAAAAAAAAAAAAAAAAAAAAAAAAAAAAAAAAAAAAAAGGGAAAAATGTGTGGGTACATAGGTGTAAAAATGACTGCAAAGAGATAACACATAGATAGGTTTGTTTTCTTTTAGCAGTAAAAGGGATAGAAAGTCAAGTTTTTATTACTCTGAAGTGACATTGTTACAAAATGGCTGGTCTGTGCTTTTATTTGTTTGGTGTGGGAGCCTGATGAAACAGCCAGCTGTGTTGGAGGAGGCTCATGGAGCAGCCACGTTGTCAGACAGCTGACAGGACAACACTGACCTGCCCTGTATTGGGGTGGGGTGGCAGAGGTGCACTGTGACAATATGACAACATGCTCACCAGCATTTATCCCAAAGTCCCAGGTGTCCTGGACCCCAGGCAAGGTGCTGCTCCATGCCCTGAAACACCTGTAATTTAAATAGGACAAAACAAGGGCAAGATAGGAAGCAAAAGAAGGATTTTATTTGTGTTGTGGAGATGGGAGACAGATTCAGCTGTTAAACAGGGACAAGCAGTCCCATCAGAGGTATCCAAGACACCTGCACAGTGCTGATGGATACAGCCAGCAGCAGGAAAGCAAACACCTGCAACATCTCACACAGCTCTAGAGATCTGTCTTCAGGCAAGGCAAGCAAGCCCTGAGAAGAAAATAAGTTGCCTAAGGTGATGCATGGTGACAGGAACAAATTGGGAATTACCCAGCTCTCCTGAATTCAGGTTTGCAAGATCTCAGTGCCTGTCTTGTCCAAAGTCACTCTCTGAGCAGCCCTCACCAGTAGGCATTACTCTTTACTGAATATGAAGCCAGAATTTGGAGTGAAATTGGTTATCATCACTATACTCTGTCAGCCTGGGCTGTGGAAGTGGGCCCAAAGGCTTGAAGCAAAATGCTGTGGTAGAGCAGCAGGAGAGAGATGAGGTGTCTGTACCTTGGGTTAAGGCTGACAGACCCTACAGAAACACAGCTCCAGCTTTTTGGGTTAATCTGTAACACAAATGTTAAAAAGGTGTTTCTTTGGAAATGAGAATTTTGCTGAAAATCTTATGCATACATTAGAGCCATGCAATAGGATGTGCTGGAGAATTGAAGTGAACAGCAGACTTTCCTCAAGACTTTATTTCAAATCTGTTTAGAAATAAAATCTAAATAACAATTTTGACTGATTTTTCATTGTTACATTTTATGCCACAGTGTAAAACGTTTAAATAGGATTTTTGGTTACAGAATTATCTGATTTCTTCTCCAAGTGCTTTCAGATCAGTCAAAATACAGTAAGAGCAAAAGCAGGGCATGTTTAGTTATAGACAGTATTAATTGTGGTAAGCTCTGTGTCAAAGAAGATGGAGATGACAGAAGTCAGAAAACCTGGAGCTTGTGAGGGCCATTGCTGAGAGCTCACGATCTATAAAAACCATGTTTCCATCTCTCTTCAATTTTTCACCAGCTATTGCCTGTCACACTGACTGTGGGCAGCACACACATGACTCTCCTGGCTTTCTGTTGGGATCTGTCTTCTAACACTCCAATCCTCAACATAACTTCAGGGGAACCTGCTGGTGTCAGTAACACACACAGGTAATGGTTTCTAAGCATCCTTTTGCAGCAGGCTCAACCTTTTCATATAATTTTAATTCCCTGCTGGTGTTATCAGGCAGTTCGTGGTCTAGACTGGGCTCTGAGCTTAATGCCAGTGCATTTTCTATAATCCAGCTACCAGAAGCCCTTGTAGGGAAGGCTTGTGAAAGTGGTGAAAGACAAGGCCAATGTGCCAGACAGGTGAGGCTGTAGAGAGCTGTGGAGAGCTCCCCATTGGGCAGTGGTAGCTGTTGAGGAAGTCCAACAGGATAAAAGATGTGTCCTGTCACAGGAGGATCCTACATAGCCCCAGAGCTGCCTTATGCCTGACCCCACAGAGGCTAAACACCTCTCAGATCGCACATGAGAAGCCAAATGAGGGGCAACACCGGGGAGCAAGGATGACTTCCTTCATCTGTAGCTGCACTGCATCTCCCCCTTTTACAGTGTTTCTTCTACCACTTCTTCTGTCAGACAACAGCAGCACCCCAAATTCCACCTTTAAATGCCCCAACATCCATCCCGAGACACTTGATTCAAAGTGTCTCCTTGGGTTTTCTGTGGCTCTATGAACAGCACACCACCATGGTAATGCTTTCAATCCTACGAGAAAGAGGCACAAAGAGTGGGATTGACCAACTCTGACTTTTTTAGTAAAATATGCCAATGCAGTCATCTTCTGGCTACAACTATCCATGGGAAGAGTAGATGTGTCCTTTAATAACAGGGAGAGTGCTTAAAAAAGAACATGTTATTGCTGTGTTGCCTTCACCCCAGTAAATTGCAGCATTTTCATTTTCCTATATTTATTGCATTGAAGTGTTTATATCACTGTGAAGCAAATATTTGCTTTCAAAGGTCACTCACTGTATCTCACTTCCTCTGGGGATAGACGTAGGTCTCTCTGAGCCTTCAGTACTACTCCATATGGATTATATAATGTTCTTCTTGGCACTACTGAAATAGCAGATGCAGAATTCAAAGTATAATAGGCAATGCCTTTCCATTAGCCAGTCTCTCTTCGTATTTCTCTCTAATATTGTCAGTTGTGCTTCTGTACGAGCACTGGCATAAGGTACGAGACTGTCTGCAGGAATTTGATGTAAATGACCCAAGTGCTTGGAGTTACTTGCATTGTGTAGGAGACACAGAGCACAGCCTGGAACATGGTGTTCACAGTGTTTTGTAGCAATGTTTGGCCTTTTTTCTGCTTTTCAAAGAGCACCGTGGATGTTTGTGTGTGAACCCAGAGGATTTCCTCTCCCAAAATGGAAAAACCGAGGTTCTTGTGAAATTTTGAGGCTGAATTTGTATAGGCAATTATTGCAAGCATAAACACAAATTGAGTGAAGTAGGGTCTGTGACTTCTGTAACAACCGACTTTTTAAAATTTAATCCAATTTTTAGATTGAAATGGCTTAACATATTACATCCCAAACTTTGGTTTTCTGATCTGTCATCTCTGCAGAGACTGTAGATAAAATAAAATGTAGTTTAAATTAAAAGTACAGAGTACCTTTTGGAGAGTTTATTGCAGTTATATTAGCGGTTCCTAAGGCAATTGTAGGATTTTGATAGTTGGTTCAAACTAACTTGAATGAGAACAGAATGCAAAATATTAACTAGTACCAAAAATATAAATTCTACAAGGAATTTATTACCCCAAGTCCTCAGTACTATCTTAGGCGTATTTCTCTTCTACTTAAACAAGAGCAGGTTTCAGTGGGCCTGAGCCCGACCTTACGCTTTTGAAAGTCTGTCTAGTATCAGTAAGAGCAAATCCATCATGGTTTAACTTTTCTTGACCATTCCTGAAATCATTCATTTTCAATGCTTTAAAACATCAGGAGTTTTAAATAAAAGCTTTTTATAGGTGTTTCTAAGAAACTCCACAGAGTTAGAAAACTGTTACTTTGTGCTTCAGAGCAATCATTCCCTTTAAAACATAATTCTTCTCTCTACAGGAGTGTTGTCGATAACAGGGTTTGATGTTGGAAATTCATGACACTGAAATGGCATTTCAGCCTAAACAGGACTTTTCAAGGGAAATTCTGTCTCTAATCTGTCCTATTCCACATTATAAATAGCAAATTCTGAAAAAAAATTAAACTCATTCCCTGCCATCTACAAAATTTATGTAGTTTATCATACTGAGTGCAAACCAGTAACCTTTATTGATTCTTGGGCACTGTTTTCTATTAAATAAAGTTAAATCAGCACAGCTGCAGGATGCTTCTGTTTATGACTAAAACTTGATGAAAAATTATTTGTCTGGAAGAGTGCTTTTTGCTATTTCTCAATCCATTCTAAGTGCTTTACAAATACCAAACAATCTCAATAAACCTGTCAAGTTTGATCACTTGCTGCACAACATGTCTCGGGTTACAAGCTCTGACACTTTTCTTAACTTGATGCAAAGTAAGATGTGTCTGTCACTAAGATGCCAACTGATGGCTCTAAAAAACCAAGAAGGGTGACTAAAAAAACCCCACAAGAGCATGGAGTGACAGAACAAGGGACAATGGCTTCAAAATGACAGAAAGTAGGTTTAGATTAAATGTGAGGAAGAAATTATTGACTGTGAGGATGGTGAAAGGTTGTCCAAAGAAGCTGCGGATGCCCCATCCCTGGAAGTGTTCAAGGTCTAGTTGGATGGAACTCTGGGCAACCTGGTCTAGTGAAAGGTGTCCCTGTCCATGGCAGGGGGTTGAAATGAGATGATCTTTAGGGAACCTTTCAAGCCAAACCATTCTGTGCTTCTGTGAAAGTCTCTAAGTCTCTCCACATTGTGGTGGTGTTTGGTTTTTTTTTTTTTGTTGTTGTTGTTGTTGTTGTTGTTGTTGTTGTTTTTTTTTTTTTTTTTTTTTTTTTTTTTTTTTGCACCACCCATCACCACCACTGGCTCATATTCAACAAAATTGGAAGGAAAACATCAAAAGCCAGGCTGGAATCTACCTGATAATGGAATTTTCTGTGCAGATTTTTTATCTGCAGAGACTGACCAACAGTCAATAAATAAATTGCTGTTGTCAATAGAAGCCCTCATATCACCTGCACTCACTTACAGGTCTGTAATTATTCAGCTCACGCTGAATATGCTTAGAAAATGAACCAAATTCCCTGTTAGCATCCCACCCTCTCATTGATGCATCACCTCCCACTTTACAGCTAGTGAGATGATACCAACAGACACAGCACAGAACCACTTTCCTGCCCCTCAACATCTATATGTATTTACCAATTAGATCACTCCCAAAGCCCTGAGCAAATTGTCCTGATTTTTGCTAAAGCTTGGTGCTGCTATTCTGCCAGCATAAGTGTAGTGAGGGGTCCAGGCAGAGGAGAATATTTTAACTAGATGCTCAAAAACTAGGTCCACAGACTTAATCTTAGTGTTCTGGTGGAGAGGCTATTCCAGAAATATTTCAGCTCTGGTTTATGCCTAAATCTGAGAAAAAACCACACAATTTGTGAAGCAATGACCAGTGCTAGAGCCAGCCTCTGCCAAGTGGGACAGGAGTTGGGAGCATGGTTCTTTACTGAAATAGCTTTTTTTTATCCCACCTGAGCATGCTCCATTTGCTGGCCAGGAAAAGTGTCTTCCTGGAGCTGTGTGCCCTGAAGGGCACCACCAACACAGCAGCAGGGTGGAAAGGTTAAGGTAGCCTTGAGAGTGTCCCCACACTTTCACGTGCCCTTCCAGAAGAGAGCAGTTCCTAGTTTATCTTCTCCTCCTAAATATCTGAGAGCAGTTTTTGTAAAGCTCATTTCCTGCTGTTTGTGAGCATCCTTGAAGTGTCCGATATCAGCGTGAGTATTACCCATGAAATTGAGCTCTGCCTTTGCATCAGCCAGGGCTGCAGATGAGTTGCCTAAGCTTGGTCCTTCACACTGCTGTGACCCGACAGCTGGCAGGACCAGGTGGCCTCCTTCTTCAGCAGACTTTTGGGCTCCTACACATGGTGTGACCCATCACAAAATGTCAGCCTCCCTCTGACAAGGATGTGGTGATGTGCTCAGTGATGAAAGTAGAATGTTGTGCCAGTAGCTGCAGGGCTGACTCCTCGAGATGAATTTCTTCCTGCTGTAGCTTCAAAGAGGAAAAGCAGCCATAAGTGAGGGCATAGCTAATGTGAAGGCACGAAGGTCACTCTTAGATAAGAAAAACATAAAATCTGTTGCTGAAGCTGCAGAGGAAATGCAAGGAGCTGTCTGCTTTCCTTACACCTTTCTAAGCAAACAGGGTGTGATCCAGGAAATATCGCTGCCACCCAGCTGTACCTGCTCAGCCCATACTCCTGACGGAGAGCACCATCAAAGAGAGGAATGGTTTAATCTCCAGTATATAGTAACTTCCATTTAAACAGAGTTGTTATTGCTAAAATTTTAGAGCCAAGCTCTGCCCTGACTTATCTTGTTTCATAAAGGCTGCACATATTGCAAAGACAGGACAGAAAACAGCCCCCGGGATCCTGCCTTCTTTAGAGCAGCTTTGATGAAAGGGGCTGCTTTTGTCTTCTTTCTGTAATTGAGCACAATGGCATCTGCTTTATGGCTGTTTACTTGCAGTCCCCCACAACTTCCCCACCTCCTCGGCACCTGCAATTAGGTTTTCCTGCAATGAACAAATCTAACATTCAGTGAGCAGTAATTTGCAATGTGCCATGCTTGAATCAAGTAAAGAAATAAACCAGTGTTGTTGTTATAAAGACCTGACAGATGGTAGGAGGGCCCGCCTTTCTTAATCAAGTCATGCTCAGTAACCAGAGCTAGCTTGAATTTGTAACAAAAAAGAAACCCTACCAAAACAAGGATTAATGAGCTGCATCCTGACCTCTGGTTAGGACCAGCTCAGGAGTGTCCTTCTGTATCAAGAGGGATAACGAAGAGCAGAATCTGACCCACTTTGTGGAGAAGTTGAAAATACCAGTTAGGGCCTACCGTCACTTCTCCCAAAATGAAGGATTCTCCCAGGTAAATTTCTCCCAGTCTAGCTGTAAATATTATTTCATAGTCTGAACTATAGCATGGTGGACAAGTCACTAGCCAATGAAAATCTGCAAAGTTTCATAGAATTTAATTGCAAATATGTTAGCTGAGCATCCAGCCCTCCAAGCAATGCAGCTGAAACACAGGACATGAGGGGCATAGGCTTGACCTCCTTCACATTAAGCCTTTTAATCCTAGAGAAGAATGAATGGGTTTCAAGATTGTTTCTGGCAGCAAATGACATCTCCTGAGTGTCCAGCTTCTCTATGAATTGCATTTGAAAGGTTAAGAAAAAAGGAAGAATTCACTCTCTACTATGTAGACTATCCAGACTATGTAAACTATCTACTATGAATGACTATCCAGAATGAGGGTTTGGGTGAGGACACTGATGTAATAGAAGCACTTTTGTGGGACTGACATTAAGCAGGGCTCCTGACCGCACTGTTTCTCTCCCTTTTCTCTGTCTTCCAGGCTCAGAAAGCAGCTGCGTGCAAATCCTGATCTGCGGCGTCCCCAGACACCCCCACAGCTAAGATGGCGGAAGACGCGGATATGCGCAATGAGTTGGAAGAAATGCAGCGGCGCGCCGACCAGCTCGCTGATGAAGTGAGACCAGTAGCTAAAACTGGGAACTTGGGGCTGGGCTTGGTGTGAAACACGCAGCCAGAAATAGGAGCTGATCTGCCAAAGGAGTTCTAGAGCTCTTTTCCATCAGCTTTACACTGAGAGCGGAATTGGAAATGAAATGAGCTGGGGTAAAAGTTAATGTTGTGTTTAGTCTAGATTAGGGCATTTATTGATCGTGAGTTTGCTTTAAGTATTAGATGGTGCATCAATTTGACTGGCCTCAGAGCAAAAGGCAGCAATTTAATATTTTCTGAGGATTCCTTCAATTTGTCAAACCTATTAAATATTAGAAGTCACCAATTGGGTTTCTGAAGAGTCTTAGCTGAAAACCACAGGCTCTATTTCTAAAGTGGAACACCTGCGGTTCTGAGCAGCACCGCTGCAGTGTGTGAGCAAGGGGAGCACAAGCCTTGGAGATTGCAGCTGCCTCCAGGTGTGCTGAGAACTGCTGCATTAGCCATCCACAGAGCTGGAGATGGAGAGATCACCAGTGCCCTGCTGATGGCCTGATTTGGAGGGGAGGGAAAGCGTGCAGGAAAAACATCCCATCAGCATGACCCTGCACATTAGTGTTGGAAAGCGTAACTTGCCAAATCTGTGTTTTTTCCTGTTTTTTTTCAGTCCCTTGAGAGCACCCGTCGAATGCTGCAGCTTGTTGAAGAGGTAAGGACTTGCATTTTATTTGCACTTCCATTGTGAGCAAAAGTGATGGACAGCCTGATACTGGAAGTTTTTAAAAACTCACATTGCTAGGGCCTGACCATGGTTTTATGTGCCACTGTCCCAGCTCATCCCTACCCCTCACTAGGCCCACGTAAGACACTGTTCCCTGGTTGCCCAGGCACTGGTTTGGTCACACCTGAGGATCCACTGAGAGAGGGTTCTGGAGATAAATGAAGGAAACAGCCTCTGAAGGTGACCTGGAGTCAGGGACAAGTGGCTGAGTTTGCTGCAGAGCTCTGGGAGCCTCGTGCCAGCACCACTCTCACATCCATGGCATAGCACTGCAAGAGGGGAAGGTGAGAAGAGCCCTTGATCCATTTTCCCAGTCCACTTTAAATACTTCCCTCTCTATAAATACTTGCAGCTATTTATAGAACATTGGTCAGCACAGCATTTAAATGCTATTTCTTGATGTATCTCTGAAATATTTATCAAGATTTCAAGGCTCACAAGATGTCCTAGATTGACCACTTTGGAACTGGGAGTTCTCTGATTTTCCACAGTGCTAAGGAAGGGGACCCCAGCTTGGTCTTCACAGCTAATACCTGCCTGGAGGGAAAAATACAATTAAGTCAGGCCATATTTCACCCGCTCCACAATAAAGGGGTTGAAAAGTTGGAAAATCTCCATTCAGTTTAGTTTTAAGTGTTTAGCTATCAGGTGGTGGAAAACTTTCCTGCTGCCTGACAGCATGTATTATTTTCAGACACCATGAAAGCCCTGGTGCTGGAGCTGGTGACATTTTTAATCAGGGTCATCAGCAGTGACAGTCCCAGTATTCCTGACAACCAGAGGAGTCTCCAGCAGAGAAAACGGGAAGAAAATTACATCAGGTCTCATGTTCAGGAACAAGCACAACCCCAGCTGTAGGCTTTATGGCCTTGAAATCAATCACCACTGTGAAGATCAATGGAGTCCAGTGGAGACAAAATTAAATTTCCATGTACAGACTGACAGATGGGTCACTGAGTATTGTCAGCATCACTTCTCCTCCACAAACACTTTAGACCAGGGCCCCTTACAGCCAAAACATGCTCTTGTCTCACGAGCAATCTGTCCCTTTTTGCTGCTCAGTTCCCTGGATACTCCATGCCTAACCACCACTTTACGTCAACTCTGTGCTGGAAGCAGCTCCTGCTGAAATCAGTTCAACAACATGGAAGAGTCTCCTATGAGTACCCTCACAACACAAGGCAGGAGAGCCTGCTGCCCCAAAATGCCTGGGATCTAAATAGACAAGGCAGATGATGAGTGGGAAGAAGGAGAGGCGCAGGAAAGGGAAGTGATTTGCTTGGGGCCAAGCCATCAGTAAATATCAGCCCTGCCTCTTCTGAGCTGTATTTGTGCGGCCTATGCACTGCTTGAGTCTTCCCAACATATTGAACCAGCATATTGTGAATGCCACTGGAATTTCAGTATTAAATCACAGCAAATGGCAAAGTGGGAGGAGAACTGGGACTGCTGAATTTACCAATGAATTTATGTAGGTCTGTAGTGCTTCTTGGAAGAGCTCAGCATCTCTGGACCTGGCATTTATTCAGATGCCACAATATCTTCCTGTCCAAATAGAAAAGTTGCTAAGACTAGCACTGAGTAGTCAAGGGAGTTCTTCTAAAATAAGCTGAATATTATTTTCACTAACAGTGACTACAGGAGACCTTTAAAATTCTTTTGTGGCCTAAACAGCTGGTTGATTATTCCAATCCCCTTTCCTAGGCACTTTAAAAAAATGCAGCATTCAAGGAGTGAGAGATTTTATACCGAAAAGACAAATGGTGAGAGTATCTGAAATTGAGCTTGCACTGCTCTGATTTAATAAACCCCAAAAATCCAATTAGACTTCCTCACTTAGCAGAACTCGTCTAGTGGATAGAGATAGGAAATACTCAGGCAGAGAATGCTTTTTACTCTGTTTTCTTGATACAGCAAATCTGTTATTCCTTTCTTAGGAAAAGGATGCCTGTATGTTTAAGCATTATTACTGTGTACATTCGTATGAATTGCTGTCATGATACTGGGGAAATACAGCATAAACAGACTGACTGGACTCCATCCTAAAGCTGGAAGAGTGCTGTCCATCCAAGGAAGCCCTGTAGCCATGTAAGGCCTAATTGCAGATCATAGTTCGGGGACATGTCTTCAAAGGACATGCCCTGCTTGCCCCAGAAGGCTGTTCAGGGTTTGGAGATTAAACCCTGCTGCTGTTCCCAAGGAAAAACAAGGATGTTATTGCTTCTTGGTTTTATAACCCAGCTTCTCAAGAAGCTGATTTTTTCAGTCCTGGCACAACAAGGGAAGCAAGAAGCAACCACAGCTTTACCCCAAGGCATCTCCATACTGGAATGGCAGATTCCAAAACCCAGTTTGCTCCATGGTACCCGGGCAGTGCAGTTAATCTGCATTGACCAGCACTGTTTTGAGCCACTCAGTCCTATAAATATCTGGATTTTATGATGATGCTGTGCAATGTTCAAGCCAAAACATAAAGTAAAAATGAAGTGAGGCAGAACAAGTGAGACTAAATAGAGTTTGTAGCTGACCTTCTTTTCATGCTCACGCTTTTTACCTCTGAGGCACCATTATGCAATGCAGAACATCACATGCAGGGAGAAAAGCTGGGAGTTTGCTGCCATCTCCCAATGCCACAGCCATGGCCTTTAAGGAAAACCAGTTGTGGTAGTATGGGGAAAAAAGGACGTTTAGTAGCTATAAAGCAGCAAGGAAACAATAACAAAATCAGTAGTGGTAAAAGCTCAGAAGAAAGCACTTAGGAATGTACAGACAAAAGGGCTGGTTTGTACATTTAAATCCAGACAGGACTATTTTCTCTCATGAGAGGTGACAGTGAAATATCAAAGGTGAATTGTTGAGCTATAAACGTTTAATAACTGATGCTGCCCTACACAGGATATTGAACACACAGAATGTCATTTTACCAGATGTGAGTCTACCCTGACACTTATTAGCACAACCAAATGCTCCTTAGTCTGAAAAACAGAAGAAAAAGTGCTCTACTAATTTAGAGCTTGGCCCAAACCTTGTCAAAGCTGATTTGAAAAACCCTTTTGATATCATTAGACCATTGGAACTATTGAACTATTGGAAAATATCTCCTCAGAAAAGTGTTTTAACCAGTGTAATTCCACAAATCTGGCACGAGGGAATGTGATCCATAATTCTGGTCTCACTCCCTCCAGTGCAGGATTAGACCCCTTTGTGTGTGTTAACCAGGGGGTTAACAGCAGATTCACGTGGGCTGAGGGTCTGATTTTCCAGGCAGAGCAGCAGCGTGTGGCTCTTTAATCAGGGACGCATCAGAGCGTTAACAGGGTGACAGGGAACCTGAAGCAGGAGCTGAGCAAATTCATTACTACGGATGACTAAAAAAATGTTTCTTTGACCACATTTTTGTCTTTAGGGTGTTGACAGTTCTCTTTAGTGTCTGTGGGAACTGCTAGCAATGTCAGCCTGTCCTGGTACATAATTGCCTATATTAATTTATTCAAAACAAACTCTATAATTTTTGATTAAAGCAAAATTCTTCATTGAAGTGGAAGTTTATGTGTTCTTCACTTAACTGAGAGTAACTGAGAGTGTATATATATATATATATATATATATTTCCAGTTATCTCCTGAAATGCAGGGAAAGTGATTTCCAGAATTTGGATTCTCTATCTGATACATCATCCGCTTATAGTGTTAGGAAAATCTTCCCTCAGGCTAAACCAAAATTTGAGTAGCTGCCTTTGGTAGGATAGGACCCAACATACTGTGTTCGTGGAGGGACTGCTGAGTCCTTTGAGAAGTCATTCCAATTGTCCTCCCACTTTTATTTCCATCTTGGGAAATTAAGTTCTGTAACAGCAATAACAAGAAATTATACAGCAATACAATTCCCCTCCGAAGTGCTGGGCAAATTTTAGTGAATGTTTTATTACTCACTTGCTTGGAGTGAAACCCTCACAAAAAAACCCAACCAACTGACCAAACAAAAAACCCAAACCAAAAGCAACCAAAAGGTTTTAAAAACCTATTAGAGAAGACTAAGGATAATGTCAATTAAAGCCTCCAAAAGGGTTCCCACTTACACTGTTAAACCGGCTTCACTGAAGTACTGACAAACTAAAGTATCTCTGAGTTGAACTAAACCTGGATTTAAAATCATATATTCTGGTTCTTTGATTAATAACTTTGCCAGTGGCCAAACTGAGAACCTGGGCATGTGCTTCATATAAATGACACAGAACTCAAACCAGTACTGCTTGTTCATTTGTTTTTATTCAAGCATTAGAGCCTGGATGAAAGGTTGTGGGACACAAACTTTCCTAAAATGTTCAGGGTCTGTTTCACCTAATGTGATACATTTTTAAGTTGGAAGTGTTGGTCTCCTGCCCTGAAGGGTCATCTCATGTGCAAAATTATTTTATATATGATACATTTTACCATCTGCAGAATATCTGCATTATGGATAAACAGAGGAACACCAGGGCTGCCAGTTTAATGCCTCAGCATAAGCAATTCATGCTGTGCCATTTTATTCTAAAGGACAAGAATGTGAGAGGTTGGCTGTGCCATGGCAAAATCCAGCGGTCCAAATTCTCTTCTCAAGTACAATCAGAAGACAAGGAGAGTCAGAAGTTGTTCTCAAAAGAGATGGCTGTTACAGATTAAAGAGCTGGATGAAAATGGCATATGCTCTATGAACACTGTAGGGTCCTGAAAAGTGAAAGATGCATTTTTCATCTCTCTGGCCTGACCTACCCTAAGCATTTCACTTTCTTGAGAATCCTTATGTTGCTGCAAGCTGAACAGGATTGCCTGTACAGGGACTGCAGGTTCTGAAGAGATTCCTCCATTGCACAGGAAGGAAGAAACGCTCTAATCCTTGTCAAGGGAGAACTTTAGCACACAAATTCATACCATGAGGCATCCCATGAGTTCTACCCATTCATGGCTTCCCACACAGGATATCACTGATACTGGTGGATGTGTGTGGGAATCCTTCCTGAGCCCTCAGAAAAACCCAAGCATAGTCACTGGGCCCATGGTGAGGAGAGTCTGTCACCAAGGATTCAGGGGCAGAGGTTGTAAAACCTGTCCTTCTGGACTGGCACTTCATGGGAGAGCTTTCATCACCTCCTTTTACGCCTTGTCCCAGCAACCAGCTCGAGTGGCACCTGCTCCACTGAGACCAAAGAGAGTTTCTATGATACTTCTAGTGCAGAACATGCCAACGTGTCTGTCTTTGCTCCCTGAACACATTTGTTGGGCACATTTCTTCCTCTATATTCTGTTAATCATCTCTCCAGAGATGCCTCAGTCTGTTGTCACTGGGGGTCAGACACCAAGTGTTTCTCTCCTGCTCAGACATCTGGATGATGAACACATTTTTAGAATAGTTCTGTCTTACAGACAGGTTTGGGTTTGAGTTATCTAAAATATCAGTCAATGTGGAAATAGTGAGCTTTTCTCAAAGTCTGGACCTATTTTAAATGCATGAATGTGATTTATTTTTTGATTGACTTTACACATTTAATTATTATTGTGGAAAAGCTGAAAATCAATGCTTAATAGAATTTTGGAACAGAAGGAGATTGTCACTTGATGTCTGAATCACATCTCATCCTTTTCAGTCACCACCTCTTTATTAGCTTCAATATGCTTTGGATTAGACCACAGATGCAGACAATTTTATCCATTGCACACCCTTTAATATTTTCAGATTTGTGTTAATGCTGTGACAGGCTGTTTGTAAGAGACACAGTATTGTCTGATAAAATTAAATGGCACTGATGATCAGGTAAATAACAGAAAATTTCACCTCTTTCTCTCTGTGTAAGGATTTGATATGAAATACAAACCATAGGGTCTAATTGCTGAGTTCATCTCTCAGCACATCTTATATAGAGGTGGTTTGCTTAGATGTGAAAAATAGCAGGAAAATAAGGTCAGAGGGTTAAAGAGCAGTAAATATTTCTCAGCCCAACTGTGTTTGATTCACCAAAAGCCAACAACTATGACAGCACCAACTAAAGGTTTCTGAGTTCAATATTTGGAAGGGTCCCATGTCAGACTGCAACATATTTACTGAAACACAAGGTGACTGAAGACCCCAGCAGCCTTCTTGTGTTTGCATGAGTATGTTTGTTAAAATCTGGAGGGGGTAAAACCTCCCTGGGTACCAAGAGTATAGAAAGAGCCAATAAAAAACTGTTGCACAAGCAGTGCTTAACAGACCTGCCCCACAGAAAATATAAGATAATTAAAGGTGGTTTCTTTATTTGAAACTGTCAAAGCTAAGATAACCCTTGGACCCTAAGTTTCCAAAGGCTGCAAAAATAAAAGCTGGCTGGGATCCAAGCAAATGCAGTGTGAACTTGAAGGGAGAGAGAGCAGCAGTGGGTGCCTGGTAGATGGCTGACCCGAGGGCAGCAGGGTGCAGCAGACCATGGGGAGAGGCAGGAGGCCTCTTCTGTCCATCTGGCAACTCACACAGGGACTTTTTAAAAAGACCAAACCAGCCTGCACACATCTGATGTTTTTCCCAGTTTCTGCAGTGATGTAGACATTACAGACAAGAATGGGAGTGCAGGGAGAGGCAGAGAAGAGCACAACAGGAGGTACCTCAGGTCCCTCTTGAGCTGAGCAGGACCCTCTGGAAGTGCAGCAGAGAAGCCCCAGATGCACCAGGCAAACAGCCCTGAGCATGGCAGGGTTGGGCTTGTGGTTGAACCAGGGTGGGCTGTGGGAGCCTGGGAGTGCCCTGGAGTATGGACAGGGTAGCTGATGGCAGCTGATACTTCTCTGCTCCCAAAGAAACTGATGAGCAGTGAGCAGGGCAGCTGGCAGGAAAGATAACATGAAGTCCTTGATTTGCCTCCAGCAGTGAGAGGGTGGCTTGAGAAGCAAGAGGGACTGTCAGGACTTTAGTTTTCTGTTCCTAATGTAGCTGTGCAACCCTGGGCATCTCCCTGCCCTCTGCAAAATCGACACCACCACCACCTTTACATGTTTCACAGGAGCATGGATAGCTTTATGCTCATGGCAACAAGTAAATTACTGCTGCACATGTCCAGGTAGCTCTGCTGTCAAGCTGTCAGGCCACAGAGGACTTACTTCATCTCCTATTGACATGCAACAGTCGGGAGATCATTCAGGCCATTAATTATTCACAGATGTTATCACTGCTCCAAGTAGAGTGGAGCTGTTTTCCCCTTGTAATTAAAAAAGGAGATAATTTGATGTGTGATACAGCTCAGTACCACAGCACCCAGGAACCAGAGACACCTGATCACACCCCAGAATAACACAAAATAAAAATTGTACTTGTCAAAGGTGCCCTACCACTGGCTAAGGCAGGTGAGAGGTGTGAATGGCTCAGCTTTGCTCCAACCCTGTATCCAGCAAAGGCAGTGGTAAGATTCCCACTAAGCTGTGGGAGCAGAGGCAGATTCTGTGTGTAGGTGTTTTGAAAATCCTACCTTCAAGTTTAATTCAAAGTCCATTAATGCTAAAGGTGTCTGTTGACTGTATTAAAACTTGGCTCAAACCCATATCTATTAGATCACTGAGCCAAAAAATATGGATTAATCCTATTAAATATTAGCCTGCTTTAAACTGGATTTCCTAAGTAGGTAAGCTTTCTGACTTCTGTCAGCAGCAAAAGGGCTGTACACAAACCACTGTGCCACCTTCCCAAACATGTTTGTGACATACCTGTTTTCCCTGGGAATTTCTCCTGTGAAATTAACATCCACCTCCAACATCAACACCCCCATCCTCCCTTCTCCTGCTTCATTTAACTTGGAGATGAGCCTTCTCTTTTTAGAAATTACTCTTGTGTAAAATGATTATTTTAATCTCAAGGATCATGGCTTTGTGCTTTCTGCAGAAGTTCAATATCTCAAGTGAATCCAGGATTGATGGTACAATGGAGAGTACCTAGTTACTTATACAGTGTCCAGGCACATAAGGCCTTTGGACTGTGCCATCAGCCCCTTGTCATTCCTTTCACTGTTTTTCTTGTGTCTTCTTATGTCCCCTACCAAGGGCTGGGTGTTCCCTCACTGATCTCTCTTTCTCTCTCTCTCTTCTCCCCCTCTCTCCTTACCTTGCTACCACTATTGGGATGTAGAGTAAAGATGCTGGTATCAGGACTTTGGTTATGTTGGATGAGCAAGGAGGTAAGTTCAGATTGCTTCAGTAAGGAAGTATAACCCTTCTCAAAGTGCTGTACTGACTGCGTGCAACCCGGGAAATGAGGGACAGAAAAGACGTGTGGTTGTGCATGAGAACCCCAAAACCTCTTTGCTTTTAGCTTTATTGTCCAACAGAGAAAAATGTACAACAGCTGCCTAAGAGTCTGTACTTCTTTAGATCTGCTTCCGATTAATGTCAAAGAGAGCTGCAGGGTGAACTCATCCAAATCACCATTTGATTTCAGCTTTGGATCAAGATCCAGCTACATGATGAGAGGATTTGCCTCTATAAGTGTAAAATCCAGCATTATTTATGTGGGTGCTATGTAATTTCCCCACTTAAATCACAAGTGAAAGACATGCAAGAAATGCATCCCAAGAGAAGGTAAAATGGGTTTATTTTGTGTAAGATTCAGTTATTTTTTGTACAGTAGTGAAGCAGTGAGAATGACAGAATTTTAACATTAGAAGTATTACAGAATCAGCTCATTACAATTGTCCATATAGGAGGTTTCAGACTTAGACTACCTATCTGTGGATGACAATGACAAACACAGAGCCTGATATATTCAATACATTTCAGGAAATTACATTTTTGCTGTTTATAATATTACAAAGAAAAGGTAGCTTTCTCTCCCTCTCAATAAAACTAGTAAGTCTTCATCAGCCGTAGATCCACAGCCTCAACAAAATGGTGTCTCCAATAAATCAACAGAATAGAATTTTTCTACTACTCTCTATCAAACCAGCCCCTCAAAGGCCTTTGTTATTATTTACTATGTGGCATGATACAAAATTATTTTTAGGAAATGCTTTCTGCAGAGGAAATGCTATATTACTCATCAAAACTGGACATTGATAATAAACAAGGGTACAGAATTCTTGGGAAATGGACTGCAGATCCCAACAGGCCCTTTCCAGTTTTGATGTCCCTGCCTCTCTGACACTATAATGAATGAAAAGTAATAACAGGAAATGGAAAGTATTTTCTTCTATTTGCTTTTTTAATATATGTCTCATTGCTTTCCCCCCCCACATCTCCTCTTTAGGGAAAAGAATTTAACTCAACCAAATTTTGTCACATCGATTTGTCTTGACAAGAAAAATATTACAGAGAACATTTTGTTGTCTTCAAAAAATAATGGCAGTAGAAGAACTACCACCGAATACAGAAAACCAGAAATTACTTATGTTGAAACAGATATGGCACCTGTCTAAATAATGTGTTTTATTTCAGCAGTGGATTATACAGTTGTAATAAATCATAATTATTTTCAAAGAAAGTATGTTAATACCCAGGTATGTCTTGCAATGTAATCCACAGGCAGAGCACCAGAAACTGTAGTGGTTTCTGGGAATGTATATTTCTGTTCTTTAACTGCTATATTTCCACAAATTTCTAGGGAGGTTTATTTTGATTTTAATCCTGAATTTTGTTGGGGTTTTTAAATTATTATTTTGGAATTCTACTATTGTTAAACCTCTGTATTCAGAAGTTTTCTGGCTGATTTACTCTGTAGCCATGACAGGAAGGACAATCTGGGTGAGCCAAGGAGCTGAGAGTGGCCACACTCATCTTTCTGAAGTCCAGGGAGCTCAGTATCAAACCTTTATTGACAGTGAAACCTGAAATGCTTGTTGTACAGTCAGAGATGCAGTTAGTCAATACCTGCAGGAAAGAATCAGAAGGTTTTGAAGCCTCTTTAAATTGGTTATGGTCATGCCTTAAGTGGTTCAGTAAATTTAGCTTATGACTACACAGTGTGGGTTTTTCAAGGAAAACAGCCAAATAATGTTACCAACTCTGAAAATACTATAACCTTGTGCTATGCTAAATGTTTAATTAAGTTTTCTCCATTTTAACCATATGTAGGTGTAATCATTGCTAATTTTTTATTTCATTTTAGCTATAAAGGACTTGCACTACTGGGCAAAATACACTAATGATGACTTTGAACCCTCTGTAATTAGTGCAATGTGTGCAGCTCATGGATGTCTCAGCAGATTATCAGATTAAGGAAATAATTTGCTAACACTGCCATGTGATCTCTTTGCAGCTGACTGCACAAGTCACTTAAGATTATTAGGTGTTAAATATACAAAAAACATGACATTGATCTTTCCAGTGGGCGGCAGGCAGAAGATCTAATCTCTGCACTTGCTTGAAGCTCTATTTCTAGGCTTCCTTACAAAATTGCTTGTTTTGAAGTTACACAGACCTTACATGGAAAAACCTTTCTGAGCCAATTCAACCCAAATACTGCAAAGCAGAACTGATTTTCCGGTATCAGTAAGCAGAAGTCTCTGGGATCGTAAAAGGCAGTAAGTCAAGGTAATTTCACAGTGCCAGGTATTAGTACAACAAAGCCAGCCTGGATAGCTGCTGCTGCCCAAAGGTTTAGCACAGCTGCCTGCCCAGCAGGTTACAGACCCTGTCCTGACCTGCAGAGATCTCGAGCTTCACAAGAGTTCTCTGTTTCACAGAGAATGGCACTCCCATAAAAACTAGGGACCTCCTCCAGTGTCCTTTGAAGAATGGGAACCTGAGTAGCCCCTCTGTAGTATCAAGAGTTATCATTTTTTGGGTCAGTTATTGTCACCCAAATCAGTTCAACACAGCTCTTTCCCCAGGGAGCCCATAGGAAGGAGCTAGGAGTTTAGATTTTCCGTGTTGGGTTTTTTTCCATCACAAAGAGTCTTTCCCAGACCACATGTGCATCCATAATGCTTACATTTGTTTAATCTGGCCTTGAGTCAAGCTCCCTTAATTGGTGATTTAAATATAAATATGTATATAACTCTTTAAACTAAAATACTTGTCTTTTACATGAAAAAAAATGCTGCAAAGGATTATTGAACAATGGCAACTCCTCTGCTTCTTTAAAACATGCTAACTTAGAAAAATGTTAATATTTGGATGCATTTTTGTAATGAGCAGACAGTAGAAATGAAACTAATAGTACAAAGTGAAGATATGAAGGTAAACCTACAGTGTTAACATAGAAAAGGCCCCAGACTGGTAACTATTCATCCAAAGGAAACTCCTCTCACCTGGACATATTAGCAGGGTTAAAGATTTGGTCCTTCAAGGACATTTTTTTGTGTGATGATGCCCTCGTGCAGTTTATTATAGAAGAATTTTGTTCCTGTATTCCAAATGAGTTGGAGGAGAGAAACTTTTCCAATAACAACAGTAGCAGAACAGTCATTTTTCACCCAAGACAAGATAGAGGAATAGCCGTAACTTTGATAAAATATGAAGAAATTGTCAGTGCAATTGGAATTTTCTCCTTGCACCACGAATGCACGACCAGCAATGCCAGTGAACAGGGGAGCAGATTAATCTACCCAGCAGATCTTACTCCAGATCAAGTTTCTAAAGGAGATAAAACTTGGAAATAACTGGGCAATCCCACAAACAAAAGCACTGGCACCAGTTGATGGCACACGTGCTAGCTGACCTCCACTGCTTTTGCAGGAGTTGTGAGTTTGGCAGTTTTGTATGTTACGGCTAATTAGCAAAATAAAAGAGGGCTAACAACTACTCCAGTTTTCACAGGGAAGATGGTATTAATTATGCTGAAATCGTAGCACAGAACAAAAGACAAATGAACCCACACAAAGCAGGTTGTGCCTTTGTCTACTGTTATTTTTAGCACAGCTACACGTGAGCTCACAGCTCTCCCCTCCAGCTTTCTTCCATTGGTACCTGTGCCCAGCAGTGCCTTTCAGAGCACAGCTAGGTCAGAGCTCAGGATTTCTGAAAAGACTGTCCCAGAAACATACCACGCTCCAATATGATTCTCCTTTATGGAAAATGGGATGATGGCGTAGTATTGGAAATAGTTAATCTTCTGAGTCTCAAACTAAACCCTCTTGTATGCAATTATGATTACAATGTGTTCTTAAGATGTCCTTTTTCTTTTCTTCCTTTTTTCTCTAATTAAAATTGTCCTTGTGGGGAAATTGCTTCACTACATAATACTCCAGGCAAAGGAGCAAATTCCAGTCTCCACAGACATTTAACTGACATTCAAGCACAGGCTCCAGATCCTGGACATCAGTGAAGGAACGTTTGTTATAAATGGCAGATGGGGATGCAAAGACAAAGCAACACCACACTTGCTCTGTTGTGCTGGTCTTGCTTCCAATGCCTGGTAAGATGCTTTTGCAGCTGTTTTTGCTCAAGACACCACAGGGGCAGCTGAGAGATGTCCTTGCTGCAGCTTCCCTGCCCCAGCCACTTACCCATATCAGTCACAGGACGGGGAATTGCCAGGATGTTATGGAAGATCCTGGCAAAGACCCACTGGCAAATGGCTACAATGCCGTGATAAAACTAACAGGACTAGCTTATATTCCCTCAGATACCTTACAGAAGTAATTCACAAGTATAAAGATACAGGTAAAAAACTATTCTTGTTTGTGCCTTAAGATAAGTCATTACTTTGCTGTAAGATCTGGAAGATGATTTATGGTCACTATCTTGAAATGAAAATGATGTTCTCAGACATCAACCTACAAAAAGGGCTGCAGAGTTTTCCAGAGGAGAAAAAATGAAGTTAATCACAATGAAACATATCTCTGATGTGTATTCTGCTTCCAGACAGCACCAATTCTCTTAGGTATATATCATATATCATACATAAACATACAGATGCAGTTTATTCAAATAATATTGCAACAGTCAAATGTTCAGACTCTGACCTTGAAGGGCTTCTCTAAATGGAAGACAAAAGACATTATCTCTTGTAGGTGTGGATTTGCATAAGTTCATGGCAGTAAATGCCAACAGTCTTCCCTAAAACCTATAATACAGCACAGAACGTTGGAATGGGGAAGATCTATGGAAACAGACATTAAATGAACCTCTCAATAGCCATCTGATTTCCTACTGGCAGAGATTCATTCTGGGCCACGTTTTAATAGCAGCTATACCAAAACAAATCCAGCGTAACCCCATTAAGTTAATTTCACTATAATATTTATGCCTCAGTAATTGTGGTTAGACTCATGAATCTATTTCCTTGCCTGTGGGACCAGATCTTTGACAGGTATAAATTGGCATTGCTCCACAAAGCCAGCATAACTATGCTGATTCAAACCAGTTAACAATCCAGCCCACGACATTAACAACTAGCAAGTAGTTTTAGGACCAGCAGACAGCTGTCTAGACTTCTGGGCTACAAATATGACATGGGGTTTTTTACACTGATGAGGTTTCCTTTAATGGAAGATAAATTATTTGTGGCTCCCTTTCCTACTCAGCAATAGCCCAGGCATGAAACACAGATCCTGAAGTTGGATAAATAAAGTCAGGATTCTAGAGAGGGCTGGAATTTAAATGGAAGTCTTTGAGTTGTGTCAAATAGACTCTTCAATAAGCACTCCTTTATTTGGGCAGAACAGAAAACAGGTAAAGAAAGTTCAAAAGGATCTATTGCACACATGGCTTTAGAGAATGTGGATCTGGGCAAGGAGAATTTCTTCCACTGAAAGCCACCAGCTGCACTAGGTCTAGGAGTGACTCATGCAGTGTTAACCTGGCTTTTGCTACTGGACAGACACGGTTAGAGGAGCACTAGCAGGAAAATCAATGGAAGAAAGACAAGAAAGATCAGATCTCATCCCCCCCAAGGAACAAAATGCATGTATGGGCACAGCCATCTTTTAACTGAAAAGGGGCTCTGCAATCACTTGGAAGCTGGAGCTGGGAGCCTGTGACGGAAATGCAGCAAATCCCATCATGCTGCATGAACCAGCATCAGAGCCAGCTCACACTCCCACAGCTGCTCCCCAGAGCAAGAGCAAGCATTGCCCAACCACGCAGGAGCAGGCAGGACCTGGGGTTAGCAGGGAGCAGGAGCACAGGGAGGGCTGTCCCTTTCTAGCACAGACTCACATTTCTGATGAGAATGACAATCTGTTCCTACAGACACGAACCAAAGCCTCTGCTGAAGCCTCAATCACAATGTGCGCTAAGACAATCTATCCTTGCACTTCTGGTTTTTGGCTCAGCAGTTTATCTGGCGGAAGCTGTGCAGTGCCTCTCTCAGGTTTCCTTCTTGGTTTCCCAATCCTTTGTTTACAGAGTGTGTGCCCCTTTTAGAGGGCAATGCCAGGTAACTCTGATCCTCCACATATATCCTTGGATTTGGGATCAACAATTCCCATGATATCAGGAGAGAGGTCCATCCAGCTGAGGAAAGTGAGGACTGACTGCAGAAAAGCAAATGAGTCTCACCATACCAATATGGTACCTCTCCTTCTCAAAGCCCAGTGTCGTGAAAGAATTAACAAAGTGCAGAAGTTCAATACTTGAATTATTCCAGCTTGAATAATTTAGCCCATGATTTTCTAGGCCCTCAAGGGGTGAGGTTCCTGTTTCCCATTAAGATGAATTAAATAAAATTAATTTTAATGGGAACTGGGTATCTAAACCCCCAGAAAGCTTTGAAAAGCTAAACCTCAATTGTTATTAAAATCCCAAGTAAGAAATTAGGCTTCTTCATGTTCTCAAAGAACTTAAGAGGAGCCTTTTACTGATGTCAATATGCATATGATTTTTCTTTTAAAATTTTCCTTTTTTTTTTTTTTTTTTTTTTTTTTTCTGGATAGGACTCAGTTAATGTCAGGGTTGACATTAAATTCCTTCTATAACCAGTGCTCTTAGTTCTTTCCTCTACATTCTAATTCAGTGTTTTTAATTCAGTGTTTTTCTATTCCATATGGGGAATAGGGATATATTTGTGTTTTACTGGATTGCTTTACTTTTCCTTGTTAGGTACAGTCACAATTTTTAATGGATTGAAATTCCACTCCAAGTAAGTTTCTGATTCTGGGTAGTATCTGAGTCCATCCTTTGGGAAAAAATGGTGCAAAATGTAAATTCCACATAAAATGCTGCCCCTACTGCAGACTCCACACAAGACCCTTGAACCCATTGGATCCATATCTGTTTACCTCAGCAGAGAATCTGTTCCTACACTTTTATATTGTGGCTTTCTGTTCCTCTAGGACATTTTCCCCAGCATTAAAAGTGAAAAAATTAACATATTAAGTTATTCTGAGCCACCAAGTCACTTAGTGAACCAAGTCACTGAGAAAACCCATCAGCCTCAGGTGGAAATACGCCAAATTCTGTTTAATGCCAGCAGAGAGACGGGATCTATATGTGGCTGTTTTCTGGGCCTGGTGCTTTTTAACTTGCCCTGGAGCAAAGCAGAAGTGACCCCACTGAATACATGTGTCTTGGGGCCAGGGACATGGAAGGCCACAGCTGGTGACTTTTTCTCTCCCGGAGAGCATCAGGCTCCCGGAGTGGTTTCAGTTTTTCCTTGTTCCCTGAGGTTACTCCTGATTTGCAGCACCCACCCGGGGGAGAAATCCAGCCCTGAGGCCACACTCAGACTAGAGATCAATCTCCAACGCCAGCCAAAGTGGCAGGTCTCAGTTTCCTCAGCCTCTGGAAGAAAGGGTATCTCAACACAAGCCCTTAACAGCTCATTCTATCACCGCCACCATTAACTACCAGCTCTTTCACTCACTAACCAAAGCAATTGTGCTGCCCAAACCCACCTAATTCCAAGGCATTTCTAAGCGTAAGTAACTGAAGTGTTTTCCATGGAAGGAGATCTTTTCTCTGATATTAACATACATAAATGCAAAATAATAACACTATCTTTCTTTCTCCTGGATGTCACTGTGTCTTAGTAAGTTGATGTATTGTATTATGTTTCTGGACCTTGAACTTTATAACCCTTCCTTTCTACATCATTACATCTTGTTTATATTAATATATTTCAAATAAGTTTCTCCTTTGTTTTACTCTTCCCATACTAATAAAAAAAAAAATCTTCAGCATCCAATGCAGCATACATCCTCTCAGCAATGCATCAGCTCAGATTAATGCATTGTAATGTCATTATTAACTCAGTTCTACATGGTCATTTTTCATGTTCTGTTGAAGACAAAATCAAACAAACAAAAATACAATTCATTCCACACTGTCATCCCTTTGTCCTGACCAGAACAACTCGATCGTGTTGAAGAAGGCATGAACCATATCAACCAAGACATGAAGGAGGCCGAGAAAAATTTAAAAGATTTAGGGAAATGCTGTGGCCTTTTCATATGTCCTTGTAACAAGTAGGTACTGGGTACCGGCTCTGCTATGTGGTGTCCAGTTTTTTGTCACAGTGAATGTCTGAAGTTTTTGTCTTTTTTTTCTTTGTCCTTTTCCATCTGCTTCATTCTGTGGGGATAAAATACTTGTGTTTAATCAGAACAACTGGAACGCATCGAAGAGGGAATGGACCAAATCAATAAGGACATGAAAGAAGCAGAAAAGAATTTGACGGACCTAGGAAAATTCTGTGGTCTTTGTGTCTGTCCATGTAACAAGTAGGTGCTGCCTGCCTCATCTCTTTGAGCACTTAAGGCTGATCCCAAAGGCCTTGTGAAGCTCATCCTTGCTAGGCACATGGACAGGATGAGCATGTGGCATGCAGAAAGAACGATTCTGGTTCAAATGCATTCATTTCATAGCATAGACAACTGACTGAGAATTACTGTAGATGCATTAAAATCAGGCATACTGCAGTGAAAGCTTCACTGTTGACACCTTTTAATGGTAAAAGTTTCAACATTTTACACAAAGTGTACTGAGCGGTTCCATTTTCCAGAGAACAAAACCACAGGGGCTACCTTATTCCTGGACACTCTAAATTTTGAAATTATTTTCACGGACAAGTTTCATAAACAAAAGAGCTGAAAAAATGCAGAAGTCATCCTAAACATTGCTCAAAATTGTGGATGAAAATCACACCTTTTCTCGTTGTTCAACAGAAATAGTCCTTAATGAGATCTTGAGTCCTTAATGTGACGTTTCATAATTGGAACCCAACTTGAAATGGTTTTCATCCTGCCACAGGCAAAAAATTTGAGAAAACCTCACTCAACATGCCAAATTTCTCTCTTTTGGGTAGCACGTACACTAAGCAGAAATGTTGAAATGCATTGAATTTGCTTGCATGCCATCACACTTGAACAAAACCGTCCTCCAAGTAATGTCAAGCTTGTTTTAAATGCCAAATGAAAATGTGATGTGCGGTTATGTGGGTGTAGGAAATCGGGGACCAACCCAGAGTACTTGAGGAATGACAAATCAAGCATGCAGTGAGCAGGCATAAAACCAGGTTGCAGTGAAAACATTCCTAAATGGTTGGCTAGAGATTGTGCAGGAAACAAAGCAGAGAGTAGTGTTGCTGTAGTATTAAATTCCCTTTCTATGTGAACCTTTTTCACAGACAAAGCCTGATCCTACCCTGATTATCAAGACCAAAAGGAAAGAGAACTATCATAAAGTTCATGGGGTATTTTGCCAAAAATCAGAAGAGCAGGACTAGGGTTTTGCCTTATCAGTCACATTTATTTTGAAGTTAATTCCTTTGGGACACAATGCAGATACCACCTCAGACTTTTTTTTTTTCTTTTTTTCTTTTTTTTTTTTTTTTTTTTTTTAATCTATTTTGGTTCTTTGTACCAAGCCCTGAATATTTTTTTGGGTTAAACATTTTGCCCAGAATTATTATTGCCTTGATGTGTAATAGGAGAGGGAACAGGAGGAATGGGAAGAGCTGCATACACCCCTTTTGCAATGAGTATAAGCTTTGACAGGCTGTAGCCCTTGCTGCCCTGAGCCAGAGGAGCTGGTGCACAAGAGCTGCAGGTACAAATGCAGCAGAAACTTTACATCTCCCACACCGTACTGAAAGTCTGGCTGTCAGTTCTGAGCTTTTACACTTCTGTAAAAGCTCAGAACTGACAGTCAGACGTGTGGCAGCAATGGGATTAGCACCTGGCACGTGGCACTAAAACATTTGCCACTTTGCTACGGCTGCAGCGTCATGCTGCAAGAACAGAATGATTCTGCAGGTGATGTAGGGGGCATGAATTTGTAAATGTGCCTCTTCCCTTCTCCAAGGCATTCTGACTCTATCAGTCTGCAGCCGTATTTCAGAGAGCAGCATTGCTAACCAATGCTCAGAGGATGGAGGAAGAATGGTTTTAGAGACTGTTCCCTGAGTCACTGACCCAGGACTCCACTGGTACAGAAAAGATGATGTTCTGAGGAGTGGAGTGTGGAGAGAGAGAAATCCATACAGTTCTGGGCATCAGAATCACTGTGATCCATCCCCTAATGCTCTTTGGCTGGTGGGAGATGAATGGCACATATTTATATAAAGATTAACCACTTCACATGTAACTCTACCCTGATACACAGTGAAAGTACAGTTCTCTGAGCCTTAAAAATATGTAAAGTTTGATCCTACATTCTTAGGTGACCCAAAATGCCCACGGCATGGAACTTTGACCAGGTTGCATTCAAAAGGACAACTGCTATTGACCATGAGCAGACCCAAGTTCCACCTGTTGAGTTTAATTGGAAGTCCACAAGGAAACAAGTGATCAGATTCTGGGTGTAGAAAATCATTTACCTCAAACACAAAAACTGTGTCACAAAGTTGCACAGGTCTAAAGAACAGGCAGGACCCTGTAATGTATCTGCAGCAAGAGAATTACTTTCAGGTATTTCTAGAAATGCCAAAGCTGATGTATAGTTTCAGAGAACTAAAATTAAACAAGCCAGCCATCATATTTTTAATTCTTCACAAACTTTAATAGGAAATAAGCAACAGAACAGATGAGTAGGAAAGATCCTCTTTTAGTCTATATTTTAATTCTATATTGGATCATACAACACATCTTCAGGCTCATTTAAAACTGAGCTGCTTCAGGGGGCATGGAGAGAACATAACACCAGAGAGGGGTTTGTCATGTCCTTTCCCAAATCTCCCAGAAGCACATTCAGTTCCTCCCCCAAAATCCAAGCCACAGGGCTGTTCATAGGACTGATTGGAGCTGATCAAGGAACAGGGAAACCACAGAGATTTGCAGTCCCCAGTGGTTTTGTCGGAAACGGCCCCATTTCTGGAATAAAATCAAGAACTTGTACCTGTGGACACCAAACCCTCACATTCCCCTGTTAAAATGTTCAATCTTGTCTGGTGACCCCAATGACAGCAGCCCTAAATAGGCTGCACATGTCAATCTGCTACTCTAGGGGTGCCTGGATTTTAATTTTCTATCCATGGCAGCTCAGTCAAAAATGGCTCTCTGAAGGTTAATGTAACTGCCACAAAATACAGATATAAAATTTCCTAGGCTATTTTTGAAGTCCTGTGGTTTAAAATTCCTGAAGGAAGTGATGATCCATTTTTGCCTGTGTCTTGCTTATTGTGAAGGCTGTTACTGCTGATGCATTGAGGGTATGATGAACTATTGGGGCAACTGTGCTTAGTGAGAATGCTTTACTTCTTATTCATGCCTGTAGCTGGTGCATGAAGAAAAATGTAGAAAATTTTCCCTTTCTGATGCTAGATTGCTTGTTTTTTTTATTTTCTCCTGCTATCATTTCACTTCTGCCTATTTTACTTTTTGTCTCTGTGGACAAAGGTTTGTACATCAACTGTCGATGTATGATTACTATTTTCAAGTACCGATATATTATTTGAAAAATCTAATAAACCCTATGATAAAATCACCCCCAAATTGTCTTGGGAAAGGTCAGTGGCTTTAAATGCCTATTATGCCACATACATACTGAAAAAAATATCACCAGAAGCCAAATATTCTGCATGGTAAAATGTTAAATTGTAGCCAAATCTGTTTTTCTCTAAGAGGGTGTGTTGCTGTGATGTGATGTACACACTATACTTGGCAGTTCTGTTTTTATGTCTGTCTGCCAGTACGTCCTCTGTGTTTGATGTCAAAACATATGTGTCACTGAAATGAAACAATGTTTTCTACTTATCTGTATTTCTTCTCTTCTTTTTCCTTTTTTTTTTTTAATTTTCTTTTTAATTTTTTTTCCTTCTTTCTGGAAACTAAGTCAACATCCAAAAACCTGTGTGCAATGTTGTAGACCTGACGATTGCAATTCACCCTATTGGAAACTAAACCTCTGACCATTACTGTTGTGGCAGTAAAGAAAAAAAAAAAAAGGCAAAAAACCCATCCCCTCCTTTTATCCAGGATTATGATATATCGGTATACAACTAGTGACCCTCTCTCTGAAAACTCATTTGCTTGATTCAGCTTTTAGCTTGGAGAGGTAAAGAGTTTTGCCTTTGTCCTTGTGCACTTGGTGCTTGTTACTCATCGTCTCTTTCGCATAGGCTTAAATCAAGCGATGCTTACAAAAAGGCCTGGGGCAATAATCAGGATGGTGTTGTAGCCAGCCAGCCTGCACGTGTCGTAGATGAACGGGAGCAGATGGCCATCAGTGGTGGCTTTATCCGCAGGTGAGCCTTTTTAGCCACACTTTTCTCTCTGTTCTCCTCATCACTGATATATTTAGATTTCTTCCATATGGTCGTGAGTTCTGTGGTGCTCATTAACTCCTTCAGAGGTGCTGGGTGATGTGATGGAGCCAGGGTTTTCCACCAAGTGGTGCTCGGATTCAGGTTGGCAGGGATTAAGACACATCCTAAAGGTTTATTGCATCCAGGAACTTCTGGCCCTGAGGGTCACCTGAGCTCTGGTGCAAAGGATGGTGACCTTGCTGGAAAGGGTCTTGGCTCTGAGAACCAGAAGATGTTTGAAAACACAAGCCCAAACCTTTCCTTTTGAGACTGCCCAAATTTGGGCAATAATAAACTAGAAATAGAGTCCATTTATTTATTTCACAGCAGCACTGTGAGGGTTCAGACAGCCATGGCCAGCCAACGCTGTCCTCGGCACTCCAGCTCCTCGTGTGAACACTTTTCCTGGGGGCCTTATTATGGGTCTCACTAACGACACTTGTCAAATGCCTTAGAAATGAAGTGTCAGATAAATACCGGTTTATTGCCATTATATCTCAAGGCATGTAGTGCCCATTATCCATCCTTGCCAGAAGACGCCAACCAGCAGCCCTCCCTTTCTTTTCAACAACAAAAAAATCCTCAGGCTTCCTGCCAAAGCACTGAGCCGAGCGCAGAACTTGAAGAACACTTTAAACTAGAGGTGCACCCCTCCCCTGCTGGTGAATATCCTCCAAACCTCACTGCGTGGGGAATGATGCCCCATTCCTCAGCTCCTGGGAAGGCACAGCTATGAGGAACAAAGTGGGAATCGCTGGGCTCTCAAATCAAAGCCAGTTTGGTGCACACATCTGTATTAAAGGCAACCCCACTGCAAACTTCTCATGACACACAGGGATCCAGCACAAAGCACCGACTGATCACAGAGCTTATGGGGCACGTATTTGGATGACAATGCTATCAGCATGGATAACGGCAGACCAGTGGGCAAAGCTTTGCTCTCTGAAGATTAAGGACACTAGATTAATAAGTAATTATCTTTCCAAAAACTACTATCCACTTATTTTTTTGGCTGCTGTGATAAAGGGAAATCAGTGTGATAAAAACAATGCTGTCATGCAATCTGGAGTGTGGGATGGAGTTGCCATTTAAGTTTGATGGGTCTGCCATTCGCTTTTTTTTAATTTCTGGATGGCAGCCCCACCAAAATGAAGGCTGGGGCATGATAATAGAATAGCAGTGAAGGAAGTAATTGCTGCGCCATAATTGTTCTGCAAATAGCCTGGAGTACCCTTTGGGCACCTACAGGAACACAAATTGCATAAGAGGCTCAAAGTAGGAATTTTCTGAGTGGGATCCATGGACTTTGCTTTTCCCAGCATCATTCACCACCTGCCTCTTCAGCCACTAGAAAGTTGAACTGAGCCTTGGCTCAAGCACAAATTTTTTCTTCCAAAAACAAGCAGCTGCAAAAGATGGTACTAAGAATGAGAGATAAAGGATCTTTACTAAAGCCAGTAAATCTGAGAGAAGCTGCCTCTGTCTTTCACCAGAAATACAGTTAATTAAATAAGATGCTACATCAGGATTTTCACAGCTGAATCACCTCTTCCCCAATATCTCTGTGAGCCCCAAGCATACAAGGACTGGACAGTATTCATTAGCTGTCTGCAGTTCAAGTAGGGGAGCTGCTATCGCTAATTCCACCACCTTCCAGCACTTCCCATGAACACTAACCACACAGAGATCTGAATGGAGCACCCTTTCGTTCTTTGGGAAGGATGATCACTGCAGACGGGTGCAGAATGTGGTATAGGCAAGCTCAGACAACAACACTTCTATTAACAGCAGACATGAACAATGTAAACAGAGCATTGATAACTCAGACAATTGAGCCCAACATCCAAAAAATATGCATGTAATATTTTTCAGATTATCTACTCATTAATCCCTTTTGTTTAAAGCTGAGCACTGCAGCCTGATCCTCAGGTGACAAGTGATGGAGGATGCAGTGGAGGTTTTGGGTGAATCCCAGTTTCTGGGGGAATCTCCTGTCTCTGCTTTAAAGAGTTGGTTTTTTGCTCCCAGGGTAACAAATGATGCCCGGGAAAATGAAATGGATGAGAACCTCGAGCAGGTCAGTGGCATCATTGGCAACTTACGTCACATGGCCTTGGACATGGGCAACGAGATCGACACACAGAACCGCCAGATTGACAGGATCATGGAGAAGGTAAGAGCTGCCATTTCCATGAGCACTTCTAAAGGGGTTCTGTTTTCCCTTCTCCAAGCACAGCCTTGGAAAGGACAAGGGACAGAAATAGCTTCTCTCTTCTCTCTCCAAATCCTTGGGCCAAAGCAGACCTTGCTGCTGTGAATCTGCACCTCCAGTGCAGGCTGGGCTGAACCCCTGCTGTTGAGTTTGCCACACAACTGCAAGGGGACCCCTTAGCAGACATCGAGGCTCCTTCTGCAATAGCTCTAAAAAAGGACAACTCCCCTGAGCTAAGCTGAACTGTGGGGCTTGGATCTGGCTGCCCGGGCACTTCCTGGAAAGTTTTAAATTCTCCTGGGCTTTTCCTTCTGTGGAAACTCCATGAGCAGCTCACGACTAGATCACCTGCTTGGAGGACCAGTCCCCAAAGAAGGATGGGGATTTATTAAGCAAAGCTTTTCCATATGGGAACAGTGCGGCCAGTTTTGTTGTGCTGCTTATAATAGGACATTAGGACAGAGATCTACCTGCTCTCTTGGAGGAGGATGTATATACATATATATGTATATATATACTGCTCAGCAGTAGTTCTGCAAAATTACCATCTAAAAAGGCAGAGAGCACCGTTCCAGTGCCAGACCTGCACTGCAGATTTCTGAAGCAGAGAGCAGCCCCCTCCAAGCCTGGCTGGGAGCTCACTGCCATCCTCAGATCCCAAGATCTGCAAGCCATCTGCATTGGTACTGGCAGAGCTCCAGGCACATGCACAGGCAGGCTGAAGTGACATAAGAGGCTAGATCTTCATCTGGTGTAAAATCAACACAATGCTCCACTTCGCTGAGATTTACACAACCTGACGATCTAACCCAAGGACTTACATGTGGTGCTTAGAGTTAATTCTGACCTCAAGAGGTAAAGCTGGTGCTCTTGGGTCTTCTTACACACACACGCCTCCTCACACAAGCAGGATGCCCATGCCTATTTTTCGTATCAATTAATTATATCAGAGCCTAGTAATAAAAAATTAAGGAAAATGCTGCACTGAGGGATTCACTCCAAGAGCTTTCCTCATTGGAGGTAGATTCTGGAGAGGACTGGGTGAAGTATTCATTGTCTGAGGAGTGGGAAGATCATCCCTGACAGTGAGACAGCCACCTGGCACCGCAGAGCACATGGCTTTGCATTGGTCAAAAGTCTTGCTTTAGAAAGCTGCATGTGTTTATTTGACTGTATAAGAAAATGCACAGTATTCCTGGGATGCCATTATGCACCATTTCTTAATTCTGGGAAAATGAGGAGCATTGGGAGAATGGTTTACTGCTGCTATTCATATGCAAAGAACTAGAAAGCAGCACATCTCTCTATGGTTTGAGAAGGGACAGGGAGTTTGTACAGCCTACACCACGAGTCTCTTTAAATAAGAAGCCTATGACATACATTGTTTCCTCAAAGTAATGAGGATGTGCACTATTGTGTTCCCTGCTCATGTCACAGTGGCAGGAGATGTGCCCCGTGGGTGGAAATCAGTGGCATCCTACTATTGCCTGCAGGATCCTATCCCAAAATACAGCAAGCCCAATAAGTCACTGTTCTCCTATCAGCTCAGGCTTGCAAACATCTGGATTTTGAAAACCAGGCCCTCTGTGCACATGAAGCACATGGGTCAAACCTCTAACTGTGCATGCTGAGAGCAGTGAGCTGAGGGACTGGCCTTCCACAGCTATGTGCTCTTCTTACAGACTTTGGCATTTTGTACAGGAATGGCAAAATAACACTGGCAGCTAATGGATTCATAAAATCACCCAGGGCCTTGGCTAAGGAACAGTGACACATTTGTGAAAGATGGATTTGCATCATACACAGAGGAGTCGTCTTGAGAGCAGCACAAAAATAAGAGAGTCTTCAGTCTTAGTGAAAAATAAGCCAAATTTCTCAGAGTAAGGACACACAGTAATGAGGTACTAGAAAAAGGAACACAATGTATTAGTAAAACCCTCTATAAAAGACAGAAATTATCGTTGGGTGGATAACAGCAAAACCACAATTGCACACACATCCAGTCTGCAATGAAATGTGCCAACAGACCCCTGTCTCCCTCACAGCATTACCAGGGTTGTTTTCCTGACCAACTGGAGCACTGTGCTTTGGGACAGTTATGATCATTAGAAAGACCCTTTGCTGGCATAGTTTGCAAAACTTGGGGTGCCTCACAATGCTAACTCAAAGTACCCTGTGATGCATCATAAATGCTCCTAAAGGATTTATGTTATACTGGATGCATGCACACAAACCAGAGCAATCTCACAAAGCAGCGATGTAATCTGATCTATCCACAGCAATTAGGACAGCAATGAATAAAAGGCTTTGTTTATCTTTTCCTCAGATCAGAGAGAAAGGGGCCAAACCCCAAATGACAATGTGATGAGTAGGTCAAATGGCACCGTCAACAGAAGAGCCTGGCCCTAAAATCTATCATAAATAGGAGGATTTTTAGAGAGGAAAGTAGAGGGGGCTCAAAAGTAGAGAGTGTCTCAAAGGGGGCACTCTGTCTTAAGTGGGAAGGTCAGCACAAAGAATCCCACTGCCTTCAATGCAACATCACTCACCAGATACTAATGTCTAAACATCATTAGGAACATGATGCTTCATCACTGTTCAATGAATATCGATACATTTCTTGACAAAGGTAACTCTTCCAAAGCTATTAACTTTTTAGGTAGCCTTTTGGCAAAAGCACACAAAATTGTGCTGTGGTAGACAAGGTCAAACTCACAGCTAAAATAAAGGAGTGTGGCTTGTAATGAGTAGTTTTGCTGATTTATGCTTATTGAGGAGCTGGCACATGCTACTGCACTAAAAATACACATCTACATAGCATTTTCCAAAACAATTACAGAGAAAAGCCCATGATATTTCAGAAAGATTTATTGCACATCAGTATAAACATTCTTAAAGGATTTTTAAATGCATGTGGGAAAGTTGCTTCACCATTCTGTCTTTGAAAATTGGAGCTTTAAAATAAATCTGTACAATTTGGATACACCCCAGAGATGTGGGAACAATCATCAAAGCTAACAAAACACAGCCATCAAACCACAGAGTTTGCTATTGCAGCCCATGCTTTTAAAGCAGCAACACAATTCTCACCTTTCCCACAGGTCTGATTTTAAAAATTGAAAGCATTTTCTATCTAGTCCCTCTGCTAGAATGAGTCGGCATGGTAACGTGGGGTTGAGTGGAGTTTTGCCAAATTTTGTCAGCTAAAACAGTGTCTTCAGTCTCCAAAACCAACTTCTGCAGAGCTACAGAAAGTCATGGTCGAAGCATCTCCCTACTCAGAGAGAACTCCCGAACCTCCCAAGTGGTGCCATTTTATTAATGGCATTTTATAACCATGGCAGGTGGTACCCCAGGGAAAACAGTGCAGTTAATGGCTCAGTCGATGCTGAACTGAATTGCAGTTTGATTGCTTCAAATCACAGTAGAATCCCTGCCTTTTCTTAACTCCTGTTTATGCTGCTGCCTAATGAAAGATGCTACTCTGTCTTGCAACTACACTGGTGAATATTGGAGTACTAGCATCCCTCTCACCTGTTCCCTTCCTTTCACATGCAGAGCAAAGGCATCCAGGCTGATCTTTTCAAAGAAATTTATCTTTGCCAGCATTCCCTACATCAGATGATCCAGCTTCACTGCTCCAGGAGTCTCTACACATGCCAAAATTTTAGTTTTGACTAGTACCTGATGATCTAAATTAGACCTCAGTCCAGATCCACTGAATCTTAGAGGGCTCTGAAGCTTTTCCCCAGCAAAACACAGATGCACACCACCAGTTCTCATGCTGTCATCCATCACCATTGGTACCACCAGTGCTGTTGACAGCACCAGCTACAGATCTGGCACAGCATTTACAGGAGTTCAGTGGAGCTGACCACAAACAGAAAAGCTCTACTCAAAGGCTACATGAAGTAAAACCAGAAAATTTGTAATCTCCTTTTGGGTCCCTATAAAAAGCAGCTCTCCAGTATTTTCAAGCTTCATTTTCCTGTGACCTAGCCAAAATTAGGGAAGTACCCACAAAGCATTGTCTTTCTTCCCTGTACTCTTTTTCTCTCTCATACTCTCTTTCTTCCCTGTACTCATCCCTTTCTTTCCTTTGTGTTTCCCCAGGCTGATTCCAACAAAACCAGGATTGATGAAGCCAACCAGCGTGCAACAAAGATGCTGGGCAGCGGTTAAATGCAGAGAAGTGCATTTCCTTTTAATGCTGTCCAGCAGGGCAGCACCTTCATGCTTTTATCATGGTATTTATCTACTAGGTTTGCACACATGCACATATCAGCCCCATTGTAAATGTTGTCCTGTGTAGTTTGTCAGCTTTCCAAAAATGATACTTGTAATTATTTTTTTTCTAGATATCTTTCTTTCCAAAGGTTGTACATAGTGCTGATTTGATGGCTATAGCTCGCTATGATGTTTTTGGGATTCTTCCTTTCCTTTCCTTGTTTCCGTTTTGGATTCCTTTCCTTTTTTTCCCCCTCTCCTCATTTTTCTTTTTTTTTTTTTAATGATGTTTGCTGAATGACAACACTGTTGGAATGCTAAACGTGCTGTTAACCTTTAAATATACAGTATTGTTCTTGTAAAACTGTGACATTCCACAGAGCTACTGCCATGCTCCTGTCTTTGGGTATCATGATGTTTAAGCACTTAAACCTGCTGTCTTCAGTTTTTCATTGCCATTATCTGTTGTTATGATTTCATGATTAGACAATGTGAATTTATATTACTATAACAAGCATTGCACTAAAAAGTGATGTGATTTATGCATTTATGCATGAGGAATAAATAGACTTTTAGACTCCTACTTAAACAAGAATTTTCCCATGGCAGTAGCACACCAACAATGACAACAAAAGCATGCTCAGTATTCGGACTCTTTTGGGACTATGTTATACCAGCAAGTTTGCAGTTGTGCCACTTTTTTCTTGTTGATATATATATAATTATTAATCATGATAATTTTTTTTAATTATGAAAAAAAGAGGGATTTGGCACTCACCATTTAGCCATTGCCAGCAAAATAAAAAGCTTGGCTGAAAATATGTCAAAGACAAAAAGAAATAAGTGTATTATATTGGGTTTGTCTGCTGCTTTTGAAGACTATCTTTTGGAGGAAACAACTACCATATGAAATGGTGCAAAGAAATGTAATTTTTATAAGGCTCTCTCTTACTAGTCGCTATCCCCATGTGGTTTGTTATCAGTACAGTTCTCTGTTGCTTACCTAGAGCTATGCACACCAAATCGCTGAGATGTTTAGTAGCTGACAATTAAAAAATAATTAAAAAACCTAAATGAATGAACTCTAGATAAACTGTGAGATAAATATAATTTACAGCATGTAATATGAAAATTCCTTATGTCTCCTGTCAGTTTGTGAAGTGATTGACATTTTGTAGCTAGTTTAAAGATTATTAAAAATTATAGATCTCAGAATCCATGCTTGCTTTATCCATTTGTTGCCCTACGTGTTAGTGACAACTTCTTATTTGCCACTTGCCTGGGAGAAGAAGTGCAAAGTCCAAAGACTCTTTACAAGAGCTTTTGCATTGTATTTCGTGGGAAACTAAAGATTTTGGTTTGCAATACTGGTTTGTAGAAAAGGAACTACATTAAAAATTACACTTGGTACATTCCAAGTGACTGTTATTTGGCTCAGATTGCAAAACAGTGAATCAAAATATTTTTTCTCTTGTTCAAGGGAAAGAAAGAATGAAATACATGTTATGATACAGAAGGACACAGTTCCTTAGTAGATAAAATCCATTCCTGTAGTGGATTTAGTCATGTGTTAATACACCTCTTTCAAAGGAAGGCTTTGACCTACAGAATTTGGATAGTCTGCTAACAATAATTTTCTCAAATGACTAACAATAACTAGGGTTTTGCTGCCAATGAAAAGCGTTATCATATTTTCCCAGGGATTTTTCCCCTATATGGACAAAATAGAATTAATTCTGCATGAGTGACAGTTCACTCATATGTCTCACATGGCCATAAGTCAAAATACACAACATAAATTCTTGCATAATTAAAACTGGATGATAATGCAGACAAGCTACATTTTCTTTAACAGCTTTTTTATTTTTGGTATCTATTAAAAATTCATTTATGCAAATATTTCCCCCCACTACTTTAAACCAAAGAATAAACTCCATGCAAACACTTTTAATATGCTGACCATTTCTAATCCTGTCTGTTTGGGCATTCCAGTATTTGTGACTGCACAATCATTCTGCAATGTCAAAGCCTACTGGGGGAGGGCAATAATCATATTGGAAAATGCCTCACATTGGGAACATGCAAATACAAGGACATTTGCAAAGGGTGAGAAATAGATAAAAATGTAATTAAGTTGTTAATGGAGGTAATTATTTTTTGTATTTGACAAGAATGCACCTTATCTGACGAAACTCATACTTCCAAAAGCCATTAAAGCTGATCAAAAATATAACTGTTGCTGTGAAGGAACATGTTTTGACATCTGTTTTCATGCTGAACAAAGATCAAACCCCAAACTAATGGGACTTTTTGCCAAATGGGAAGCTTAAAGGACAGAAACTTTGAAATGTTTCATTACAGCTGTCTTTGTATCCTCCTCCAATGCATGCAGGGTCTTCTATGAGCTGGCTGAAAATTACTTCAGTAAATATGCTTAATACATTGAATTTCTCTGATATTTTTGGAAATTGACTTTTCTAGGATTAATTATTCTTCAAAGAATGCAAGAAAAGGTTTGAACTCATGTCATTTATCACTACAACAGTCTGGTTTTGTTTATTGAGTTTTGTGCACCCCAAACCCCTGATGCAACTGACTCAACGGGGGGGAACCCCAGCCTGGAATGTGACATTTCCCTTTTTTGTCCCCTTTCTCCCTTTGGTTGGCCCTTGGGTCCTGACACACTGCAGCCTCTCTCTGAGGCTGAACAGGCACAGTGCACAGTTACCTGCTTGAGGGCAAGGCTCACTAGAAGGAAAAGGACATAGCAAGGAGCTGAATTACAACTCTCCCAAGATAAAATGGCCATATTGAAAGCCACAAAGTTTGATTAACTATCATTTATTTCTAGGCTTTTAATGCCATTTCAACAGCTGTTTCTAGGATGGCAAGATCCTCATGTTGGTGCTGGTTTGAGGCGGTGATAGGGAAAAGGTGTTTTAATATTCTCAAGTGGCATACTGAATAAACCACTCAGCTGGATAAGTCAAACAAAAAGACAATATCTGTTGAGCTCTAAAAATCCACAACTAAAAACTTCTTTCAGTTCATGCACTCTCCTCCTTTCCTAGCCCAGGTGAGAAAGGGCAATATAAAGATAACCCCAAGGAAGAATATTTGGATATTATTGATCAGCAGAAAAAAAAAAATCCATAAATAGTGTAATAACTCATGAAAAAAAAAAAAAACCTTCATCAAATATCTAACCTGATTTCAGCTGGGAGAAACTAAGAAAGAAAATTTAAAAAGCTAAGTAAAAAATCAAAGTGGGTTGCCTCTAAGAAACCTTAAAAGTTTTAGGATGTTAATGATTCCCAACCTTAGCATAAACCCAAAGCTTTTGAACTCAAGAGTGTTACAGCTTTCTGGGGTGACACCAATGCAAGAAAAGAAACTATGGATAATACTCAGCATCTTGTGGACTGACAGAGCACATGCTATGAAAAATGAATGGATTTGATGCCAAGGTAAAGTGAAAAATAACTATTATTCTTGAAGATTTGGTGATATTACTGTATATAAAAAAATCAATGTTGCTTGATTTTAATTTGTTTTCAGGGAATGTAAATTATATTAACTTACATGGACAAAATGCATTCTCCAATTCTGAAGAAAACGAAATATGCCAGAGTTTGCACAGCAAACTATAAAGTGCCTCCTGAGAGAGATGCCTGTTCCATATGACACACTTATTATAAATATAGTTTTAATCTAGAAATAGAGATGATAATTACTCTCCAAAATAGTGCCACATTATCTGCTCTCCTCCACAGGCTTTGGATCTGGACCTGAATGCACAGAGATCAACAAAGACTTTTATTTAAGGGATCTGGATGCAGATAAACCAATCCACACAATTTTTTCCCCCTCCTTCTTCCTTCTCCTGTGTTTACACGTGCACATAGAACTCTTTCATTTTAAAGGCATCGGAAAGGGAAGAGATGAGTACTTGGTAATAAGGACAATGATGTGTATCTGCACGGCTGCTGTACGCACCTGTGGGCATAAGAGTGTGGGATGTGACTGCTGTCTGTTGAGCCATTTAGTTGCCTTTCTAGAGAGAGGACAGTTTGTTTGGAAGTTAGTGGAACACAGAGTATTTTTAAACCTGCAAACAGCTACAAGAAATGCAGACAGTGGAGAGAAACCCCGCTGAGAAGTTTGGGCGTTGGGCTGGTTGGATGGGGTTGGGGGGACAGGTTCAACATGATTTATTTTGCCAGTTTGGATCCTTCTGTAACCGTATTAAGAGAGATTATGTTTGTGTTGTAAAATACCAAACAGTTTTGAATGTTAGTTTGTAAATACAAAATACCCTCTCCTCCTTCAAAAAAGGAAACATCAAAAAAAATTTTTGAAAAATCAAACCCCACAAGATGGTGGTGAGAATCAAAATAAACCATATATATTATACAGATATATTATTGTGTGGGATCATGCTGATTCTCACACATTTGGGATCTATTCCAAGTTCACTGCTGCCCATGCAAATTCTGCTCATAATGGGTAACCAATTTGGCCAAGCAGTGGGTAGCAGATGGAGGGGTGCTCATTCTCCTGGTTTGCTTCCCAGCTCCTTGCTGAATGGGAAAATGGTGGCTGTGGGCTCAGGGCTCCTTGCCTTGCCAACACAGTGCTGTGGGCAGTCATCCATGGCTCACTCCCAGCCTTGTGCTGCCTTTGCTCCACACCTTCCAGACCACAGCTCCCTCCACACAGCTCCTGCTCCAGTGCATCCCACACCTCTGTTCTTCTCCCCTGGCTTCTCTTGGCTCTCTCCGCTCCCTCCTGCTCCCCCCACCTCCCATCCAGCTGCTTGTTCCCTTCCTGTTCTTCTGGTGCTGAATTCACCTGCCTCCACTGTTGTCCCTCATTCTGCTTGCTTCTCATCCTTCCACCTTCATGTTTTTTACCCCTGGGCTTTCAGTCAGGCTCCATGATTTCAGCAGGAGAAGCTCCAGAGAAACAAACAGCCTGTGGCTTTTCACTCCACAGCTGAACACCACGCCAGTGTCATGCTGGAGGACACCTGCAAGGCAGTCTTGGCTCAGCCCTGACAGTCCCAGAAGCCAGAAAATGCTTGCTGCCAGAGAAATTTTTTAGATAGTCTATCCAAAAAAGTCCAAAAAGTTTCCATAAGCTGATGCAAACAAAGATGTTTGGATAGCTGAGAACAGACAAGCAAGCAGAAGGTATTCCACAGAAGGGCAAGAAATGAGAGCCCCTTCAGCTGCTCAATTTCCTATCTCTGGTCCACAGCACAAGTAGTGCTTATCCATGAGACAGCTGGAGAATCTTTCCTAGCAGAAGAAAAACAATTCACTTTCCCTTCTTCCACAAATTTCATTTATTAAGACTATCAAGACTTTCGTTTTGGTTGATTTTTTTGTTTGTTTTCCTTAGGGTTTTTGTTTGTTTGTTTTTTGTTTGTTTGGCTTCGGATTTTTTGCTTTTTAATTTTTTTTTTTTTAACTTTATTTTACTGAAGCTTTTAAAATCTGCGCTTTTAAAGATAGAGGAAGTAGATTTCCCTCGCTCTCACTTAGCATAACTATCCAGTGCTGGGTTTATTTAATCCAGAACACCTCAAGTTGGCATTAAAAACTCCACTATGCATTAAAACCCCCACTATTTCAGAAATGACTTAGTAAGCTTTGCTATAGGCAGTCCTAAATTAATTTGATAAATGCTACCTTAAATACCTTAAACACTGTCTACTTACAACACAAGTAGGTCTTCTATCCAAATTCTGGTCAAAATTTCATTAAAAAGGAATACACCCATTCATTTCCTCTGTCATGAGGGGTTGACGAGGGTTCCAAAGCACGACCACAAATCTCACTGTACTAAGGGGATCTTTGGGCATCGAAACCAACAGGACACAAACTTGAGCAAAATGTTTTCAAGAAACCTTACCTATTTTAACTTCCCTGTACAGGATTCCCAGACTTTACCACATCAACAATAATAAATCCAGCCGATGACAGGAACCCAAAAGCCTGGGTTGCTTTAGAGCCAGTTTATAAATACTCCATGAAAACACATGCTGATAAGGTAATTTTGAAGAAACAGAAACTATAATTCTGACATTTAGCCTTAAGCCTTTATCTTAAACCATATTTTCAGTGCCTAGTGCACATTTATGTTTCTTGGATTAAATCAGAATATGAAGAGAAATTAATCAGAAACATGAAATTTAATGAACTGCTACTTTTTTCAGGCAATCCCTACAGCCTTACCCTCAGAAGTCAACCCACATTTATTGACTTTCTTGGCCTTGAGGTTAAAAAGAAAGTCTATTTGCCCTCCAACTCATGTATAATTAAGTTTTAAAGCCCTAAACACCTACCAGAAGCACTGCTAAGTCAGACAGCTGGAGAAGAGGAAAGGGCTGAGGCTGGAGGAGGGTGCAGAGGAGGACAAATGCAGCTGAAAATGGATACAGTAAAACCCATGGTGCAAAGCAGAGTTGCTGCTGTGGCTGCAAGGACACAGAGGGAACCCAAGGCACAGCCCTGTGACATCGTCCTGCTCTGCAGTGACCTTGTTTAAAGGCATAGGGAGCAAACAGCAAGGACTGGACAGCAGCCACCACTGTAAACACAGAATCATAGAATAGGTGGGTTGGAAGGGGCCTTAATTATCATCTAGTTCCAATCCCCTGCCATGGACAGGGACACCACTCGGTAGAAGGTCATGTACAGTTACTTTAGTGAGAAAACACTTGAGTAAGATCAGGGTCTCAGTTGATAATGAGTTGGAAACCCATAGATTGCAGATTACTGAATTATGACATAACTCTCTAATTACTTCTGATTATGCTCAATAGTAAGAAATAAACTAAGAAAAGCAGTCTGGGGGAGGGAGAAAACTACCAAAGTATCTCAGTAACATATCCAGAATATTTGCTTCTAACTCCCTTTAGAATATTCCTATTTAAAGAGAAACAGGAGAACTAAAAAGCCTTAATTCAACTTCAGTCAGTAGCAGTTTATTGCAGGGAAGGGCCTGACTTGTTACGCACGAGGTGCCAGCCAGATATTCTCCCTGCCCATCAAATGCTCTGCACAGCAGCTCCTGTGGAACAGCAGCAGCCCCGGGCTGCTCCTGGATCAGCACGCCCCTGGTACAGACACGTACAGCCCACTGCTGCCCCACCTGCTCCAGCCTGGCTGTGGTGCACCTGGGGAAAAGGACCCGTATGTGGGCAAGTCTGCTCACAAGTCAATATCCCTAAGTCAGAGGAAGAAACTGAAATGGCACAGGAATATCTTCTTTCAGCCATCTCTTAACGACAAAGGTTCATCTTAGTTGAGTCTGGCTGGTGAATGTGTTGACAGGGCAGAAGCCTGAGTTCTTTTTTCATGGCTGCCTCAAGACTTTGCAGTGATACAAGCCATCCTGTGCCTAACAAAATCCACCTGCTATTTATGGTCAAACACACACACACAGAGTGTTTCTGCGGAGTTTTAAAAGTGAGAATGGCTGCTGAGAAATGAGCTCACTATTGAAGGAGTGACATACATAAAACTGTATCATTGCTATGTACTGGCTTTGATTTTCATCCCTTATGTAACTGTCCAAAACAACTAAGCATGTTGTTAGTCATTTGGAGTTCCAGTCTGATAAAACACTAAGGAAAACCTGAGAAATGATGGGTGGGATTTCAGCCATTGTAAAATATTTGAAGTGTACTCTGTCTCTTGCTGGTCCCTGTACAGCACTGCCTGGAAATGCCCAGTTCTGTAGGTCTTGCCTAAGATGAACACCTGAAGCTGTGAATCACTGAACACAATTGCAAAATTATTTCCACAAGCCCTTTGAAACACAGAAAATCTTTTTAACCTACACAAAGAGTAAGGTGAGGGTCACAATACAAGAGACTTTATGGGTTTTGTGAAATTAGACACAGGGCTAAGCAGAATATTTGCTCTCCTTTGGTTCCTGAGTCTTCTCTCAAGGACTGCTGGGCAAGTATTCAAAACTGAGCCAGCACAGCAAACTAGGTACTTTCAATATTAAATCTGAAATTCCAGTTTTGAAGGAGAAATTGGATTACTCAATCCACTAACTAGAACACATGACTTCAGTCAATGCAGTGTACAGGTAACAGCAAAATTAATCTGAAAAACAAAGAAGGTGCAGGTCCACACCAACATATTTTCAAACAAAAATTCTAAAGAACTGTCACTATCCTGGGAAAACTCTCTGGGATTAGGAATAGACTTAATGTGTTGTGTAACAGCTCTTTGTGAATTTGTGATTCCCAAAGTACACAAAGTCAGTGCATCATGCAGATTACAAGAATTAACTATGCTGGAAATGTGCAAGTGGTTGAGAGATCTGCTAGGACAGTGACTTGCTGCCAGTGAGTCACACAAACTTGGGGAATGGTAATGTTTGAGGCAAGGCAAAAAATAAAAGGCAGAAGGGCAGGTAAGGAAGGGACAGCTCTCTAACCCAAGCCCTGTCCATCTTTTCACTGAGATGTTGCTGGCAGAACTTCAGCCTGAATTAAATACTGAAGTGACAACACAAAAAACTCTGAATCTCTTGGGTTTGGTATAGTTTGAGTTTGGCCCATCTCTTACAGAATATCCTTGATATCCTTGTAGATATTTATATCCCCCTGCCATGGGTGGTATGTTTTGTAAAGTCTCTTTCTACTTACTTGAATGACCAGCCACATTAAATCTGTTTCTACATTAAAGAAATTAATTTCTTTGAGTTGTTTTTCTTCTTGAAGGATTTCCCCATGAAGAATTTCCATTGCTCTATTAAAACAAACAAAACCCAAACCCAACAGTTTATTTAGAAAAGCCTGAAACAAAGTCCAGTAATTTCAAAAAAAGTACCACCCCTGGTTCTTATTCTTTTATCTGAGTTGAATTTCAGTGCTGACAGGGGATATAATGTCATGTTGGTACAATCATAAGTAATAGGAATACTCTGGGATGAAAAAAAAGCTTATCCTCAGGGAGAAAACAGCGTGGGAATGCAGTGGTGGTGAAGGAGTGGGGAATGAGGAATAAAAGCAAGCAAGCAAGCAAGCAAAAACCCACCAACATCAGCCAAACAAACCCCTTCCAAAACCAGGAGCCCAGCAAAGTCCCAAATCCAGCATATACCAAAAAGACCTGGATACAACCACTATGCAACAAAAAAGCAGTATTTCTGGATCAAATACTGTAGTGGGCTTTTTTCCCCTGTAAATTTTATCTCAGTTTCTAGATGAATTAATTTTTTTAAAAAATTCAATTTTTGGAATTTTGGGCAGGAAAAAAAATTCTTTTTTACAGCATCTCTCCATTTTTTAACTATCTCCATCTCTTTCAAGAAACAGCCAACACCTGCAAAGGCATTTACTGCAGAATCCGATTTGCACAGCCCAGAGTAACTCTAGCAAAGAGGTTGTTTTGCAGCTCAGAGTAAAGAAAATATGCTGTCAAGACAAACTACAGCTGTTTAAATCATTCCTCTGTGAAGCGCTGGTTTCCCGCAGGGACAAATCCCAAAAGTGTATTTGTGCATCTGCAAATGCCTTTGCTGCTCCTCTGCCCAGCACAGCGTGGAGAAAGCCGGGAAGATGAAGTCATGCTTCCACAGCTTGTGGCTTGGCTTGTTTGTTGTTGCTGCTCTTTGAACAAATACTTCAGAAGAGGAAAAAACATTCCTCCCTGTCTCAAGCATCCTCAATAAAATTGGTGTATTTTAAGTGGCATTAAGGTTTGAATACAGCCCAGACTCTCTGGCTGTCAATGAGTTTCTGATGTTGACCCCCACATGCTGCAGCATATCACAACCATATGGATGTAAGGATAACTAACAGCAACACTGAGAAAATACTTTGGGATATTTCATCTAGTTTTGCTCCAAGGGACTTTGGTGACTGGATAGGGAACACCTTCTGGAGATCTGTGTGGTTCTGGGCCAAATCCTATTCAAAAATGCCCTAAACTGACCTGGGGCTTCTCCTGACAGCAGATAGTGTTAGGGCAGGGATTGCTTCTGCACATCCTTATCCTTGGCATGGCTTTATGCCAGGCTGTGCTCCGTCAGCTCTGGAGACATAATATCACAGGTTGGTTTGGGTTGGAAGAGTTTTAAAATCATCTCGTTCCAACTTCTCTACCATGGGCAGGGACACCTTCCAGGGTACTGAGAGCCTCATTCAGCCCTCAATACTTCCAGGGACAGGGCATCCACAGCCTCACTGAGCAAAATGTTCCAGTGCCTCCCTGTCCTCACATCACCATCATCTCCACCAGAGCAGTCTCAAGACAAAAATCAGACCCCAAGAAAACTGTACTTGCCAAAAGAGAAAAGTTAGAAGTAGTTTTTTTGTCAGGAAGGGCCAAGACATAGTCTGTACCAGGAAAGTACGGACAGGAAGAAAAGAAAAATTCAGTCAGGAATAAGGACTCAGGGGTAAATTAAGAAAGAAAACACATTCAAGTCTGTAATTTTCAAGGAAGAAGTGCTAACTCCTGTCTGTAACAGTGAAAGAAGAGTCTCTGAAGCCACAGCTGGAAATTCAAGAGTTACTGTGGGAGTACAGCTGAGCCCTCAGCTTGGAGCAGGTGTTCAGGTGTCCAGTGCTACTCAGGAGACCACCCTTTGTCCAGATGCCAGGAGGCATCTCCTGACAGCACAGGTATGAAGAAACCTCAAAAAGCAAACAAAAGATCTCCTCACCTTTCACCCCCTGCCCCTAAACTATATGTTTCCAATTTGCAGAAATTACTGCAATCAGGGAAACAAGCAGGAGCTCTGGTTAGGCCTTGGATTTGGCTGTGCAGGGACACAAGGACACACTGCACTCCCCCAGAGACATGCTCGTCTGCATTTGTTTTAGAAGTCACTGATGCAGACCAGGGGCTCTGTCTGTCTTGGCACATCAGCTCTTGGCTGTCAGCGCTGGCTCTCCCAGGCACCTCATCTCCTTGAGCTGCTGGAGCCTGCCCTGACAGAGGGATGAGGAGCATGTCCAGGGCTTCCAGCCCTGGGGGGCTGCAGACATCAGGGAGGGATGGGGACTGGTGGCTCTGCACTCCCCAGCCTGACCTCCTGCAAGCTCTGGGCTGTGTCTAGAGGAGCCAGAGCTGTCCGGGGCTGAGCTGGAAAGCTGCAGGAACACTTGTTAATGCAGCTCTTCAGGAAAATGCTGGATTAGCCCGGATTAGCAGCGGGCATTGTGGCTGCACATAATGAATTATGTAAAATGGGCCTGTTAGTGTAAAGCAGATGTATGGCCACATGACTTCAGCTGCAGGCACAGCCAGGAATAAACCAGAGTGGATTCAGTTAGGGAAGGATAAAAAAAAAAGGGGAGATTTCATATATTTCCCAACATGCACCGTGTTCTACTGCTTTGGCAGTGATTTGTAAAAACAACAAAATACAGTTACTCCAGCATGGGAAGCAAGACTGAGTTCCCCACTTATGATTAGAGGAAACCAATTTTCTTCTGCCTCTCCATTCACAGTTACACAACTCAGGAAACACCACAGGAGCCTCCAGGAACAGCAATCAGCTACAGCCACTCCTTAAGAGATACTGAAGATACAGTGTAATCATTTTCCACTTAAACAAAAATGCTTTCCCCTAATAGAATTAGCCTCTGCATTTTGATAACATGTTTCCCTTCAGAGTTCAGTTTTCTATCAACTTAAATGAACCCAGCTGTCAACCAACTAGCACAGAGACAGTCACAAGCCAGCAAGGATAAATATGGGAAATTAACCACTGGGAAGAAGAAAAGACAGAACACCTAATGTTTTCAAAACAAATATAAATGAGATTAATTTAGGTTGAAATGTGGTCAACATCCCCTTTAGATAATGCACATGAAAATGCTAATTTTGGAGAATATGACCCACAGCCCAGTGATATCAGACTTTTATTTCCACAGGCAAACTTCACACCAGCAAGTGCAAACTGATGTGAAAATACACAATGAATAATTTGTCTGCAGTGAGTTGGTAAAATGGCAAATGCAGATGGTTGCTCTGTACAGACAGGAAAAATCATGTCATTTGAGCATTCAGAGAAGACCCTTTCCCTTCTAACTGCCAGTTTTGGGAGATGGACTGGTCACAGGGACCTCCCCAGTTGCTGACCACTACCAAGACTTTCATTCTTGAGCAACCTCATAAATGATCCTGCCAAAGCACAGGCACCACTTCCTGTAAAGCTTTACACTTCAGGTCTGCTCCTGCCTAGGTTTAGGCTGAGACACAGAACTGAACATATGTTAATGGACTCTCAGAGGAAAGAAGACACACATTCACCTCCATCTCCAGTGAGGCTCCTGCACTATCCAGCGGCAGGGAAAGTGAGAACATGTAGTATGTTTGCCAGACACAAGTGGCAGGGCTTTAGGGGATTGTACTGAAATGGTTTTAGTCTTTCTGGAGAGAATCTTCCCTGTGAAAGGATATGCACCCTCCACTAGGAAATTCACTTATTCATCACACCAGAATCAAACTTCTACCTGCTCTTTCAGCATTTATATTTAGTCACTAGAAGAGGTACAGAGACTCCACTGCCAGCCATATGCACACTTTGGGATTATACGATTTACTGCTACTGCAAATCTTCTGGATAAGATCAGTTTGTGAAGGGTAAACAGCCAAAACACCTTGAAGCTGTTCAGAAAAATACAGAATTTAAACAAATGCTTTCTTTGTTCCATTGCACTTCATGTTAATAGAGATATCCAAGAGAAGCTCTGGAGATTTCACCCCAGCCCAGCTGACGGTTTAGACATGACCACACAAGCTTTGCAGTGAGTTTATATCCATTACTTTGCACCATGCTATGTTAGAAGTGTAACATGGCAGTAATAAACTAATGCTTCCAACTAGCATGGAAAAGAATGCCAGCACCAACACAGCAGCTGCTTAATGGCCTCCTGGTTAACAGCAATAATCCAATAATCCTATATTGCTACCACACATCTTTGACAATTTTGACGCTAACACTGAAAAAAAGAAAAAAAAGTCCAAAGGAAAATGTTCAACAGTTTGAGCAAGTCAAAGACTTCATAGCTGTCTGTATCAATAAATTGTGACAATAAAGATTTTCTGCTCCTTCTAAACCATAGGCTTTAGATTTCGTTTTTGCCTTTCAAATAGACTGCTCTCAGAAAAATGTATTTCATATCTTCAAAGAAACCAAAATCCCCTGTATGAGCATGGAAGAGGAAATAGAGAATATCATGAATGCTGCTTAGTTCAGAATCTAGATATTTGTCTGCAAAAAAAAAAATATTAGTACTTTGATTGAGAAAAGATTTACGAACAAGCAAATCAAATGGCACGGAAGTTGGTGGGAAATGTGCACTGCAGCATTTTCTAGTGCAGAATTCGGAGCTGCCTAGGAGCTCTGTACATTTGGGTGATTTTCATTGAAATTCAGCACACTATGTTGCAGGCAGGGAAGTCTGCCAAAGATTTTATTTTTAAGATGCAGCAGCTACATGACCTATTTTTGCCTTCAACAGCTAGCAACTTGTCCCTCAAAAGAATAAGGAGACATAAAACCCAGTGCAGATTTGAGTACCTGTGTTTTGTTTTCTCCCACAGAGATGATGTGGAAAAGCAGCAAGGATTAACAGTGGATAGCTACTGAGATCTGGCTGGTTTTCCTCCTTGTTCTGTTTTAATCTCCTGGTGTCCAGAAGAAAACGTGAAAGACTACATGCCTGTTGTTTGCTGAGGCTCTAACAAAAACAGAGATCTTGTCTGACAGCATCAGGGTGACAATGGCATTTGCCACCCCCTCCAGAGCAGCAGGGTCCTTGGCCAACCCATACACAATCCAGTTCCTGCTTTGGCTGCATGTCAGTCAGCTGGTCCTCTCACTGCAGAGATGGCAGAGGTCTCAGGAGCCTGGTACTTATGTAACACTACAGCAGAGGAGAACAGCCTGTTCCTCGGGCTTCCTATGGCTCACACTTCCAGGAAGAACTGGACTAACTGCCCACCGGGAGGAAGAAAGGGGTTTGTCCAATTCCTCAAGCTGGGACAGACATGGCGAGCTTGGACAATGTGAAGTGGAAAAAATAAAAACAATTGAAAACCCCAGAGCAGCTACAGAGCAAACAGACATGGCTGTGCTGTGTCTCACTACATACATCAGTGGGGAAAGATGACGTGCTTCTTATGCCTCATTAGGACAAAACTCATCATGACTTCCCCACTTGAGTCCCCCAGCACACACACAACTCTAACTCATAGCTTTAAAACCAGTATTAGTCATGCCAAACCTTTAAACCCCCTACCACTTCATAATAAGGTAGACCAAACCACTGTTTTTATAGTTACAGTTTTTTGCCTGCTTGGAAACTGTCAGATTCATATTTTCAAGCTTCTCTGCACTGCAATCAGTGCACTTGTTTTTGGTTGTTGGTGTTTTTTTTTTTTTTTTTTTTTTTTTTTTTTTTTTTTTTTTTTTTTTTTTAACTGAAAACTGGGACTCCAAGTGTTTGTAACTGCAGGAAGAAGCCAAGCTCACAAAAATTTTTGCAGGAAGTATAGGTATGCCTATTTCCACCGCTTCAAAACAGAAATCTTAAATTCTGTGTATCCGCCAAGTTAAATCATTATACCTGATTATTTAACAGTGCAGTAGATGAGTACTCCAGACTTCTTAGGCAAAAAAGAATGGAAACTTGCACCATAGCTTACAAAGAATACACAGAAAGGATATACAATAAAACTGCCATCAAAAGGGGCAACAGCTTGTGGCTCTTTATGCACACTCTAATAACCCAGAGGACACTCAAGATCAGGAAACAGTAATGAATATATGTGTATTTTAGCAACTAAGGTTACAGATTATCTGAAAACCAGGAATTTGGAACAGGTTTCTTGCTGTGCAATGACTGCATTTACCCTCTGTTGCACATTCAATACCCTTACTCTAATTCTCTTAGTTGCACACACATACAAGTAAAGGAAGACCTTATTTATGATCCAAATATGTCAAAAATATCACATTTTTATTCACATTAACAATTTCAATTCTCTGCTGAAGATATGATTTTTACTCAACTAAAGATTAACATTTCCTAATCACTGCTGGTCTTAACTAGAGCTCCAAGCAAAAAAAACCAAAACAAAACATCCATGTACATTTTTATACATGCACATAATATAGAAGCAAAATAAAACAAAAATTAGGAAGGTCATTGCAGCAGACCACTTCCCAGAACACATTTGGCTGATGTTGTGAAGACTGATGGGACAGGACAAAACACAGGTAATGTAAAGCAGTTCAACTGAAAAGGAGGGACTCCTAACTGAGGAGAAAAAAATCAAAATTAATTCATTTGTTACTTCTTTGAGGTTGAGTTTGATCTTTGCTATTAGTTTCTATGATTTAAGCAATCAGGTGCTTTTTTTTATTTTATTTTACCAGAGTATATCAGCTTTGATTTTTTTATTGTGGTTTGATTCCAAAATAGAATTTTCTTAAAGAACAGAGAAGTATCTCACCCAAACTCACAGATTTCCCAATTTCCTGATACAGATCTCAGACTCAGTGTTCATCCTTTATCCTAACTCTCGGAGCAGTCTAATGCTCAGCAGCCTTCTGGTGGTTCATACTCAACAATCAGAGCCAAAGAGGGTCGTTTACTGCCTCAGATGTTGCTGTGTATAAAACAAAAGCTGCCTGCACACTATTGCCCTTTTGATCAGATTTTTCCAGGGCCTGTCTGCTGTGTTTGCCACCATAATGGTTCAGAGGCCTTCCTAGGAACAACAATGTACGTGCACAACAGGCATCTGAACATCACTCAAAGCAGTTCCCTAAAAACATCAAGGGACATAGACCGGTACAACAGGGCTTGGACTAGTAATAGTCAAGCTACTACTGGGATGAAGTGAATCAGAAAGTTCTGAGAATGTTGTCAGGCTTTCTATACTTCTGAATGTCTTTCACAAAGTCAGAACAATGTAAGGAGGGAAAAAAAGGAGGGCGTGATTTGGGTTCAAGATGGGAACTACCAAAGTCCCAAATTACAGACAAAACACCTGAGTTATTTTAGAGAAGAAAATTTTAAAATACGTCTAAATGCACAAGATCATTGAAAAAGAGTATTTTTGAAATTTTCATTTTCAAAGGTTGGATTAATCTGGATAGAAAGCAGAAGCAACACTGGTAACCATTTGTAAGAAGTAAGGACTGAAGAATGCTCAACAGCCATTTCTCCAACAAATCAATGAGCCAGAAATCCTGGTAATTTATTCTGTGATTGCTCATAAGTTTTTGTATTCCTGAGGATGGAATTTTGTATCTTTGCACACAGCAGTCTGAACAGAGAATTCCCTCCATGTTTATAAAAATTCTGTATAAAAATATTTAATATTTCAAGATAGAATGATGCAACAAAAGTCAATAGCATAGACTGCAGCAGAGGTGACTTTGGTATTTTTGACCTCCAGCAAACAAACTCATCCTTGTTTTGGGTGGCTAAGCCTGGAACTCTCTTGATCAGCTACTTGACCAAGCACATTAAGGAGTCCTATGAAAGGTAAAAGCAATTCTGTGTCCTGCAATATCTGATATTCCTTCTAGTTCCATACAGTTCTGTTCTTCATAGGTTTCTTACTTGAATTTTAAACAGAATTATACCAAAATTTTCCATTACCTTCAAATAACACTTATAGATATATTTCTTAGTAATCCTTGTAACTGGTAAATAGTAATTTTTGGCAGCCAATTAAGGCTCTTTCTTATTAAGCAACCTTTAATTTATGAGCCCACTCAAAGTGTCTAAACACTCAAATTACAGAGCACCAGATCTTTTTCCTCAAAACCCATGCAGTAATCCTATTTTCTTCATATCCTTGAGTGATGGAGTAGTGTATTTTAACCAGGCACAGAATCTGAAGAGGCAGATACCACAATGCAATAGTCTCAAATGGATCCAATCAAGTTCCTGCAGTGAAGCTGGTTTAATTAATTATTACTTTAATCCTATCTATATTTCCTTTCATGTTAAACATTCATTTGCTCTGTGCTACTAAAACAGCAGCAACAAAAAGGACTTTGCTATTTTGTTTTACTTTATTGTCTTCTTCATGCAAAAACTCCTATGTTTTCATTACAAGAACACTTCAGTAACAAAAACATATTTTTCCCCAGAATTTTTTCTTTTAGCAAGCATTATGAATTATGAGAGCTGATTGAACAGTTGACTTTTGTCAATTCTGCCCTCAAGATTCCCATATTCAATTAACAAACCTTGTGGAACAAACTACGCAGGGAAAATATAAAGACACTTTTTTTTTTCCAATGAGATTCTGCTGACACAATACAGTGATACAGAAAACAACAAAGATACCCAAGCACAGGATTTGCTACAGTGATAAGACACCCCAGCAGCACTGGCAGAGGAGAAGTGCACACAGGGAAAACATGCAAGAAACTGGAGAGTCAGCGTGCTTATTTTTTTTCAGAGGAAACTATGTGTTTCTGGCTCTGCCAGCTATAAGGGACTGAGAAAAACCAGTAGGAAGAGTTTTTCAGCCAGCAGAGAGGCTGGAGTACACAGGAAGCCCAGCAAGGAGACAACAGCCAACACCTTCCCTTTCACAGAAGGCTCAGGATGAGCAGAAGCCTCTGCAGAGCTTCCCTGGCTCACCCTGCTCAGAGCTCACACCAAGGAACCAAAATCTCCCAGAACCAAGAGCACTGCCTGGATGTGGATTGACAACAGCACAGTGACACATGTAGCTCTAGGCCAGGCACAGAAACATTCCTGCAGCTGAGTCACAGCACCAGGGAGCTGTGAGTGGGTGTGAAGCAGTTAGAAAACCACAAGCCTACCACGGGATGACTGTCAGAGACGACTGGTGGGTTTTGCTTTGAACCAGTTTGTGACTAGTGCAGATATCTGAATGCTGCTGTTTCTTTTACAAAGATAATGGCTGGAGCCTTTTGTAGATTGTGTCCCTTTGGCTATAAAGTCACAGTCACTTTGCCTGTGAAGGGAGATCAAAATGACTCCACGTGAGATGAGTTCTGATGGGACTTAGAGCCCATAAGCAGCTACTGCCTTTGTGATCAACATGCAAATATAAAAGTGTTGAACCACAGTAACAAGCACCTATTGAAGTGAGCACAGGCTTTTTTATTATGGAAACACACATTTTAAAACAGAGAACAAATGATGGGTTACACGAGGTAGGTTGCTGTCCAGACTGGAGAAGGTTCCAAGCAGACATTACAGTGGTGTTACAATACCTACAGGGGAACTACAAGAGAGCTGGAGAGAGACAAGAACATGGAGTGATAGGAGAAGGAGGAATAGCTTCCCACTGACATAGAACAGGTTTAGATTAGATGTTAGAAAAAAATTCTTTACTGTGAGGGTGGTGAGACATGGGAACAAGTTGCCTAGAATAAGTTGTGGATGCCCCATCCCTGAAAACATTCAAGAGCAAGTTGGAAGGGGTTCTTGAGCAACCTGATCTAATGGGTGGCATCCCTGCCTGCCCACAGCAGGAGGCTTGGAACCATATGAGCTTTAAGGCCCCTCCAACTCAAACCATCCCGTGATTCTACTTTCTGATTTGCTTGAGCCAGGAGTAGTCAGATGCTGCACGTGATATGGCACTGCTCCAAGGCTGAATTACTGTCCTGTGTATGACAGAAGCATTGAACACCCAAAGAATCACAGAATGGTTTGGGTTGGAAGGGACCTCAAAGACCATCTGATTCCATCTCCCCTGCCATGGGAAGAGTCATCTCTGACTAAACCAGGCTGCTCAGAGCCCCATCCAACCTGTCCTTGATACAAAACTTTGAGTGAAAGAAATAGCACCTGTCATCCAAAAGCAGTGGACTCACCTCATCTTAGGGAAAAAAAGATGGAACTCAACCCACACCGTCATTATGGAAAGAGCTATTTGCATTCATACTGGACACATCAATGCAGTGGATTTCTATCTTCTCTGCTTTTAAAACCACCAGAAATCCATGCTTTTTGGGTAGATCTTGGAAGAACATCTGGATACATTGTGCATGACTTCATATATTACTTTTACCCTCTTCAGGCAAAAAACCCAACAGACTAGACATTTCATAAAATGTTTTTCATCCATCAGGACTTGCTTGAGATGAGATTTGTTGAAACATATGGCATAAGAGTACCTCCTAAACAGAGGTATTTATTAAAGAAAACAGTGATAAATATAGCTCCAAAAAAACAGCTTTCAGTAAGAAAAGCTCTCCAGCTTTACCTCCCTTGTTTATCCAGGCTAGATCTTCCTTGGAGCACTGTGTACCACACAGACAGCCAACGGCTGAATATTAGTGCAAAATATTACAGTGTCATTATGGTTTGCTTAAAACTGATTTTATACTGCTCTGGCTCCTCTTTTCCAAAAACAGTCCTTGGCCAAAACAAACCAGCAAAGCAAAAAAGCTCCCTGAGAACAGAATTGTTTATTCCAAATGAGATAACTAGAAAGATGAAGGACAGACTGACTGCTGGCATGGAAAATGGTTCAACAGCTGACCCACAGCCACTACACAGTGGGCTGAAACATCTACAGATTAGCTACCAAAATTCCCAGGTTATAGCTCAGTATTATTTTAGTGCATTAAAGGGCTGTGGGTTAAACTGTTGCAGCTGAGAAATGAAAGCACAGGGACAGGCCAGAGCACTGGGGGTTCTGACCTCTTTGGTCTCACTATTCCCACCCACCAGCCAGAACTAAATTATTTAGAGAAATCAAGTTCAACAGCTGTGTTCTGTACATTTAATATTATCAATATAATAAATACTGAAGTATTTCACTGGTGTATTGGAATTAGGGGAGAAATATTGCTAAGGCCTAAGCTGCTCTGGAAATAGGTATGGGCAGTACCAAGAGAAATGTACATTTGCAACCCAACTTTACCAACACTCCAAATTTTACAAGCACTTTGTGCAAATTAAACTGAAGGATTGGGACTGAGGTGCTTCCCTTACCACAGCAGTCTGCCTGCAGTCTCATGACAGCATTGCAGCAAGCCAGAGTAATTGATGACTTAGTTTTATCATAGCAACCAAATTCTTCAAATTCTAGTTTTTTAGATTTATTTTACTAAAACCAGATAGGATTTGGAAGGATTGAACACCTGTCACTTTCTCTGTCCTTCACTTATTGCCCATCTGCAGCTGACAAAAGTGTTAAAGGATACAAATAGCAAAGGGAAGAAAAGCAGAGCAGAAAATCTTTTCTTTGATTTGCATAGTTTCTCCAGGCATAAATTCAGCAAAAGGCACAGATTTTCTCTCTCATGGTTTCCCTACTCTAACAATTTGCAAAAGAAGCTAAGTGTAGAAGAATGGAATCTCTCATCCTTGATATCAAGGGCATCTGAAAGTTTTTAACCTTTAATGCAGCATGGACTTCAGTATTACCTTCACACACAGATACAGGAGAACTGTGATAGAGATCTGCCAAATCCCAAATCCCGAGATCAAACGAGCACTTGCTCTTTAATTAATAAGGACATGGATGTAAAGTAGAAAATTTCAGGCCCTCTGCAGGCAAGATGTGAGTTCAGGACTCAAGAGACAAAAGATCAAATACCACCTGTTCCCACCTAAGGTGTGACCTACAGCATCCTAAACTAGGCTTCCTTCTCTAACCCATTGGAAGCCACATCTCCCTACACATGCTCTGTTGTAGGGATTATCTAAGTGAGCCTCACTGGGCCCCTTTTCTTTTTTATGCAGACACTTCTGGCTGAAAAATCTTTTTTGTTTCCTTTTTTAAAATAAAACCTGGAAGTAAACATAGATGTCTTCCTCTCATGAGGCTCAGGTTCAGCTTGTGGTCTCTTACTATGGCACTCCCATTATGAATGATCCAAGGCTGCTCCTGCCAGAGAGGTCACTGCTCCATCACAGGTGGTTTGTCCAGCCTACGCTGTGCTCTGCAGCTGTATTTTTTAATCTGTGTTTTGCATGCTTGTAACAGCTCACTGCATTGGTTTACTCAGAGCAATAGGACTCTTTAGACATCAGCAAGATAAACCACTTTAAATATTTGTTATTACAGAATAACTCCAGTCTGAAGCTCATCTACTATGATGCCCTGGGTAACTTCACCTGTAAATCTCTTTTTTATTCTTAAATAGTTTGTATTATGACTTACCATCTGATGCCGGGAGCTCTAGAAGAGACGGCATTGAGCCTGGGTGGGCAGAACAGGAACACCTAGAGAACTCAATAACAGGACAAGCACATCTTTCATCTTTCTTTCCCTGCTTTCATGCAATAAATCTCTCTGGCTCTCCAGCTCAGCCCTCTGCTCTGTCCCCAACTCAGATAAAAGTGACTTCCATGATCTCATACTCTTCTGACCAAAACAGAGACTGAAACTGTCAGGGAAATGTGACCCAGGGGCTCAGAGACAGTCCATATAAACATTTTTGGATTTTATTCAGCCATGTCAGTATTTCACCATGGCTTTTAGTCACTGCTCTTAAAACTCACACAAAAAGGCTCAGCCCTAGACATACTCCTTCATGATATGAAATCTCAGTTCAGCACATTTGCTTTGTCTCCTGCTTTTCTTCTGAGCCAGAGTTCAGTTCCTCCAAATAAAGACAAACCTAAAGAAACTCACATTTAGGCATTACTGAGAAATCCTCCTACGAGCGCCCATTAAAACTGACAATCCAGATGCAGCCTGACCCAGAAGCCCTTAAACTGCTGATTGCTAGAAGCTAAAAGAGCAGTCCAGGAGAGTTCTTGCTGTTCTTCCCTCAGCACTTAAAAGGCCACTGTAGAGAGTGAAGATAATTGTATCTCAGCTGTGAGTGTGCTTACTTTGTGTCTCATCATCACTCCTATCTTTTGAGGGCAGAGAAAATGGTCTTTCTGGTCTGTATCTTATTTTGTTCTTCCTGTATTCAAACAGTGTCAAGAAACAGATCAAATTTTCAACATGGTGGTAGGGAAATGACACCTTTTCATATTCCAGAACCAAAAAGAAACAGACATTTCTAGGATCTGGCCCATATTTTGAATATTCCAATTTTTAAAAATTTGAATAAAAGCAGATTCTCATGTTTTCTTACCTTACGAGTCACTGCAATCCCACTATTTAAAGAAAAGGAGGCAAAAACATCTTAACACAGATAATCACAATAAAAATAAGTAGACTACTCTTTGAAAAAGACAGAATTTCATCAACTCCAGCTCCTCCAAGCTAAGCTGAGTACTTAGCACTATGACAACAACCTCCTGGTACAGTGTTCAAGGCCAAAGCAGTGAGTGTTTGTGCAGTCCCTGGGAAGGCAGCAGATCCCACACTCACCATCTGGCTGGAGCTCTTTGGAAGACAGGCACTTCCCATAGAAAACCTCCAGGTTCTCCATTCGAGGTCGGCAGGCAGAGCACAGCCTGCCTCACTCTGACAATAACCAGAACCATGCAGACCTTCAAATTCATCACACCAAGAACCTTCTGTTGAGTTAATTTTGTCAACTCTATTCATTACCAACGTATCCCTGAGGACTCTGCCGGAAAGAGGCTGAAGCACAGTGTTCCTGCTGCTGGGTGTTTCATTATGGCACGAGTTCTCATCTAAGTGACTTGCCCCTAATGGAGATAAACATCTTGTTCAGTAGGAACCTCTGGCCACAGCCAGAGCCCCAGGCAGGGCCAATCTTTTGTTCCTCTGACAGCTATTGAGAGCAGGTCTGGCTAGGAATTTAGATGAATTCTTGATTAAACATTGATGAACACAAGTGACAAGCGTGTGGGACAGAATTTGCCCATCTTTACACAATAAAGTTCAAGCTTATATATTCAATAAACTGAGTTTTTTTGTCCAGGTATTCTTTCTGCTACACAGATAGTTAAGACCATAGTGTCCTTGCCAAACAACTCAGTGTTCTTACTACCTGAAAACATCAATCGAATTCTCTATTCAGGGAGCCTTACTACACAATTAGGATAAAATTGAGTATTTTCTTTCCACCCTGTAGAGAAATTATCTCTCGGCCTGTGGCTCCAAATCCATTCTTCTCTGTGTTTCATGGCTGCTTTTAAAACTGTATTTGCTACAGCTATGGAATTGATTTCATGCCTTACAATTACTGCTGGCTTTGCCAGTCACAACACCCAGTCATCACTTAGGCTGGCAAATATTCTCTATCTGAAGCTATAAATATAGATAAGTATTTTATTTTGGGTCCTTTAATGTCACCTGCCTGGCGCCTTGCAGCAACTGCTAGGCATGACCAAAGCATTGTGGCAAAAAAATCCCTATTTTCCAATACTGCAAGTCATCCTTGTAAGGCTGGTATAGACATTCAGGAGACATTTTATATTAATCTGTTACAAAGATAACGACCTGCAACACTTTTCACTATCCAAAGCTTCTGTCAGCAAAATGGAAACTCACCTCTGCTATTTTGCAGAGGTACAACTATTTTTTCCCCTAAAATACATGTTGATATCATACAACTTTTTTTTCTTTTCCTCCTCTGATGTAAAAAACAACTTTATCTTCCTTTCTCTACAAGCACTAGATTCAGACAGATGTAGCACTTGATGACTTTATGCCCATAAGTCATAGTTTTAAGCAACTAGAAGTAGCCAATAATATAGAAAAAAATCTTGCTTTTTACTCTAGTGTCTTTAGGGCCAATAGCAAGGGAGGTTTTAGATCCTCTATCAGTGTGCAAACCCAACCAAAACCACATTCTGAGGATTGTGGATGCTGATGTTTATTTTTGTGTTCAAGAAACTTACTTTGCCACACTGCCACGAGATTTTTTGCCTTAACTTTGCAACACATAGTACATATAAAACCATACAAGATGTGCCTCCTTCAATCAGCACTACTTCAAGAAACTTAAAACTTTCATTCTGGGCTCCTATATGAATTTAGTATAAATTTAATGACTGCTATGACAAAAATGTGAACGCTGAAACAAACTGCTCCTTCAGACTTTTTGCTGTAGTTCACTTAAAATAAACTGAATTATGATATAATCTTAAAACACCTCCATCAGTTCAGCCATGCAACTACATATCCTTCTCAGTTACCAGAGAACCCCGCTGTGTTAAATGTGCACCCTGCACTGCTGCTCACTGCCCACAGCTCGTCACAAACTGGTTCCGCCCCACGCCAACATACATAGCTCCAAAAGGATTCAGTCCAGAAACAGCAGTTTCTCTGGTATTTACTCCAGCAATCCACAGAAATTCTGTGATGTATTCCATCTATTCCTTAACACACTATACTAAACATAAGCAATAATGTCATATGCATGAGTTATTCCTGCAGTGAAGCATATCCTTCTCTGGGCCCAGCTAAAAACTGGAGTGACACCTGCTGTTTCACATGCAGTTTTAGAAGGAGTTTTCATTTAGCAGCCATTTTGATTAAGCAGATGCAACAGATTTCTAAACACCTAAAACCAGGACATGTGCACTTACACTCCCCTCAGAATTCTGCTCTTCTGCAAAACACTCATAATAAAGAACTCCTTGAAGGGATTTTACACTCACAAAGACATCAAGTGCATACTGCTTTTATAAATTTTATTTTATGCTATAATATTTCAGTACCCAAAGGAGGGTTTTGCACAGAAATTTTTGTTATTAGAATCGAAAATAATTTCTCTGCTGCTTTGCTTTGGAGATGAGTTCTTTATTTGGAAAGGCTCACACTATAGCAAGGAAAAAAAAGATTGAACTATTCAATCTAGAGCTCAAGTATTCCCTTTTCTTAGCCTTTTGTATTATATTCTTTTAATTAGTTAATTTCAAAGGTAAGAAACGGCAAGGGCATCTTCAGTGTTTTAGCTACTACCCAAATAACCATGTTTCAGCTGAAAACAACTTTCAATTAGAAATGTTCCCAGCTGTAGAACATTAACACATCTGACTGGCCAGACCAAACAACTTATGGAACAAACCAGAATAATTTATGGACAAATTCACATTTACAAGTAAAGTATCCTGACAGGACGGTTCAAAACTTGGTTCAGCAAAGACACCTGGGTCAAACACAAAGCATGGAAGTCAGTGCAATGCTGATCACGACTACATGACACTTCAATGTTACAGGGACAGGGAGTTCCAGGACCTGCTTCCTAGGATCGTGATTTTAAATACCCAAAAAGCACTGAGGTAAAAAACTAAAAATCTAATTTTCGTTTCCTCACATCTGCTGACAAGCCCAAAGAAGAAACACAGCATAGCAGGGTTAAGGTATGCAAAACCAAGTGAAGAATTTGTTCTGCCTTTGTTAGTTACAGGAAAAATATTTCCTTGCTTGCTTAAAAATGAAGCAATAGAAAGCAGAAAAAGAGAAAAAAGCTGGCATGGACAGACAGCCACGTCACACAACTACCTGCTTAGCAGGCACAGTGCTGGTGGAAAGTAAATGTCTTAAAACTTACTTTTCAGAGTCATCACATGGACTGCAGCACGTGTGATGATGGAGGGGCTGTGTGTCAATTCTCTGTCTCTATCCCATACGTGCTCGTTTCCTCAGACAACTCCTGAGGAGACTTCCAGGGTTGTGGGTAAGTGGTCTTCCTGACAGAACTCCCTCGTGAAGTGTTGCTGGGCCATTCCCCATGTTTAAAGATATTGGGCAAGTGATCTCTGCCTTCTCAGAAAGTGCCTACAGCCTGGAAGTTGCCTAGTCCTTAAGCATACCACTGGCTCTTGTATCTCCACAGGTAATTCCCTGGGATCTATCTCTGACGGGAGCAGGGCAGCCTGTCACAGATGCCCTGGATAACAACCATCAGGAACCATCAGGTTTTTATTACCCTCGTCAAAGAGAAGCCGGGTTGTTTCTCTTTGTCCCTGCCTTCTCTGAGGCCGCCTCTCTGGCCAGTTGATCTCTAGGGTGCCTGTCTCTCCTGAAACACTTACTGCACAAGGAAAAGCCTCATTTTCCCAGCGCCTTCCCCAGGACAAGGCTTTGCTGACAACTCTAATGCTGTTCCCTGGCTCCAAGTTTCATTAAACCCAGCGATTTTTCCACCCCTTCAACAGCACAACCTTCGTAAGGGGCTCTCAAAATGGCTCCCTCAGGGGCTCTGTGGGCAGCAGGGCTCTGGCAGCTGCCCTAGGACTCTCCTTAAACACATCTAAAAAAAGAGCAAAATGCCACTTGGCAGCAAGGACTTTAGGGGAAAAGAGTGGGAAACATGGCAGGAGAGGTTTATCTGGATCCAAGAGGTTTTTCATCCCATTTTCTCCCTCTGTTGAGCTGAGGTGTGAGCAAGTGGCTGGGAAGGCACACAGCAGGAGGGATGTTAGTTACAAAGAATAATAAATGAGGGTGCAATAGTTTTGCTTCTGGTTCTTAAAAGTCACAAAGCCTTCCAAGAACTAAAGGTACCACGGTCCCTACAATTCCCTGAAAGAACCATTCAGCCATTGCTGGCGTGCACCATCCATCAGCAGGGCCTGCACAGCCCACACACAAATGGTGACTCAGGATCCTCTGGAGTCATTGCCACACATTAGGGAACTCATTTTTCCCCAAACCTCACTTACTTATTTTTTTTTAATCAGGAATAACATATCAGTCTACCAATATCATAAAGCCTTAAAGAAAAAGAGACTAGATTTAATGGTTTATAAAAAGAAGGCGAGCAATAAGGAATAGCTGTTGACATTGCAGTGCTGCCACACAAATGCTTAGCGGACACCATGTAATAGTATTAAAATAATAAGCAGCTAGCATTTAATGTGTATTTAATGTATACCTGAAGAGAGCTGATGGTGTCTGGACAGAAAAATAACAAGGACATCAGTGATCATTTTGCAGAAGGCAGAGACACACAGCCGGGGCCTGCCAGGGACAGGATAAAAGCTTGAATAAAAGCTTTTCATGTGCAAGCAGATTGAAAAGCTGAAGTTTATAAAGATGTTTGCAGTAAGATATGAAAATAAAATGTGTTTAATGCTTAAGTCAAGCAGCCCAATCCTGGAACCTGTACTGCAATTAATTTTATTGGTGCCTGGAATAATGACATGGTGGCTCTACTTACATACACTGTGACTAAATTTCTGCTTCCAGCATAGGGAATAAATTTGTATGTTTATGTTGTGCAAGACTAATTTGAACAATGCATACAGACAAAAAGCAAAGTTATTTCTTAACTGAGAATATACGATCACAGTTTTACTGGTCAAAAAGTTATTTATTAATACTGTGCAACTTGTCTCTGCTGGCAAACATAGAAATGACTCATATTTACAATAATGGATAAAAGCTACTTATATTCTAGAATTAACCGTTGTAACATGGCTTCTCAAAAAGTCTGGCAGATTGTAACCATGTTGGAGGCAGTCCATTTGCAATAAAGTCAGACTGTTTCTGCATCTTCAGAACAGCAGTAAATGCAGATCCAGTTGAAGTTCTTCCTACGACATTGACTGACTCAAAGATATTGATTTTTCTGGGACTGGAGAGTGTAATACTTACATGACTCAGTTCACATGGCACTGCTGAAAATGTGATAAACACCACATTTTGCTAATCAGCTCAGCAAAATAAGGGCAAAAGTAAAATTCAAGAGCAGAGGTTTTGGGTAAGGTGAATTGTTTTGTACATGCTCTGCTGTGCTTATGATATTCAAGGCACTGTTTTCCTTACAAACTTTGACAGCAATCAGTACTCTCCTTACCGGGACAGATCTAACACTGTAATGGCTGCTCAGCCTAAAAAAGCCCAAACACTTGAATTAAAAAAAAATAATTAAAAAAATTTAAACAACAGACCAGTGTTACGCTACCAATATAGTAAGGTCACGTTTCTCAAAGTCACAAATCTGTTTCTAGCCTATCTTCAAGGATTAGCATCATATGAACACCCACTCTGAACAGCAGAGCAAAACTCTGAAGACATGATGCAGTAAGGATTGCTGATATATCTGACACCGCTGATCTTGAATTCCAGCCATACCTGCACACAACTTTAAGGTCACATTTCTCAGTGTGTGTACTGAAGATGTAAAGCAATAAATCAGACTACTGGTAGCAACAGTGATGTACCGTTGCTGGAACTTCAAGAGAACAAGAAAATGCATCCAGATTTAACATAAAAAAAAAAAAGTGGTGTTTTACCAGAAAAGTAATTAAAGGAGTCTACATAAATTCTCATCAAAGTTTCCTTAAGGAAATTACTCTAATATTTTAGCAAGAATTTGAGATATTTTAAAATATCTTTGTTCCTTTGCAGCGAGTCATTTTTCACTTTACATCTGGATCTTAGAACTCTTCACCAAAAATCTTTGTTCCTCTTTTATAGACAGGAGAATAGACAGAAAAAGATCTCTGATATGGTTCAGAGTGACTCTACAAATTCACAGAAAAGAAAGAGAATCAATGAAAAACAAGTTATTATGCATTTTTAACCAATTGCAAAATAATAACATTTAATGGTGCATCTGCTTGAAATAGGTCACAATAAATAGAAATAAAGATCCCTTAATTAATCAGCATTTTCAGGTCTTCACTTTGAAGGTTTAAGTATCAAATGGGAATAGAAATACCAAAAAAATACTGAACTGAGGAGTAACTATATTACACTGGCATCTTACTTAAATATGCTGACCTGAGTGATTATAATATCAGCACTTTTTATTTCTCTTTCTAGGCCTGGAGCATGAACATCACTGAGAAAGTTGGAAATGCTTTCTGTGCATTCCAGAAGTGCTGGATAATGCACTTCTTGTGCATTATCAGTACAATTACTAAAGCTTAAATGAATCTGAGCAGTCTGTGGAAATCAGATGTGACCGAGGTCATGACCAGAAATGATCTCCTAATTGATCAGAAATTGTCTCCTAATACCTCTGTAATGCTACTTTTTCCCACTGAACTTCAAATGCCAAGGGGAACAGGAATTAAATCATAGTGGCTTCTCAGAGGCATTACAACTGAGGATATTTTGTTCTGTCAACTTTAAAACACAGGGGGAAACCAAATAATTTTTGCACCAAATTTTATTAGAAAATACGAAAGTTCAAAAAAGTTACTTTATGTTGCTGTAAGATTGAGTCTAAATTATTTTTCCTTGGATTTTAAAAGGTATCCAAAGTTGTACTCCTCCTATGTTACCCTTTGAAAAAATATATGAAAAAATCTTTAGTTCAGGTATAAATGAATTTTTAGCTACTCACCAAAATTAGATTTAATTTGTTCAGTTTTTTAATCTGCGACTTTCTTTTTAGGGGAGAATAAAAAACATTGTCAGCTTTGATTCAAGACCTGTGATTCCACCTTCAGATACCAAGACAAAAGAACACTCATAACTACTTCTACTTGAATATTGTTTTAATTTTCACTTCACAGCTGTAGTCACTAAACTCAACATTTTCACACTGCATAACAAGCTGCTATTATAGGAAGTAAAACAGTATAATTCAGCACTCTGAGCTGGAGAATCATAATTACATGAAGTATTACCAAGATTCTTCTGTGCCTTAAGATATGCACCATCATTTGGCTTCATTATTCCTGATGTTTTCATATAGTCCATGGCATATGGGAGGATCAAGATATAAAAGCAGCCTTTTTAGCAATCAGCTTTCAGCAGCCTCCATTCTCATCCCTTGCACAAGTCCTCAAAGGATGCCTTACAGCACTGAAGCAATCATTTCAGGTCATAAAGAGATAAAAAACTTTAAATAACTCCTCATTTTTTTTCCCAGTGAGAAAATGATTACTTATGTTCTTAAAATTAAAAGGACTTTGTACTAAAGGTCTGGAAAGATCTGGTTTTAATTACATTTTTCAAAACTGAGTTATACATAACAATATACTGCTTATACGCAGTAAATAAATATATTAAAAACTTAAGAGAGCAGGAAAAAATCAAGCAGACTAGACTACAACTGACTGGGATGTTTTCTGGAAACACACCATAAACAATTTGCCCCTTGTGACTGAAACAAAGAGGGAGAAGAAAAGTGGCAAAGAAAATGAGCTAAAGTAAGAAACTGTAACACCCTTTTTGATCTTGCATGCAAGCTGAGACTGAGAAAGTTTTGATTATTCAGTCTACAGTCTTATTTAAAGATCAAAACAAGTCTGAGCAGCTTAAAGCCTTACTTCATTAAAAGAAGCCATGCACAGTCAAAGAGTTAATTGAATGGTAAGTGGGACATTCTTTCTTGTAGCTTTGCTTAAATGATAGAAACTTCATTATAGACTACCCTGTACCACAAAAGACAATCAAGGTCCACTTGACAAAAGTTTTTTCCACCCAGTCTGCCATTTCTTTTTGAATCTTCTATTACCAATCTGCTACCTTAAGAGCTCCAGGTTGAGATTTTAAACCTTGTTAAATAAATTACATATATAAATTAAAATCTTTCAGCCATTTAGAAACACAAACTGCATACACATATAGCATATGGTGACAAAAACTTCAAAACAAAATTATAAACAGGTGGCTCAAGGTATCTGCTAAGCCTTTTTTACCTACAAAATTAAAAATACCAGTGATAAAATTCTGCTGCAATATAGAAGTCTCTTTGAATGTGTAAAGCTTTTGCTGAGACTCTATAAATTCTAATACACAGCATGTTTTCGCAGCAAGTGAATCCATTTCTCATTCCTTTGAAGATGCCACAGAGCTAACCAGTTGTTGGGGGTTAGGTTTGTTCCTTTTTTTTACTTTAAAGAACTTTTCCCCATAAGTTACCAAAGAAACTAAGTGTTGGATACTTAAGAGTACTTGACCAAAACCAAAGAAGTGGCCAAAGCTCTGTTGAGAAGATTTTTCTTTTTCTGTTTTAACTCCAGAAAAGAGGGGGTAACTGCCTTCTCTGATAACAAGCCAGCTGTTAAAAAACAGGTGGGGTGTTGTTTCTTATCTCTGCCCAGTCTTCCACTACCCCCATGGGAATATCTTCTGTTAACAGACCATTAAAGCTCACCAATGGCATGACACATTTCATCATCCTATTGTGAGATGCTCCACCCAGGCAGAAGGAGCCAAACCATTTCCACCTAGATAAAAAGGAGCCGTAAGTGTCACCAGGCGCTCCGATGTTCCCACGGGACTCCCAAAGGAAGACTGGACCCATCTCTAGGCCCTTGGCTCCACAGGATCACCTCTGCTTCCAATAGGACACACCTGCCACTCCAGGAGGGCTGACTTTGGACTGTTTCCAACACCCTGACCAACAGGGCGTCAGGTTGTATTTTTCTGCCTCTGTCAAGGTTTCCCAGGATTTCTTGTTTGTTTGTTTGCTTATTCTTTTGTATTACAACATTTATTTTTAATATCCCTAGTAAAGAACTGCTATACCTATTCCCAAAATCTTTGCCTGACAGCCTTTTTATTGCAAATTAATAATAATTTGAAAAAAAGGAGGAGGAGGCTTACATTCCAAGGGAGAGTCCAATCTTCCTTAGCACATACCTGTCTATCCAAACTAAGACACCAATATCCAAAACTTTCCTTAATGCAGAGGGAACAGGTTGAACATCTGAAAATGCTTGAGAGCACAGCAGATTAACAATGAGAAGAGTATTCAATGGTTATCTGTTAAATTTAAAATTTGTCTGCTGTCCACATTCCAACCTATTCAAATATATTAACACATAATGCATTACCCTGCTTTCAATTCAGTGCTGTTTTGCTATACAACACAAATCACGTAAGATCAGAGCTAATTTTGATCTTCAATTATGTATGAAAGATCCAAAATCAGGTTGGCTGTCTCCAGAGCTACTTGCAGGCCACTGCACTTGGCAGCAAAGCAATCCAGAGCCAGGAGATCAGCAACTTTTGCTGAGGGCTCTTTAGGGCAGCCCTGTATAACAGGACAGCCAGACTGGCCTTGCAAAAACCTCCAGCCGAGGTCCTCTGTGTTATCATTCATCCCACAGCCACATCTTGAAACTAAATCTGACCACTTGGAGACACAGGGAGAACCTGATGGAACAAACCAAGAGTGCCCATAAACCATGTCCGTAAGAATTTCTTCACCATTGTGACTCAGGGAGCGAGCTACAGACTCCAGGGAACGGCAAAACCCATCAGCAACCAATTGGTATTGTGTCTGAGAACAATCTAGGTCTTTGAAAGTGCTGGCAGGCAGACTAGAACTCTAAAAAAAGAAACCAGAACCAGGAAAGCAAAGTTAGAACACTGTTTTACAGAAATAATTTTAAACATGTATCATCCTGCTTTTTTTCCCCCCCAAAACAGATGGTTCAGTTATAGCTAAAAAATGTTTAAGTCATGATTATCCCACAATAGGAAAGAGTCAAAGTGGAGTTCTGCATTATCATCTTTCAATATAAAAACTACATATTTTCAACACTTAAAAGCATGCAATTACTATAATACATACCTAAAGAAAGATCAACAAGTACAAATATAGTGTTAAGTTTAAAAGAGATAATTAAAACTGAGTGCTTCAAATAGATCCCCTTTATTTTATTTATATTAGTAGTTAGCAAAAATGCCACATTGATCTAGAAAGCGACAAGTGTTTTAACTGCTGTAGTGTTTCTACATAAATTCTTGTTTCTTAAGTATATTAAGCATCTTTAAACCCCCTATGTCCTGCGTACCTTGTATCTTATGTATGAAGCCAGGTGAGTTTCTGTACAGCCCCCTCCTAATAACGCGAAAGGTTCCTTCACTGTTAACTGTAACATGTGTTCTGCAGTTTCACAGACACGCTGATTGAAAATCAGGAAATTTGTGTTAGCCATGCCACAACTAATAGGAATTGTCCCCATTGAAATAACCACCAGAATAACATTTTCAGTAGTTTCTGGAACACATTCCATAAACTTGAATTACACGTGGATATAAAGCTGCTGAGGGATTTCCAAGACCATGTTCACTTGATGAGAAATTGTCTTTATTTGTCCACACTATGGAAAGGCAAAAATAAAAAGCTGCATTTTAATCCTTCTTTTTTCAAAACAAGGCTATATATAAAAAGTCAATCAGTATCAATGCCATTTCCAGACCAAATGTTCAATGCAAAATAATGCTTGACTATCACTGTACGTGTTGCTACTGGCTTTTTACTAGGCAGTTTTGATTTTTACGTTCTCATAGACCAAGCAATGAAAATGAAAATATTTATCCAGGACTGGCCTCAAGAACAAGTGAAAGATGTACCTGTCTCTGAAAAAAATCCTGTATTAAACCAAAGGCATCAAATGAACATGAGCACTTTAAGGATTTTGAAATTCTGGAAACAAATAAACAATTTATGTACTGAAAAAACTAGGTTTCTAAACTCAATGTATTTAATATTTCTCAGTATTTTATTTTTTCATTAAAAGATTTGAAGAGAATTTGCCTACCTTCAACTCATCCCATGCTGTTTCACTTCTGTTACAGAGTATCAGGCTGCAGGTAACTGTATCCTCAGGAATCAGACGTAGAAAATGCTTTGAAGCAAAACTCTCAATGCACAAATCTTTCAAAGTTCCGTAACAGCCAGGAGACAATGAATGTATGGAAGCTATAGGCTGTGAACCTGTCAATTAAAAAAGGAGAAAACAGCATGTGGTACCATCAGAACAGCTAGCTGATGCATTTCATAAAGCAAAAAACTTTATTCCCCTTGGCTTTTTATTTTTAACTCACATACATTGTTCAATACATTGACATTTCAATTCACACAGGAAATCACAGAAACCAACACAATTAGAGCACAAGACTTGGCGGCAGTTTGAGATTAAAAAAAAAAAAAAGTAATTGCTTCATTTGCTTTGAATCAGAGTTTGAAAGGAAACAGTTGCTGGAACTGGATATCCCTCATGCAGCAAGCAGGAATATTGGTATTCCACCATCAAGGAATGTGGTATGCCACCATCAGGGCCTGCAGAAGACCAATCTCACCTTGAAAAATGTTTTTTAGACTAGAAAAACTGAGCAACTCTTGCTCAGCTGCTAAGGTAGGATAGAGAGGAAAATAAGAGACTCCTTCCTCTGCAATGACACCAGCCCAGGTAACATTCACCTTACAGTGAAAACTCCAGGAGAATGGTTTAGAGCAGAGAACTGGCAGAGTGTTACCTGTCATACGGCCCAGGGGCTCCATCACAGACAGCCCAGCCCTGTCCACAGCCAGGACACCGTTCTCCTTCAGGGACTGTTTCAAGGAGGGATGCATCACTTTCTGGCACACTACGAGGCCCACCTCATCCTTAACCAGCTGCTTCCCCACATGAAGCAACTGGTTCAGCTCTGAGACTTCTAGAGAAACGCCGTGATGGACGGCTACAGTTCCTTCTTCAGGGTTAAAGCCGTCGCCTGACATGGACACACTGAAAAGTGCAATCTTGATCATGTTTGAACCAGTCCTTTTGACAGCAAGTGGTTTTCCCAACTGGATTTCTGGTGCTTCTATCAGCAGTCCAGGAAAAACTGTAGAATCTACAACTCTTCTACCCTTCACAGGTATTATCACACATTTACCTAAAACAACATTAGTCTCAACACGAGATGGAACAGTATATATAAAAGCCTTTAAAACCAGTGAGGTGAGATGATCAACTTCAGTTTTATTAAGCATGCAAGCAGGTTTGCTTGTTAAAATGCTACGCACCAAACAAGCAAGAGTCTCAACCCTGCTAAAATCCACTGACACCCGGCAACCACAAGCCTCAGATTTCAGGTGCTCCATGCACAAACCCAGAAGGTGCCTGCTTATTTTGATGACAGTAAAAGGTGCAACGTTCAGGCTCCTGAAATTTTCGATGAAGCCACAGCAAAGAATGGCAGCAAATAAGCCACAGTCACTGAAACGAGACACATGGTTCCGTACAGAGGCTGTCAGGACACGCAGCACGGGCTGGCTGATGGAAAGGTGCCCCAGGAGGGTTGAGGATTGGGAAGTGGTACAAACACAGCCCCCCACACCATTGTGGAGCTGTTTGAGCCGACCAGCAGGACCGTAGGAAGATTTTAATATTCTGCTCAGTACAGACAGTGACTGACTCACTGCATCTCCAGTTAAAGGCTCACTAATAAATAACGGAGGCTTTTTAGCTTCAAGGCGAGACATTTTGAAGGTAAGATTTTAATTTTAGCCAACAAAACATTTCATTTTTACTTGCATCTATAATTCATTGCACTTTTAAATTTTAAGAGTAGTACATTTTAATTCTTTGTAGGTAAGGATTATTATTTTCAGTGTGAAACAGTACATATAACATTCTTGAAACTGCTCATCACAGCTCTCTTAAAACCAGGCTTAAATCATGTTGCAAAACTGATAAATAGTGACAGCAGGAAGCTATTTCATTCCCCACGATCTCTTTTAGCTTCTGAATGAGATTGAGCAGACTTTTTTGCAGCAAAGTTTACAAGCATGGTTCCCAAATGGACACCTATAACTGACAGTCCTGCTACAAGCAGAAAGTTCTTTCTAATCCAGGGAGTTTTCTTCATCTTTTCTGGCAACAGTCACAGATGAAAACCTTCAAGCTTAGTTATACCTACAATAAAAACCAGAAAGATATTAGACTTATCTTATGAAAATATTGTATAACTTGACCTATTTTAGTTTTCACCAAAAAAAGTCACCGAAGGACAAATACTGCATCAAAAAATCATTTAGGTTGGAAAAGACTTCTAAAGTTGAGTCCTGCTGTTAACCCCAGCACTGTCAAGACACCACTGAACCACATCCCTAAGTGCCACATCTCTGCATCCATTGAACACCTCCAGGAATGGTGACTCAGGCACCTCCCTGGGCAGCCTGTGCCAGTGCTTGACAACCCTTCTCGTGATGAGTTTTCCTAATATCCAATCTAAATCTCCCCTGGTACAACCTGAGGCCATTTCCTCTTGTCCTAGCACTTGTTCCTCGGGAGAGGAGACTGATCCCCACCTGCCTGCAGCCTCCTCCCAGGTGGTTGTAGAGAGCAAAGGGATTGCCTCGAGCCTTCATTTCTCCAGGCTGAAGAGCCCCAGCTCCCTCAGCCACACCCCTCACACTGCCCTTGTCAGGGCTTATTCAGCACCTCCCTGTTCTCTTTGAAGGGTGGTGCCCCTCCCCAGTGCCGAGCACAGGGGACCATCACTGTCCTGGTCCTGTGGGCCACACCATTGTCGGCCCAGGCCAGGATTCCCTTGGCTGCCTGGGCACACGCTGGCTCACATTCAGCTGCTATCACCAGCATCCCCAGGAATCTCTCCAGCCACTCTTCCCTGTAGCTCAGCACAAGGCTGTGACCCAAGTGTAGGACACAGGACTGGGACTCGCTGAACTTCAATTGGGCTATACATTCTATAATGCTTTTTAACTGAGAAAAATCTACTAATGTGATTTTACTACAAACAGTGCATCAATTAGTCTGTTTATCAACAACTTCAATTCTGACCACAGGTCTATACTGTTACCAGCAGGTCTTTAAGTAGCAGAGTACCATAAACTTCACTGAATTGCACTGAAGTTCCATACTTCAAGATGCCCAGAAAGAAAGTTTTTTCAGTTCTTGAAATAGTAAAGCCTAAATCAATGTTTATTTATGTTTCTATGCAAACTCTACAGTATTTACACTTGTACTTCATTTTGTTTCGTTCTCTATTGTAATCACCATCCCTACTAAACCAAAATATGTTACTATATACACTCACAATTATTTCTGGGCAGTTTTAAGCCTGAAAGGACACTGTTATAGATCCAGTCACAAGAATTTGATTGCTGTCCTGGAGCTTGTTTTAAAATATCTTTAAGACATATAAAACCCTCACTTAATTGATCTCATCATGTGGGATTTAGCAGTAGTTTTTGATCTTTATGATGCACTTTTTGGGTCTATGTAGGTACGAAAAATTAACTCAGTTGCAAAGAAGAATAAAACTCTGAAAGACTAAAGACAGACCACCAAGGCTGTATCTGTTTGAAAATTCTCAATTAATCTTCTCCCTCAAAGACAAAGACATAACTAATTAGGCAACTTACCCAAAAATCAAAGTACTAAGGCTATTTTTCTTTATTTTCATGATTGCTTTGCATCATGAATGTCAGAATCCCAAGTTCTGGAACAAAATCCTCTGTCTTCACTTGGAAAACAGGACTGGACTTCAAGTAATACCAGCCCCAATGCACTAGCCCCCGGCTAGTTCCCATAACAATCAGAACTTTGTTGTCCTTCCAGAAGGTTTTAAGACCCATTGCAAACTGGCATCTACCTAGGTAAAGATAATTTATTATTTTAAACATATTCTAGAAATCCTTTTTTTCTTACTCTATAATAACAACACTGAACAGATGAAGCTGAATGTTAATACCCTTAATTGCAGTGCAGTAGATGACTAAAACAACTAAACACAAAGCTTTACTTTGTGAACCTAAAAAAAAAACAAACCCCAAAATAAACAAACCTCGATTCAGACATTTTGAAATGTTAATTGCTGCATTTGCTTCGAGCTTTGGCATGCTAAATCTTAAACATAACAAAGCTTTATCTAATTACAAGCACTACCGCTCAGATGGTAAATACTCGAAGCCTAAAAGCAGGTTCAAAATACACCTTCTCCCCTACAGTTAATAAAATTCAAAGAGCAGCCGAGCTCCTAGGGGAACACAGAACTTTTAAATTGCAGGTAAAGCAAGGTGTGATGCTTGTGACACCACTTACCTTAGCACAGCTTTGCCTGACCACCTCATGGTATTCAGAAGCGGCACCAATACGGGGAGAGTAATAAACTGATCCTCATTTAGTGAGAAAGTGGAAAAAAACTACCTTCTACAGGATTTCGCACGTATACTCAGATTTTATACCAAAATACCTCATTGGTTTGAGCGGCTATAAAGCTGTCACTCGGAGAGGAAATGCTCTAATAGATCCAGGCCCCTGACAAGTGCAGCCCGCCCTTCCAACCCCGTCTCCATGAGGGTACGGAGCCCTCACAACCCGCTCCTCCTCCTCCTCCTTCCCCGCGACCTTGAAGCCTGGGCAGATGAGGGGCAGCAACTCCCTCAGGCAAAGAGCGCGGCCACGGCAAACCTGAGACTTTCCCCCCGCCTTTAGGAGGGAGGAAACAAGGAAGGTACCACGGAGGCGAGCACTCACCCACCCCCACACGTGCAAACGCCTCCCGGCAGGAAGAAGAAGAAGAAGAATTAGAAGTGGAAGCAACATGACCCCGGAGGTGCCGCCCCTCCCCGCCCGCCATTAGCCGAGCGCAGCGTCACTCGCGGCGCGGGCCGGCCCCGGCCGCCGGCGGCCATTTTGCGTGCGGGCAGCGCGGGGCAGGCGAGCGGCGGCGACCGGCGCGGCCATTTTGGGTAGGGCAGAGCAGTGGCGGGAGGCGGGCGCGGCGTGGGGAGGAGTACGGCTGCCTTGTGCCGCCTGGCTCTTGTGGCCGTGCCCGGGGCCCCAGCCCCTCTTTTCTCCTCGCTTAAGCCTCCGAGGGGATGCTCGGAGAGCTGGGGCTCTGCCGGCAGTGCCGGTCGGCTCACACCGAGTCTCCCTCAGCCGCTGCCTCAGCCGCTCTTCATCCCCGTTCTTCATCCCCGCGCAGCCTGGCCAGGCTTAAAAATACGTGTACATAGCTCTGATTTTTCTTCCTTACATACCTGCTGCTGTAGCCGCTCCGCCTTACACCTGCCCTTAGTTGTCTGAGGCTTCCTGTGGGCGGGCACGAGTGCCCCGCCAACACAAATTCAAATAACTTTGTTCCTTGCCCTCCGCTTTTCCTTAGCTCCTCTGCTTTCCTGTATTCACTCCTGTAAGTACAAGAAATACTCCTGTGAATACAGTAATACTTCTCCTGCGTTCGTTCTTCTCTCTACTTCTGCAGTCACTGTCAAGAATATCCCGTTTTATAGTCATGTGTTAACGAATGGGTTTGTTTTCAGTTTTCTCTATAGTTGCGGAGTTTATGACTGTAGCCAAAATACAAGTATTTAACGCCTGATCTCCGTGCAGAAAGGAGTATATTTTTTAAAATTGTGTAGTAATTTTTAATTGTTAATTGCATTCAGCTGTTCCACAAAAGTTAAACATGATAATAAATAGTACGTGTTTGTGCCGGCCCTTTGATTCTCGTCAGAGCCTCTTGTCCTTCTAGTTCTAGGCACATCTGTCTCATGTTTTTGAAACGGAATTGTTGAGCTTTAAAGGTGAAAAGGCAGTTTATGAACGTAGGAGTGAGTAACAGTGAAGAGAGAAGGTGCTGACCGGCTGGAAGGGTATTTTTCGAGGGTTAAGCAGAGTAATTGGCAACAGTGGGCATAGAAATCCTGAAAGGCAAATGGGAAGGTTGTAGAGTGGCTTTTCAGAACTAAAGATGCTTTACTGGATGTGTGAGTAGCTGAGCATTGCACTGCTCGTCCCAAGCTTAGCATCCACTCTCAGAAACTGACAAGTGCTGGACGGGAAAGTTCAGAAAACTCCTCTTTTATGTTGTGATAGTCAATTTCGAGCTACAAAACTAGTTAATATCAGCTTACCCTACGGAGTTCCTTAATTAGCGTTTATTTGTTTGTTTGTGCCGTTTTCAGGTGCCCCCCGTCCCCACGTGTGGTAAAGGCACCCGGGGATGGGCAGTGTATGAAGCTTCCTGCCCTATCTCCAGGTGTATGCCAGGAGTTTCCAGTTCATCCTTCCTCCCAGGCTCTGCATTTCCTCACCACAGGAAGCTGCTTTGCTAAGGTATGATGCCGTTCATCAGCTGGCAGAGAACACTGGAGTTTGCTCTCTGGGTGACCATGTTTTCTGGCTTCTCCTGAGTATCCACCACTCCATTTGACCCAAATTTAAGAAAGATATTCTGCCACGTTATTTTTTAAGTGTGTCTTGCTCTAGCTACAGGCAACCTTTGTGTTTAATTCTAAATCATGTCTTTGTGCACTTGTATCAACATTTTAAGTCTTGGAATACTGCACATCCCACATCAGGGCTTTTATATATATAGTCTTATGAGGAGGTTTTTCTGCCATATTTGCTTATCTTCATATACCCTTATGTAGGGTTTACTTTAGAGGTGTGCAACAGAAAAAGCATCCCAAGAGACAGAATCTTGCTGTCAAACTAGCAGTTGTTACAGACCTGTGTTTTTGGTGTTTGGGTTTTTAAAACACAGGAAATAGAGAAGTATTTTGGGGCTAGGTGTTTTGGGACTAGTTTTTTTTTTTTTTTTTTTTTTTTTTTCTTGAACATTTGATGAGTGGTTTTCCTCATTTTCTGATGTCCTACCATTCAGTATTTTTCCACCTGTGTTGCTTCAGTGATTTCCCTGATGGTTCACACATAAAATATTTTCCTTTTTGTTTTCTGTGGATTTGTTTACATTTTGTCTGTCTGCTGCATTTCCTTTGTCTTATCTTTGTGGTCAGTACAAAGAATGGGGTAGTTGGCAAACTCCCAAAGTCAGCTTACTCCCAGGAAGAGCAAACTGAACCAAAGCTAACTTTTCTTCTGAGTCCTTTTCCTTTTTATGTTTTTCTTCTATTATTTTGCAAATTGGATTTGGAGGGGACTCCTGCCTGCCAGCAGTTCTCACATGAGTAGTAGTAGCTGTGTTGCAACAGTATCATTTGGAGAGTAAATTGTTATCTGAAAGAAATCAGCGATGCCAGGATAAGTTCAGCTGAATTTACTGCAGGACTGAACTGAACTGGGATGTCTCAAGTGGTCCAGAGCTCTGTTCTTTGCATTGTGTTTCTCAAAATGGCCATCAGTGAAGTTGACAGGATAAAATGGAGAAGTTTCCAGGACTGTTTGGTGTAAGGGAGAATGGTAGTGGCATGGCACAAGGCATGATGGTATTCCAGCTTCTGTGTGCAGGACTGTTAAGAATTTTAAGATTAAAATCATCTGTGCTATGCTGTGTAGCTGTAAAGGGGGTGTTTATCTTGTTTTGGCCCTTTTTTGAAGTTAAATAGTGATAACAACTGCATTTTGAAACATGTAAGTGTAGTGCCTGACAGAAACACGTATCCCCAACCTGACTTGTGTCCTGAAGTTTTGACAGCTCTATCACAGCACTTAATTGAAGTATGCAATGACAAATGTGCACACATTCCTTAATTTTTTGTATTTTCCTATACCATCTCCTACAAAATTGACCAGATTTGCCATCTAAAGAGATTAATCCTTTAGGAAACTTACAAAAGGCAGGTCTATTCTCAGTGTGGTTTCTGTTGCATTTCATTTATTGCAGACAGCAGCTACTGATTTTCTTTATTTTGAAGCTTGAACTGTATTGTTTGGATACTCCACCTCCTCCCACTTTACTGAGACTCTGCTTCACCTGGTTTTCTGACCAGTCCAAGTCCCTTTGTTTGTTGGCTCTCTTCCTACTCTCTCTGAAAACAGAATGTATCTTTGTTTTGTATTCCTGGTTTTTGTAGCTATTAATTTGGGACCATAGGGCCCATTGCATGTCTCTCCTGAATCCCAACATTGTGAAGTTAGCTGGGAAGGCTTTCATGAGTTTAACCTGATATTCTCCTTTTTTGACAAGTCCATTTTTGGCTCCTGTATATGGGCAGGATGACGAGCTTCCCAGCTAGCTTCAGTCCATGACTGTAATTTGGAAGCTTGGAAAAAAAACTTAGCAATTAATTGAGGTTTTTTTTCTTGAGCTCAATGGAGTGTTCAACTTCTAATACAAATTAACACTTCCTGAGGTACTTGGAATGGTCTGAGGCAGGGTCAGAGGCTGTGCAGCTCAATGTACTTCACTCAGGATCACAAATTAAGTGATTTAGGTCCTGTTTGGGATGAGCAAGAGAGGAGGATGTCCAAAGTTCACTTTACTTTTGTGCAACCACCGTAAGACTCAGGTTATGTTGCTTCATGTGTGTAGTACATAATTTTAAATATACATAATGTGTCTGTATGGTTGGATATGATAAGCTATAGTGTCTTACTTGAAAGAATTCTAACTTTGTATTTCCTGTGTTGGATACAGAGTGCCTGGACAGTTATGAGGTTCACTAAAAAAAACCAACACAGGTAGCTAAGTAATTTTCCTTTAAGTAAGAGTTTTCCTTGTTTTTTTTTAAAGAAGAGTGTAGGGTTTGAAGAACAGAAGTCATGAGCCAGAGATGTGAAATTCCTTCTTGATTGCTGTAGAAATCTGATGGTTTTTCCAGTGCTGATCACTTTTAATTGGTATTTTTATAGGACCAGCTTACACTGACCAATCATGGCATCCAACAAATTTGTCATTAAGGTAAGTAGAATGTCATAACTTAAAAAAAATCTGTAATACTGCTTAGAATGAGTCTGTTGATACTAAAAGTGCATCCTTCAGGTTTCTGGTCATAGTAGCATACTTTATATGAGCTTTTCTCTCCCTCTGGAAGCAAACTTGGAATTGCTGCTTGACACTTCGTGGCAGAGTGTGTCTGGGATCAGCTGAGGATTAAAATGCTGTAACTAAAAGTGATCAGTTGTGCAGTGAGAATTAAAAACTGTGTGATTTCTCAGTAAAACACTATTTGCTACCTGAAGTAAAATTTTGGGTGGATTCTTTTCTTACTGTCATCTTGTAATACTATTTATGTACTTCCCAGGTCTAAAGATTCCTGGTTTAAGGTGTAGCAATGTTACTAAACTGTTTATCACACTTTGCATTTTATTTGTCTCTTTTTTGGCCTCTTTTTCCATTTTCAAGGATTTGTTTTATGTGCAATAAAATGCTATGGAAGTTCATTTTACAAACAGTCCCTGACTTTTGGTTATGTGCTGAGGAGCAAAGCTTTTCAAAACATTCTGTAATAAACATAGCACTTTGTAATTCTACTACTGTAACTACATCAGGTAATCAATTAATAAACCTAACTGTGATTAGCACAACATATTATTCTTTTTGAAGTGTTTTTCCTGGGAGTTTTCATAGCACAACAGATTTTTGTTCTGTGGGTGTGGTTGGATATTTTTGAAGGGCAGCTACAAAATCCTTCCTGAATGATCAGGCTGTGGAAGGTTGGTTTTGTGGGTAACCCACCTGTTCAATGAGAAGGCCAAGCACTTAATTTTTGTGCGCTATATGTTCTTTTCCAAGGAAAACTGCTGTCATTTAGTGGGATATTTCTTTTATATTTTTACTGTTTAACAGGATTGTAAACCTTCAGTTAACAGTATCATATTATTCAGTGCTGCTGAGTTGATAAAGGGACTTAGAGAAGAAATATCTTTGATTTTGAGCACATTTTAGCTGATACTCTGAGTCAGTGCAACACTGATGTGGGTAACAACAGGAGCTGAGGCTGAAGGCACTGCTTTTCTCAGCTCAGAACTCTTGATGTCATCAATATTCACGTCAGTTCCCAAGAAGAAAAAGTGGTGTGATTTGGCATGCCTTCACTCGATAAAAAGCCTGAAGACACTTTGTTTCTGACCTGCGTCATTACAACTTCATTATTCAGCAAGGACATGTTACTGGTATTCAGCTTGGGCCTTGCAGTCACCAAGTTTAGCATCCCTGACTGCCTGAGCAAGGGCTGTGTTCCCACTGAGGATGTCTGTAGGTAAACAGTATCACAGATAAAGCTTTTTGAAAATGCTACTGAAATATAACTTTTTCTTTCTTATAGTATTTGAGAAATGAGAGTAAGTTTTTGCATGTACAAAATGCTGAAAATTAACTTCACCTTGACCTGATTGAAATTCACTTCGTGCACAGACTGGCATTTTACTTGTTACATCAGGGATTTTGTATGTCAAATTTTGCTTCTTTAAATTCACTTAGTTTCTATTTCATGGGAATATTTCCTAAGACTTTTCAGCTCTCACATAAGTTTTGCAAGGAATATCCCCATGCAGAAGATTCTCCATTAAAAACTATTCCTACTTATCTCTGCGGGTGGAGTACAGAGAGTACTATATTCTTTATTTTAGATTCCTTGTGTTTAAAATTGATGGGAGCATTTTACTGAGTCTGAGAATGTTCAGGACAGATGTGTTGGAGCAATTCCACAGGAGGGACATAAAGATGATGGAGGGATGGAGCCCCTCTCCTGTGAGGAAAGGCTGAAAGAATTGGAGTTGTTCGGCCTGGAGAAGGCTTCAGGGTGATCTAATTGTGGCCTTCCAATACCTGAAAGGAGCCTACAAGAAAGGAGGAGAGGGGCTGTTTATTAGAGCATGTAGTGACAGGAAAAGGGGGAATCGGTTAAAACTGAAGGAGAGTAGGTTTAGATTAGATATTAGGAAGAAAGTCTTCCTCATGAGGCCGGTGATACACTGGAACAGGTAGACAATAGAAGTTGTGGATGCCCCATCCCTTGGAGTGTTCAAGACCACTCAGAGCCTCATCCAGCCTGACCTGCTCTAGTGGAAGGTGTCCCTGCCCCTGGGAGGAGGTTAGAACTGGAGCAGGGATGGTTTCTAAGGTCCCTTTTAACCCAATCCACTCCGTGATTCCATGTTTCAGATGCCTTACCTCGTCTTCTACAGTCTCTACTTTTAAGCTTTTAGTTTTTGTGAACCTGTGTATGTGAATCTTCCTGATAAGAGAATGAAAAGTGCGGTTTATCAGTCTGTCAAATCTTACCCGACTATCCAGTAATTAAGTGGAAATCCCCTTTAATTTATCTTCTCTTCTTATTAATTTGTGTTTTATCTGCGGATCGCTGCACCCCGGTGTAATGGTCTGTTACTGCCAGCGGGGGGAGCAATTGGTCTACTTTTGAGAGGCGATCCTAAGCTTGGCTTTATGGGCAATTAAAAGGGATTGAAATAAACTAATTGATCCAGTAAAATAGCTTTAAACCTTAATACAGAAACTACACCTAAGTCCTAAACACACTTTCTTCGCATACCAAGCAGCTGGATGATACAGTTTTTATTTGCAATAGGAAATATTTTATGCAAGTTAATTTGATCATTAATTTTTTATTTTGTTTTATATTAGTACTTCATAAAGCATTGCATGGTAAAATACCCCCAGCATATGAATTTAATTAATCTTTCTCTCTGTGTTGCTAAAATATTTTACTGCTGTTCTGAGAAATAAATCTTAATTTAATTGGTGAGGCTTAAAGCAAAATCTTGAACTCTACATGGATTTCAAAAATAATATCACTAGGGCCTTGTTTAAAACTTTGGACAAAGTAGAAAGAATTTCTCTTTCAGAATTGTGTAAATTGACTTTGTTCATGCCAAGCTGCAGAGCTAAATATAGTAATTTTTATGGCTCCAATAGAAAAATTTCATTTACTGTTTTGTGCAATTTGTTCATTTGCCAAAGACGGAAGAGTAACTTGTTACTACATTTCAATAGCTCGGCTCAAAGGGAAGCTTTTTTTACTTTGTTTCCTACTTGGAGCACTGTTCTGTTTCAGTTTTGTAGGCTTTAGATTAAGATAATTGTAGTTTCAGTGTTTCCCCTGGTCATCCAGCTCACTCTGCAATTAATTTTTCAGCATTGTTGTTCCTTGTTACCAATTTAAATTATTGCATGCTGGACATCTATGTAACTTTTTTGATCCTTCCAACTAATTTTTTGCTTGCTTCAAGTGGCAAGTCCATTTGAAACAGCAAGCACAGCTTTTTGTTTTATGTTGGGAACAAAATAGAAATACTGGCTATGATTGGACAGGAAAATGGCAGTGGGATTGTAATATGATCATTTTGTGTACTTTGTTTTTTTTACATTGAGGTATCTTAACGTAATCATTAAGATACTTATAACCAAAGGCATCCTAACATCTGTCTTTGGAATCTTAGGAGTGCTCTATGAAAGAAAGTGTGTGTAGCAAGAACATTGGTTTTAGGCTGGAACAGCATGTAGAAGGAAATGGAAAGCCGTGTTCCTGTCAGAAAGTGTCCCAGTATGGAGTGACAGCCCTGGCTGGGTCATTTTAAGTTCTGCTCACACACCTGGGGATTGTCTTGGGTGTGAAATAACAAGATGAGAATTTACTTTGAAGTTTATTTTGATATTTTGGATGTTTTCTTCTTTTAGTTACCAGTTGAAATGTGATACGGTGATAGTACATTGGCGAAGATTTCTCTACCAGTTGTGCCCATCTGGGTGATTCTTAGGTGAAATCTCAGAGGGCTTGACAGATCGAAGTTCACATTTCTGTGAAATGTGTCCATGGAGTTAGCTGATCAATATTCCTGTAAATATATGGTTAAGCCATGATATTTTGTGACAAAGTGATGTGTTTTCCTCTTCTTGGGAGTTATTTGGAGAGGAAAAAAAAAAACCTATGGAGATGAGTAGGTTTTCTTACTTGATTTTTTTATTTATCTCTGATCCCATATAGTGAGTGATAAAGGATAACAGATGTGTTCACTGCTATATTAAGTCCACAGATACATGAGTGTAGTGCTCTCAAGTGGAGAACAAGGATAACGAATGCTTTTTGTATTTAAAGTAAATTTTTATGTATTATGACTGCTCAGAGTTATGAGACTGTACACAAAAAAGCAGCTGTAGAATCATACTTGGGAGTGTGTTAGCATTCTGAATTTTGGTTTGAGAATTAGGGTTTTTTTTAGAGAGTACTTAGTTAAATTAACAAATAAATACAGTATTTCTGATGTTCCTTTCCCTTTCACTGCAAAATAAAGATATTTTGTATGTGAAATTCCTGTTGTTGGAGTACTCACAAATGTTTCAATAGAAACATGCTAAGATTAGGTTTCTGTGATTTAAATAGAATTTTCTAAAGTATTCTAAATCTACGGCCAAGGTACTGGTGTTCTCCAAACAGGTTAAGGGTTGTTGAGTTTTACATGTATTGTGTGTTCTTATATTTGCTGTTTGGGTCTTCAAAAATTAAGAAATAGTTATGTACCCATTAAATAGTGGTTTTCTGGAGATGGAGCTTTCCTGAAGTGGTATTGCTCAGAACAGCTGGAAATGCAGGTAGTTGAAACTGGTATTATCAAGTAGCATCACACTTCACTCAGCTGTCATATTTGTTTCTGTATAAATAAATAAAATAGGATACTTGTCTAAAAGGGCTTAGAAGTCTTAAAGAAGATGATGAAAAAGAGGCAGGAGGGAATGTGATTTAAAATAGGAAGTGCAAACAATAATAATGGCTGGAGAGACATCTATTTAGTTCTCTTTCTTAATGCTCCATTTAATTCCCAATTTCATGGGACCAGATATGGAATGGCTAAAGTGAGGACTAAATAAGTTCCAGAAGAAACAAAAGAGGAAGTTGGGAGGTAGAAGGGGGAGGAAAATTAAATGTACAATATAATTCTAAACCTCCTGGAGTCAATGGAAGTTTCCTCACTGACCTCAGAGGATTAATTTTCAAGCCTAGGGAAATGATGAGTGGGTGAAGAGTTGAGAGATTAAAGCGTTAGCAGAAGGAGAAAGGAATAGGAAGCCAGAGGGATAAACAACAATAGTGGAAACACTGCTTTCACGGGGATCACTTCAAATAAGGAATAAAAGGATCATTCAACTTGCATTACTTCTTTTGATAATTCAAATCTGATTAGCTTTTAAACTACCACTTGTGCATGAAAACCAGTTTTTTTTACTAACTGTGAACGCTTTACTGCTGTGGCAGTGATGTAGGATTCTAAATACCCAGCATACTAACTAATGTGTTTTTTCTTTGCTCTAATTAATTCAAAGATATGAGTTCCATGACACTTGCCATGTGCTTTATTCCTGACCAGCACTACCAGATTTTACACCTCCACTGTTCAGCTTCATAGGATCCTGGTGGTGCTGCCTGCTTGACCCCAGAGTCCAGCCCTGAAGGAGGAAAGGATGGGAAACTTAGAAGCAGACTTGAATCTCCCTGAGTCCAGCAAAACATGAGGGCTTAGCAGTGATGCTGCTTGGGGTCACCGAGTGTCTTTAGGTCCTGGGAGAGGCTTCAGCTTATGCTGTAGGTGAAATTCTTCAATTCTTTCCAGTGGGTTCAGATGGAGGTTAGTAGGCTGGGAGGTAAAGAGTTCCATGTTTTGTGCAGTACCTGGCACAAACAGTTTCATGATGCAGGGATGCAGATTTTGCTTTTGATGTTTTGATAATGAAAATCTGTTATAATGGTTTTTGGTAATTTTTCATTCTTACTTTGGACAACGTAGATGGATTCTTGTATGTGGGAGATATCTGAATATTTGATCTAAGAGTGTAGTCTGACAGGACTGTGGAGTAAAGGGGAGAAGAGTGACTGACAACACATTTTTCTTCTTTCCTGATGTTTCATCCATGTCGTTCACAACTTCCTTAAAAGGCATCTATTTTTAATTGCAAAATTATTGCTTAGTTTCAATTCTCAAATAAAAGCTTCATTTCTGGACATTTTGTGTTCCAGTCTGGGGACATCTTGTGCTCCCTGCAGCCCTTGACTCAATCATGACTTTGCAGTATTTTCCTTGAGTCAGGAGCCAGACTTTTCCTTTAATGGTCCCACAGCACATGGCCCCATTTCATTGTTGTGCTGCAGTCATGGCTGTGCATGGGTACCGATGACGCTCAGCTATTGTGAAAACCCTTCAAACCACTGATAAAATGATGATTCATGGTTACCTGATGAAAACAGATTCATTACCATGACTCCAGAAAGTTTAGCTCTCATGGAAGTGTTTCACTTCCCACACTAGTTCTTCTAAAAGAGATGATGCTGCAGTTATTTTCTAACAGTTGACAGCTGCCCAATTAAGTGCGACAGTGTGGTTGGCAAAATCTGGAATTCCAGACTTCTTTTAATAATAGTTTAAGGAACTAAAATCTGTATGAGCTGTGAAGCGGTCACCAGCATTCTTCACAGTGTTACTTGGAGTGATTTCTAATCAAATTATACATTTTGGATTTCATTTACCACTACTGAATTAAGTTCTTTTTGCAGTGGATCTGACCCAAACCTCACTGGAGTCGATGGGTTTTGGATCAGAGCCTGTAGGAGCATATTGATAGCATGCTGTAGCTTAACTAAGGACATGCTAATTTATTCCATAAATGGTCTTCCTCAGTCCAGTTTATCTCTGGTTTTAATGTATTTTGTTTGTCTATAATGTCACTGTGTAAGTTAGGTTGGAAAAATATGGACAAGTAATACAACCAAATAATAAAATATAAATTGGTTTTAATTCCAGTATGAAATGAGTAAAATCAAATCCTCTGCATTGCTGACTTGTGATTCCCCAGGGACTGTGAAAGGATGGGTGAATTAAAACAGAAATATCAAAAAACCCTGTTACATTAGACTTGGATGTGGATGATTTTATATTATAAGGTAAAAAAAGCTTCTCAAAAAGAATTTGAGTGTTGGGTAGTGTAGAATGGCTAATTCGCTCTTTAATGATCAGGAGTTTGGTGATTTTTGTCCTTATCTAGTTTCCCTTTTTTGACTCATTTTAAACTTAAATGCTGAAGATCATATATTTATTTTGTGCCAAAAACTTGCCTAGGTTGAGAAAGAATGGTCTTATCAGAATTGAAAATTAACTTTAGATATTTAAAAAAAGATAAAAATAAGGTAGATTTCTTGGCTGTTTTAATATCAGTCATACAAGCTTTGCCAACAAATTACATGTGGAAAGTCATGGCTTTTTTGTGTGGTGGTGTTTATTTTCTCCCTGAATACCTCTCCACCATTTTCCTTACCACAAGCAATGTTGTAATGGAAAGGCAAAGTGTTGCAGATTTAATAAAGAAATTAAGTAATAACGTTAATATCTCCTTTGAAATACAAGCCCCAAAATGGAGTGAAGAGGTCTCTTGATTGACAGAAGAGAACTGTTACTGCACAACACAACTTCTGTACAGTATGTCTGTATTGGGTCCTTCTGCTGTTGTGTGGTTGTTTTTTACAAAATCCGTCTACTTCTGCCTTTGTGTGATGTTGCTTGGCCAACTGAAGGCAAGAATAATCACCTTTGTACATCACACTGGAGTCAGATCAGCTGTGTGTGTTCATTTACTCACACAGAGATGTGGGGAGTGAAGGCGGCTCTTGCCAAGCCGTGGTGTCTGGCCCTTCACTTGTGAAACTCCCCTGTTCTTTATTTCCCTGTGTCAAGGAATGCAGTGTTTTGAATGATTCCTACAAGAAGGACAACTCTTCCTTCTTGCTACAAAACAGTGCTTGTAACTAACTACAAGTTTTTCACTTGGGAAAGTGGGAAAAAATAGTTTGTGGTCTAGATCATGTGCTCATGTTTTGAACCAAAATCATCTCTTCTGCGATTTTACTGTTTTGCTGTTGGCTGTGTACACTTTGCTAGGGAAGTAAGGTCCATTTATGATGCCTTAAAAGCAAGAGCTACCTTTCTTGGGTTTGTACTTTTTTGTCTTTGACCTTCCCTGCAGGTTCTTTGCTGTTTTTGTTATAGGTGTGTTTTACAGACAGATCCTCTTGCAGGAAATCCTGAATCTCCATGCTTTGGCAAAACTGAGATTTTATTCCTTTTGCTGTGTAATTTGCCATGTACTATGAGATAGCATTTGACTGGAGAATCACTATAAAAATGTTGCATCAAAGCTGGTTGGAGAATAATCAGTTGTTAGTCTCGAAGGAGAGTGAGAACAGAGATAAGGAAGAATGACACAGTGGTTTCCACCCAAGAAAATGTGTCATAGCCACAGAACATTTTCTCAGCATTTTCATATCGTTGATGACTGAGGTTTGTAAAGTTACTTCAATAATTCTATCCTCATTTTAACTCTAAAAAGTTATGCAATGAGTGAGCCAAACTAGGCTCTGTTCTGAGTGCAAGGTCCTCTTTGCACATCCCTGCTTAGTTTCCAGGAATTAATATGATGCCTGGCATATCTGACACCACTCAGCTGGTGAAACAATAGTTTATATAAGGTATAGTTAAATACAGCCTTTCAAGCTTGAGCCAATATTCTCCTGTTGTAAACTCTGAGGATTGTCTTTGTTCATTGAATATCCCAGTGATTTAATAGCACTCATAATGGACTAAATATACATGGCTGTGGTTTATCCTGCTTTGTATCATACAGATAAAGGCTGAGAGAAAAGCAATGTATAGATCTGAACAGAAAATACTTACTGAACTGAAGAGTTGGGAAAGAGCTAACTCTTGGGCCATTAAAGAGGATCTGTTCAATGCCAAGATCCTAGGATGTGACAGTTGGTAGAGTCATGCAGAATATAACTTTTGCTTCTTTATTTTGACATTCCTGTTGCATAAAAATAGGAAGGAGAGTCATTTGAGCTGGACCAGAGTGTGCTGCCCTGCTGTAATAAGGTAATCTTCAGCAGTGGAAAACAAACCTACAAAGACTTATTCATTCCCTTCATGATATTGTCTGCAAGTCTCTGGTTCTCATTTGCCTGGGTGTTAAACTGACACAGTCGCAATCCATGGTTCAGGGAATTTACAAACAACTTGGATGATAGGATTAAGCCTGACACATAAAAAGTTGAAAATGAAACCCATAATTTAAAAAAGCAATCAAACAACAACCTGTTCTCATCTCAAATAATAACTACAGAGTGTTTGGAGCAGAACATAAAATAGCTGAATAGAAGAGAGCAGTGATTAAATAATTGGCTGCCATGGGTGGAAGAAAAGAGAAACATTGGTTTATAGATTTCTTCAGAAAATTGATAGAATTTGTCACTAGTTTTAAGTGTTTATATGTCAATTTATGTGTGCTTCAGTGAATTGAATATTTAATTTTGCTTTTATCTGGGGGAAACAGAGTGGTGTGGAGAGATGACCTCAAAGGACAAAGAAATGCTGAGGGAAATGTGTCTTTGTCTATATCCCTTCACCCTGATAATTGGCAGGAATTTTGATTTGTAATATATTTGGAGGATACAACTAGGGGTCCTTTTTGATTATGAAGTGGAAAGAGATTTAATTACAGATGCTCAGCATATTCTACATAGTTCAGAAGCCTCTTTGCTAATTTGAAGCTGTTTTCTGTAGGGTTATTAGAGATGGTTCATTTGATGTTGCTGTTTTGGAGAGGCCTACATTATTAAGCAGGTAGGAACTGTTGGGATTTAATCTGATTTTGTAAATTCCTATTTGAACTATGATACAGATTTTGGAAAGGAAAAGTCCAGTGATGAGGAATATAATAAAAAAATTGTAAGTTCAGAAGTGAAATGATAGTTAGATATTGTTAGAACCTGCCTTTTTTTATCTTTTGCAAGCATCAAGGGATCTCACAGTATTTCAAGCTGTACACCTAGAAAACCACTTAAAGCTCTTGTTGGTAGCCAGTGCTGTGACAAGGTGAGGTAACACTTTTTCATGTACCATTATGAGGCAGCATTCACACTCCAAGCAGAGAAAATTAAGCTGGCAAAATACACTTTCCAGATTTGTAAGTAGGCCAGGGTATTTGAGCTATTACAAAGTGTTAGAAGTACCAGTGATGATCACAGACTCCTAAAACCTAACAGAATATTCAATCTTCAGCGTGGACTACAAATCTAAAACTAGTTTAGAAGGAGAGAATGCTTCAAAGATTTTATCTACAGAGATACTGGTGACTTTAACTTGACACAAGTGATAGTTTCAGAAAAGGCAACATAATGATACTTATGAAGGTAATGTCGTTCAGCAAGAGCATCTACTCTGTAGTACTGCCAAATCCAAGTTCTCTGCTGCTGCTGGCTGCCATAATAGTAGTACTTGGTTTTGAAATTCCTCTTCTTTCTCTTTGGATTGCCACAAAGATTTGGAGCTTAGGCCCTGATCAGCAAGTGGCTTGCTTATTTCTCTCATTTGACCATCTGCAAGTCAGTTCAGTGACCCTCAGGATGTTTAGATTAATTCCCTTGTGTTGTCAGTAATGCTTTGGATCTCTTCAAAATGTCCATATGCTACTTGTTTAAATAAGCATTAGTCCAAATCTGTTAAAATATAATTCAGTTGAAATGCTGTGTTACCTATTACATTACTAGTGTGGTGAAAATCAGCAATGTTTTGTAGTTCTCTTCTGGGCTGTGTGATGGAGGTTCCTGTGTATTTAGGGTGAGGATTCCAGTTTTTTCCACAAAGTGAAAACACTGTGAAAATTCCCTTTGTTGAGGGTTCATTCTCAGTATCAAAGATTTCCCTTGCTGTTATTGTTATATTTACAGCAGCACTGCAAAGAGGCTTAAAAATCAGAACTAGGGAAAGGAGTAAAGTGAAAAGTGGCAGGTCAGGGAACAGGCTAGGAGCAACTGTGCCATAAGCTGTTACTTGTATGACTGCTGTTGAATTGCAGGGGAGTCTGGCTAACTTTTTAAATTGCAGATAAATGCAGATAATAAGCATAAAAATGCAAAAATTTGCCATTAACTTCCTGAGGAACAGATTGCACATGAACAGGTGATGGGATTGGAATGAGTACTCTGCTACCTGAAGAGAAAGGCAATCTGCCACTGAATGCTTGTGTATTCTGGAGTTTTTCTCTGTGATTTCCACAGGAAAGTTTTACAGTTTAGCATTGTACAAAATATATTCTCGGGCCTTCCTTTGTTGTTTGCAGCTGTCTTCAACCAATCCATCAATATTTCTGGGCCAAAAAGCTGAGTTCCACTAATAATTCCATACTAAAGAAATGCTTTATTTACCAAAAAATAGGGATTCTAGCAGCCAGGCTCCAGTAGGCAGGCTGACAGGGCAGCAGAGCTGTGGAAATACTGTAATGCTGTTTGGATCTCCCTCCCTGGAACACTTCAGCCTATGAGCCCCCTCCTCCAAGGACTGGGAAGTGGGGATGGTGCACTGCACTTCTGCCTGGTTACAGAGCCATGCTGCTTCCTCTAGGAAACTCAGAAGGACACCTTTCAAGGGTCATTGACAGTTTGTTTTTGCAGTGAATTACCCTTCACACGTATTTCTTTTCTATTGGCTCCTTGATAGTTTCTCTAATTTGGGAAGTGTACTTTTAAAGACTTAAGGTGACATGTTTATTTTTCTTAAATGCTTGTGGAACAGAAACTCAGCTTCAGGAGGGATGTGTGTCCCAAATAGAATTACAATGATCCCACAGTGTTAATTATGTTCATTCATTATGTTCCTGATTATTTTCCTCTTCTAACTTTAATTCTGTAATTTTAGAGACGAAATTGTTTTGAAGAACTTTGTTTTCTGGGCACTTACTAAATTATCAATAGATTGTAAGCATGAGGAAAACTTAAAAGGTTATTTCTCCTTTCCCTTTCACCTTCCCACATATGCAAATGAACACTAGGACCAGAAATCTGCCACAAACCTTTGGACAGATGCATTCTTGATACAACCTTGTACTTTCAATCCTTTTTTTTTTTTTTTTTTTTTTTTTTTTTTCACTGAAATCTTAGGAATTTCAGCCATGGGTATTGATGTTCACAGATAGATGCTGGAAGGATGAGGGTCTCTGCTTTTTGTTGCTGGCTGTGGCAGGAAGTGTCAATTAGTATGAAAAATACTGAGAGTTCTTGCATCAAGCAATTGAAGTAAATATTTTTTATTTATTCTTCATACTTGCCTTTTAAAATTGCATGTTTGATTGCTAGACATAGGGAGGGGGAAGGTGGGACAGTTTGATACCTTTTATTTTGATACTGTTGGGAGTCTTTAGCTGAGTGCAAATGGTAAAGCTACTAATTGGTCTCCATGTAGTACAGGGAGCTTGCATCTTCTTAATGATTTCACAGTACTCTCTTTCCTCTGTAAGGCTTTGCCTTTTATTAAAAACAAAACAAAAAAATTGTTGCAGGAGATTTTTCCAGTGATTCCTAAGTAAATTTATAACATAAATTTGGAGCAAAATTCAGCTAGGAATCAGCAGATTAGAGGTTTAAGACGATTATGAACTAGACTTGTGATATATGTTATACTTATATGAAAATTAGAGTAATTTAATACATTTTATGTGATAAAACAATACAAGTGAAATGATCATAATTTTAGAATGTCATGGTTTTTAGCAATGACAATGTTTATTTTTCTTAATTTCTTGATTTTTTTGTCCTTTCTAAGCAATGTAAAGGGAAGAAAACTTAATTTTTGTGAATTATGAGTCCTCTGTTTGCTTTTAGAAAAGCTTTTTTTCAATTTTTTTTTCTTAATTACTTTTAGGAAAGCAAGTAAAAACTTTGTATGTAGGTACATATATGCTTGTTCTCAGTCAAATCTCAGTGCTTCTAATATTTGCAATCTGGGATTGATTGTAAATATAATAGGTTATTTCATGCTGCTTCTCTTTATATTCATGGTTATGATACTGAAATGTTAAGACCACACACAGATAACAAGATCTCCAGCCACTTACGCATGTAAACAGTCTGGCTTTTTACAAAGTGGAAAAATATTTCTTGTGCGGTATTTTAAACGTGATCAGCATGTTAAGGCTTAATCTGCAACTGTGTCAACATTTCTTTGGCTGTAACCATTAATTCTGTAGCCTCTTGATAATATGTAAAATGTGAGACTGGTTTGTTTACTGCTGGGATTTGTCAGCAATTACTATCTGCATTTAGCTTAGTGCTTTCAAATATATAATAGATCAAAGAGTTATTTTGCATCATCACTGGTTTTAGTAAAACAAAGGGCTTGCTTTTTTTTCTTTTTTTTTTTTTTTTTTTTCTTTTTTTTTTTTTTTTTTTTTTTTTTTTTTTTTTTTCCAGCTGGCTTTGGGACCTTCAAAGAACCAAATTGGAGCAATAATTTTCATAAATATTGTACTTTTACCTGTTTGATATTGGTAGGCACAGGTATAATACATTAAATAACCTTCTGTAGCTACTGTTTGACAGGAATTTAGCTGTAGGGACCAGAATGTTCATCTCTTTCAGCCTCAGTTATTGTGACACCTGGCATGGCTTCAACATAGCTGGGAATTTTTGTTTTGCTTATTTTTATGTAATTAATACATCTTTTCAGCATTCTTCTTATCATCAGCAACTGCAAGTGCAGTGGTCACGTGCAATATTATCTAAGTGCCATATCATTTTCATCACAAAGAACTGAGGATTACAAATTCTGATAGACAAGTTCTTCATATGGATATGTCAATATGGAGCTAATTAAGACTAAGATGGCATGAAAGCATTTTAATGGGCAACATATCTGTTCAAGTGATAAATATTTGGGTTTATATAGTGCCTTTATTTCTGTTCTCAAAGATAATTTATTAACATGTTTATGAATTTAATTTCAATGTATTTTTGAGGTTTTGCAAGTAACAAAAAGAGCAAACTCCCAAACTTATCAGAACTTTGGTAAGGGATTTTTTTTTTGTTTAGTTAGAAGTAGGCTGTAAAGTCGGTTAAACTTATCACTGCTCCTCAGAAGATTGCCATTAATTAATTCTGTGATCTCAGGGACACTTGCTTAAAATATTTCACCCAAACTTTTCCTGTGACTTTGTACAACTGTTAAGTGAGTATTTTATTTAAGAGAGAAAAATAATGGCACACCAATTTATAGGACTGAGTTTAAAAATCTCAAAATGCAGGTACTGTAATATGGATGAGGGAAGTTATTGGGGGAGTTCAGTTTTAGGAATAGTCAGCTGATAGAATAAGCTTTTATATGAAACTTTTAAAAGGCAAACCTACATTTTTAAAGTCAGTATTATAAAATATTTAATAAATGTATCAATATTGCTGCAGGAGATTAAGAAAGTTTGCAGTTTGTAGATCACTATCTTTTTATTTTTAAGACTTAAATGTTCTTTGCTGCTTAAATTTTGTTGCCGTTTCCAAGCACCACTCAAACCAGATGTTCTGTTAAATTTAAATTAATCTTTTGCCCAGTAAAACCCTAAGATAATGTTCTCCTAAACAGCATATGAACAAAGAGAATCAATGTGTTTCATCATTGCTGATCTGCTGTCTGGCCTAGTTTCATTTCCTGTGATGAAAAAATGATAAATATAAATTACAAAATGAGGCAGCAAAATGATCTCTTATCAGTTAAAACTAAATTCTTGATACCGGTTTTGTTTTCCAAGATTTTAGCACTCAACCTAAATTATGAATTTCATGATAAGAATTTGTTTAGTAAAATAGTTGAGGTTTTTACTCATTTTTTTTCCCTGCAAAGGTGTTATTTTGGATGTATCTACCAGCTATGTATCCAAGTCTTTTGCATGGTAACAAATCCCAGGCTTTAAGAAGCAGCAGTCATTTTAAGTGGAGCTTTGTGATGAGCCCTTTGCCCTTGATTTGGATATCTCCCCACCAAGTTATACACCTTTGAGAAAATCAGTTTTTAGGTTCCCTTTTTGTTTAGGAAAACCCTCTACTGACAGTGAATCTCCTGTGATCTTGGTGGCCCCTGCTGCACTAGATATATGAAGGGGGGAGAGATGGAGCCTGTGCAGTTTGAAGGTAAAGAAGAGAGGGGGTGGGATGATTTATTTAAAGAAAATAAAAATAACAAAAATAAAACAACAAAACCCAAAAAACCTCCTGAAGATCCTTGTTATTTACAGAGCAGAGCCTGGGGGTAGCTGGGCTTACTGGGATATTCAGTAGTTTGTGTGAGGAACAGAGACTGGTGATAGGAGAGCAGTGGAGCAGGAATGAGGACAATGAATGATGGATGTCAGTGCTGGAGCAGGGATGTGCAGGCAGTGTCAAGCTGAGAACTGGACTAAAAGGTGTAGAGAAGGTTAGGAACAAGACAAGGTATAGAGTAGCAGGAGTAAAACAGGAATTAATAGTGGCTTGATAATGAGATGAGGATTAGGAGTAGGAAATAATACTCAAATTGCTGAAGGGCCTCGGGTGGCAAGATTAATCGGTTGAAAAACTGTTTTCAGCCACTTGGAACAGGAATGAGGAGATGAGGAATATCCACATGCCAGAAAGTGTAAATTTTGAGGGGTGATGGGCACAATTGTCTGTTTTATGTTTCATGTTCCCCTTTGCACCCCAGAAGGAGAACCTTAGGCCTCTGAGGTGTCACAAAGTGGCAAAATGTTTTATCCTTCCCCAGTACTAATCCAAAGAGAGGCCGATGGTTTACTGAGCATTAATTGTATTGATCCAGTCGGGGGAGACGTCTGTGGGGCTTCCTGCCCATTTCCTTGTGGGAGTCAATGTGTCACCAGATGGCAGATTTTCCTTAATCAGTTTCCCCACCTGCCCTTTCCAAGGTCGTATTCAGAGACTGTTTAACTTCATAAATGTACTTGAAGCCATCAAAGAGCACATGTGGTGTCCTTGGCCTTTTTGGAAGTCTTTCTGTAGGATATTGTGGTTGTGTTTTATTACAGCACTGCACTGCTTTACTCTGTCCATTTTTATACACTTAGACACCCTTTTTATGTGAGCTATTTTATATTTCTCATGACAGCTTTTAAACCCTTGTGTATATACCTGAATTTTTTGAGGAATATTTGGTTGATAAAACTGAAGTTTGTTGTGAGTTGTTCTTCAGTGTTTTTCTGAAAACCTAATGAAGGGAGGTTGAAGGGCATATTGAAAAATTTTAAAGCCAGCAAGATTTGGAGCATCTAGCACTCCTACCATGTTATAATCATTAATATTAATGAATTTAAATGTTTAAAGACCCTGATCTCTATTGTTCTCTTTGATAATTACATTACAGTAGATAATGAGTTCATTCTTCATACCAGGCAAATAAGGAAATATTTCCTCTTCATTTCCTCTTCATTTACCTGTGTCCCTTAGCAACACAGTAGGTCTTATTCATTGTTGAATAACGTGTGTTTTTGCTGCCTTTGCTATATACAAATGCTTGTCTTTCCATCTTTTTAAAAAGCCCTGAGTGGAACTTTGTTACTAAATTCAGGCAAAAAAAAAAAATACAAAGATATGAATATATGGCCATAGGTGACTAAAACAAAGCTTAATAGTGTTCTAGTGTTCTTGGATGTGTTAAAGCCAAGTCTTTTTCTTCTTTTTTTTTTCTTTTTTCTTTCTTTTTTTTTTTTTTTTCTTTTTTGTCTTGCTCTTATTAATGTGAGTCAGATGAGATGGGGATAGTGTGATCACTTGTTCCCGTCTTTGTCATTCCTAACATCCAGGAGCTGTGATCTGTCATGTGCGGTCATCTCTGTTCCTTCATTCCTTTTACCAAAGACAGTTGTGCAGCTAGCATACTATCAATTTTTTAAATTAAAAAATGAGCTGTTGCTTTCTAAAGGGTAATTCCCTCTCAATCTGTAAAGTACATGTGGTTTTTTGGTTTGGTTTTTTTTCCCCTGTTGAAATTCATGGGAAAAAAATGCGTAGGTTTTTAAACTTACTTTATCCAGAGTACTCTTTCCTATGTGGCTCTTAAAAAAGATGCAGACCTGTAGGAAGTGAAATCCCAGCCATATCTGTTCTAGCTCTGCAGATATTGTTGAGGTTCCTTAGTTGGCACAGTCCTGTCTTTGGTAGGTGATTTTTGCAGCATGTGAGGCTTCATCCTTTGGTTTTGCTTGTGTGGTTTTCACTTATAATTGTATGACAAGGTTGGGTTTTGAAACCAGTGAAATCACAATATATTTGTAGCATCTGCTGTCATGTATTTTAATGTAAAATTCCTGACTTCTGGTAGGCGTTGCTTAAGTTCCATCAGAAGTGTTACTGCAGTATACAAAAAGGCCTTTCTCCTTGCCAGCCTGGTCTCTTGAACACAATGGAATTCCAGTAGAGTCAGTACAGGTGACTATTGTACCAGGAAGGAAAGAAACTTTTTGCCTTGTAATATGATCTGTCAGTTGGAGAAATACTTCACAGATCTGTTTATTTGCTGCCTGCACAGGGTAAATCCTACTGCTGCATTGCCTTTAGAAGAAAGGGGAAGTTTATTTCCTACCAATGATCTTGAAATTCATGTGTATGGTTTTTTGCTGTTGAAACTGATTGCAAAGTTTTTTAATGTTAAGAGTCACCTGTTTTCTGGGATTATTATTAATTTTATTTGGCTGTTTGAAAAATTCAATCAGGAATGTAAAACTTCTACTGGACCTACAAGCTTAAAGATACTGAAGGATAAGTTTTGTCCACAAGTACAACAAATAACAATCTCTGTCTGTAAACTTGTTCTGCATCTATGCTGAACTGTTACAATGGCAGAATCTGACCATGTCTTTTAAAAATCTGTTCTTTTTCATTGCTTCTACTATTGGCGATACCCTTTGTTTTATCCTTGTTTTGATCCTTTGTGAGATGGATCATTAATGACATTTTTAAAGAATAGTTTTTTCTTAAGCATCTTTATCTAGAAGTATGTACAGAAATCCTTATTATCTTAAAAAGGACTCTGATAACAAGGTAATCAAACATAATGCAGCATTATAAAGACTGCAGTCTTAAAATCTGCTTCTGTATTATGCCAAATGGATCTTTAGTTCTGCTCTTTCTATATGGGTGAAAATGCTGTTGCCAGATAAGGTTTACAGCTTTAGATTCATGGAGAATTTTCTTCTGAAATTCCAATTCTAACATTCTTTCTTGTAATATTGAACTGTAAGGATACTTAAAGCAGTTACTACCTAACTTCCCGTGCATATTGAGTGAGAACACTGTTTGAACACCCCTGGAAAGCAGACCTAAATACAAATCCTATACCATCAAAACTTCGGTGGACTCTGGCAGGTTACATTTCTTTCATATTTCTGTGTCTCTTTTGAAAGAAAAACTTTCCCAGATGGTCATTGCAGGGTACTGAATGAAACCAGTAATTTTAAGTAAGCATGTAAGTTCATAGCCCTGACAGAATTCCTTATTTGGGTGCTGGATTCTTTGCAGAGGTTTTTTTTTCATTTTTATCTCTACACTTTTAAATGAAGGCAAGTTGAGGGTAAGATTATCTGCAAGGTCACAGAGAAACTTAAGGCATAATGGGCAAAGGATCCTTACCGAGTTGGAACTAGAAATAAACACACAAAGGGAAGGATAAGGCCATACTGATAGTTATAAATTAAGTGTCAAGGTCTCAAATCTGGGAAAGGATCATCAGAATTTATAAAGTTCTATTTATATAGTCCATTCTCCTCACTTCAGACATCTGTTACTGGTTATTGTTTGAGTGACCACCATGTACATTATATGAAAAGGAATGTGTTTTTTTGTAAGATCTCTGCTAATGTGGCAGATAAAATCCCAGTGTTTGATAGCAGTGCCAAAGGGCAAAGAGGTGCTGAACAATATTCCTCATCTTTACCATAACTTTCCTTCCTGGAAAAACAGGCTTTGACAGTGGGAAAATGAAGACTGAGATAAGGAGAGGTGGAAAGAGGCTTGGGAACTGAGAGTGATATAGACCAGAACTTGAGGCAAGCAGGGAAAAAAAAAGTCTTCTCTTAGGCTGATGCACCAATATACTTTTTTGTTGTTGTTGATTACAAATAGGAGTTATATCTCCATGCTATGGCAGTAAATTAAAAGGACTGGCAAGCTAAGGAACAGTTGTTTTTATTGGCATGGAGTGTAATCTGGGCTTAGCTTTAACATCTCTAGCAGTTGATTGTTGCTTTGTGTAAAGTAAAATGCACTGGTTTTATTAATGCAAATGCTGCATCAGTCTCAAAATTTCTTTTTTCAGAGGAGCAGTATTGGAACTGATGATAATGATTTGCTTACTCCTCAGGAGAGATGAAGCAGTTGACAATGATGGTTGTCTCATTTTTATTGATTATGGGCATTAAGTGTCAGTACAGCAAGCAGGGAAGTTTGTTGCCTTTAAACTGTATTTCTTTCACCCTTGGAGAGCTAAGCAGGTGGATACAGGTTAATATAGGAAAATTAGGTGTGCTGCAAACATGTTAAATAGTTCAGTTTTAATTTTCCATTTTAACATCTTGCTGGGTAGACATAAACATTGCAATTAAGCAAAATTGAATTCAGCCAAGTGACATCTTAGATACCCGATAATAGATGGCATAGCTGAATTTATTGAGCTGCTTTGGGCTGTAAGTTTTACTGTAGGCCCTGCCTGTTTAGAAGATGCATTAAGGAGGAATTTTGACCTTGGCAGGTGTGAAGAAAGTCTTGGATTTGAATTCAGGAAAAATTTAATGGAAGAATTAGGCGACCTATGGAATTTTTTTGTGATGGGGTTACAGATGGAGCAGTGAGGAAAAGAACCTGGTGAATGTACAAATCTGTGTATGTTTTTGATAGAAAATGATAAAAATAAGAATTTTAAGGGGCTGTTTTACAGAAGGTGGGCTTTTTTTCCGCAGTTTTGTTCATTATAGGGGGACTATTGAAGACAAGTGAAGCAGAATTAGCCTCTTGAAGGACAAGGCATTAGCTTGAGCGTGATTCTCTGCACACAACAGGGCAGGGTGCTAAGATGTGTTTATAGAGTTTTGCTTTTTACTAATATGTTAAAAAGCTGACCTTTTTGAAATACATACATTAACTCTGGAAACCAATTTTCCAGTGTCATAATGTTCTCACCTTAAAAATGAAGAAGAGGTATTAATACAGTTTATTAATTTATTTAATTTTAGTTAATTTGCACTCTGCACTAAAATAAGTACACAGAAAACCACCTTTTAGAATATGTGTGAAGAAGAAACTTTGGCCGATGTTGCTCTTGTTAAACTATCCTTGTTCCACGTATGTGAGAGTGCCTTGAGTGGTAGGAACAGAAAGTTTTCAGTTCAATGTCTGGCATTTCTGTTGGCCAAATTAGCACAAACTCCAGTGGGGCAGAAAGAATGGATATCAGGATCAGTGTAATACATTGGGAAAAAGTCAAAATACCCATTGTAAACAGAAGTCATGCATTGCAGCTCTCTGGCATCTTTACAGGAGTGAGTGAGTGAAGAACAGGGAAATCTGGTTGCCAGAACCCATTCAGATCCTTCAGAAGGGATTGACAAGGTGCTTCACTAAAGGCTGTTGAAGTGAGCTGAAAAAGAAGATCCATGCACAGATTCCCTGGCTGAAGGATGGAGGCAGTGCTGGAATTGAACGGGGAACTCTGGGCAGACGCTGTGTTTGTAAAGGACCTGAGAAGGGAGCTGGGTTATGAAAGGTTGAAATGCAGTTGTGCAAAAAGTCTCCAAGTGTTGAATGACAGGATGATTTGAAATGAACTAGAACATGATTCCTAGTGCATGTGTGATTGGATTTGTCACAGGATGTCATGGGTGCAAATATTGAAGCAGTTTTATAAACCAGTTCACAAATCCTGGGTGAACACAATCGCTGATGACTTCCAAATACAGAGATATAAAACCCAGGGTCTCATGTTGACAGAAGTCTAATACATCTGCTGAGGCAAGTATCGTTATTTGCTTATGTTCTTAACCTCTTCTGTAGACTTCTTGCTGTCAGAGCATGTGGGTCAGTACGGACCCAATATAATGTTTTATATATTTAATGTCTACATTTTGTTGTATAAAATCAATGCTATTTATCATTTTCAGTGATTTTAATGTTTTCCACATGTATGAGGATTGGTGCTAATTATCACTGGAATTTTTCTAAACATAATTGTGGGAAATATTTCTCACATATTTCCAATTAGTAACATAATCCACGGGAAACTTGGGAAAAAATAATGCAAAGACTTTGAAATGTAAAACTCCAACTTTTTTAAAAGGCATTTTCAAATAGAAGTTGAGATCCTTGGTACTGGTAGTGCTTTTTGACTGTGGTAAAGTACACCTTTTTTCTTAAAATATGTCCTTTTTTCTTTAAGGCAATAGCTTTTTTGATCCCAGTGAAACAGAGAAATGTTTTTTTGAGAATAAATCAGTCCTTCTTACCATTCCACCCCCTCCATCTGTAAAATGGAGCTTCTCTGAAATCTTGGGAGCATGTTGTTTCTATTACTCTTCATAATAGGTGAAAATGAGCAATGAGTTACCCATAATGTCTGTACATTGTGTTTTTCACAAGTGTTTTTCCTTGGGTTTTCATGATGTGATTGACCACGTGTGAATATAATACCTATCAGTGCACTTAGTGTGAAAAAGAAACCAGCAAAGCCAGTAAGAGATTAAGCTCTACTTATGTAGAGTACTGAATTTGTTTCTTTAAATATTTGTTTTCATGTTAGAAATAATCACACTTTGTTTGGATCTTCATTTCCCCTATGGGAAGAGACTGGATTTTAATAAATTTTTAGAAGAAAAACGGTCAGCACTTCCCAACCTCAGAAACTGAGTTGTGGGAAAAAGAATATTTGCAGGAGGATTCACTTTTATGAATTAAGTATCTTTGGTGCCCCTGCTGGGGGCATGTAAATAAATATTGATTAACCTGTGCAATCTAATGCTGCACTCACCTGCCTTCCTTGTAGGTCAGGGATGGGTTACTGGGGCCTCCTGAAGGCCCCAGGTTGGAGCAGAGTCAGGTGCACTTCTTGAACTGCAGCTGATTTAAGTTAAGGTCCTGTAATCCACCACCTGCTTCTCATTGCCCTGCTCTCCTCCCAGAGGTTACCACTTCAGTTTGTCAGGAGAGATATATGAATGGTCACTTCCTATTTCTTTCTGTCAAACTCAGTGGATTGTAGGATGCATTTTAAAGCAGATGTTGAACCCAAACTGTTTCAGGTAGGGGACAGTTGTACCTGTTCAGCTCTGGTTGGTGCTAGCCTGTGGGAGGTGTAAGATGGAGGCAGCAAATGAGAAGAGAGCCTCCTTAGCAGGTTATGTTTTAGTCCCAGGAGCCTTTCTGGTGACAAACACTCCACTGGGTAATTTTCACAATCCATTCTCGCTTTTCACCAACTCCTCAGTGTTCAACTATGTTCATATTTTACATATTTTTATAAGTTGCTTGTTGCTCTTTTTTCTTTTTATTTTATAAGCATCTTTTTATTTATTAAGCATAAAGTCTATTTATTATATACTCTGTTCAATGCCAGATGAAATGAATTTTTTTTCTTGAACTTTAAAAAAAATATTCCTTTGCTTGCCAGCTGATAATTCCTTAAGGTTTTTGCTGATCTGTTTCCTTTTTGAAATATGATATATTCTCCATTATCTGATTCTGCTTTTTCAGCAGTAACATTTAGAGCATCACTTGTTCATTTGAAAGACTCATTTCTTTCTTCCCTTGTACCTTTGTAGATAAAGCAGTGAATATTTTGTTGAACTTTCCTTTTCTTCTGCCCTGTGTTGACTTAATATGCTCCCACTTAATAGAGGGATTTTGTCCAAAGGGTGTCACTTTTGTAATACGCCTTTTTCAGTATGAGTCACTTTTCTTTTGTTGTTTCTGAAAAAGCTTTGCTGTTCTGAAACTTTCCTGGCTGGATTTAGACAATTGAGTTAAAACAGAGTTAAAAGTGCTTCTTTTACATACTTGGAAAATGCAACATTTCAGCCATTTCAGTAAATTTAACAATATTCAGAAGTTTGGCTTGCTGTACTTTTTTAGCAAATAAAAATACTTTTACTTTATGTATTTGTCTTAAAATCTGATCATGTGCAGTCAATGTATTTTTAATCTGTTAAATTATTTTGGCATAAAGATTTAGCATCTGCAAATATTTTATATTGAAACGTGGGCTGCAGATGTTGGGTTTGGTTTTGTGTTGCCTCCTGCTTCCCATTCAGTAGCTGTGTGCTGCGGTAGGTAAGGTTTCCAGGAGAGGCAGGGAGGGAGGGGAATTTCAGAGCAGGTGAGACCTCATGTCTTAGAATAAAAAGGAATCTGAAATCATTGCAAAGTTGGACACGTGGAACATTTTCCTGCGTGGGACCTGCCCTCACTTCCCCATTCTGTTTTTGTGAGAGGGAAGTCAGCCCATCCCTGCAGCTGCTGGACACATAACTCAGAAATACATTTGTGGGTGCATCAGGTGCTGGAGAACTGCTGCTCCTTCATCCAGCAATGGGCACGTTACCTTGTGAAACAAACACTGTGGTTTGCCTCTGCTTCACCTTACAGTGAGCTTGTAAATTGTGTTTTTGTGCCATCTGACGTTCGGTTTTATTTCCTCTGACAGAGTTTACATCAGAAGATACTGAGGGTGATGTCTCCACCTAATTTTTATTGCACTTATTTTCTGGCAGAAACACATAAAATCAGGTGGTACATTGCTGATTACCTCAGCCCTCCTGGTGGCTGTTTTCATGCTGAACAAATCCATCAGTAGCTTGCCTATACATACTTGGTGATCTTTTGTTGATGCTTTAAAGTCTGGCAGATTAATATTAAGATACAGCATTTAAAGCATGTATGGGAAAACCATTTAACAAAAATGGTGAAAATCATTTAACAAGTTGAATGTCTGAAAAAGACCCTCACACCTTTTTATTAATGGCTATAATTTCTTCAGAAAAATTACATTGTCATGTTACAGTTGGCAATCTTTAGGAGTTCTGGAAGCTTTAGTAGTCATTGCAGTTGTATTAATACCTATTGCAGATCTGATAATTGATACCTATAGGTAATTATAGATATCTATAGATAATTGATACCTATAGGATTTGATAATTACAAACTGAATAATTCAGCCATGCAGAGTGTTTTGTATAAGGTATGAGTCACTTTTTCTTTCCACCTGGGGAAGAAAGAAAATCCCAGCAGTGACATTGTAGAACCTCAAAGAATGTCCCCAACTCCAGTTTAGTACAGCAAAGACAAGGCAATTCTTTTCAAGGCAATACTTCTCTAATACCAAATTTTTATCACTATGATTATTGATAGCTCAGGGTAAGAGCTTGGTAAGGTGATAATCTTTATCTGCACCCACTTACCAATGATCAGGTAACAATAATATGTTATCTTGTGGCACTCTGTTGGTGTGGCTAAGCCCTAGGAGGTGTCTTCAAAAATTTACAATTAAGAATTAATTGCATTTGGGTAGATTGTGAATATTTTCACCTCCCCAGTTAATATGGCCACTCACTTTCCCCAGCCTTAAGTGGCATAAAAGGTTATTGCAGGTTGTTGCAGACATGGGTCTTTCATCATCGCTTGCTCACAATGATTTAAAAAATATCATAGTTTTTAGAATAATACTTTGCAACAAGAGGGTGAAAGCAGCTTGTTGGAATCTCAGATTATCTTTTTTACTATCTTGAGCAAACATTGTGCTGCTATTTCTGTTGTTCTGAATCAGTCCTGACACAGGCAGGGACATGGTGTATATCCTTTCAAAATGATGGTGAGATTGCACTGTTACTTGGAGACTTAGCCTCAAGGAAAAACTTGCCTTTTTGCAATTGTTTGAGCTCCAACTACATGACTCTTTTCAATATGTAGGCTACAAACCCTCCTACGGAACTGGGATCAGACCAGCACAGATTGACAACCTAAATTAAGCTTAATTCTCTCATGCAATTTAGGCCTCTTTTTCAACATTCTACCTGATAGAGCAGTTCTCCAAGACCAGTTCAGATGTTAAGATTAAGTAATTACTGCTTAGCCTGGCTGTGGGTGATGAACTGAAGGCTCTGTTTGCACTGCAGCATTCTTACGTTGCTAAAAACATGCAGCTCCTTTACCTCAGCAGGTACTTGGTTTCTGAAGGAGTTGTCTTCATTAATTTATTTTAATCTGTTGATTTGGGTGGATCGCTCACAATTATGTGCTTTAACAACAGTGTTAGTCCTTAATTTGAAAGTCTCCAGTATCATACACAGCTCCATCAGATCTGAAACTCCTTAGTGTTTTTTTATGTTTTCCTAAGGGTTGAATCATTCACAAGTATTTCTTGTTTTCTTTTTCCCATCATTTCTCAAGTTTAATATCCTGTCCATCTGCATCTGTTAAGAGTCTAAAATGCTGCCTTGATGTTGCATCTTAGTTTCATGAGTTGTCAGGCCACATTTATCAAAGGATTGTTCTAAAGGCTTGTTCTCTGCTTACATCTCTTTGCCTGGCATGGGAACCTCTCAATGTGATCTTAATGTGCCTATAGCTTATTGATTGAATTTGCAGATAACTCCTTTTCTTCCACTAAAACACCAGAAAATTAAACACTCCTCCTTTCAGGAATTCCTCATACATAAACTATACTTCAAAAAAAGGCGAGCCAACTGCTCGTGAAAGATTATTTAGATATAACTCATATGCAGGTTATAAAAGAGACAATTTCCTCCCTGCTTTTGGAAAGTGTGATTGCATTTTAGATTGTCCAATTCCTGCTGAATTTGTGTATGATTTAGAACAGTTATCTTTGATGATAGATCTTCTGTTTAGACGCCATTATAGCATTGCCCTTGATCTGCTGTTCCCTTTTTACTGTTGAAGTGACCCCATAGATCTTTGAAAGCAGAGAATTTAAAAGACCTAGGTGATTTTAACTGATGGCTATAATCCTTCTTTAGTAAGAAGGATTTACTTGTTGAAACTGTTCTACAACTTTAGGATATAAATTTATAACAAAGTACAAGCTTTGTACAATTTCCAGAATCAAGCAGCTCTTATCTGGAAAAAAGATGAAAAGTGGAATATACCCTTTTCCCCCTCTAACATTCACATCATATTTCTTGAGCATCTTGAAGAGTGGACTTGTGTCATGATTTTCTAGAGGGATTCTGCTTTTGGCTTCTTCTGGAGGCTTCTTTCATTTGTTCTGCTCTGTTTCCAAATCAGCTGTTGAGAAATTTTTCTATAATTGTCAATTCCTCTTGTTAGGTGAGCTCTTGATTAATCTCAGGACAGTAAAACCATTCACTGGTTACCTGTTGGTGCCTATAACCGGCTGGAATAGAGAGTTGGAGGAAACCTTGCTATGAGCATTAGCCAGGGAAGCACTATTTCTGTGGAACTTTGCTGCCTGCTGAAAAAAAATTCAATTATTTTTTCCCCCCTCTCCTCCCTCTAATTTTTTTTTCCCACCTAGAAGGATGACACCCCCCTGCCCAGAAAAACCTCCAACCTCCACCCCACCCCCCCAAAAAAAAACCAAAAAAACAACCCCCCCCAAAAAAAAAACAAACAAAACAAAACAAAAAACGACAACAACAACAACAAAAAAAACACACAAAAACACACCAAATTAAAAAACCAACACCTTGGAGATTGTCAAGAAAAATATATGGAAAAGTCATGCACAGATCAAATTGTAACTTTATCTACTTAAAAGAATGAGAAATGTACAGTGTTAGCTGTCACCAAAATACCTTTATCCCCTGTTAGTCTCAGCAGTGGTGGTGACATAAATACCTGTCCTGACTCCTGTGTTTATACAGGTTGAGGCATTTAAGTACTGGAACAGTGTCCCTAGATTTGGGAAATTGTGCATTACCTCAAATCATTGTGCTCTTAGACATGCTTGTAAATGAAAGTGAAATTAATGTTGTATAGTGACAAATATCTCTTGTGCTGTGTGCTCACTTGCTTAAGTGACTTTTGTCTCTTGCTATTGCTGTATAAGAGGAAGAAGTCAAAATATTGTAAATCATTGTGCTAATAGCATAGACAATAGGAAAACATAAATTTCTTTGGGATCAGAAAGATAAAGGAGGAGAATAAACTTCTAATAAGCCTGGAAAATGTAATTTTTTTCATAGTGCAGTTGACACAGTGTGTAGACCAGTGATTAATTGGTCATAATTATACTCAATGCTGTAGATATTAGAACTTGCTTGACTCAGTGCAGAACACTTAGTGATTTTCAGAAAGAACTTAGAGAGGATGGAAAATATTTAAGTTTTCCTGTCTATTTTAAGACAAGATATTTCGCATAAGCTTATGTGTGGTTTATTTTATTTTTTCCCACAAAATTTCTTGGCTGTGCTTTTGCATTCTGGAGACTGATGATACGTCCTATCAATTTTGTCACAATGCCAGAAAGGGCTTCCAATGACATTTTTTGAGTGGTCATTGGGATCAAGTCTATCTTTTTTTTTTTTTTTTTTTAAACTATAGATATCATCTAAGATGATAGATGATCTTAGACTGGAATAAATTTCTCTCTGTAACAACAGAGTTCACAGTGCTCAGGGAAGAGGGAGCAGTAGAAATAAACAGTTCCTATATGTTCATCACGGAGCAGTTTTGGAGTTTTGAGTGCGTGAGGGTTGCAACTTGGCTCCTGCCTGCCCATCCCCAAACCCAGCCAAACTCTGAGATGTTTCTGTTCCAGCTCAGCTTCAATTAATTCTGACCCTCCAGTTCACATCCATAATCACAGAAATGGGAAAATATGTCTTGGGAGGGTGGTTCTCCACTCATGCCTGCTTTAATGATACAGCACATTTGGAGTGCTGTAACTAAACACAAACCCACCATGCTCATCTCCAGCTTCCCAAGGACTTTCTGGTTATAAGAACTGCTTTTATGCTGTTCAAGTGATGCAGTTTAGAGAAACAAGAGTACCCATTGTAGGAGCCCATTGATTGTAAAAATGAGTATAGCAATAAAAAGTATTTATTTGGGTTTATTTACTCATTGGGGGATTTGCTGTAATAATTCACCATCTAATATGTGCTTATTTCAAGGTTTCAGGAGGTTATGAGCAGATGACTTTGCTTGACTGACCACTTTGTGTTGGGTTTTGTTCTGTTTACGTTACATGTCTGGTTATATTTTCAATTTGCAGAGTTTATGAAATGTTTGATGTATTTGTATAAACAATTTGATTTCTGAGAAGATGTTCTGAATTAGATGGCATTGCTGTACAATAATACACTAACAACATTCTGAGATCATTTAAAGTCCTTTGTTTAGTAACACAATGAATGTCATTAGACTGTTACAGTAAGAATGTGAACATTAAAAACAGCTTGTAAAAATGAAGAGTTTTTGAAATCTAGAATTATGGAGGATATCAAACTGGAGCATCTGCTTCTGTCCTAATTTTTGAGTGAAATGTTTCCCTATTGATTCTTGACAAATGTGTTTCCCATCAAACCAGGCATTCAAGTTTCAGTTTTGACAATCACACCTCAAAAACAATTATCAGTGCGAATTTTGAGATGGATGTTGAAAACATGAAATTAAAAGTTGCTGTTCCTTTTGTTTGCCTTTCAGTTGTGGTACTTGGGAGTCATGAGTTGCATCTTGCAGCCACATTGACTGGAAACACTTCATTTCCACTAAAATAAAAGCGACTATTTTCATGGAATTGCATGTCATCAGAATAAAAATAGAAACCTCTATAAGACCATCAGATCTGCTAATATAAACTGTGTACATTTTTCCTCCACTTGTCTCTGTTCCCTGCAATTATTTGTATTGGCATTTAGTCTGTACTTGTCCTTTGCTTGTCCTCTGCCGGAGCAGACAAAGTTGTATTGAGCTGCTCAGTATAAACACCATCCACAGAACTGTACCATGTGGAAGCGCATGAAGCATAAATACAGGTGTAGCTCTACCAGGTGTTGTGCAGCTCAGGAATGCAGGGGAGCCTGCATGGGAGCTGTTGCTCCTATCACATCCAGGACTTAAGAAGTATAGGAGGTAGTGAGGCTGGGGAGGGTCTGTGCTTGTCACTCTCTGACTCCCCATTTTCCTCTTTGCCTGTGCCAGTTATGCTTTCCTGGATCGTGTTCCAAACCTGTTCTGATTGTGTGGCAAACTGTTGGCTTGTGGCTACTGAAATATTTCCAGCTGTGTTGTCTACAAGAAGAGTGCTCCAAAGCTCAGAGGGTTAGAAATCTTCCATAGGGAAACCTTGTCTATTACAAAGACTTATGTACTGTTTATATCTATTTGTTTTTCCTTTGAAGTGCTACAAATGTTTGGTGTGTTTGTAAAATTTTAAAGATGATTTTAACTCTTCCATTGTATAGTTTTGAATGTGGTTCATTATTTTCTTTTTTCCCTGCTGTTTCAAGATTGGCAACTGAGACAAACAGTGCCATTCAGAAGAAAATAATTGCAAACATTTTCTCTCCTTGAAAAACAGGTCTATACTTTGCATCTGTATCTCTATGTAAAAGTTTTGTACTCAATAGAAAATGATGCCAGTTAACATGGAGCATTTGATCATTTGAATTTTCTTGATGTTTCAACTCCTTGTTTGTTGTTATTAGTGCTGAGCCATGAATAATTTACTGGCTTTCACTTTATAATCTGCAGCGTCTGCTAACTTTGAAGTTCAGTAGTCAATTTAAAGTTTGCTGGAGCTGACTAATGATTCACCAGAGATTTTTGTGAGATATTTTGTCATCCATTTAAAGCTTGGAAAGGTTTGCTGTTGCAGCCATCTGGCAATTCTTGGTTCTCTGGAGGAAAGAGAAGCCTTTTGATACAATAGATCAAAGCATTCTGCTCTTTAAGTGACTGATACCTATAAGTAACTTAGAAGTTTCTCAAAATGATTTCACAATGCCTGTCTAATTTGCCAAACTTTCGCATCCTAGTACAATACAATATTAGCCATGAATTACATTTTAATTATAAATGAATCATTATTTAGAAACTTCTGTTTGCAGTTGATTTACAGATCCAAGTGCTTTATAAACCAAGAGGTTTTAAATTTACGAAATATTCTGTTATGATTAATTAAATGGATGCTAAATCTTGTCAGTTTTAGTGTTAATGGTATAGGTGAGGTTACTTTCAATAACTATACTTGTGCTATACCATAAGCCTGAGATAAAGATGTACCCCTTAGACTGTAGGTGATGTAAAACCAGAGTCTAAATCATACATTCCACTATTTCTAGAATTAACTCTGTTAGCAGTTGGAATCCTGAGGCTGAGCTTTGCAGATGTTTGGCAGTGAAGAGCAAATATGGAGAGAGTGAGTGAGGACAGAAAGTGAGCACGGCGACATCCTTTGAAAGGAGCCAAATCTCACCCTGGATGGTCTGTTCACATGTGATTTTTGTCTGGGATCAGGATGTTGTTTCTATTCCATCAGACATTCCGGATGTGCAAGTGCCATGACTGCGCATGTCCAGTCCTCTCACAGAGTGAGTTCATTGCATCACAAATCCACCACAAGCAGCCAAGTCAGAATGATGAAATTGGCTTTTTTTTTTCCTCACACATTGTTTAGTTAAAGGTGTGTGAGTGAGAGTTGAGTAGAAAAAAGGGAACCCATTAGCTTATAATGTCCCATATCTCTGTGCAGCACGGCAGGCAGGAGTGAATGAGTGCCCAGTGAAAGTAGGGTGTGTTCATGCCATTCACTCTTCCTTGTGTTAGTTCATTATAATGATTGATGGAGCAATGAAAGAAAATAACCCTTGTATGTCACACTGTCCTCAATCAAAAACTCTCAAGGAATTTCAGAAATAGCTAATGTGTCTTGGGGATGTAGCCTATATCATCCTAACAACTGTTTAGTAATATGTGAGCCTTCAAAGTACCATTCAAAGTATAGTATTGGCTAAATGACAGATGTGGTAACTACCAAATATCCACTGACAAGTCCTTCAGACTTGCTGTTCTTTACATTAGGTAGCTTGGAGAGAGGAAAAGACTTCTAAGACGCTGAATTTTTAAATACTTAATAAATTTAAAACACCAACTGGATAATCAATGTGGTACCAAATTTTCAGAAATTTTGATTAAGAAATAGCTGATTTTTCACACGCTAAAATTTGCATGAACTCAGATTTAAAAGTGGTATTTAGATAGCAGAAGAAAATTTCACACACTTGAGCTTGTCATATAAACATTTCTGTGAGCTATCCAGGATAGGTTTGGTGCTCTTGTTCCTTGTTAAGTCCACAAACAATGATAAATTTGTAATTCTGTACTTCATGAAGTTCCACAATTTAGTGTTCTGCCTGCTGGAACTCTGAATCAGATGCATGTGCTTACCTGATTGTTTATCTCCCCATCTGTTCCACATGTGCTTCCTAGCAGCTACAATTTAACGTGTTTTTTCTTTTTCTTTTTCTTTTTTTTTTTTTTCCAGTGTGGGAACTTTGCTGTCTTGGTGGATGTTCATATTTTGCCTCAAGGTTCCAGTAAAGACACCAGCTGGTTTTCAGATCATGAGAAAGAGGTACAACAAATATCAATTCTACTTCAAAAGCAGATGGCTGCAGGGAAAAAGTTGGATTGCCTTGAACTGTTCAGGATTTTTCAATGTTAAGAGAATATTGTTAGTTATACCTGACCATCAGTGGTTTCCATGGGATCCCTAAATCCGTATGTGCTTTTCGGGTCACTAATGACCGCTTAAAATTTGCTTTTTTAATTTTTTAAACTCTGTTTGTGTGTGCATGCATGTATGCTGTGTGGATTCTTCTGACTTAACTTGTAATTTAAAAAATATGTTTCTCATGAATTATCCTGAGTGATATAAACCAGATTGTGACAGGTATCGTTTTGTTAGTGAAATATCTTCCTATTGATTTTTTTCCTCCTTCTGAGAACTGTAAATGATGTTGCATGTAGAGAGTGCAAGAAAACATAAATATGAATGATAAACCATAGTAGAACCTTGTGAGAAGCAACTTGGAATATTTTTAAGTGTGTCACGTGTATATCCTGCTGAAATAGTGGAAAATCAGTGCATCAGTGAGCAGCAAAGTTCTGCCCGTAACTTTCATCAGATTGTAGAGAGATCAGAGAGGATCTTGTGCAGAGCTGCTGGCGGGAGCTTTCCCCTGTGTGTGGGAACTTGAGAAGCTCCTGTTGAGCGCGGAGGCAGGACATGTTTGGGATGCCTGCGGACTTTCCCGCAAGTCTCCGTTACGGTAATTTTCAGCAGATAGCTCCCCTAATAATGCCATCATTAACTTGTCACTGCACGGCGTCCCCAGACAGTTCACAGTCATACATGTAAATGAAATTAAAAGAAACAATGCCTTAATATCCTGAGGGAGCAAAAGCAGAATGTTCAGAAGCGTGTGGTTCTTCTGATTCGTGATTATTAAGCAGAGAAATAAGAAAATAGGGAAAATATTTTAGATTTCTTTTTATGACTAAATGAATGCTCATTACCTTTTCTATTTATAACCAGTTTTACTCTCCTGGTTATCTGGGTTTTAAATGTTTTCAAAATGTATTTTGTAAGACTGCCAAAACAAAAGAGATGAATTTCAGGAAATTAGGTCATGATTGATTTAATAAAGAGACATGGCAGGACAGCATTCAGTGCATTTCTGTAACTGCACGTTTCGAGAGAAGTACAAAGGTTGCATATTTTCAGCAACTGAGAGGTGTGAGTCCTATAGCTTTGCAATTCACTTCTGGAAAGTCCTGTGCAGAATCTTTGAGGCTACAAGAGGTCCTAAAGAATGATTATTCTAATATATATATTTTTAATGAGAGCTTTTTCATGTTCATCACGTGGTTTTCTGCATTTTTGCTGTTTCCAAACTCTGGAATATACTCTAGTGGTGCAGCCCTTTGTGCCTGTCTGTGGGAAATGTGGATGCCTCTGTAACAAACACAATTCCTGCCGATCCCCTGCTTACTCTGGGTTAAAGTCACTGGCTTGAGCTCAAGGATCCTGGTGATGCAGTCCCAGTGGCCTTTTGGCTACTGGCTCCTCATTGGAGCATCTGCCATGGAGGGCAGGATGGAACTACACTGGTGCCCAAAGCATGAGATTGGTGTGAGGAAATAAATACAGCTGGGTGTTGGAATGACCACTGTGGCACACCGCTGGGACCAGTTGGATGTAGAGTATTCTTGGGATTGCTGTGAGGTGCTGCAGTTTGTTCCTTCTTTCGGCCTTTCCAATTTCCCTGCCCTTTCTTTCATACCCTTTTCCCCCTGAAATGGCAAAGTTTTATCTTTGCTCTCTGAGGTCTGTATGGTTCTTTGGGGGGAACCCAAATAAATATTATTTTTATTTAAATAATATTTCCATAAGCCTAACAAGTAAAATATGTTTGATGTAAATGAAGGAAGCGCATGGTAATGTTTATTGTTGTAGAAGGAACCAAAGACACACCATGATTCTGCTGCTTTCAAGACCTTTTTATTCTAACCTGAACACAGGCCCATGAAGGAATGTGTAATGGGAGCACTTTAATGAGTTAAACAGAAGAATAAGCAAATACAGTAATTTATAATTGTGCTCTACAAGAGAAGGGAAAATATATTTCTTACTGTAGAGAGAAAATACCGGTTGTGATTGACTAATCTGTGTGCCCTGCTTTCATTTAGAGCAATGCTTTAAAAATTTGTTGTTCCTAGTACTTTCTACATTAATCAAAAGGAAATTTCAAGGCAAGATAGTTTAGATACTACTTATATAATTTTATCTTTTACCCTGACATATTATAGAGGTAAAATTATGTTTTTGTGTGCCACAAAGTATCATTGCTGTAAGCACATAGTTATGAGCAATGGAAAATGAGAATATTGAGAGGAAAGTGTCAAATATGTGTGTGTGTATTAAGATTAAAACTTACGCTGGTATTCAAGAGATAAATTTTTTGGTTTTTACTCCAAGTATTATTATTTCTGGGTAATTCTGGCAGAAGGTTTTGTTCTTCCTGAGTTGTATGGAGTTTTATTGTGCTTTGTTGAAGAAAGTATGAAAGATATGGACAGTTGTGTTTAGGAGCAGAAAAATCTAAATTAATTAGAACAATTAAGTTGCTGTGACCTAATTTGCTCAGTCTTGCTCCCACCCCCAAATTAAACTGAATTGAAGCAAAATATCTGTTGTAGTTTATAAGGATTCTTGCTGAGAAATAGTGTGTTGACAATTCCTGAGAGGATTTTTACTAAAATTTTGCTTAAATACCTAACTTTATGATACATTTTTAACACGTATTTTTCCTACTTTGTATGCATATGAAACTAATTTCTGATTTAAAAACGTTAGTATTGCAATATAATGTATTTCATCTGCCAAGTAAGAATTTCATAATGTACTTCCTCCCTTGTTCTGTAGAAAAATGGTTTGATTCCCCTCCTTATTCCCATTCATTTCCTAATTCATGTGCTTCTCCTCTCAGTATTTTTCCTTTTAATGGGAGAGAGGGTAATTCTATATTGATTTCTGCTGTGTGCCTGTGGGCATTTCTGTAAATTTAGATCAAACCAGGCCAGTGGTTTTCTCTTTCAGGAGGTCTGCAAGCTGCTGGAAGAAGTTGTTGCTTCAAGGGTCAAACACTACTTGGAGGCACCTAAACAACGTGGTCAGGGGAAACACATGGAACATGGATCATCTGGGCCTTTGTTTCTTACCGGTAAAAGAAATTATTTAACTGAGTGTGAAACAAAGTGCAGTGGAAAATACTATTCTTTATTTTTTCTGTGAGAAATTTGCCATCAGGAAGGCCTGAAATAGTTGATGTTTTGGTCTGGAATTACTTCAGCTATGTAAGTGAAAGAATTAAGTGGATTTAAATTTTCTGTGTTGCTTAAAAGTGAATGTACTGCTGGTACTATTAGTCCAAGAGCCTATCATTAGAACTAAAAAAAGTAACTTATGCAACTCTTGGTCCTGTGAAGTTGATTGAAATCTTGCTGGTTAGTTAAGCCTCCTTTCCACTCACACGTTTAGTTTAGAATTTTTAAATACAGAAATTGTATCTTTACTTTTCCTTTTAGTTTTGGCAATCTGTTCAGTCTTAAAAAGTTGGTGTGATGTGGTGTGATAGATGACATTTGTCATTTCACCAGTGCTACTGCAGGCCTGGCAGCAGCACCCATGACCTTGGGAGTGCAGAAGAGAACAAGATTAAGAGCCTTCACCCATTTGGAACTCATTTTTTATATGTGTGCGGGTGTTGAAGCCAGTGGGTGCAATTTCAGTGCATCCACATTTTAAACTAAAAAAGATCATGATCACTGTAGCTTGGGCCTTACTGTTAGATCAGCTTTGGGGCTAAATGGCTGTCAGGTTTTGTTTAATGCCATTTCATTGTTAGCATAATGGTGGGGTTTACAGTTTACAGGCTTATCTGTTGGTCTTATATCACACCAGCAATTTATCTTTAAATAGTTCTTAGGCAAAAAATTACTGGTGTTTGTTACTAGCCTGGAGCAGGTTATAAACTTGTCACAGAAAAGAAGGGCTGCAGTAGTAAAGCTCTGTGCTGGCCATGCTTTTTCACATTTCCTTAAATACATTGAGACATCTCTACTGGAGTATGACTTCTGCGATGCATGTGATTACACACTTATATTAGATCATTACTGTACTCATAAATCTTAGAATTCAACATATATTACATGAACAAATTCAGTTGGGAGAAAGTTCTTTGCCTCTTAAAATGCTTTCCATTATTGAAAAAGTATATTCCTATAGGATGCAGGTTGATGGTTGCAGCTTTACCTGCTATTGGCAATGATAAAACACAGGTTTTATACTGTTTGGGTTGGCTTATTATTGCAAAATTTTAGGCATATATGGGAGCCAGGTACTTCTGTTGTGACTTTGATGGGCTTTTTCCCATCCCTCAAGAACACAATACCACGTAAACAAGAGGAGCTTCAGGCCACTAAAGGATTTCCAAACCCTTCTCTTCCTTGCAAGCTGTAACTACATTTTATTGTTTTAAAATATTATTATTGTTTGTCAAGCACATGAACTTTCAGAGCCCTGTACTTTTCTGATTGGGAGTGAACCTTAGAGATGGTGGGATCAGAATTTCTACAATTTGTTGAGGTTTTTCTGTGTTTTCTTTTATCAAGCAATGTTTTTTATTATTTATTTTTTAAAGTTTCCTGCCTCAGTAAAAGGTAGGTTTTGAAAAAATGATGATTATATTAGGTAAAACTGCCAGACACAATAGTTGTTTTTATATATGTGCAACACTTATTTGAGGGTGTTTGTGAGAATTTAGAGTCTTCTACCTTCTTTCATATAATGAACTTTTCAGTAAAAATACTGGTGTGTTGTCCCAGCATTGGGAACTGATCTTCTGCTTGACTCTTCCCCTTGTTTCTTGAAAATTGAAAACTTAAGGATATGCATTTGACGAGGTCATCAGTAATATCAGTGACAGTTTTAGATTAGAGGATATTTACTTTGGATGGGGAAGAATGGCTGTTCCATCAGTTTTCTGCAGTTAATCTCACTGTCATTAATTAACAATAAAGAACTAAAGGAAGAAAACAGGCTGTGATAATGAATGATCATGTTAAGCTTCATTTCCAAAGCCAATTCCTTCTTTTTCTCTCAGCCTGCTTTGCTCAAGGCTGTAATTTGTAAGAAAGGAGTGCTTTGTTCAAGTTGAAGAATCAAGTTTCTTCAAGTTCCATTCAAGTCTGTTCTTACCTGGGAGGAAATAACAGAATAGGTGGATGTTCACTGGGGCAACCAGGCCCTGCCTCTAAGGACTGACCCTTTGAGGTGAGCCACAGGGCCAGAAAGCTTTACCAGTTACCTCTTGTGTTCTGCCCTCCTCTCTAGGATCACAGGTTCTGTTTGTAGGCTGCAGGGAGATGGATTTGTGTTTCTTCCCTCAAATGAAGTGCCATATTCCAGGCCAGTCCTTGGCTTGCAGTGTTTTGTACCACACAAAGGAATGCAGGAGCCTGGTACTGGGAAAAGGCTTCAGCTGCAGCTCTTGTTGCATTTGGAGGTTATGAAGACTTCTGAGTTCTTCCGGCTCTATGTGGTTTCTTTGCTCCAAGTTATTCAATCTGTGTGGAGTTTCACTGCTGTAAACCCCCTGTTTTTGTAAGGAGGTGTGTATCTCCAGTGGGATCCTTAACATGGTTATTAACTGCTTACTTGCTGTTTCCAGTGTCTCACGACAGCATTCCACCCCTGGTTGTAGTTGTATCTTCTCAAGTCAATTTTAACTAGTTTGCTGTACACACTACAGGATGTATTCAACATTTCTTGAAAAGAGAACTATTAGACCAGTATTAAGATTTTAGACAACCCTTAATGTCAAGGCATGTTGTATTAGGTTTCATTTCAGAACTAGAAGCCAAGCTACCTTAAGACTTGTGAAGACTTCTACTTCCTTACTACTATAATTATTTTGAAGAGAAAATTTTCACCTATCACAGCTTCTTTTTAGTGTTAACGTTATATTATGTTTAATATTAATATTATTTGACACTACCTTTCATTTTTGTGGTGCTTAATGTAAATATCTATGCAAGTTACTCGTTAATTTACATTTCTTTTTCCTTTGAGTTACACCCACACTGTAGTGTGTGGTGGGTCGCATACCAGCTCATTAGGAAATCTGTGGGTGTTACACATAGGAGAAGAAAGAAAGAAAGAAGGAAAGAATGGAAAAATGAGAGAAAGTAGCCAAGACAAGCACGTTCTTCTTATTCTTCCTTCCGTCTGCACAATTTCCACACCCTTCCCAAATGGCCAGTATGAACAATTTGCCAAAGTAAGCTTTAATTTAGTCTTTGGACATAGGCTTTGGTATAAACTCTGTTTCTTGTGTTTAATTAATGTCCAAATGTGTTTGACTTGGGTTTATTTTTTTAAAGAGAAATTTCAAATAGGGTAGATTTTCAAAAGCTGAATTTTGCCTGCATTCAACCTGCATGGCCAAAATCATGCAAGAAGGGCACTGGCCAGGTACGGCTTGTGATTGCATTATTTGAAGTTTCATGTTCCACAGAAAGTGTCTGGTTGTGATCAAGAGCAGTGAGAATTAAGAGGATACTACAGAGGTCTGGGCAGACATATTAAACACAGGAGAAATGCCATAGGGACAACTGAAAACAATGAGAAAGAAGGTAAGGTTTACATGGCCACAGAGGAAACAATAAGGAGAAGTGAAAAAAAAAAAATGGCTGATAGAAATGTCAATGTTAGAAATGGAGGGAAGGAAGAAAGTATATTCTAAACTGACCTTCTTCCTCCTCTTGAGGGAGGAAAAAGTTAACTATGTTTTTCCTACAAGTAATTTTCAGATCTACTCTCATTCCTTCCCCAGCATCCTTGCTGTTTTTCTTGGCTCGAGGGTGGGACATTTTTGCTCTGATTTCAGATCTTTTTATTGTGCAGTCTCTTCTACAGTGAAAATAATTAGAGAGCATGCTGTCACATGGCACAGTGAGCTCCCAGCTTGATTTTGTCTGCTTTCCCTGGGATTCTGTGTATTTTTTTAATATATTTTTAACTTTCTTCTCTCATGAAATGGGGCTTACTGTGATCATGTTTTCCTGAGTCCATCTTTTCACCCAGTTGCTTTTTGCAAATGTGACTGTACTTTATTGCTGGTAGAAGTCTCAGACTTGAAATTCTCAGACATTCACTTCTGACAAGCTTACTAAAATGAGAAACTGGAAGAGGTAGAAGAGCTGTTATGAGTAGTTCAGCCTTACAAAGATCTGGAGTCAAAGTTCATGTTTCATTTAGTATAAAGAAAAACGTGTAAAATGCAATTTCATAAGAGAATACATTTCTCTTGCTTATGAAACGATTTTTTTGGCTCCTGCAAGTACACAAAAAATATACAATAAATCATGGTGGTAAATATTCCAAACTCTTTTGGCCTTGCATTTTAATTTGAACATTACGATATTTTTAGGAGAAACACCCTTTTCAGACTGTCCTAGTTTGCTTTAGGAGCATTCACTATTGCTGTAGGACATGAATTGTGTGAAATACTCGTAGGGTATGTCCCACATCATAACTGTAACAGCAAAACTGATTTATTCACACCCTCCCAGCTGTTAACTCATGCTCCTCTGTTGTGGAACTGTTTGGTTTGGTTTGAACCAGAATCTTTTCACTTGCCTTGCTTAAACAGCAACTTCAATGGGTGCAACAAGAGGGAGAATGAGCTGCCATAGGGGTCTGAGGAGGAGTCTTTCTAATGAACTTTGATATTTGGAGTTACACATTGTAATATCTGTGTCTCAAAAGAATTACATTGCAGCTTCTTTACAATAGACTCATTTATGATTTGTGGCCAAGCCCCGCAGATCTGTGTGAACTTTAAACTTACATTCATCTGTCTGTGACAACAGAGCTCCCTGAAGTATGCAGTAACTTATGCAATAACTTATGAAAAATGTTTTGATTAGTACCTTGTACTTAATATTTTCTGCTTTTGCTTTAGATTACTTTCCCCCCCCATTTTTTACAGCAAGATAATGGGGAATAAGGGCATCTTTTTTCACCAAAGCATTTTTCTTCTAGAAGATCAAGAGTTGCAGAAGAACTCTTTTTTTTTGTTGTTGTTGCTTTGTCCTTTTCTCAGGGTAAGGGGTATTTGACAAGAACAAAAGAGGTATCTGTACTGACACACTCTTTGGGTGTTTTCTTTTTTTGTCATTTTTTTTTTCTACGTGACTTAGATTGTAATACAATAGAATTGGGAAAGATGCCAAGAAGGGCAACAGAGATAATCTAAGATGAGGAAATGCAATACAGGAAACAGTTAAGTGTGCCCGACTCTTCAGCCTGGGAAGTATATAAATTATGGGGGAACACGACTAAGATCTATGAAATAATTTCTTGTCTCATTCACTTCCAGTTTGAGAACAAGGGTGTATTGAATAAAGGGGTTGGAAATTCTGTGGTAGTTAGGAGAAGTGAGGAACTCTTTGCCACAGGATAAGAGATAGGATAAAGGCTTGTGCTGAATCCACAGCAACATGGGAGAGTATTCCAGGGAGGGGGCAGAATCTCCAGTGGTGCACTAAAGGCCTGGGTTGAGAGGGCTTGGAGCCTGGCAGAGTATCAGGGAAGTAACTGCCTGCACTTGGCTCCTGTATTTAGCGTTGCCTTGTAGGCATTTTACAGCCAAAGTGTTTGGCTTTAGGGACCTTTGGTCTTCCCACTGTGCTCCTCTGGAAGTGAGACCTCACTCAGTCAGAGTCAGTGGGTGTCAGAGACTGTGAGGAAGTTCTGCACTGCGTGGACTGAAACATCTGCCTTTTTAAGGATCTTCTGTTGTGACACTGATACTGGCAGAGGCCTCAGCAATGGCTGTCCCTGTCTTCCATGGGATATTTGCAGCTGCAGCACCAGCTGGGTTAAATGTGTTCTCCCTATTTTACTTCTCCCCTGGCAGTAGCTCCGCATGAAATTATTTATGGTCTTGGGTAAGAAATGAAATGTTGTACTTATTTTAAAGATGTCCTTAAAGTGTTTTATATAGATAGTATTGGATTGAAAAAAAAAAAACAACAGGACAGTTGTTTAATTCAGTGTATTTTTGTGAAAAGGAAGACTTTTGTGTTGGTTTTGAAAACAGTCTTGACTTCTAGCCTTAAAATACTCTCTGCCATATTGCTTTCTCTTGCTTTCATCTTACTACTTTTTTTTTTTTTTTTTTGGCTTGTCTTTTCTTCTCATATGATTTTCTTTCATTTTATGAAAAGAAAAAAATAGTATGAAAATGACTCCTAGTTATGTGTGTGTGTGGAAAAAAAAGTGTTTACATGCACAAACAGCTACTCTCTTACATACCTATGTGGGCTATAAAGATCTTCCTTTATCATCCAAATATTTCCACAGAGTGATTTTGCTGTTAGTACTTCAGTTTATGCAATGACTCATATATTTGTGCAAATTTAAGGTTTATCTTTGGAGTTTTCTTTCTATAGTTAGGCAAAAAATCAGCATCCATTAATCATGTGTCCTTACAAAGTGGAATGGTGTGTCTCAGTTTCTCCAAGCTGGCTGGAAGTTAATAGGTAATTTATCTCTATCAGTTGAAAATGAAATTTAGGGTACTAGTTTGATGCAGGTGTTTCAAGTTAGGCAAGATGAACCCCACCTTTAATTTCTGATTTGATACTCACCTGAGAATATCAAAGTGACTCTCATCTAGGCCAGGGAACATACCTTTGGAAAAAGCCCTTGGCATGCTTGTTCCAAGTGGGAATTCAGCATTTTTGGAGGGCACATGAAGTGAATTTGTAAATCTGTCCCTAAGCACTATTTCTTACTTGACTGCCTTACTCTTATTTGCAACATCTTTTTTCTCTTGGAGGTGCTCTTCATGTGTGCTCTGTGTAGGTTTTAGAGCTTCTCCAGTGCCTTGGAATCAGGAATACAGAGGATGGATTCTCAGTGTCCAGCTCATGGACCTGCTTTAGCACTAGGCACAGCTGGAAGAGGTGGCAGATAGGTTTGGTTTTTTTTTTGTTTGTTTGTTTGTAATTTTTTTTTTTTTTTTTTGAGTGCTCACTGTTTTGGTTGGAATATTTTGATTCTAAAAATTAGCTAGGTTTAGTAGCTTCTTTTGCCTTTAGTTCAACTGTACATTAAATGAGATGAAAAAAAGAAAGGATTGATTCTTACTTTGAAATTAACTATTGAGTTCCTTTTAAAAAAATGCTCTTTATTAAATGTTTCTAAAGAGAGCAATATTGTTTTGGTTAAAATGTAATCAAGAAAGAATAGGGATTTGAAATAAAACCTAAAAGAAATGTGATTTCCCTAGAAATGTTCAGAGGAATTTACTTAATTGCAACCAGAAGTTTGACCTGGAAGTGTAACGCTTTGACCTTTTAGCTGTCTGGCTTCCTAAATGTGTTGTTTTGCTCTCTTTAAACTGTGAGAAAATCTCTTTTATACATCCTTAAACCTTGCCTTACCTAAAAGTCTGCAAACAATCACCAGCAAAAGAAAAATCATCATGCTATTTTAAGGAAAAAAAAAAAAAAATTGTTGCAGCTATGTATTGAGCATTGAAGTCCTTTTTATTTTCATTTTAACTGGAAGTAATTGAGGGTATAATTTCACTGTTACATATGAATAGGAATTTCTTTTAAACTTTCCATGCTACCATATTACACAATAACACTCTCCTTTGTTCTTAAGTTTCATTATCATATGACTAGGGTAGAAATTACAGCTTTTAAAACTGCAAGCATTTTTGTGGGTTTATTCATATTTGGAAAATTTTTATAAGCCTTTATGGGAATCTGTCCAGATAGAGGTGGAGGGCCAATTCCTGAAAAAAAAAATTCTGCCTCTTTTCTCTATGTAAGTAGTTTAGTGAGAGCAATTCTGGGTGTTTGATTCACCACTGAGTACCAGCTATGTTGTGGTTATTACACATGAAGTGTTTCTGTGGACTACAAAGGCACAGTGGCAGACCACAAACAAAATGAACCCAACAAAGCTTTGCAGGGCTTGAATCTTAATTTAGTTAGAACCAAAGAGATAATGAAAAAAAAAATTAGTAGTGTAGCAAATAATAAAGACTTCTACTTGAAAATAGGAGGAAAAAAGTTCAGTGTAATCTTGACTGTGTTGTGGACTTAGAACTTGATGAGAACATCAACTTCAGACTTATCAGAGATGTTCTAATGCACAGCAAGTTCCACATATTCAGGGAGAAACATTATATTCACTGTTACAAATCCATGTTTAAATGCCAAAACTTGCTTTAGAGAGAATAGAAGATAACAGTTTTGTATTGGTTTACAGAGTATCTTTCTCTTATTCCTTTAATTAAGATATTTAATTTGGTGGGGGGTTTTTTTATGTGCAGATATGTGGGTCATAGAATATGGGCAATGCCATGGCAAAAGACAGGATTGTGGAGTTTGGTCTTTTGCATAAAAGACCTTAAATTTGCTATTCAGTTTTGAGAAAGAGAATGTTCTGTGTACATTTTTTTTGCACTTGGCATCTGTTAAGCTGATGTCAGAAATGGAGGCAGCCTGAGCTGTGCCATTCAGGTAGTCCCTTATAACACCATATTCTTGAGTGAGCTAAAATGAATGGTTTTATACAAACCATTTGGCAGTCAGTCTCCAGCTCTTTGCACCAAAACCGAAGCTGAGCTGGTGGCAGTGGGCAGATGATCACAATTGTGGTGGTTCTTGGTCTCTTTTGGTGGTATCCTCTTTGCATCAGAGCTTGTGAGAGCCAAAGGACATAGGGATTTATTTGGAAATAGAACCTTTCAGCAGCTGACTTAGTTAGGGTCTGTTTGCCAGCATTTAAAAAGAGAAAATACAGAAGGCTCTATTGTGGTACTTTCCACCTATTTGCTATGCCCCAGAATTTCCTTCTGTTCTGAGTTATTGCAAATCTAACAGGAGTCTGTTGTGTGAAAAGACAAAGATCTATGAACCTCTGGCACAACTTGCTTTATTCAGACAACAGCATGAAATTGCAAGTTTGAGTCCACACATGTCTCTTAGAACTCATGTTCTTTTGAAGTGTCCTCTAGATATTAGGGTAGACAAGGAGTTATGACCATCAACATCTACCTCTTAGCTCCACTGGGGTATCCTAACAGGAATCCTCAAAAATAAAAATTAAATAAAAGAATATTTTTTGCTATGTAGCAAGATCACCTTTGAAAAAGCTATGTTTTCATGTTTAAAACACTTTTTAAAAGTTCTGCTGACTATACCTGCTCGTGGCTGCTCTTTCTCTCTTATTTTCTCCCATCCTGTCTCCAGTGGCAGTGTTGGGCTTTTTCACCAAGCCCAGAGGTGTTGTGGCCCCTTGGTACAATATATTCCTGACATTTTCAGTGACCCTCGCCTAGAGACCTTGTTATTGGTGGAAGATGAAAGTCTTGGCGGCTGTGGAAGCTTTAGGGTTAAAATCCTTTCCTCTTGGGGGTAAAAGTTTTGCAGAAGTTATTTCCTAATGCCGGGAGAAAAAAAAATAGTCTGGAGACCTGTGAAAGGTTTGACTTTACTTAAAAATCTTTCAGCATCATAATATTGGCACCAGTGATTTTGCTGTTCTAATGAAAGTAAGGGGAATCAGTCATGTGTGATAAATTTCAAGAGGCTCATTTCCACATTTTGGTTGAGTTTTTGTGCTTGATGAAACTTTGTTTTGTAGAGATTCCTTACACTTAAAATACAAAATCCTCCATTTCAAGTACTTCATGTCATCAAAAAATTTCCTGCAGCTCATGGATTTGTTCAAGGAAAAACCACAAAGACAGGCTGAAAGGACATATTTTGTGAAAGAGGCATGTGCTGTATTATGCATTCCCAAGTGTGCTGTGAGTCAGACTTTTGGGTCCATCACAGTGTTTGTGTCTCACTTGAGCTGAATCTGCCTCCCTTTTATCACTGTGAGGAGTTCAGTGATGTGAGTGATTGGTCCATTTGGGAAGAGCTGCGTCTGGCCAGTCTGTGGGATGTGCTCGTCCTGATGTGCAAAAAAACCCCAAACCGGACAGTTTAACCAAACTCCATCACACTATGGACACTTCCAGGATACTTTGGCTTCTCCTGGGCTGCTGACTTGTCAGACAGTGTTTACCACAGGGGTTTGTTTTCCAGTTCTCTCTGCCTTTTAGCTGGTAGCAACAGATGCCTTTCTCAGCCTTTCTCTTGGTTGTTGTGCTCATTCCAGTGGTTAAAGAAGTCCAGGCATGTGGCTTTCTCTGGAATACATTTTAGATGTTCAAAACAGGGAGCATTCCTAAATAGCTTTCAGTTCGTGCCCATCACATGCAATTAATAATGTGGTTATTGAGTCTGAGATCAATAAAAGGGTGAAATGAAATCTTGTGTTCCTGGTAGAAAACAGTCGTTTGTGGTAAAGGTGCACTGACCATCAAATCTATTCTGTGCATTTATCTCCTTGAATGCCTGGCAGGTGGTGCTGGCTGTTACTGTTCATACATTATGAATGGCTATGGATTTTCCAGGAATGGATTAGCCTTCCTCTCCATCCTTAAGTATTAGTGAGGGGAAGATGGCCTTTTTCCTTCAGAGCTGGTGTGTTCCCAGGACCTCCATCAGAGGCATTAATCATCTTGCAGCCAGATGGTCTCAGATGTGATTTTCTTCATTCTTTCCTCCAGACCAGCACTGGCAAGCAGCCTAAGAAATGCCTTATCCTGGATCCAGTTTGGCCAGGATAGTTCTAAATTTTGAGTAAATTCCACACCTCTCCTGCTAGAGAAGAGCCCTACAACTCTACTGTAGGATTTTACAAAATGGCTCATTCCAGTTTTGCAGTTTGTGGCTCATACTCTGCATGGTTTAGACAGTGGGCTGAGTCTAAAGCAGGGAGGATTCTTGTAGGCCTATCCTTTCCTCTCTTGATCACACTCCTTGAAAGGTTAATGTCTTTCTTCCAGTCAGGGACCCTGTTCCCAGGTAAGAACTAAATCTTGTCGCAAGGTCTTTAGTGAGAAGGATTTCTCACCTATTTGTGTTGGTAACTGGCCTGTGTTCAGAAGATTTAGCACATAGAAGAGCAGCAGTAATGCTAAAAACCAGTTAAAGAGTAAGGTGACAAAAAAATCAGTAATCTGGTTTTGTCTGTACTTGGTTTAAGCTACTCTAAGGCACCTTGGAAAAAGACAGAGGCAAATTCCATCCCTGAATTTATTTGCCGGTACAAGAGTTGGCAAGGTCAGACCTTCCAGCAATACTCACTCATTACAGCACTCAAGTATTTTTTTGGTCCATTCTTCAAGTATATTTTCTATATCAATTTAATAGCCCGAAAGCTTTTCCTTGGGTATTAAAATTCTTTTTTAAAAGCTTATGGGCTTGATTTTGTGTTTATCCTGTGTACTTGCTCATAGTAATCATCCTCTTTGAATTGAAGGCAGACTGTATGGAAGGAATGGATGCCATCTTGACATTTTTCAGTTATTTTGAAGCCTCTTCTTTGTTGTATAAAATTTGAACTGGATGAAGATGCTTCTTGTTTAAAAATACCAAGTGGGTTCCAGAAAAGGCTTTGGAAATCTCAGCAGCTTTTTGTATGTGATGTCGTGCATCTGCTGCCCCTATCTTAGACTTGGCTTTAAACTTAAATGACAATATTTTATTTGAATCTCTTCTAAGTTAGAAATGGCAGCCCACTCTGCAGCACATGGTATGGAGGAAAACTGCACAATTAACACTAGGTTTAGAATGAGATATTCCTTTCTTTGTTTTGTTTACAAACGATCAGGACTTTTGATTCTGTGGTGAATAATTTTAAGTGAAGAAATATGAGTGCTAAAAAGCAGTGTAATAATATGTCTGTAGAGCACTTTGAAGATGAAAAGCTCTATATACTGTAAACATTATTACTGGTATAGCCTATTCTGTGTGAAAAAATTAATCAAGCATGAGCTAAATGTAGATTTTTTTTAAATGTACAATTTAGTGTTTCAGTAAGTCCAATGCACCTCTGTATTTACTTTCACTTTGTAACATTAGAAATTTATCCTCTTATATTTTTAATATGTGCGTTGCAATGATTTACTTTTCAAAAGTAGAGTCAGTCCTAATCCACAACAACCTTTCAGAAATGTGAAGTGTCTAGGCTTGGAGGGAAAACGGGTATGATATAAAAATACTGTGTGATGAGAAATAGGTGCCTGTCAGATATGGAAATGTTTTGGGGGCACTTGGCCTTAGCTCGTGCCATGGCTTTGGACAAGACTAGAGTGAAGTGGGGAGCCAGGCAGGTGCCAGATTGTGCTGGGGAGTGAACACCTGCCAGGTTGCTCCAGATAACTCAGCAGCTCAGAGGCATTTTCCCAGGCTCCCAGCTGAATGGTCCATAATAGCCGTGGGAGAGGGCTTCCCACTGCTGCACACTGCACCACAGCTGCCTCTTGGCAGCCTTCTGGAAGCTCAAGGCAGCCTGGCTGTGTCTCCTTTGGAAAACAAGTGTTGCTGGATAGTCTTACAGGAGAGTTGGTGTCTGATACTTCCTCTCTGTGTTGTGGGACTCTGAAATACAAGGAGCAGGGCAAATTACTGTTCCCTTAAAAGGCAGCGCTCACTGGTGCCTATTTCAGCTGAAACTGAGCTGTGGTTTTTCTAGAACCACTTTTATGCAGTCTCCTTTTGGGTTTCAGGGTCTATTTATTTCCTTGGGGTTGATTTGTTTGGTTGGTTTTGTTTTTCTTGTTTGTTTTTGGACCTTGGATCTGATAATTTAGAGTGCCCAGTTTTGGAACAAGAAAAACAAAGCTTCACATCACTAAATATAATTTTAGTTCTACCTTTGTGTTGGTAATCCACAAAGGGAGCTTTGTCTGTGTTGGATGGTGAAGAGGAAATTGAAGATGGGATCATCTAGGTTTGCTGAGCCCAGGGATGTGTGAACTTTCTACATTACTGGAAGAAAAACTGTCTGTAGCTTGAGGTTCAGACTTCTGTGTTGTGCTTGAAAGAAGTCAGTGATGGAGCATTTGGTACATATCAGTTGGTTTGTTCTTCCATGAGATGATGAACAGATTTAAACTCATGCTGAGTAACTGTGTAGAAAGTTTAAAAAGCCGTGAGTCACATGGGGTTCTTGGATAAGAAGGTTTTCTTGTGGGCCTTATTTTTAAGTTTCTTTCTTCATGAAGTAGAATAGTTATTTGGATAATATATTTCCCCAGAAGGAAGCTGAAAGAGGATATCACCATTTTTATAGTTCTGCAGTAACTTTGACAACTTTAAAATTGGGGGAGTTTTTCAAACTCCAGCTGACTACCGAGTAGATCATATGTCATGTACAAGAGGGTTTTAAAACATTTAATAAGTGTAGCTGTGTGATACCTTAAAAATGCAAATATCTTAAATGTAGTGCATCTTAATATTTTCTCAGGCTTAGCAACAAGTAAAAGCAAATATCTCTTCAGGCCTTTTCAGCAAAATAGTAAATAATTATGGAAACTAAAATGATATTTTCGTGTTAGTCCCTCTGGGCTGAGCTTATTAGCTCAGGTGCAATTCCCCATGATGCTTTATAAGACTTTCAGACTTGAGCTGTTGCTGCAAAAATAGTTTGTAAAGGTGTCTTGATCTCTTACATAATGATTGATTTTGTCAGATCTGAGGTAGGTGTTCTCTTCCACAGAACAGTAGCTGGCTGAATTGAGGGCCTCTAAGGAGAATTTGGAACTTCGTTCAGCCAGTCACATGTGATTAAACACTTAACCTCTCAGAGAATACCAGGACAGCAAGAAAAATAAACAGATATAGAGCTCACTGATCTATAGAAAAACTTCAAGAACTAAGTGTCCTGCTTTTCCTGTGAAAAACAAAGATTCACACTTTTTCATTTTAGATTCCTTTCAAAAAAACCCCAAAACGTGGAATATCACTGACAAATGGAGGGGGAAAGAAAAACTTCTAATATTTACTGTCTGAAGATTTGTTTTCTGAGTTGTACTTTTAGGAATGCTACTTTCTCAGCCTTCCAAGGTCACAGTGGAGTATGTTGTTATCACACTAATAACTTATTTATATACAGGGCAAATTCTTTGATTTGACTAAGCCTACTAGAAGTGATAAAGAATTGTAGATGCCAAACTGGAAATAGCTAAAAGTAATTTTCCTTAATTGTTCTTTTAAGTAAAGAGTTAATAAAGCTGGTGGATTACATCCAAAGTTTTCTCTAGTGCTCATCACTTTTAAGGGATGGTTCAACTTGTCACATCTTGACTTGATCTCTAAAAGGAAGTCAAATTTTGGGTGTCTTCCTGAGGGGAAGGAAAAAAGATGGCTGATAAATTTCAAAGGGATTGATTGTGATTGATAACTAGTTCTTAATGAGAGCTGAGGCTCAACAGCACTTGATGGTGAGCTCCAGAAGATCTTGTAGAAATAGGAGAGCGGAGGAACCTTCAAGATGACATGCATTTATACCTAGAAATAAGGCATGCCTTGGCATTTGCTCCGTAGGGATTGAGACTAGAACAAGCAAACTTTCCTTCTTTTTAAATGGTTAAATTACACAAACAGCAATAGCACTTGATATTCTAACTTATCTGTGCTAATTACACCTAGGGTAGCTGACTGTCTTCAAAGCATCAATAATTTAAGTCTTGCAAACCCCATCCGAGTTAGGGGAAATATCACCAACCCTCCTTCACGCTTGGATTTCAGTGAGGTGCACAGGGAGACTGGCCAGGATGAGTCACAGATGTCAGGTTTTTGCACTTTCAGTGGGAGTCAGGTTACTTCATACCTTCATGAATGAGGTGCTAACTGATTTACCAGGGTCATTTGGGAATTTAAGTAGAACAAAAGTAAAGGCTGATTTCCTTGATCTAATAATTACTCTCTCAGCCATGATTAGATCTTTCCTGTCCACTTTGACACTGATGATGCACAAGGATTTCTGTTGTTCCCGGGAGTAGAAACTGAAAAACCTCTGGAGGTCACAGGTACCTGCTGGGTCAGCCAGACCCGCTCAAGCTGCTGTACATACTTAGTTCAAGTGTGGGCATTTCTCACCTCATTCTAAGGAACTGTGGAATTAAGCCCTTTCATGTTTGAGCTTCTTTGTACTTATATCTATCTATCTATCTATCTATCTATCTATATATGTTATAAATGGGCGGAGATAATATTTTTCTCCTTAAAATGCCTTTATTAATCAGCTCTTACAATGGTTGCTCGAGGGGTTTGGCAGCCCGGTGCGCCCTGGAGGAGGAGGGTCTTTGTCAGCTCTGCAGCAGGAAGTTCAGCAGGGCTGGAGAACTCTTCCCTCGCTGGGAGTGTTCCCGGAGTTCTGAATTCTGTTTGTTTGCCTCGGGGTCTCACTCTTGGTTTGGTACTTTTAAGTCACAGTGAGTCACAAAAACAGGAAAAATCAGTTCCACTGATGCTCTAGGGTACACACGGCCTAGTATTGGTTCTTGTGGGTTTAAATTTTACTTAGGTTTATTTTTATAAGGGGTTTTTGGTGTTAAACGGGTCCCGAGATGCACCTGGGATTTTTAATTTGCATGTACGGGGTCGCTCTGGGGCGCAGGGGCTGCAGGCTCTAACAACCTCATGGCAGTTTTGCTACAGTTATGGCATCTCGGAGGTCTTGATGGTGGCAGGGCTGTGAGGTGGGGACAGAGCGTGTTCTTTTTGGAGTGGGGCAGCGGTCTGGCGGCCGCCCAGCTGGGTGCACCACATGTTGGTTTTGCAGGCTTTGGGGTTTTCTGCGCTGGGCTCGGGCCGGGGCGTGATGGGGCCGGCCGGCCCATCAGTCGGCAGCGGCGGCTGGCCGCCTGGGGACGTGGCTCTTTATGGGAGCTCGGAGACATGCCGTCTCGTTGGCAGGGCTGTAGTGGCCGCGGCCGCCCGGGAGCGGTTTGGGAGCCGGGTCGGCGGCGACCGCGGGAACACATGGCATAGCGGCAGCGGCGGGGAGTCCGGGAGCACGGCCCCAGCGGCGGTGGCGAGCGGGCAAGCTTTCCCTGCCCCGGCCCCGGCGGCAGGAGTGCCCGGCCCTGGCGGTGGGCGTCTTGCTCTAGCATCGGGGGTGGGGGTGAGGGCGGGGAGCTGCGATGCCGGAGCCGTTTCGCGGCAGGAGAGGCCGGCTTGGGCCGGGAAGCCCGAGGCAGACCCTCCCCCACTAGCAGCCGCCGTTCCGCGGTGGGCTCGGCAGTCAAGGAGGCGCGGGGCCGTTGCGGCTGGGCTTCTTTGAAGGGAGCGGGTGAGCCCGCTCCCGGGGTCTGTTTTAAGGTGGTCTGGGGTTTGGGAGGGTGCAGGCTCTCTCTCTCTCTATTAAGGCGGCAGGCAGTCCACTCTGGGGTCGGAGGGAGGGTGTCTGCGAGCAGCTTCTAAGCGACCAGGCAGCCCCCCACTTCAGTGCCCACCTCCCCCCGGGGGTGGGGGCCACGGAGGTGGCTTTTTACTGTTACATTACAAAATAAATGTTCAAGATATTAATACACTTATTACATAACAATCAAGGGTTTCAATTTTCCAAATTTCATTTTTTTCATATATATATATATTTATTATTTTTTTTCCTACCAGGTCTGTCACCTTCCTCTAGAAGGCAGTTAAGTAAACAAGTATGTTTAGTATTCTTGTAGAATGGGTATGAAAACATGACACCACACTATTAAGCAAATGACACCTCTGATCAATTAATTAATTTAATTTCTGTGGTTGGATTCCAGAACTTGGTCGTTATTAATTTGTGTAGATTTTTGCCCTGTTTCAGGCACTAATTTCTTGAGATTTCAGTATGAGAATTCAGCACTTTCTTTTGAAAAATATTCCATTAAAGTTACTTTTTCCTTTGTATTGTTGAGCTGCTGCTGCTTTCTCTCCATCCAATCTTAGCAGATGTGCAACACTTTGAGACCAGAATGCCCAAGATATCCTTACACTTAACATTATCCCTTTGTTTTATGTTGCAGCCAACAGTTTGCACATTACAGCCTACTTTATGAAGAGATGGGTTAATCTCCGTTGTGCTCTAGGGAAACATTATCGTGGTAAGAAATCAGTTTCTTACAGAGTTACTTAGAAGAGGAAGAAAGGGAACATAACTAAGACTTTGTCAGATTTTGGTCTACTTAAATCAAATTTTCTTTCAGAGCTTGAGCTTTTTGGTGGGGTTTTGTTTGGTTTGTTTTTTACAAAGAAGATTTCCTGAAAACAAACAAACAAACAAAAAAAGAGAAGTGTTTTTTGAGATAAGATGGATTTTTTTTTTTAACTTAATTTTAAATTTGTATATGCCTTGCCCCAGGGTAATCAGCTAAGCCTCTCCAAATTCTGTAAGTATGATGAGACTCAGCATTTTCCTGAGTCTCTGCAGGGTGAATCAAGCAGAAGTTGCAGCATGAATCACTTCATTATTGCTCAGTGTCTTGTGACATCAACATGCAGTACAAGTGTATGCAGGACAGGCTTTCATTCACCTCACAGCTATAAAATCCTGACGTAGGTGATGTCATTGGACCAGCTCTTTTCTTCATGTTTTCTCAAGCCAGGATGCTCTGGAAAGAAGGGAGATCAATCCTTTCCTGCCTACAGCAACACAAAGGAGCTGTCATGATCAATGCCCTCTGTGCTGGCCTCTTGGTATTAAATAAAAAGGCAAAATCTTTAAAAACACTGAATAATTGAATGGGTATTTTAAAATAATTTATTGCTTTTATAGAGTTTCATGATATTCATGAATGTTTAAATCTGTATTCAAATATTAGCTGGTTGTTTTCTAAGTCCATATTGGCTGAAGGGATCAGTGTTGACTTTAAACATTTCATCAAACTTGTCCTGTTAGAGTAGAATTTCAGTGTGTCTGCATTGGCATCTCAACATTGTTTGCTGTCTATTAAATTTAAACTGTTCTAAAGCATCAATGAATACCTAAAGATATCTGCATTTTGCTAGCCAGCAGATGAAACTGTTACAAAATATAACAATAAAAACATGTTACTGGAAGCAACTTGCCCTACTCTTCAAATCTACAGACAAAACCATCTGTGAGATCAACCTCACAGTTTTTTTTTTTTCTGTAAGCCTTGTCTCTTTCTTGTCCCACAAAAATAGTGTTATGGCTTATAACAAACTTGAAATATAACAAACTTTAGAAAATATTAATTCTCTTTTTATAAAAACAAAACAAAAGCCAGCAATAAAAAAAAATTAGAGCTGAAAATATCAAGATACTGATCTGGAAATAATTTCATATGTAAACAAGAAAATACCCAGCTGTGCTCTCCCATAGTATTGTCAGGTACTGAATAAAGCTTTGTCTCATGTATTCTAATCTGTGAACCCTTTAATTTTTAATCCTTTGTAAATAGAAACTTTGTTATGTTCATAGCAAACCATGTGATCTTGAGTAAAATGTGTAATTCAGTAGTAGTTAACCAATTTGTTTAATGACTTCAAAAATCTCTGTAGTTGGAGTGTGAAACACTCTGCCCTGGCCTTACACTGAAGTTTGATGCCAAGCTCTGCTTGACTGTTGTTCTAGGCTACAAACCTAATTTACAACTTTTGTAATGAAAAGACTCATCACCAAAACAGCACAAAAGAAATCCTTGTTAGGTGGTTTGTCTGTTGGTTCAGTCTGGTCTTCCTGTTCAGAGGTGCAGGTGGACTAATTTGCAGCCATGACTGTCCTCTTGGGAACTCAATTTATTCTACTTATTGATTTTTTTTGAATGCTTTATAAAAACAAAACAAAAGGAGGAGTGGCATGTTGAAGAGAGTAGAGAGTAGATGAGAAGCTAGAAGGCTGCATGAAATGAGTTAGTATGCAATTAAAAAAACAAGTAGTTCTGTGTACTAAACATGTATGTTGTTGTGAGTGGTTTTGAAAGTGGTTATGATTTTTGTAATCCTATTTTCAATTCTTTTTGTTTAGATCTCCGTGTGTTTCCAGAGAAATTTATCGTTTGTGTCAGTAAACTTGATTTTGATCCAAGTGCTTGGGCATGTGACAATGGTGGATTGGTAGGTACAAAACTGTTCTATAAATTTGAGGGGGGGTTTAATAGAAAGGATTAATGTTTATATATATAGATGTAGTTATTCAAGTATTTGTTACTGTCATCTTGGCACCAGAAAGTCACCTGAACAGCTGGGCCAAAGTCATGAAAAGTTCATCCTGAAATGAGCCTAAGGCAGACAAAAATGGGAATTTTGAAAGCTCAGCATTTTCTGAGCCTTGTAAGTCATGGAGAAAAAGACCATGTGTTTAGAAAGCTAGGTATGATTTTAGCACCTTGATTTAAGGATCTTTTTTCTCTTTCTATTTTGTCCTTATAACATTTGACTTTCCAGAATTACAGTGTAGCTGTTTGTAATGTCCACGGGGTTCTTGTATGTTTTCTTAGCACTTGTTCTGCACAGCAACTCAAGCAGATCAGTGCTGGCCCTGCTGGGAAAAAAAAATCCCCAAACATTTATGGAGGAAAAGGCAGTGGTGTGTGATTAAATACCATAAGCAATTTTCCTTAAATATTTCATCCTGAAGGCTTCATCAGTGTCAAAGGCTTCTGAATTTTATCCTGCAGTTAAGTGCTGATTGTCTCAGGAGTGCTCACATGGGCCCAGGAGCCACTCTGTGGCTCACACTGAGGGTCACAATTACACCCTGAGGTCTGGGTGGATTTTAGGAGTTGATCTTACATGTATTAAAGTGTTTTTTGACCCTTGAAAAAACGTGTTTTCTTTTACTCATTCAACTCTTTTTAATACCAGGCATGGTGCTCATAGTTATAGTTCTAAATGCAGATTTTCTTGTTTTGATTCCTAGCTTGGTTCGTACTCTTAAGTGTCAAAGAATCAAGCAAATGTTTTTTGCACTCTCAGAAAAAAATTATCTCTCTGCTCTAGAAGTACTTTGCTCTTTTGAAAATTATTACTTTTTCAGTGTTGTCTTGAAAACTCCTTAATGCTTGAAGTAGAAAATTCTATCTCTGCATTTTTATAAACCCCATAATTATAGGGGTTTTTTTCTTGCTTAAGTAACTCTTATGAGATATCCAGTTCCCTCATTTGGTAGTTTTAATCTTTCCATAAAATAAGAGCTGAGAAGTTTTCTTTAGTTTTTCATGTGATTTTTGTGTGGGAAGGAGAAAGCAAATTTAAAAATTCAATGTTAGGGACTTTAGCTTTACTATTTCAAAATTGGATCTTGATCTGTGGAAACTCCTTGTTCTTTAAAAGGCAAGTTTAAACACTTCTATATTTATAAAGGAAACATCTCTTAGTGAGCTGATAACCTAATCAATAATAAAGTCTTGGGAGTTTGCTTTGCTTACAAAAGCAATGTGGGTGCACACACCAGGCTAGGATGGTCAGTGTAGTGTCTTAGTAGGAGGGAGTAAGAGAAAGTTATCCCTAAGCATCTTCCCTGATTTGAAGAAGTTGGCAAGATGGGAGCAGACCCTCAGCAAATGTTTTGGAGCATCTGTTTAATTCTTACCACTCTCACTTAAAGGGTCCACTCCAGACTGTTTTGCTGTTCTGGGTTTCCTACAGCGTGTTAGGACCAGATTTGTCATTTACTCCAGCTGAGCACTTTGCCTAACTGGGGGAGTGTTTGATTGCCACTGAGAGTTTTTCAAGCTTTTGGCACTCCAGAAGAAAGGCAAAGAATCTGCACTTTGTGTGTGTCTGCTTTTCTCCATGCAGTTGAGCCCTGAGTAGGCTGGAATTCTAATCTCTGCCCTATAAAAGACCACCCAGAAGACCTTTCTGTTGATACACTCCGCAGATTATGTCATGGGCTGAAAATGAGGCTGTGTTTTGTTTTCTTCTGTATGTTGTTTGGGTTTGAATAATGCTACAGTGTTGGATGCAAGTTCTTTGAAACCTTTAATCAGCTCACACCCTTGGATTTGAGGGCCTGCTTGTGTTTTACAGAAGTAGTTAAGTATACATTAATGGAGACTTTGTCACTTTCCTGTGTTGCTGTGACTGACTTAGTCAAGACTTAGTGATTATGTATTTCTTAAAACTGTTTTTATGCTGGTTTATGTTCTGGGTCGAGCTTTCATTCCTTAGCTCTGTCAAGACAAATCAGGCTCAGTGTTCCCCTTTCCCATTACTTGGAACCAGTTTTATGTCAGCCTGGTGCACATTTTCCTTCATTGACCACAACTCTCTTCCTTCACCTGTCTTTTAGCCCTTTATTCTTTGCCTTTTCACTGCTTTTTAGGCTGTTCTGTGTATCTCTGAAATAGGTTGTGCTTAAACCATGAGTTTCAAGGGATGTAGCCAGCTATGAAATGAAATTTTTATGTCCTGCACTTTAGGAAAGATTGCAATTAGATTGCTTTTGAGATACAAGCATTTTTGAAGAAGGGAAACCTAGTAAAGAAATAATATAGCAAGTTATTGAAATTACATAAGCAAATTGGAAGTCTTAAGGAAAAGATGGAAGAATAGGCTGAGTGATTAATGCTACGTTTAAACATAAAGCCATTGTTTTCTGTTTTACCAAACTATGTTTGTAATCTTGAATAGTTTTATCTTGAAAAAGAAGACAGTTTTGGGAACATGGCAAAAGAGGAAACCCAAGGAAATATATAAGAGCTCCGGAGAGATTAGGCATCTTTGTCAGTGACTATGTTTTCTCAATTGTTATTATGTAGTGAGCTAAAATGGAAAATTGGAAATGGGTTATCTGGAGAAATAGGGGAAATGGAAATGGGTGGAAGGCTTACGAGCATTTGAAAATGTGCAAACAATGGAGTATTCATTGATAACCACATTGCCTTTATACCAGAATCTATGAGAGGAGGCACTTCTAGGGAAAGCATGAAGGGAGTTAAGCTAAAGATGATATTAAAGTGGAAATTTGAAATTACTGTTTGAATAAAAGGAGAAAAGAAAGTGGGGAGTTAGGAGATCTTGTCTTGATTAAAAAGGTCTCGAAGTTTCCACTGAGCCTTGTTAAGTTACAGAGAATATTATTCAAAAAATAAGGATTTTTTTCCAATAGAATATTGCTCTTTAAAAACCAAACCAAGCAAAAAACCAAAAACCCTTACAGGTACACATGGAGGAAAAAAGTGCTAAAAATGTGCCCGTGCTTTTTAAATGTACAGCAGGAAAATAAACTATTTCATCTTCTTCATACGTGTCTCATTTATAAATTGTGTCATTGAAATACTCTTCCAGGAACATTAGAGAATTCTCATTCCTAAAACTCTTCAGAGCCTTAGTGACAGGGTTTGCTTGGGTTTTGATTACACTGGGAAGAGGCTTCTGGTTCTTCCATGCAAACATGAAATTTAGCTGTAATTAATGGATCTGTCCCACTGGAGTGTATGCTGCTGGAATAGTGTGTCTATTGGAATGTAGAATGAAAACTTCAGATAGCAGCAATTTGTAAAGATTAGTACAGGACTTCATGTGGAATTTAGTTATCTTAAATGCTTTAAAGACTTATTGTTAAGTGAAATCAGATTGGGAAGGGGAAGAAGGAAAATGCTGTGAAATAGGATTGCACAATTCACACTGTAAGTACCAATCTTGGAATGTGTGTGTATATCTAGATATGTGTATAAAATGTTACAGTGAAACTGCTGTGCTGGTGGGCTACTACTGAAAAGGTCACTCCACATCCCCTCTACATCCAGCCACATAGTCCTTTCCTTTCTGGTTACAATGGCCCAAGTGATTCTTCAGTCAAGAATGAATTAATTCATTGACTTGATCTAGCAGAAAATTATTTATTTGTGACGTTTCTCTGTTTTTCATTGGAGGATTAGTTTTCCATCATGTCAGTTCACTGAACCAACTCATCCTGTACCCACACACTTGCCAGTTGTGATGGAAAAAAATGTTGCAGGAGAACACAGCCAGGATTTGGATGAATGGAACCAAAGCAACCCTTAGCTAGCCGCTGAGAGTTACCTGGGTTTGAAAGTAACATTCACAAAATGCTAATGTTACATTTTTGTAATATTTGTCTTGTTGCCGTTTTTTTGGTTTTTTTTTTTTTTTTTTTTTTTTTTTTTTTTTTTTTTTTGTCACTATCCTTTTTAATTTTTATAAAATCTACTTTTCTGGGATTTTAGAATATGTGCTGAATTCTTTTCAGTCATTATAGGGAACAGGAGAAAAACATTAAGCTGTAGTTGATAAATATGAACAGGATTCACTACTTCTTTTAAAAAGGTAGAGAGGGGAAACTGCAGAGTAATTAACTTTATCCAAATACCACATTAGTAGGATAGGCAAAGAATTGCTTGGGTGAGCTTTAACTTTTGACACTTCAAGCTTCTGTCACTTTTTTTACTCATCCTTCATGTTCTTTGCTCCTCCTGCCTTTGCTTTCCTGGGCATTCTTTTCTTTAGTGTTTGTCAGTGCTGGGGGTCATTCAGTGATCCCTCTGAGAACAAGGGGTGTTTTTGTTTTGGTTTTTTGTTGTTGTTTGCATGGCTCACTTTCAGCCAGATCCCTTCAGTGATGATCCTTGGCAGGACCACGTGTTGAATAAGGGTGAGACTTCCCTTTCATTGTTGGTGTAACTTTAAATTAGCTTGAATCATTAGGCTGCTGTCTCTGAAAAACTGCATCTCAGAGTAATGATCATAAAAAGAAAGCTACAACAGCTTTACAATATTCCCCTTTGTCCCAGCTGTCTGCCTCTTCTCCTTAGAGATTACTGCTCCTTGCAGCAGTGTTTGCCAAAAGGGCTGTGTGCCTGCATCTTATCTTTCTGTGTATCACAGTCTTGTGGATTCATGCACACCGAGCTTCCCTGGATTTTCAGCTCACACACTGAATTGCGTGTGGGAGCAGCTGGGGCATGTGTGTGTGCTCCCTCCTGCCAGCTCTGAGTGGGGCAGGAACCTCCTGCAAAAGGGGAGGGAGGAGACCTGAGAGTGGTGATGCTGTGAATTGCCTCAGTGAGATTTGTCTGAACTTGTCAAGAGTTTCTTCTTATAGCTTACAAACTGATTTATTTTGCACAGGGCAAAAGCCTCACAGCTGTCTGCTGCATTAACTATCCAGAGAAGTGGGCAAATGATGAAATGAAAACTGACACAGTTATTTCAATTAGTCAAGACCAGAGAAGGCTTTGGAGAATTCCAAGGAAACCTCACAGAGATGGGTAGAGAGGCACTAGGGCTGTAAATGAAAATCATCTGTTGATAAATGTTATAAACGCAACGGCAAAAATCGGATTAACAAAGAAACAATTTATTAATAAAACGATCCCAATCACCGATAAAAAGAGAAAAACCACAAAAGGATTCACAGCGCAGCGCCGGGTGGAAGAGAAGACCGCACTCTAAGGCACGGTTTCCCCAAATCCACACGGAACAGATCCTAGCTCGGGGTTTTATAGGGGTTTTCATGTCCCGAGGCGGAACAGGTGCCCAGGATAGTCCAAATAGTCCAAATAATTTTCGGATGAGCTTCCCGGATTTGTCGGACTCTGCAGACCATATTCCGGGAAGATCCTTTTCATGTGTGGATGGAGCTCGCAGGTCTACGTTTATTTCGATGTGTATTCCTCGGCGGAGAATTCTCTTTTTTGTTCGGAGAGGAATTCCTCTGTCTGGGTGCAATGCCGATTCTTATCTGGGTTGGCTAGTGTCTTTGTTTCTCGTAATGGTCCTTGTCCTGTTCTCTTTGTCTCAGGACAAAGGACCTCTCAGGACAGAGGACCGTGGAAGCCTGGCGGGGGAATAGTTTCTACGGACCATACCTTTTTATATTAACACCAATCTAACATATCATGCTATATTCTTTTATCATGAATTTTTACCCAATGTCACATTTATCACAGTCCCCCACCTAATAATTTTATTAAATTAAAAATTCGTGCTTCTTTATTATATTTGTTTCCTGTGAAGAAGACTATTAATACCAATTGGGATCATAATCTTTTTGAGAAATCTCACCACATCCTGGGAGTGTTTCACCTTCTTCAAATATTTTCAAGGTCCTGGCTGCTCTTCCGCTCCCTCCTCCCTCCTTCTAGTTTCTAATAAAGCAAGGGATTAAGCAAAGAAGAATAATAATACTTGCAATAGACCAGGCTATGAAGAGTACCAAAAAAGGGTTTACCAATGAGTTTGGTTGGTTTTTTTCTTTCACTCATATGGTTTTATTGCTTCGTGCACAAACTGGGATTGGGGGAAGCATCCTGACTCTCCGTTTACATATGGCATGTGGAGCTTTTTCCCTTCCCACAACACGAATTCTTGACTGACCGTCCTTAAAACTTACCCCTGAGTGTCGGCACCGGACCTCCCCCTCCAATTCGCAGAGACTGAATCGAGTGCCATTAGACCAACAATAACCTCTTTGTTGCCCTGGAGGGCAGTCGATTATCTGTCCGGTTAATGTGGCAGTCAGGCACTGCTCACACTTCCCTGGGGAACTCACCCCTAGAGGCACCTCGGGGATGGCCCCCTTGGTCAAGCACACGGCTAGACTCGGGACAGTCAGGATTCCCCACAGATGTATCCCTCTGCCTCACCCTTCGCCCATATGTGAACATATGGCGGGGAAGACCATCTTCTCGGCAGCAAGGATAAGCTTCAGGGGCCCTTGTTGTCCTGATAGCGAATCTCCTTTTATAGCTCGCCCACCGAGACAGCTTAATCGTATCACTTCTGCACGGTACTTTGATAGTCTTTCGGCACTCAATTGCCAAAATCTCTGCCTTGGCATCCAATTTCCCTTTTATCCCCTTTTTGTAAATTTTGTACCACTCAGGAGAGTCTAGTTCCAAAAGTCCGGCCCGTGTGGCAAGTATTAAGAGACAGCCAGTATTCTCCTGTTCTTTGGCTAGACAATTGGTACACAGCCCCCTCGGTCTGTTCCCTTCCCAACAATGAGTTACCCAAACCTGTTTACAATAGACACATTTGAAATGAATAAAAGGAAAGCAATCACAGTTAGGAGTGGTACAACTTATCTGATTTGTCATTTATGGTGACGCTGAAGCCTAATTTTCAGCTCTCCTGAAGGAGTGGTGATCCTCCAATCTGAGGTATTTGAGTCCTCAACCTTTTTTACCCTCGATGAATGAGTCCAGCCTTTTTCCGCAGTTCGGACCGCAGTATCAGTGGTGAGGAGAACAAGGAAGGGTCCTTCCCAGTGTGGGGTGAGGGGAAGTTCTTTCCAGGCTTTGATTAACACTTTATCTCCCGGCTGTATCTGATGGATTGCGAATCCCAGAGGGGCACTTTGGGGAATAAGTCCACGCCTTCGGAGATCCTGTAAATTTTTGTTTACAGCAATGAGATAAGGTTGTAATTGTGCATCTTCGACTTGAGGGTGTCCCACTGGCATTCCATGTTTGTAGGGCATTCCATACAACGTTTCAAAGGGGGACAACCCGGTCTCAGAGTGTGGCATAGTTCTTACGTTGAGCAAAGCTAGAGGGAGACATTTGATCCAAGACATTTTTTTTTCCAACATAAGTTTAGACAATTGAGACTTTAGGGTTTGATTCATCCTTTCCACCTGTCCTGAGCTCTGAGGATGCCAAGGGGTGTGATACTGCCATCTGATGCCCAAGGCTTCTGAGGTTTGTTTAATAACTTTTGAAGTAAAATATGTCCCTTAATCTGAATCAATATAGTCAATTATTCCATACCGAGGGATAAGTTCCTCTAGTAAAATTTTTGACATAGTCTGTGCAGTGGCTTTTGCCCTGGGGTAAGCTTCCACCCAATGAGTCAATTTGTCCACTATCACCAATAGAAATTTGTATCTCCCAATTTTTGGTAATTCCGTGAAATCTACCTGGATCCTTTCAAATGGCCTATATGAGAGAGGACGGCCTCCCCAGGCAATTTGTCTGGATCTGGATCGATTCACTTTTTGGCAGACGACACACCCTTGTACCTCTTGTTTGGCAAGTTCAAAAATCCCTTTGCACCCGAAGAATTTCAGAAACTGTTCCGCCAATGCCCGAGTTCCCCAGTGTGTTTGTCTGTGCAATCTCTGCAAGATTTTTCTCGTTGCTTCCCTTGATGTTAATTCCCTCCCGTCGGGCAGCCTCCACTTCCCCCTTTCTAGGACCCCTCCGAACTTCTTGAATTCCTTGGTTTCCTTTTCTGATGGGGGTAGAGGAAATTCTGGGGCTTCCTCTATTGTCACCTCAGGGGCACTCACCATAAGCAGAGCTGCTCTTTTTGCTTCCCTGTCAGCTAGATTGTTACCACGGCTTTGGAATTGGAGTCCGGTTTGATGCCTCCTTACATGGACCACAGAGATTTCTTTCGGTTCTCGAATGGCCTCTAGGACTTGTTTAATTATTTCTCCATGGACTAAGCCTCTTCCCTTCGTATTTATCAGCCCTCTTTCTTCCCAAATTTTCCCAAAAGTATGTACCACTCCGAAGGCATACTGGGAGTCGGTATAGATAGTTCCCCTTCTTCCTTTTAGCCGCCGAAGGGCCCTTAAAAGAGCAATAAAGCTCACAGGCTTGGGCTGACCAACCCGCTTCTAGGGGGCCTGATTCCACCACCTCTCCCGATTTACCATCCACAACCGCATACCCCAACTTCCTTTTTCCTTCCACTACCTTTGCAGAACCATCTATGAACCACTTCTCTCCTCCTTCCAATTCCTGATCTTCCAAATCAGGTCTTACTTTCGTCTGAAGCTCCACAATCTCAATACAATCATGTAATAATTTTTCCGAGGCTTCTCTGAATAGAAACTGAGCCGGGTTCTGTGCAGAGGTAGTTTTTAGCTCCAAACCCAGAGAGCTGATTAGAATGGCTTCGTATTTCAGAAGCCTGGAATCAGTTAACCACTTCTCTGCTTTCTATTGCAAGATATTTCTCACATCATGAGGGGTATAAACTACCAAAGGCGCTCCAAAGGTTACCTTCTTTGTCTCCTCAACCAAAAGAGCGACTGCCACAATCGCCTGCAAGGCATGTTGGCCACCCTTGACTGACAGGATCCAAATTTTGGACACAAAACCTATAGGTTTCCTTTTTCCTGCCCATTCTTGGGTTAAGGCTCCTTGTGCTGTCTGCCCACTCACATCCACAAATAACTGAAATTCTTTATTTATGTCTGGTAACGTCAGCACCGGAGCAGTCATGAAGATATTCCTTAATTTCTGAAAATCTGATTCGTCCTGTTCAGTCCACTTCACTCTGTCAGTGTTTAACCTCTCATACAGGAATTTTACCTTTTCACTGAAGCCCTCAATCCACTGCCTGCAATATCCCAGGAGCCCCAGAATCTACCTAATTTGTCTTTTGGTTTTTGGTGCAGGTAATGCGATGATACCTGCCACCCTTTCAGGATCCAACTTCTTTTCCCCCCTGGTTAGCCAATGTCCTAAATATTTTACTTCAGGCTCTGTGAATTGCAGCTTGGATTTTGAGACCTTCAAACCCTTCTTTCCGAAAAAATTCAACAAAGCTACAGTACATTCTCTCACACTTTCTTCGGTGGGTCCAGCTATTAACAAGTCATCCACATACTGCAAAAGCTTTGTCCCTTCCCTCGGGGTGAATTGGGTGAACAATTGTTCTAACGCTTGTCCGAAAAGGTTTGGGGATTCCACAAATCCCTGGGGGAGGACTGTCCACCTTAACTGCTGTTTTCTGCTTGTATCCGGATTCTCCCACTGAAAAGCAAAGTAATTTCTACTTCTCTCGTCCAAAGGGCAAGTCCAAAAGGCGTCCTTTAAATCTATCACACTGTACCATACATCCTCGGGAGAGAGTCAGGGGTATATTCAGCAGGGTATAGGGATTTGCTACCACTGGGAATCTAGTTCGGGTTCTGGCATTCACAGCTCTTAAATCCTGTACCAGTCGAAAACTTCCGTCGGTTTTTCTCACAGCCATTATGGGGGTGTTATGTTGAGACATACACGGCTCTAGAGTACCTCCCTTCATGAGATCATCTCTTACTTGTTTCAACCCCTTTCTCCCTTCCATTGGGATGGGATACTGTTTGACCCTTATAGGATCCTCTGAGTTTTCAATCTCAATGTGAATAGGTTCGATTTCCAACCTCCCTACTTCTTCTTTCGAGTGCCAAACCTCCGGATTAATTTCTTCCTCATCCTTCACAGTGAGCCTAAACATTTTTACCACTAGTTCTGAACTTTCTGCAATCACACTAATTCCTAATGCAATGATCATATCTCTTCCTAACAAATTATAATCAGCTTCTTCTACCAGCAACAAATCTCCCAAGCAAATTTTATTTCCAGACTCAATTTCCACATTCTTTATTACAGGTCCTTTAAAGGGATCCCCCTTAGCACCAATCACCATCGCTCTTTCCCGCCTAGTCTCACATCCAGATGGCAAATTCTGCAAGGTACTTCTCTCTGCCCCAGTGTCTACCAAAAAAATCACTTCTTGTCGTTGGTGGCCCACTTTTAATTTTACCAGGGGCTCTCTGGATGTTCTGGTCCCCAAAGTGAAGAGCCCCTGACACCCCTAATCTTCCTGAAAGATTTTCTCATCCTTTATCCTTTTTTGGCAGTCCCACCAAAGGTGTCCTGTCTTTTTACAATAATAACATTCTGGAAGTTCCTTCGGAGTGGCCAGGGTTACTTTGCGAAAACCCTGAGGCTTTCGGGGCATCGTTCTATACTTACCCTGTGTCTGTTCTTGCTTCTGAACCTCCTTTACTGCAGCCACTAGGACCTTAGCCTGTAATTTCTGTACCTCCTCTTCCCTTCTCATGTATACCTTCTGGGCCTTTCTTATGAGTTCCTGTAAGGTCTTGTCTTGCCACCCATCTATCTTTTCTAATTTCCTCCTAATGTCCTCCCAAGATTTAGCAACGAACTGAGTTTTTAACAGAACCTCCCCTACTGGAGAATTTGGATCGGTTCCAGAGTACATCTGTAAACTCCGCTGCAGTCTCTCAATCCGTTCAGTGGGAGATTCGTCCTTCCCTTGACATTCACCAAAAACTTTGCTAATGTTTTGGCCCTTTGGAACCGCTTCTCTTATGCCTTGAATTATGATATTTCTCAAGTCTACCATATTCCGCCTCCCATCCTCTGTTTGCGCATTCCAACTTGGACTAGTGCTGGGTCACTTCTGGTTGCCTGGTGTCCCCTGTGGATTGCGCCGGTCCCAGTCTCTAATACCCGCCTGCTTTATCATTTCTCTCTCCTCGGTGTTAAACAAAGACCTTAGGATTGCCATGAGATCTTCATAGGTATAGATACTACTTCCTAAGAACTCATCCAACCTCTCTGCCACACCAAAAGGTTCATCCAACAACCGTCCCATCTCCTTTTTAAAAGCTCTCACATCTCCTGTATTGAGAGGAACATTCACAAACCCGCTAACCCCGGGGGCCGTCGGAACTTCCCTTAACGGAAGTAAACTGTGTCCCTCATTTTCACTCTCTCCCCATTCATCACCCATCAGCCTCGCTTTCAAACGTGTTCTGCTAGCAGGAGGGGAACTGATGGCCGTGGGTTGTCTCCCTTTTGTGGGCTGTGGTGGTGGAACCGCCGTTTGTGGGGCAGAGGGGATTCTCTCCTCCGCTCGGGCAGACCCTGGTTGCGGCGGCAGTGCCGGCAAGGGTGAGTAAGGCTGTTCGCGTCTTTGCGCAGACGGGATCTCGGAGGGGACTCCAGTGGTCATGACGTCCACCAGCGGGGGCGCTGCCGATGGACCCAGACCGGATGGAAGGGGAAGGAGAGGGGGTGGCAGCAGGGAAACTGCCAGTGGGGACAAGGGACGGGAAGCCTGTGTCGTTACGAACACAGGCCTTCCCACTTGGGATACTTGTGCCCTCATAGGTTGGTTTCGGGGGTCCAAGGGAGCCGTAGGCACCACTTGATCCAGCAAGGGCGGTGAGTCCGGCCCATTGTAAGGGGGTGGGAGATGGTCTAGAGGTTCCCAGGGCTCGGTCCCAGTTCCAGGCCGCCCTTTCTGTTTTATCGGGAACAATCCTGCTCGGATATTCAGCCAGAGCTGAGCATATTCCCTCTCCTCAGGGTCTGAGGGGCTTTTGTTTTCTACATAGAGATTTAATTCATTACACGTCCATTTTTCAAATGTTCCTAACACTGGCCACGTAAGGTGGCTCCTCAACTCTTTGCCTCCCCACATATCAACACAATAATATATCATCTTTTCTCTGGATTTTTCTCTCCTCTGGGGACAATCTCGCCAATGCTCTAACATCCAGCCCAAGGGGCTATTTCGAGGGATGTCAAGCGTTCCCTCCTCCTTTTCGGAGAGAGATCTTCCTGAGGTCTTTTTCTGAGATTTACTCTTTCTCTGTCCCATGCTTTTTGTGTAGTGTGATTTCTTACCAGTCTTCGACTCCTTCCTGAGTCAGTTCTCTGCCTTTGTGTTGTGTTTTGACTTTCTCTGAGGGATTTGGGGCTTTTTGCCGATTATCGCCCCTCCAGCGAGCTGTGCTGAGGGGTCCCCTGATCGGCATTCTATCTCCTTCCGGATTTTTACCTGGACCCTTGCCTTGGTCCGTTGGCTAAAAGGGTTTACCAATTCCCGAGCTCAATAGGACGTACCCTTCCCCTTTTTGCCTCCCTGTGATCGGTCCCCTGTGACTTCCCTAGTCCCAGGCTTGACAAGCGAGATGAGAGACAACTTTCACACAGAATCGCTTCCTTCGCGGCCGACTGCTTCTCTTGCGAGAACACAGAACTGCGACCTTGAAGTCCACACTCGCTTCGTGATCAGATCACATCTCACACACTCGCCTGATCACCCACTCAACCAGCAGTACTTACAGCTCCTTTTCCTGCGTGGATGTCTTCGTGCACTTAGATGTTTTACGAGCAATATCAGCCACGGCTTTTGAAGGCCCTCTGCCTTTCCCGAGCTCTCTTTGCTCCTGGATCCGTTTTCCCTCTGTCCTTTTGTGGTTTTCTCGTTCCTAAATTTGGTTCGGGTGTTCGGAGGGAGCTACGGGGTTTCCCGACTCACCAGGCCGCCGAAATCAGCGGGGATACCCTCCTGGACAGCAGGTCCCCGCAACTCCTTCGAATCCGAGTCACGGCACCAAATCTGTTATAAACGCAACAGCAAAAATCAGATTAACAAAGAAACAATTTATTAATAAAACGATCCCAATCACCGATAAAAAGAGAAAAACCACAAAAGGATTCACAGCGCAGCGCCGGGTGGAAGAGAAGACCGCACTCTAAGGCACGGTTTTCCCAAATCCACACAGAGCAGGTCGCAGCTCAGGGTTTTATAGGGGTTTTCATGTCCCGAGGCGGAACAGGTGCCCAGGATAGTCCAAATAGTCCAAATAATTTTCGGATGAGCTTCCCGGATTTGTCGGACTCTGCAGACCATATTCCGGGAAGATCCTTTTCATGTGTGGATGGAGCTCGCAGGTCCATGTTTATTTCAATGTGTATTCCTCGGCGGAGAATTCTCTTTTTTGTTCAGAGAAGAATTCCTCTGTCTGGGTGCAATGCTGATTCTTATCTGGGTTGGCTAGTGTCTTTGTTTCTCGTAATGGTCCTTGTCCTGTTCTCTTTGTCTCAGGACTGAGGACTGTGGAAGCCTGGCGGGGGAATAGTTTCTACGGACCATACCTTTTTATATTAACACCAATCTAACATATCTTGCTATATTCTTTTATCACGAATTTTTACCCAATGTCACATTTATCACAATAAATGCACATTATTTTTACCGTAAAGAGCAATTGCTGTGCTCATGCAAACTGCTGAGTGAATTAACTGTGTGATCACTGGAAAAAGGCCAAGATATTGCTGCAAGGAACTGATTGGAAAACCTTTGTTCTGTAGCGTTATTTACCTGAAAAGCAGACAGAATATTAGAGTATGTGTGGAATGAAGTAAAAAATAGTATTTATTGCCTTAAAGCCAACTAGTAAGTGGAATACATCGTCAATAAAAGTGTACCTCATTATGCAAAATTAGGTGAAGCAGAGCAGACATACAGATGGTCCTGTAGCTGCAGTATAAATGATTAAGGTTGTAAAATGATTTCCATATGAAGCAATCCTGAAAAAGTAGGGACAAATTGAGTAATCTTTTACTCATTTTGGTACTTGCTTCTTATATGAGTGCTCCAGTTGATTTAAATCTAACTACTTAGCAGTGTTTACAAGATCCCATTTGTCAAAGCCTTGTGGTTATTTAAGATATTATCATCTGTCATCATCCTTTCACCTCCCTCATTTTCCTCTCCCCTCTCTCTGTCGCTGTCACAGCGAATGCTGGCGGTTCATGTGGATTTGAGCTGATTCCCTGCTCTTTCCTCTCTGCAGACTTGGAGAGGACAGGCACCTCTGGCAGAGGGGAAGGGGTAAGGCTGGCAGGGATCATGTTAAAGCTGCAGGGAGTGAAAGATTTTATTTAGCTGTGGTGCATTGGCAAGATTTTGATGGCTCTAGGATTTGAAAAGGTTTAACTTACTTAAGGTTTTGATAAAAATTCTTGATATTCCTGTTGACCAAAGAATATTTGACAAGACTTTAAAAAATTGTTTTAAAGAGCAATCTGTTCCTCAGTCTTCAGCAGAAATCTCTTAGAATTACTAGGAAGTTCATAACTTGACTGAACAGGGAACTTAAATATATGATGGTAAAGTTCACAGCAGGATTTTTGAACAATTTGTAATGATTTAAAATTATTTGGAGGGACAGATCCCCAGTGCGAGCTCAGAAGTCTTGGGGCTTTTCAGGGTGGTGATACTGGTGTTGGTTTTGGAAACCAAGCTAAAACATTAAATTGTTGAACAGCAATTATTTCCTGAGCTGTGCAGTTCTTGCTTTACATATTTTGCTTTTGTATAACCAGTGAGATCAAGAGTATTAGTTATTCTTTACAAGATCTCCTCCAGGTGTTACTACATATTGTAATTGCATAAAAAGAACAAAAGAGTATAAAATTGATTAGCTTTTTTTTTTTTTTTTTTTGTATTTTTTTCCTGTAAGTATCAAAGTGTTGGGCATCTGAATCACACTGTATACATCATGTACTCTGAGGAATATTCTGTTATGTCATGTAACCCCTGCTATGTCTGGAAGGTCAAATGCAAAGTTTGCTTCTGGGTGATGCTGAGGGACATCTGCACTGGCTGACCCCCATACCCAGTGATGTTTGGTGGGCACATAAAGGATTCTCATGCCAGGCTGTGAAAAGCTGAAGTACAGGATTACAGGAGGGCCTGGCTCAGATCTTCTCTCTTGATTTCTAAGCTGGAGAAAGGGGTCAAGTGCCACATAAAATTGCTATTCTATTAGTTTATAAAAATCTCTATCAAGTATGAAATATGTGTCTTGCTTGCATGTCCTCTTTCACAATTACTGGAGTCAGGAACCTAAAAATTGATGGAAATGGCTGGCTGAAGATGCATGGTTTCCTTTAAAAAGGTAAAAATTCACTATTAATATGCTGTAGATTTTTTTTCAGTGTCATTGAGAGAAGTTATTTTGGTGGAAAAGCTGTTGTCTACTCCATTTCTTATCAGTGGCCACTTTCTCTGAAGATAGAATCTGAGTCTTGTAGCATCAGTATATAAAATCAGAATGATTAGAAGCTCAATTACTTAACAATAATTTTAGCAGTTCTTGCCTTCAAGCAAATGCACACAGCCTGTGTCACGTGCTGCTCAGTATGTAAATAAATCAGTTGTTTCGGGAGCACTTCTGTGCCTTCAGAAAGTGTGATGGGCTATTTGCTCTCTGTGTTACACATAGGTCTGAATTTATAAAAAGGCTCCCCTGCAGCTCTAAGTTTTAGGAAGAATCACATTTCATTTGTTGTCTGCCACTTACAGCAGCAATTCTTCTGCTTTCTCTTCTTTAGTGGGTGTTCAAATGCAAATCTAGAGAGCTCTGAATTTCTTACACTCAGAACAGTCTGGGATTCCTCCTATATGTGAAATGCAGTTAAAATCTGAACCAAACACTTCAAAAGGAAGAAGGCATTTTACTCATAGAAGTCATATGCTTTAAGCTAATCTAGTGATGCCTGGGGGACCTTTGGAATGTTATGTATTGAGTGAGAAACTTGGGCTCTCACCTTGTGTTTTGAGAAAGTGGAATGTGTATCACGGGGGCTTGTAATAGATTGGGCCAATGTTTGGACTAAATGGTACAGACCATAGGGTCTCCTGATGAACAAAACTGAAGATCTGTGGTGTCAAATTCACAGGAATTTTGGTGGTAGATGATGAAGACTGTACTGATCCAGGGGTTTGATTTTGTTTTCTGTGCTAGGTCATGGGAAGGTTGAACAGTTCTGCTCCTCCTGGACACATGCAGTTTGCTCATTCCTTTCGAGATTAAAATTGGAGTATTTTTGAAAACCACCAGCATTCCTTAAAAATTTGTATTTCAAAGGCAACACCAGTAGTCCAATGTAACGTGGAATGATCCTTAATGGGTTTTACTGGAATTTACTGACTTTTAGAGCAGGACAGTCAACTTTAAAATGTAGAGCAATGTTCCACAAATCTGATCAAGGAGCTGTATTTCAGGTTGAGAATAATATCCATTTCTGTGCTTGGAAAACTTCTGCAAGTGTTTTATGATGTGGTTGGAGTTCATAAGTAGAACTGCCAGGACTGATGCATCACTACATTGGAAATGCAAAAAAATTTGCATCTTGAAACTGTGGGAAGCTTTTCCTTCATGTGGGTTGGGACAGGGCAGGAGACAAGACCCAAAGTCCTGTCTCTGTCACTTTTTTATCAGTTAGATTGTAGTATCTGATTCATCCTTCCCTCACAAGCCTCCTCACTTGCATTAAGGAGCCCTTTTTGTTCATCAGATTGGAAGGAGTCCTGTCTGACCTCTCTGATCTGTCAGTCATCTGTTAGGACACCTCTGAAACCTAAAGGTTATCTTTGGTGGTTGAGCTCATGATACAGTTTAGAATGGCACTAGGAGAAATCATGCAATTGCAAGCGTACATAAAGTTCCCCCTAAATAAGTGTTTCTGTCTTACTCATTGCACTTATTTTAGTTTTATTGTATGTGCTTGGGATAATACTTTGGTTTCATAGCTTGGCCTGTATTATCATCTTTATATTCCTCACATTTGCCACTGTGATATAAAAATTGATTTCTTGAACCCGTCAATGTATTCTATTAAGTATTTTTGATGAGCCACATTGATAAATGCACTTTAAAAACAGTGTGTTTTTTATTATGAGGTTGGGAACCAGACATGAAATTTAATTATCTTTTAGTCTTACTTTATTTATTGGTACGTAAGCTTGTGGCACTGAGAATAGTGAGAGACATCTAGAAAGCATGACCCAAGAGAGGCAGGAAAGGGGGGCAGCAGTGTTCACTTCGAAAATTTTCTTTCAGCCCAGTATTAGACTGGAAGTCAAAAAAGAAAAGAGTATTTGTATGAATATATTGTCATGCTCGAAAGGCCAAAGCTTTCACTCTGCTTTAAGGTAATGAGTTGTAAGGGTTCCTCACAAGTGCCCATCCATGGGTAGTTCTTTAACAGATATTTAATGCTGTACTGCTGAATTCAGCTGTCCTGGAGAGAGATGGAGATGGCAGTGAGTGCTACTTATACAGTTTTGAAGGTTTCTTTCTCAGCTTGATTGAGTACTAAGTGGAGTAAGATAGCAAAAAAGGAAAAAAAAAAGACTCTTCAATTGGATAAACCTTATAGAAATATATTCTGTGCCTAATAGTGTGCCTGATGTTTCTCTGTAGGTTTTGATAGAGGTTTTTCTTCCCCCAAACCTCTTTGGATAAGTGTTAAGGATCTTAAAATCAGGTTTGGGGAGGCCAATGTCATGAGCAGGTAGGCTGGTAAGACTTTGTAAAGTTCACTTCTGTGGGCCCTTTTCTGCAGTTTTAGTGACAAAAGGGACTGAGCTTACCCTGGGATTTTAAGAGCACATATTTTTAATAGAACTTGGCAGTTCAAGGGCTAGAGAAGCATTTTAATCTTTTGTGCCCACCCAGTCTCTATACAAATGTAAATATGTCTGTCTTTAACAATTTGCCAAGAAATGTGGTTTTAATTTGTTAGCAGCAATCCCACTCCCTGCAGCTCTTTCAGAGTCGAGTCGCAAGTCTGGCGGTTCTTTGACGTTTTTCTCTGTCATGGTGTCATTGTTTATATGATGTCTGCTTCTGCTGTCCTCCCTTTTATGCCTGGAATATTTTTCTTTTATTACTTCACTGCCTAAAAGGAATCTGGGATTACTAGACAGGATGAGAGCAGATTAGCCTTTTTTCTTTCTTTAACAAGTCCTGAAGTTCCCATAGGAAATAAATAGTATTCCCAAAACAGACAGTATGTTTTATTTTTTTGTTTTTAATTAACTAAAATTATTAAGTCTAATAAAGAAAATAAAGGAAGTATCACCAATAATGGCTGTGTTTCTTAGTAGTATATGGAGTACCCACCGTTGTTATTTATGACTCTCTCTCTGCCTTCTATTGTGGACTTATTCCAGCCTTAGGGAGTTTACATCACTACTACTAGCAAAAGGCTCTCTGGTTCCCACAGTGTCTTTCAAAGCCTGACTCATATGCCTTATGTTAATTGTTCAGCTCTCAAAATACAGCACTTACAGGGTGTGGTTCCGAGGGGAAAATCTACTGTACTTAGAGGGCATGTTCAGAAGTGTTTCACATATAAATCTTTTTGATTTTTACTTTTTTTGATGCCTTAACCCTTTCTGTCACTGCTTTGTGTGATAAGTTATTTGAAAGCAAAACAAAAGGGTGATGACAGCACAGTGAGGGAATGTGTTAGCCCTGCAACTTGGGGCCATTAGGTCCAGCAAGTGCCTTGACTTCATCATCTTTGCCTCTCTGCAGGGTCTGCTGCTCACAGCCTGGTGGGACCATCCCAGTCCTGCAGGCTCTAGAATCAGATGCAAGTTAGAATGGGGGTTTATTCATTAAAAATTCTGTATTCCTTCCTGCAGTAGGGAGTACATGGGGGACAGGAACTATCCCCAGTCCTCCCCTGGATTTTGTACCAAGGACTCCTTTCCATGCATTGCTTACCACAGTGACTAGAATTGCCTTAGTGGGGTGCTGATCCTGGCCTCGTCGGCGCACTGGGGACTGAAGATTGAACAGAATTGACCTTACCCGTTTCCACCCAGCAGGAACTCAGATGGGCTCCAGCTCTCTGGCCAAGTACAAGCACTCTCCAGCTGCTTTGATGCAGGGTGATTGTGCAAGACCCTTCAGCCTCCAAGTTGTATGACTGTTACTGGAAATCAAAATAGTTTCTACAGACTTTGCAGTCTCTGCCTTCTCTTAAAATTAGCAGAATGCTCAAGTATCTTAATAGTATTTCTGCTTTAATAGTTTACCAAGTATGAAAATATATTTAGTCAAATTAGGGGAATCTACCTCCAGCAAGAATAGAGGCAGCAATTAATCCCTCAGATTAAACTAGTTAAGCTTGATTTCTGAGGTTGGGATCACCTTGCATGCATGCTCTGTGTGTTTTCTGCCTGCTGTAAACACACTTGTTGCACCATGAGTGGACAGAACTTCATGCATCGCACAACGCTCATGTTTGTGTAACTTCTCTCTGAAAGGAAGGCTCAGAACAGCTGTAGTTTTTTTAAGTGCCAAAATGGCTTTACTTCTTTGCCTGGCTACGCTCCTTCTGCTTGCAAAACAGGAAGCTGTTTTCACTGGCTATTTCTTCTGGAAAGAGCATGGAGGTCCCCCCCTGCCGCCTCCTTTAAAACAGAAATAAAAATGGGCAGGACTTAATCTCCCCTAAGTGACAGGTTCCCGAGGGATGCTCCAGGCAGGGGTCATGTACAGACTTTGGTCTTGTGCTTCTGCTGGTTTTCTCTGTGTCCCTCAGTTCTTACACACAACCTGGTTCCAGTGCCCTCGTTTCACCAAGGAATGGGCTACAGCAGCACTTCCCTGCATCTGGGGAGCCCTTGTCAGAGGCTCTGCATCATGGAGGGTGAGGGAGAAAAGTGCTCTCAAAGACAAAGAGATGCACAAAGCCTCTTCTCTTCTTGACTTCACCACTTCTTTTTCCTCTCCTCCGTAGCCTCAGAGATAATTATTTTTTGGATCATGCGGTAGTTAATGGTGAAATCGGCAAATGGCCCTTCTCTGATTGAGATTGTTTCATTGTGAAAGGAAGTGCTCACAGCTTGAAGAAAAAGAGCATTTTCCTTCCCTCCTGCTCGCCCCAACCTCATATTATATAAAAGGATGGTGCTGCTGTTAGCTGAGACCAGAAAGAATTCCCCTGTCGTCCTGTAGTAGCCAACCACTACAAGCTGTGAGCGTTGAAATGTTAGAATTAGAAGTTTTAACCCTTGCCTTGTTCAATGAGCAAATAACACTATGTGTGTTTTTTTGTAAATATGGAAAATTATGGGAATTCCTCTGAGAATAAATGTATAGACCACTGCGCCAGTCAGTCTCTTCAGAAAAAAAAAACTGACAAGCATGCTCCTGTCTGCAAGAGAGATTCCTGGCATTTGTCACAGTCTGAGCCACAAAGATGTCAAATATTTGCCAACAGTTTCCTCAGATGGTTTGGAAAGCTACATCCTTTACATTGCAGTCTTGTTTGTTTGCGGTGTATTTTAGCATATGAAATACATTGCTGGGGAGTCAAAGAGAGGGAACTGACTAGACTTCCAGATATTAAAAGATTAAAAATAATTGTTTCTTTTAGACTGCTCAGATCAAAATAATAAAGAGCAGCTGTAAATCTTAGTATTAGAAATGGAGCTTTCTGTTGAATAATCATAGCTTGATGTGTCATGTTTTAAACCTGTATTTTCTTTTGGAGCAGAAGGAAGAACTTTCCAGTGGGACGTCTGAATATTTTACTGAATCTGCTGAGAACAAGAAGCCTAAGATTAGTCTGAGTGAACAAATAAAGCAAGACATCCTGAGAAAAATGTATGCCACTATTCTTTCTAAGCTTTTGAATTTATAGTTGGTAAAATTTGGTTTGGCAGAATCTGGCTTACGTAGTAAAATTTTAAATGATATAAACTCCTTTACAGAAGATTTTTCTAAATTACTGGAAGATTACTACTGTAGTGGGGATAAGAACATAAAATTGTTGTTGTTTTTTACAGCATGGAGAAAGCTATTACAACCCACATAGATATCACACATTGCACTAGGCAGAGTCAAAATAGGCTGTTTTTCCTTGAATGAAGCTCTGAGCCAAAATAAATATGTGATGCTTGAATCTGGCAAAAAACACTTCACAAATACTCTTTTTTTTTTGTTAATTTTGAGAATCTGGATCAATAGTTACAATTTAAGAGTACCCCTGGTGGACGGGATGGGGAGGGTGAGCTGATCAGCTGAATTTGTCACTGCTCCATGTGGGTACCAGGACTCCATCCCAACTTGTGCAAGCTGCCAGCAGCCCCAAATCAGCTGTGAAATCAGGGATTTGCTGTGAACCCCGGCAACTTTTCTCTTTACTACTGTTGTCTCCTCTGTGTTGTCTTTAGAAATGAGATTAGTTTTGGAGGTATGCCAGCTCTACCTGTTTTGGATGAGCCTTCTTTGAGATGCGCTGTCCTGGGAACTGCTCAGCAGCAGTGGGGCAGCAAAAGGTGGTCTCTCCTTGGGCCATCTCTAGCAACTTGTTTAGACTCAAAATGCAGCGTCAGGACTTGGGCATAAAGTTCATCTTTATGTACTGTGTGAAATCCAGATCCATAGGTAAGGTACTGCTGAGGAGTGTTTATGTACTGACACTCTATCAGATCCCCTGTGATCCCATTTTCCTGTGTAATTCCTTTTAGAATATCATCTACTTGCACTACCTAAGTCCTTGCCAGATGAATGGGCTTGATACTAGATGAGTAGTGGTTAACTTTAAAGCACTGCTTTGAAATGTCCTGGGAAAAATTCCAGAGGAACATTCTAAAATAGAGATTAGGAGCTCTCACACAGAGATGCACTCACTGCCTCTCCCTGCCTGCCCTCTCTGTCCTGTAGATATGCATTATGCATGTGGATGTATGGGAATGGTTTGCAATCATTTAGGCACTTAGGAAATGCTATTTTATCTTGCCAGTTCAGAAAGGAATTCAATATACTTCTGCTCTATTGACCTTTAACATCTGTAATGAATCGAGTTCTGCCTCGTGGAAAAGTGTGAACTCACTCCTTCATGGCTTAATCATTAATAAAAAAGATTCTCCCCTAGCACAGTGGAAAATCAGATTGATAACTCTTGATATTGCCCACATTAGACAAACATTGCTGCTTGTCAAGATGATATGCAGGAATTTTTTCCATGCTCAAAAAGAGGGTGGCCCAAGTAGTGTTTCACAGTTGGAAAAACAGTAAATGGAGTCAGTGAAGGTTCTTTTTTAATTGAAAAAACAAAATTCCTTTTTATTGTAGTGTGAAGAGGAGAAAACCAAGGAGAAGTAGTGCAAGCAAACGTCAAATCAGCAAGGACTCCAAGAAAGTGTATCTTGGCTCAGCAGACTTGCAGACAGAGAACAGAAAGAATGACCGTCAGACTTCTCTCGGTGCTCGGTCTGATGTGAAACGGAGGAGTCCGGGCCTGCTGAAGGACTGCACAAACACAGCTGAGAGCAGCTTGGAGCTTCCTGTATTAGAGCAGAGAAATGATGTTAATCAGAGACAGCCAGATGATGTTCACAGCCAGCAAAAACCTCACTCTCTGGAGTGGTTGGAGGCGAGTCTTCTAAGTGAGAACTCTCCTTGCAGCTCTGAGTCAGCACTGCCAGCTCCAAAACAAAGGCAGAGAGTGACCAAAACACAGGCTCAGCTGAAGACCTGTGCTTCAGAGGAAACGTTGGAGCATTTCACAAATGTGTCCTCTGAAGGGACTCCTTTAACTTCTATCAATACAGAAATTAGTAAGTGTGATGATAATTGTTTGGGTCCATTCCTGGAGAAGACACCCCTTAATTCCAGATTGTTTTCAGAGCAAGACATGACAAAGACTGTGGTTGACAAGAAATCACTGACTTTGAGAAAAAACCCTTCCTGGCCTTTTGTGAGCAACAGTGGAGTGCAGACAAGCCAAAATGAGCCAAGCACAGCCACTGAAGAGCTGCCTGCAGTGCCAACATCATGTCTAGAGCTGCACCCCACGTCCACAGAGAAGCTTTCCCAAAAAAGAAAAAAAGAAGTGGAAAATGGTCTTGGGAAGTTAAAACTGCGAAGGCTTAAAAAGTCAAAATCTGAAATACTGCCTTGATAGCATGGGTGGTCACCCAAAGTTGTGTCTAAGCAAAGAGTAGGAAGCAATTCAAAATGATGGAAAATAAGAAAAGAAAACAAAATCAAAATTAGAGAACACATTTTTAGAAAATTTAGTTTACAAAGGATCTTAGTCATTTGGCACTGTAATAAAGGTAATCCTTTAAAATCTTTAAGAATTAGTCATTATTCTTGCACAAGTCAGCATCATATTTATAGAAAGAAAAAGTCTCTTATAAAATAATATTTACTAAGCAAAATTTTAGATTTATACATATTCAGTGCTAATCAAAAGTCTTGTCAACTGGTGACAGCAAAAGTTAAAACCCCTTGTGTGATCTGTTAGAAGCTGCAGATATTTGCTTGTTTCTGAGCGTGTAGCTTATTTTAGTAAAAATTAACCCTTTCTATTTGAAAGTTTGTGGTTTTTACATGATCTTTACAGCAATAAAGGAAATTAAGTTTATTTCAAGTAACTCTTTAAGCAGGATTAATAGCTGATGAATTGAGGCCCACTTTTTCAGAGAAGTTTCAAAATAACTATAGTTTCTGCTTGTGAAGTTTTGGTGTGAACATTTAATTCTAGACCATGTTATGGGTACAAGTCATCATACATTGTCTTGGGGAAAAATTAAGGGGATTTTTTTATATATTTAGATTTGTATATTTACACCTAGATGTGCAAGCATTGTTCTTGGGTGAAGTTCATATATAAACGTGTATTCACATCTTAATGGATATTTGTTTCAAAATCAGGCCTTGCTTATGTGCAAGAGCAACACACTGGTTTTCATGTGGTAGTAATACCAGAGTTAAATCTTATTTTAAGATAAATTTTAATTTCACAGCACTTGTTCATCCTGCTTCTTAAATTTAAATGCTAATGCCCTAAGGAAATGTACCTTTTTATTTCATGCTTATCTTTTTTAAAATGTGTAAAATAAATTTCTAAGCCATTTTCTTTCATCATTCTTAAGATCAGTGTGAGCACAGACACTGAGTCAGGAGGGCCACCCATGTCCTTGGCATGCAGTATGACCAGCCTGGCACAGGAGGGGATTGCCCCACTCTGCTCTCACCTGGGCTGGGGACAGTTTTGGGCACTAGAATTTAAAAAAGATTTAAAGGTATTAGAGAACATCCAGAGGAGTGCAGGAGGATGGTGAAGGGCCTTGAGGGGAAGCCATGTGAGGAGTGCCTGAGGACACTGAGGCTGTTCAGCCTGGAGAAGAGGAGACTCAGGGGAGGCCTCATTGCAGCTACAACTTCCCCTGGGAGTCAGTGACAAGACCTGAGGGAATGGCCTGAAGTAGTGTCAGGGCAGGTTTAGGTCGGATATCAGGAATAGGTTTTCAGCCAGAATGTGGTTGGGTACTAAACAGGCTCCCCAGGGAAGTGGTCACTGCACCAAGCCTGGCAGAGCTCAAGAAGCATTTCCACAATGCTCTTAGGCACATGGTAGGATTGTTGGGGTGTCCTGTGCAGGGCCAGGAGCTTGGTTTGGATGATCCTTGTGAGTCCCTTCCAGCTCAGCATATTTGATTTTATGTTAAGTAATTTAGAAAAATCTCAGTGACATTTACTTAGGACTGTGGATCTCCTCATTGCGGTTAAGGAGATGATTCACATCCAGGAGCATTAGAGTTGGTGGTGTAACCCAGGCCCTGATGAGAGTTAGCAGCTCTGCAGCTCACAGCAAGACACTGTTGATTGTACAGCTTCCTCCTGCTGGAAATGATTTCTGCTCTTGCTGCAAATGAAGAAGATTCTGCATGTGTCTGGAGGACGTGTTCTCTTTTTTCTTTCAGCTGTTTGGGTGATGTTTCTCAGTGCTTTGCAGTCAGGTTGCAAATCCTTACCCAGCTCCAGGCTCTGGTAAAAAGTCTTTCCCAGTACCAGCAAAACCAAGGCTGCAAAGAACCTGGTTTGGAGGAAGAAGAGCCTGAGGTATGTTCACTGTTGTCTTTTTTATGCACTGGAGATATTGGGCCAGGGAGGGAGTAAAAAGCACTTTTTTGATGGACTTGAAAGAGGTACAGGGATATTTAATTAAGCATTTATCAGAAAAATGAGAGTAGCTAGAATAATTTGATAGTTTATATTAAAGCCTTAGCATAACTAATTCAAGTATCAGAAACCAGAGGGTAACCACATACAGTTTTTATCATCCATACTGTTATTATGTGTGTGTGTATATATATTAGCCTTATAATTACAAATTAGTTTTAATCTTATCTGAATAACATACCTGACTGCACCCTTTGAAATAAAGGTCATACATTTAGCAGGGGCTTAGGTAGTTTAAACCATTATCTGTGCAGCTAAGAACACTTGAATTTTCCTTTAGGATATTTTGTTATGTTCCTAAAAATGCTGTTTTCATCTCTTTGATGGGAACATCTCTCTTTCAAAGCAGTGGTTGTGCAACAGTGAGAGATGTAAGGTGATGAGGGTATGAGGGGCTGGAGAGTCAGAACAAAGACGGGTGGGCTTTCTCACAAGTCCACAGTGGTATCATTCATTTTCTCCTTACTGTCTTGATAAGTTCTAGGCTCTTTGGGGCTGTGTATTTTTGATCTTCATTACTATCAAAAGTTGTGTCTCGGATCCTCTCAGAAATGCAGCTATTTAGTAAAGGCTTTAAGTTCTGTCATTTCTGATTTTGCTGCTCAAAACTGTGCTTTCTTTTGTCTGTGCAGCAGGACTTCTATACCAGATTCTCTTTTTCAAACCTAGTGGTGCTTTGGAGGTGTTGGGACACCCAGGCTGTATCCATGTCTCTCTCCTCTCTCTACTTCAAGCCCAGGGTCATCTTCTCAGACTTTGCTTTTTCCTTTATCACCCATCCACCTGCACCCGGAGGACTGGCAGAGGTGTGGTCTGCCATGCTCTTGAACCACAAACCTGATGTCCTAAATCAGGTTTAGAGGGATAAAAGAGAACCGGAAACTGAGCTGGAGTAAAATTAGCAGTTTGCAAGTCTTGGCTTTCTATTACCAAATTGCTTCTAAGCAGCATTAACATACCTTTCTGTAAAAGTAATGAATATTGAGGCTCTTTTCTCTTCTGAGAATGCCATTGAAGTACAGAAACAATAGTTTGGTTCATTTTTTATCCTAAACCAGCCAGCTTTGGTGGTTTATTTTTTTTAATAAATCATCTAGTTCATTTGGTCTGTGCTATTTGCTGATAATGTAACAGTTGTTTCCTAGTGAAACACTTTCTAACGTGTGTAGATGATAATTTCCACCATTCTTTACATCAAAGCAGTTAAAAATATTTGTTTAGTGGAGTTTTATGGTTAAACACATATCAAAAGCTAGACCAGCCTTTTACATAATCATTTATAAAGAGGAAGCAGTTGGTGTGAACTCTCCCTTGCCCAGTGTTGGGCAAGGTTTAGGAAGGAAGGAAGGTTTTAAATATCCCAAGATCTTGTGGGTACTTAGCTTTGTGCTGGTTCTGGTGTTACTGCCAGGTAAGCACACAGACCTCCCTTCCTACAGAAGGTTTTGACCAAAGTGAGGTGTTAAGTAGCTTTTAAAGGCATTTCTTTGGTCAGAGTGAACTTCCATCCCTCTCACTGCTCACAACATGTTGATTGCATTGGATGATTTTTAATTGGCATTTTACATCATCATAATCTCATTGGCTTTTGACTGGAAAAATGGTTTCTTTCTAAAGAAAAAAAAATGGAGGAAATATTTTCTGTTTGCAGTTGGAATAAGAAAGATGTGAAGTATAGACTCTCCCAGATTGCATGCTATGAGTAGTTATCTCCTTGGCTTTATCAGTACCCAGGAAAAGGTTCTGTATTCCAACAGGCTGCAGCAAACAGAGGCAATAACCCTGAGCCTTTTTGCCAGCAGTGGGAAGTGTGGGTTGGCCTCAGAAATTAGCTTTAATAAAAGGCACTCCTCACTCCTTTGCTTTGTGCTCTTTTCTCCTTTAACAAACATTAACTCACTTCCAGTAACCCGGGTGAAGGAGAAGATGTGGGCTGAGGGAATGGCTGCACTCAGAGCCTTTCATCAGAGGGATATCAAAGCGCTTGGCAGCTCAGCCTGGAGGGAGCTGCAAGAGCTTATTCTGACAGCTGGAGGAGCACTGAGGGAAGCACTGCTTCCAAGGTAAAGCTAACTGGTTAAGGAGAAGAAAATTCTTTCATCAACTCACACATGTCCTTTTGTCCACCTGTTTCCCCAGATAATTAAAATGGAAGCTGGTAGTGCGTGACCTTGTCCTTTCCATGGTGGCAATAAGGTGACATTTTTAGGTTGGGGCTTTTTTGTTTGGTCTTGTCTTATGCTGAGAAATCCTAAAAGTTGTGGAAGTGATGGAGTGCCACAAGACATTTCAGCTTGTCACCTGGAATTTGTTCAGTAAATTAGGCACAACTGTCCTACCTTCTTTGCTATCCACCTAAATTATTCCAGAGCTGGGAATCTGTTCCTGTGAAAGCTGACAGTTCACCTTTTGTAAAGGAGAATTTCAGTGATTTGCTCCCATTCTGTCCAAGTTAAATCTTTTAGTACAGCAGTAGGAATTGGTACTCTAGATCCATAACTGCCTTCCTTGCTGGCATAATAATTATCTTTTTTATTTATGCATCGGATCTTTAAAGAAAAGTATCTTGAACTCTAATTCTAGAGCTGGGCATGCCCCTGTTTAATATTAATATGATCTCATAGTGCTAGAATGAAAGGAATAGAGATTTATTTCTCCACCCTATAGGGAAACTGGTTGAAACAATTTGCACATCACAGAAGGCGCTCGCTGGCAGATCTGGGCTGGGACTCCAGTCTGACTCTGTCTGATCCTGCATGGCTCTGCTGCTGCCCTGGTGCCAGAGAAGCAGCTGCTGATCCATCCAGAGCCTGCATTCCTCTCCTCCTCTCCTCCTTCTCCACCCCAGAATCTGGAGTTAATCCTTGCACAGCTTTTTTACTGAGTTTTCCCTCTATTGCGAGAAATCACTTATCTTTGCAAGCAAATTAACTCAGTGTGCACTGGCAAACAGTAACTGCGATGGCCATTGCTGTCAATGCTGAAAAAAGAGGAAGCCAAAAATTCTTAAATATACTCAAATATTCTTGCTTCTGTTAGAAGGGGAGGAGGAGGTTACGCAATCACTTCCATCTTCTGGGGAAGAAAAGGGTGAATTTGGTACTTCCCTTGTCAGAACTTCTCATCTTTGCAGGCACTCCTAAACACCATGAAGACTACCTTGACTCTGCAGATGGCAGGGCAGCACCCTGGACCTGGGATAGCTGGGAGGCAGGGCTGGATTCAGCTGGAGGGCTGGCAGATAAGGAGCAGAAGCTGGCAGTCTTCAAGGAGCAGCAAGGAGTATAACCTTGTACATTTTAGCTTGGCAGGGAGCTGATTAATAACATTAACTCTTGCTGTGCAGATGTCAGCTGCTGTGAGAACAGCAGGTGTGTCTGTGCAAGGGCAAATGGTTTCACCAGGAAGTGGCTGGAGATGCAGTTGCACGTTTGGGCCCCAGCCTGGTTCACGTTCCCCTGGCCTGGGGGCTTCAGGTCCCAGGGCTCCCAGCTGCCCTTGGCTCATGTCAGCAATGCAGAGGGAGCAATTTCCAAGGCTGGCATTCCCGGTGACATGAATATATTGGTGTGAAGGCTGATGTAACCTGCACCATCAGCACCTTTCCCAGGTACCTCTACATAAGATGGGCCCTTTCCATGAGGAGGTGCAGAGCTTTGATGTGGCCGCGTTCAGCTCTGGCTGAACCAAACCCAGATTCTGCAGGTTCAATTAGCTGTAGGTAGAGCAAAGCTCAGAGTGCTAAGGGGAGCTATTTTATTTTATTCATTTCATTTCATTTTGTTATTTAATTTAATTTTTTATTTCTCGTATGCTTAAATGGCAGCTCAGGAAGCACACATTTTTCAATTCTTAGATGAAGAAGGATCCAAAGAACAAACTTACACTAGCAGTGGGAAACTTCTGACTAAACAGAATGTATCTTCCCTGAGTAGTAAAAGTGTGAACTGACAAAGTAGGATTTCCACAAAAACAAATGTGCCTTGGTATTCTAAGGGGGAAGCCCCAAATGTCACGTTTCTATTTTATTTTCATGGCAATGGAAACCACTTCATAGACCAGACCCCAGCCTGGTGGTGGACCTGGGCTTTGGGGGACCGTTCTTGTGTTATAGTCACCAGTGTAAGTTTTGGAGTTACCACTGAGATAGGAGAATTAATTAAACATAGCATTACAGCAATTCTGTAGAATTTTCTGACTGCCCCCTGTACAAATGGCATGATTCTAATTTTCTAACACCATGAGATGGTGATGAAGTAAGGAAAATCCATGGGGAAAATCAGGGGGTGTGTGGAGGAGCTCTGCAGTAACAAAACCTCTGCATGGAGCACAGGAAAGACTGGAAGAAATGCACCCTGTGCTCAGGACTTTGACACGTTTTAAAACTTGAGCAACCCAGGTTTTGCTTTCACTTGAGTCTTCAGAGACCTAATCCTTGAATTTGTGACCCATGTGAACAGTAGACAGCAGGAAGACAGTTAATTCAACATTAAAAGTACGGGAAAGCAGTCAGGGAATAGCCCAGCTTTGCCCTTTGGAGGCAGGTGAAAGATTCTATTACCTTTAAATAGCTTTTTTGGATATGATGTGTTTGCTTTATTGCGGGTTTAGAAGTCAGGGAACAAAGGGAAAGAAATACTCATGGGATTTGTTTGATGAGGAATTATTGAAGTGGTCAGCTGAAGCTAATCTTGTTGACTTCCCCTTCAGGAGGCAGTAAACTAAACAGGCTCCAGAGTACTTGCCCCGTGTGGTGTGTGTGTGTGAAGAGTAAAAGCAGCACCCAGCCAAAGTAGAGTAGCCACGATGGAACTCTTCTAAAGTGAGTTTAAATAAAAAATAACACTAATTAGATTTTATCAATTTTTTTTTTTTGACAGCTGTAAAAAAAGTACAGAAGAAAGTATTTCTCACTCTCAGGTTTTGTTACGTTCAGTGTATTCATATCGCAGCAATCTGTATATAAAATATCTGTTTATTTACTACAAACAAATACAGATGGCAAAGGCCTGACCTTGCAGCAGGTTGGTTTAACTATTTTTCAATGAACTTGTTACACAGTTAATTGTTCCTTCAGCTTTGCAGCAGCCCCTTAGCAGAACAATTTTGCAGCTTCATCAGAACATGGTAAAACCAGAGTAGACCCTGAGCCATCCAGCCCCTTGCACACAGGTGGGAGGGGCAGCATTAGTTCAGCATTCAAAGCCGTCGTGTTGAATACTTTTAGAGTTTATTTTATGCTTTACAAAGCGCTTTTTGCCCATTAGAAATCAGCATCATCTATGGATCTCTTCCCACCCAGGTCAGCACTTTGGATCTTGCCTAGCTACTTAGATTTGGTTCCTATCTTGGGGCAGCTCATTGGCCCATGCAGGGTAAACTCGTTGCACAAGTGCAGCCACACCATCCTCTCTCTCAGAACACCGAGGGACATTGGCCAAGAGGCAGTGAGAACAAGGGACACGCTGCTTTCAAACCTCCTCGGTCCCATTGGGAGCCGAAGGGGAACGCATAATCATCTAACAAAAAACTGACTCCACCAAAGGCAGAGGCAGGTCCTGGAAACCTCCAGCAGCACCTGCCCCTGCTTTTGTACAACTGACTGGCCGGGAGCGCCTCCAAGCTCAATAATCTCCACGCTCTTTTATGTTTTCATACAAAAAATTTAATAAATATTACTTTTCAAGATTTATTGCCAGGAACAACACATCAAAGATGCATTTTCATATAATACTAATATCACAATACAAGGTATCTTCATGATCTCAATGGTTAACCACTGAGATGACTATGTTTATAAGCCTTTTGATCTTAAACATCGTAATAGCACTTTGATTTCCTCACTTGTTAAGGCGGGCAGTGTAATCTATGGCAAACCTACACAGTGATCTTACTGGACATTCTACTGTTCAAGTATTCAACAACTAGCTTATTAGAATACTCCCTAAATGCAGTAGATTACAAAAAAAGTCAAATCTACAAGTGGTTCAGTATTACATATTCATGGTGAGAAAAAAATAATTAGAATTTACAAAGTAAGATTGCTGTGCTTCCAACTTCACACGCTAATTTGATATTTTTAATTACATGCAACCACTCACATTTCATCTACATAAAGTAATAGCTCAGTTTTGTTCCCTTAAACTGCTTCTTAGCAGATTATCTGCCTGTCACTCGGTTTTCAAGTCTAAAGCAGCAAAAAAAATTTTCTAGTCTAATTCTCTAAACTGCCTCAGTCAGTACTTACAAATAGTCTTAAAGTGATACTATGGAAGGTGTTTCAAACGTTTGACATTGTACAAAAACCAGCATCAAGGCATGAAAGCCCATCCTATTAAAAATAAACTATTTTAGAACACCTTAGTTTTGGCATATAGGCAACGTGTAACAAGAAAATAAATTCAAAATAGAGAAGCCACGAGCTTACAATGCTATCAAAAACCTTCAACTCTAAACACGTACATATAAATAAAAAGGAATGATATTTTAAGGCTCTTGATTATTAAGTTAATAAATCAAATATACACAGTGATTAATAAAAAAAGAATTATTTACATATCTATACAAACTTCTATTTTTGACACATTTTCCTCTTTAAATTCTTCATTTACCAGCAACTGCTGACAAGTTCCCCCCACCCGCCCCCAACAAAAATACAATAAAAAAATAAATAATAAACTTATTTTTGATAGTTGCTGTGGTTCCAAGCTGCAAAGGCACTTTCAAATACAGAACTAGTTGTACGTCACCATAAAACCAATATACAAAAAACTCAAATTCAATAAATATAAATAAAATGTATTATTCTAAAGAAACTGTATAAATCTGGAACATCTGGCAGAAAAAAAAATTAACACTAAGGAAGAGTAATAAGGCTATGTAATACCTTATGGAACATTTCCGTGATGGATCAGCTGCAGCTGAATTTGCAGGAGGGCACTTTTGACTAGTTTTGCATAGATGTGAAATGCAGCACTTGGTATTCCAGCCAACCACAGCAACTATCATTGCCAGTGTAAGCCAGCTTGTCCAAACTTAAATTAACACAGGGATTCTAAGTAAATAATAGCCTTAGACTCAAATATTACACAACAGTTTAAGAACTACAAGCTCTTGAGTGCCTTTATAACGATACTCAAAGGCCCTGCATGGCAGCACCCCACCGTCTGCTATACAATGTACTCCATCCGATTTAGGCTTTGTGCACTTTCCAAGTCTCTGTTGTCCTGTTTATTTGTCCAGTTTGGGTGTTTTGTAGGGGTGCTGTTGGGGGGCTTTTCATCTCTGTCTACCAAAGTGTAGGCTGGCTGCTTGGCAAATCGGGCCTTCTGCTGGTGCTTGTCCATGTCGTCCTCCTCCACCTCAGAGTTGTGTGTCCTTATTTTGGCGATTTTAGAGTTTTTGTTTTCGTAGTCTTTAATGGGGACAGTATTTGCTCCGTGTTTCTCAATGGGGTTTTTGATCTGGTTCAGCTGCTCCCTTACGTTGTTGGTGGTGTTGTCGTCAGAGGCCGTGTGGGTGTGGCTGCTCTGCTTTCGGCGCTTTCGGATGCACCAGTAAAACACGGTGACCAGGCAACAGATCCAGGCTACTGTCAGGACCGAGCTCAGCAAGGGCACCAGGAAATCTGGAAGAGATAGGACAGAGTTAGTCCTGCTGGGATGTCTCAGAGAAAACAAATCTCAGTTCTTATGCCTTGTTACTTCCCTTATTTCTCCACAAGGAGCAGGGAGGTGAAGCAGCCCTTTTGCCAAATTAGGCCACTGGTTTAAGCAAACTTTTGGAAAGTATTTTTAGGGTTTTTAGAAATAAAAAGACCTCAGGTGCAAAGCCTCCCCAGTGTTCCTGATGAACAGGGACTTGCTAGAAGTCTCCAAAGTGAGGAAGGCCTCTGCCCCTCAGAAGGGGTGCTGCAGTCAGGGCGAGGTTCAGGAGCTGGGGTCCAAGGAGCAGCTCACCTGTTTTGTTCTTGGCTGGCCGCCGCTGCACCCTCACTTCGGCCACAGCAGCGATGAGGGTGTTGTTCCCATCGCGCTTACTGACGAGGTCGATGATCTTATCTGTGATGTCTTTGATCGGGTTTTCATCTTCCCCAATGTCTTCTGCAGACTGCAGGAGGAGGCACACAATTAACATCAAGCACCACATCAGATGCATGGGGGAACCTGCTATTTATAAACCTTCACAGGCAGTGAACGCTCTTGCTACTTTTAATATATAACAAAACAGAAACAAAGCAAAATGGCCTGCTATGGGCAGAAACTCAGAATTCTTGTCCTCCTCCTTAAAAAGACCAAAAAGCCCCCAAAAGCAAGAGTGGAACAGAGAAATGTTTTACTCTCCCTATTACAGCTACCCCCAGATGGCAGCTTTCAGGTACGCACATGTAACCAGAATTCCTCTCCTGTTCTTAAAGGGACTCAGGATGGAAACTAAACCACAAGAAGTGCTGACAAAGCCAGGAATTAAGATTCTTATGAAATCCACATGTTGCACACATATCCAAACAATTAACTACTAAGACATTTAAAAATATTCCAGGAATACTTACAATAGCAACATGGATTTCATTATTTGCCAAGTGGGAAGGCTCACAGGTAATATAGATGGAATATTCAACAGAAACATTCTTCAGAATATTCAGATTCCTCAATTCACTACAAACATGCTCTGTGGTAAGGCCCTGGAGGATACAAAAAGGATGTTGGCTTTTTTAAATACATATGCACACAAATACACAGATATAAGATTTGTTTGCAATTTTTTTTTTTGCCCTGAAGTAAGAGTTCTCAAGGGAAAAGGAGGTGGAATTCCCTCCAACCTAGCTTTTAAGTTCTCTAGTGACAAAAGCATTTAGGCTGCAAGGCTATAGTAATCCTTCTCTGCTTTTTTGTTTTCTCTGATAATGGGGAAGTGTCAGCTTTTGCTGCACTCTTCCCTATGGAAAACATCATTCCATGCTCTGGGAACGAGTCCAAGTGTGCCACAGCCCAGCAAGCTACTGTTACTTACCGGGGCCATCATTTCTTTGTTGAAGGTGAAGGTGATGTTGGCACAGTTGTCCTGGTAGTAGGAATCTGAGTTGCATTTGGTCCTCACAGGCTGCTGGTTGGAGGGCCAGCATTCCCCCACAGCAGCACACGGGTGGGTGAAGCAGTGGTCATCCCGCACAGGGACACAGGTGTGGCCAGCAGGGCACTCGCTGGGGCCTTTGCCATGCAGGACACAAGGCCCAGGGCCACACCAAACCTAGGAGAGGATGAATACTGGTGAGAATCCACTGGTTGGAGGACAGAAAATGGTGTAACCCAAACCACAGCACAGCTGTACCTTAGAACAGGTGACTTTTCCATTCAGACACTGACAGGTATTGCAGTCGTCATCCCACTTAGTCCCATCTGGCATTACTCGAACACTGGTAATGCAAGGCCTTCCTGTAACTGAAGAGAGATTGAACAGAATTATAATCTAAAAATAGGAAACAAATGCCTTTTCTAAGTTCATCTAAATTTCCCACTAAGTTGCTTCTTCAATAAAGATATACTTGCTTTAAAAAACAACAGATACTACTCCCCAAAACCAACCCCATACAACCACAAACCCATCGACATGCAAGTACACAGATCATGCTACAAGATCAGCTCTGGCATCTGGAATACCTTCTTGGCATCCTGGACCACTGCGACCCAGGGGGCAAATGCAACGGTACCCGTTAATTTCATCTATGCATGTGGCTCCAAAGGCACAGGGCGAGGACTGGCATTCGTTGATATCTATGATGGGAAGGAGAGGAAACAAAATAGTTACTTCATAGTATCCTTTTGTTTTGTCAGGAAAAAAGCAAACACAGGATAGTATTGCCTACTGGAGCAGCTTTATGTTCATTTTCTAGTGTCTACTGGGACATAGATTCCTGCTTGCAGCACCAGTATAACCTCAGAAAAGGCTTTTGACGTTTCTGCTGTGTGGCACTAACAAAGATCAAAACCTGACCCCTGTGGCTACTTGAGCTTTCCAGGGCAAGGGCACATTCCTTCCTACACAGACACACTTCCTCTCCACTAGTGCTCCAGTTTTGTCTCCCACTAGATTCTTCAACTGATGTCAATGTTAAACCCTTCCCAGCTCTATTGCTGCTGTGAGACTTCTGTTCCATGGCTGTTATTAAAAGAAAGTGTCCTCCTACCTGTAATTATTATTAAATGACAGGGAAGCACATCCATCACTTCAGGGTTTGGAGGTGGATTATTAATTGACAAGGTTTTTGGCTGGCACACTTTCATCTGAAGCAGAAGCCTGGGCCACACAAACGCAAGGGAAGACTATCCCAAAGGGCATTTTGCCCACTCAGCTGAAGCACGAGATTTCAGGTCCAGCTGAATGACTTTAAATTCCTTTCATTTTCATTGTGATTCCTGCCTTCTCTAAATCTGCTATGGATCCAGGTAAGGACAGAGATGACACAAGACACTTATCACTCATCTGATCTACCACTCAGCTCAATTAAGATGATTGTCTTGCAACAAGACTGAAGAGAGACAAGAAGGGAGGCAGAGAGCCACCAGAACACTCACTGATCCTGCAGTCAGGCCCAGCGAAGCCTGGAGCACACTCACAGCGGTACCAGTTCTCTCCATCCACACAAGTGCCACTGTTGTAACTGTGGAGAAGAGGCATTATCACAGACATGAAAAACTGCTACAGATAGAAGCAACACAGAATTCAAAAACAACAAAAAAAGCAAGGGATAAACACAACAAACTTACCAAGGATGAGGGCTGCAGTCGTTTGTGTCTGCAAAGCAAAGACAAACAGCATTAAACATGCAGACTTTGGCTAATGCAGCTCTACTGGCAGTAAAGAATGATCAAACTTTCCCTAATGCCCAAGTTATACTTAGCTCAACTTTTACAAAAATATGCTGAAATTCTCTACTAAATTGATTCCAGGCTTGTACCACAAAATTTGTTAACTACATTGTGGAACACATGTACACACAGGAAGAGATCCTTGTAAAGAATCTAATGGTGGGGCGAAAAAGTGGAAGCAGAGCTGCTTGTAGAAAAAGAATGTAGGAGAAAACAAGACAACATCTGTCTCCACTTAGCTCATTTGCAACTTTCTCATGCCCAGGTCAAGGCTCTATCACATAAAGTCATTAAAAACAAAGATTCAGGTGATGCTAAAGCCTACATCAAACAAGCCTTCCCTTCTGGTTTCAATCTTGACTCCGAGGGCGACAGGATGAGCTCGTGTTCTCATCATGCAACACTGGGGAAGAGTTCAAGCAGAGCTGACTTACTCTGGGTACACATGGGTCCTTCCCAGCCCTCCTTGCAGACACAAGTGAAGGAGTCCCCGCTGACCACACAGGTACCACCGTTGTGACAGGGGTTTGGCAGGCAGCTGCTGTTCCTCGCTGTAACAGAAACAACATTTGCCGCTCAGTTGTTAGAAAGCTGTCAAGTCTGAGCCAAGATGAACAGCTGAGGTCAGAGCTGCAGTGCTGCATCTGCTTCCTGGCGATTGTGCAGGGTATTTACCTATGTTACAAGTGGCTCCTTCCCATCCCACAGGACACATGCACTTGAAAGTGTCCCCTTCGTCATAGCACGTCCCCCCGTTGTTGCACGTCGCCTCGTCGCACTGGCTGTCACCTGTGGAAAGCCCAAACTGTCTTTAATGCTGGTGCTCTCTCAGGCCAACAAGCTCAAGCAGCCTATCAGAGCACATCTGTTATGTTTTGGAAAAGCTGAACTTACGGGAGTGGCAAGTTTTTCCTTTCCACCCATTTTTACATTCACAGAAGAAGTCGTTGACCAAGTCTCGGCATGTTCCTCCATTGTGGCAAGGGTTTTTACTGCAGTCATTAATATCTGGATATGTTAAGGAGAGAAAACAGGCTCAGTGGTGTTTACAGAACTGACAAACACAATGCTTGAAAGGAGCATAACCCATCCCTAATTTTGGCCTGTGTTTCAATGGTGGATTAAATGCTTAAGTCAGTATTATAAAGCTTTAAGCACTGTCACATAGATGAAGACTGTTTCATCACTTTCCTCCAGCTTGTTTTCATTTTTGTTTGTAATCTTGTTTCAGTAAAAAGCAGTGAAAAGGCCTGTTACATAAACTACCCTGTTAGTCAGGTGAAGGGAGCAGAGCACTCAACTCTTCTTCTGTTCCTGAGACTGACAAAATGCAAGTATGATATGCAGACAAGCCATGAAGTGGCATCTACTAATGCAAAGGGTTTCTTCCCAGAAGTTATCCAAAGAATAGAGCAGGAAACTCAGTCAGAGAGCCAGGTTCTAATCCCAGTCCAACTCTGTAACTTGGGTTTAGTTCCAATACAAAAGATTGGGACATGGTGGGAGGACCTGGTGCTCCATGGCCTTTGAAGCAGAGTTTATTGACTCTGGTCACTGTCATCTTAAAGACAGTACCAGCCATTCCTTCCCAATGTTTTCCCAAGAGATCCTTCTGTGTGCTGAAGGATGGATAACTTACTCGTTTCACAATATGTTCCTTCCCATCCATCGCTACAAATACATTTGTAGGAGTTGATGCCATCGATGCAAGTGCCACCATTTTTACAGGGGTTGCTTTCACAGTCATTGATATCTGCAACAGTTGGGAAGAAAGAAGAGTATTAAAAACAGAAGGGAAAAAAAAGTCAAACTAGAAGTACAGCTACTAGGAGTCATTATCTTATTGCAGACTGTTTGGTGCTACTTCCGTTTCTAATAATACCCTTTGGAAAGGAAGGGTTATAAGATAAAAAATGAGTAAAAACTAGACAAGGTGATGAACCTGTCACTATTAAAAACAAGAAAAAAATTCAGGAGTCCTTAAGATCCACATTAAATCCCACTATTAACTTCCTTAGACCTTGTATACATAAGGTTTTTAAAAACATACAATTCAAGGCCAGAGGGTTCATTGCTATGAACTTTCCCCAAGGCCTAGCAAATTCCACTCTGCCTCACCCAAGAGGGATGTGAAAACTTACAGCAGTTCCAAGGTTCACTGAGTTACAGTGAAGAAAACTTAAAGGGGTCTGGGAGGGAAGGATGGAATCTTTTTCCAGGAAGACTGGGGGACAGTAAAATAGATTCTCTTTTTTGCTCTTACTCTCATGACAGTAGGTGCCAGTGAATCCTTTGTTGCATTCACAGGTGAATTTTCCACCTGCTTGGCTCTTGCACTTCCCGTGAGGACCACAAACATTGGAAGAGATGTAGCGAACCCCTTCAGGTGTGCTGTTGGAAGCCACTGCCACGGTGCAGCTGTCAATTACTGCAGAAAAGCAGAGACCAGCATGAGAATTACCCACGCAACCTGATTCCTTAAGAGCAACATTTGCACTTCCAGCCAAGGATGTTTAGAAGACACTTGTGCCATTGAATCATTTAGGTTGGAAAAGACATTTAAGATCATCGAGTGAAACCATAAACATATGACTGCAAATATGTTTGCTGCTTTAAAATAACATTGGACTCTGCCAACTGTGCATAAAATAATCACAGCATCTTATCTGATGATTGCTAGAACACATCCATGGCCTGGAATAAATACATCAGTCTATTTGCTACCTGTCCTTTCCATTCACATTGACATAATGATGGCTTTCAATAGGTGATACCTACAAATATCACTCATCTTTTCACACGGAGAGAGGCCTAAGGCAGAGGGCGAAATTCAGCCTTTTTATACCTAGAGCTACTCCAGTGACTCCCCTGTTGGAGCTGCAATAGGGGAGGGGCAGGAACCATTGCCAGACATTGCCATTTACCCACAAGGCAACACAAACCTTCACAAGGAGTCGTGCGGCAGTGATCCTTCAGGTGGGAGCAGTTCTTCCCTTCGTAATCCTCAGGGCAGTTACAGAAATAGTCCATGGCAAGATTAAAGCACTGGGCGCCGTTCTGGCATGGATTTGGCTCGCAATAATCTATGTCCAGCTGTAAGTAGTGCACAGACAGGGAAGGGAAATAGGAAGCGGGGGAAGGGAGTGAGGGAAAGCTGAGTGAAAGAGGTTTATCATGGCTTTCCCCTCACCACGACAGGCCAACATTGTGGAATCTGACCTTTTTATCTGCTGCCTCAAAGAATCATTCATAGCACACAGAGTTTAGTCCCACTCACCACTACTTCAGCAGACAACTCTCAATAATAAACTGCCAAAGTTAACAGTTAGAGCTTCACAAAGCCTGACATACAAACACTGCAGGCTGCTTAACAAAGAGAATCCTCTGCAGCCTGTTGGTTGGGGGTTTGTTGGTTTCTTCCCCCCACCCCCCCATATATTAATCAAGCACTTTCTTGGCAGACTGACAGCGATATCAAGTACAACTTCATACTATGCTTCACTGGATGCAAGGCATTCCGTGCTCAGATCCGGAGCGTCGGAACAAATGGCACTGGCTGAGGGCCTGCCTTTCACCCAGACTTCTTACCTGACAGAGGTTTCCTGAGAAACCAGCGGGACACAGACATTGGAATCCATTGATTTCATCCTGGCAATGACCTCCATTCATGCAAGGGTTACTTGCACATTCATTGATGTCTTTCTCACAGTGATCTCCTGCATAGCCAGGTGAACAGATACACCGATAACCATTAACCAAGTCCTGGGAAAGACCAAAAACAAGAAAAGTTTAGGGTTAAGGTTTTTCATCCCTCAATATATTTTAATTAAGAAAAAAAATAATAAAAAAAAATCATCTTAGTATGTCGAAACAAGGCAAAAAATATTTAAAGGGGAAAAAACCCACACAGACCCAGTCCCAGCTTACATTTTTAATTTCCAGGCATGACACATTAATCCATAGGTTGAAGGGAAGTGCCTACATTTCCAGTAGGTAGTTTGCACAACCACCAGCCCATTCATTGGTGATGCTGGCAGTGAAAATGAGTAATTTATTGAAGTTATTTTTTTTGCCCTTACTGTTCTACAGACATATCTCAACATCATGTTGAGCATGATATAGGCCCTCCCCCCAACTTAAAGAAATGACCACTTGTACCAGCTAACTGCTATTTTCCAAACTATTTGTGCTTAGACTCAAATGTTTTAGTTACTATTGGGAAACCAAAGTAAAACAAGAAGGGCTTACCCGACAGGATCCTCCATTCTGACATTGTCCACGACAGTCGTTAATATCTGCAATAAAATTAGCACGGTTAGAAGGCAAAAATATATTTACACTAGATAGAGAGTTCAGGTCTCTCTAAAACTGCAACTAGATAAACCTTTTGTCAAGTTTCCTGCATGCCTTCCTTGAGATAAGGTTATTATAATGGGTGGGAAACCTTTCACGATTCTTCTAGGAGAGGCAGTAAAACTTCACATCATTGTTTTAGTCCCTTTATCAGAATATAACTATGGTACAGGGTAATGACTTTGATAAAATTGTATATTTTCATTCCGCACTAACTACTCCCTTTCTAAAAACATCAACTGCTGGGGCTCTGCCCAGTGTTTAAATTGAGTTTAGAACTCAGTGGCATACGCACATATACCCAAAGAACTGGCCTTCAATAAACCCAAGGGTATGGACACTCACTTATATCACAGTTGTGGCCAGACCAGCCAGTAATGCAGTCACAGTAGTAGCTGCCAATCAGGTTCCTGCAGGAGTTGGCATTGACACAGGGCTTGCCCTCACATTCATTCGCATCTGGAAAACCAAGGGGAACATTCAGGGGGGAAGGGAGAAGCCCACGCCCCAGCAATAAGCAGCAGTTCCTCCAGAGCTAAGAGGAACTTGCAGTGTGCAGCAGGGATTAGCGTGACTTGAACGAACAAAAGTCAATCATCAGCAGCCTCTGAAGGCTCTTTCAGTTTCTCTGCAATTAGAACATACAGGCTACGCTAATTATTTCACAATTACCCAGCCACTCATTAAGAGCAACTCGCCCTCACACACGCATCTCAGCTGAGCATTCTGAAGGAGGAATGCTGCAGCCTGGCCATCGGGATGAGTGTGCTGTGTAAAGAATGCAGCCAGCTCATTCTCCGTGAGATCATCCCCATTTCAGAACCCAGCTGTGAACTCCTGGGTCTGGAGGAATTGATATGGTTGAAGAGATACAGCAACTTTCTCACAGGGTAAAGGGAGAAACACATGTGAGGGCGGGACTGGGAGGCACAACACACACCCTCCCCACTTCAGGGCAGTCTTGGTTTGAAGGATGGCTCTGGTTAACTATTTCCTTCAAGTGCCAGCATGCAGAAACAAGGTGATGGAAGCCACACTACTCTTGGACACTGTCCTAGACCTCAGTCTTGCAGACTGAATGTCTTCAATGTGCCAAAATACATCCACAGGCTTCAGAAACATGACCATGAATAATGCAGGACCATGATCCCTTTTGCATTTATCTTTCCCAGCTCTGGAACAACACTGGATGAAGAGAAGGCAGTTCTTACCTAGCTGGCATGTTTTGCCAGTCCACTGAGGTGGGCAAATACACTTAAATCCATCAACTAGATCTTGGCAAGTTCCTCCATGACCACAGGGATTTGGAGAACAATCATCAATATCTGTAATGCAGAATGAGGAGAGGCTTAGCTCCACTACCTGATTGGCAATGGCAGTAGCTGACAAGTCTGAAAATGGTTCTGCTACTCGGGTTTTCCCTGAGAAACAGAAGAACAACAGGACTTCTGCTTGGAATTTCTAGGTTATCTTTGATTTCAGCAAAATCCTCCTTTAAAGAAAGGAGTAATATGAAAAGGAGGTTCAAAAAGGAAAGGTTTACCCCTGTGGCCTTTTTGCAAGTGCAAGGCCTATTTGGCAAGTCCCTCAAAACATAATTTTTAACATCATGCCAGAACACTAAAAAAATTCAGCATTCTGCTTCTTCCAAGATGATTTTGGCTATTTTTTTCCCCTGGTAGTTGACAGAAACCTTGGTACAAGCAAAGGGAGAGTGCACAGGGGTATAAATGGCTGCCAGGAAGCAATGCTCAGGCTGGGAAAGGTTAAGTAGTCTGCCCTGTAATTTTATGAGGGATTAGACAGACTGATCAAAAGCAGGAAACTGGCACATTTTTAATAAACACTGAAAAAGACTCACTGTCAGTGCAGGTTGGTCCAGCCCAGCCAGGAGCACACACACATTCAAATCCTGTGGATGTCTCGAGGCAGCTTCCCCCGTTGTGACAAGGGTCGGAGAGGCAGGCGTGCTCCGCTGCACAGGGACAGAAGGACATCATGGCAGAGGCTACAGCAAGGCCACCACAAGCCACCCCTGCTCCCTCCACATGTTTCTGCTCTTTACTGCATCATTACTCTTGATGCACTGTGCTCCTGCAAGAACCAGGAATTTCCTGCCTTGCAGAAAGGCTCCTTTTCCATGCTAACCTCACCAGCACACTGGCACCTGCTGGAGCCAAAGCCAGACAGGGTGGCTTGGACTGACGTCCTCAGTGAGCAGAAGGCTGATGTTCAGACACCCCAAATGTTCATGATAAAGCATGAATAGGAAAGGCTAGATCTTAGTACCCAGCCCTGACTAGGTACACTACAAACTGAGTTTTCAGCTGCATCCAACACTTACCAATTTCACAGTTCTGTCCTGAGTAGCCCTCAGGGCAGGAGCACTGGTATTTGTCAGGGCCAGTGTTGCTGCAGGTACCACCATTCAAGCAGGGCGGGTGGGTTCCACAGTAGTTCAGATCTGCAAGAGGGAGGAGCATTAAAGCCAGGCTGGAAAGTTACAACATCACCAAGTGCTTTGTTCTGTTATCCCAGAGCCTTTACAGAGCACATCCCCAACACGGGAGTGGGACAGGACAGGGACAAGCTAAGGACAGATGCTAACCATGCCAGAAGAGCAGCAGGGACAAGGCCAAGCAGCTGAGGGCCACCACGCTCCCAGCACGTTTCAGGAGCTCACTGAGCCCTGTGTGCAAAGCCTGCCAGTGCTGACATTCAAGTGTGACACGGCCCTCTGGCATTAGCATACCTTTGTCACAGAGCTGACCACCCCAGTTGGTTTCACAGAGGCACTGCCATGGTTCAATGCAAGTGCCATGGACACATCCCGGGTGTGGAATGCACTTATCACAGTACTGGCCTTGCCATCCATACTGACACCTTCAGTTAAAGAGAGAAAAAAAAAAAAAAAAAAAAAAAAGGAAAAAAAATCAGAACAGGGAAACAAACCCAAATCCATCATAACTGCTGTGTGTAGATAGGAGTGTGCAACTCCAAAGCTTGAAGAAAGGCTGGGCAAGTGGGGGAGAAGGGCAGGATGAGGGGAGGGGAGAAGCTATTCAAGGATTGTTTGATGGTTTCTTGTAAACAAACATTTTGGTAGTTTTGCCAAGGTCTCTGTAGCCAGCCTCCTGACAAAAGAATAACTGTTCTGAGAAAACCAGCATGAGGCCATTCAGCACAATAATACTCTTTTGGAGCCTCATATAAATGTGGCAGAGAGGGTGGGTGTGCACTATAAATCAATCTCTGGACTTTGACAGGGTGCTTTATAAATTGAGGGGAGGGGAAGAAAAAGTCAGTGGAAACAATAGTTTTCCAGAGATCCTGATGAATACAAGGTTCCAGGCATTTCAGCCATGCTGCGTTTGCAGGAAGACAAACAAAACCATAACCACCAACTCTGAGCCCTTGGCACGACAGTAGCAAAACATGAGGAGTTCCCTGCTCTATCAGAAGCCACCCTTATTCTGAATAGAGACACACACAGAGCCAGTAAGGACTGGGCCACAGTCAGGGATGGAAGAAAGCAGCAGGGCAAGATTTTACACGTGTTCCAAGATCAGCTGTTGGTGTGTTTCTGAGTTTGATTTATGCTAATAACCTCTTTTCAGGGAATAACTAAATCATATGCAATTCTGAGAAATACTGTTGTCTGAAGAATTTACTACTGTTTGAATTCTTTATTGTCACCATCAATGAGCTACCTGAATTCTCTACTTAAAAGGAAGATGTTCTTTTAAAGTGAAGCCCCCTTAAGAGAAAGCTTATTTTGGCTTTCATTTAGTGCTCCCTAGCAAGACAGACCAAGGATCCTTCAAATTAAAGTGGATCTATAGATAGAAACAAGCAAAACAAGTTGAAAATGAAAAGCAAGGGCTTTTTGAGGTACTGTATTTCATTAACAGGTCCTAAGAGTAATTGATCAGCAGCAATTATGCACTAAGCTGTCACTAAATTATGAAAACAAACTTCAGCTCTACAGAAGTCAGCTAAGCTTTCTATTTGTAAAACCCCCCACCATTCTTCTGTTGGCAATTTCTTCTCATGGGAAAAAGCCAGAAGGATCTATCCAATGGATAATCACACAGAGCCAGTGGTAAGTCCGACTTCCCTTCTAAAAATCTCAGGTGACAAACTGCATTCTAATTAACTTTTTTCTTTAACAGCTATCACAATAGCAGCCTTTTCAAAGTCAATGGGAAATTCTTATTAGTTTGTCTGTTAAAAAAAGCCAGTCAGTGCAAAGAACATGAAAAAAACCCAGATAAGGCAAAACAACCTCCCTCAAGTAGCTCTTGGAAAATCTTTCTGTATAGGGCATGCAATAAGAATACACAAAGATCAAAATTTAGGACCAGACTTTCTTAATTTGTATTGCATTCAAAGCAACTTGCCTGAGAGCTTGCACACAAGCA